>NC_137271.1:46504356-47116856 GCF_053477335.1 Acartia tonsa
TAGCGTATTGATATATAAACTGATTGATTGATGGATAGAAAGATAAAACGATGGGCAATTTTAGATAGCTATTTCAATACATAGATCGATTATTTGATACTTTAAATGATTAGGGAGGGAGGGGACATTGAGCTGATTATTACACTCGTCCCAAAGTTTTATAATAACTAAATCTTATTCGCTGGTCCAACAACTTTAGGGACTTACTGATGGTTTGTTCATAAAGTTGCTTGTTCAAACATTTCAACCACTAATTGTAATCTATAGCAGTGGTAGTTTTGTTTATCATCATTTAAAAATTCATTAGAATTGCCCCGTTCTAACATTTATATTTTATATTCGGGTATAAACACAATATATAAAGCACAAAACACACACACACACAAATACATACACACAAACACACACACACACACACCACACATACAAACACACACACACACACACACACATGCATACATTCAGACAAACGGACACAAAAATAAACAAGTTTAGCATACCATATTTTAGGAGCAAAACTTCTCTATATCAAGGATCTAATGGGATAAGACCCCTTCTGTAGATTATAAATAGTGGTTGAAACGTTTAGATACTCAACTAAATGAACTCACTAACCAAAATTCAATAAAAGTCTCCAAGATTGTTAATCCAACGAATAAGAAAACGGTATGATAAAACTTTGGGGACTAGTGTAATAAACAGCCCAATCATAGATAGTATTGAAATTGCTTAGAATTAATATTATCTTCGCTAGTAATTTAGTTGTCATCCTTGTTCTAGAATGCGATGCATATAACCCCAAAACAACTTTTATTCCATGTTTTACATTTCAAAATTGCAATCGACACAAAAAATGTTTATTTCTGCACTGGGTAGGCTGTGCAAAATTGAGCGGCCATTATTCAAAGTCAGACTGAAACCTTGGAATTCCAACATTTGCTTTAGATGTTTTAGACCTGATCTAAGATTTGTTGGTTAGGGCATAAAAAGTCAGGGATCTAAAGGGATAAGACAATCGCCGATAAATTGATACACTTCCCCAATTATGACACACAAAATTACCCATTAGATGGATTACAATTAGTGGTTGAAATGTATGGACACTCAACTTATTAAACCAATTATATTCAATAACAGTCCCTAAAGTTGTTAAGCAAACGCTCAACTTAATGAACCAACCAATCAAAACTTAATAAAAACCCCCTAAGGTTGATAAGCCAATAAATAATAAAACATTATTATAAAACTTTGGGGACTAGTGTAAATAATGAATTTTTATTGATTTATTCATTAAGTTAAGTGTTCAAGCGTTTCCACCACTAATAGTAATCTACAGAAGGAATAATGAAGTTTTATCAATGGGGATGTACATCAATCTATCGGCCATTGTCTTATCCCTTTAGATCCCAGCAAGATAATTCAACCTTGGTCCACAAATAAAATTTATATTTATTTGCATATTATATAATACATCATATATTATGGATAAATCAGGAATCTTCAGGGATAAGACAATGGACGATAAATTGATATACATCCCTATTTATTAAAATTAAGTTACCCCTTCCAAAGATAAAAGTTATTGATGGAAAAGATTTTAAACTGATTGTAGAATCAATATTGAGCCACTAAATAAGAAAACATGTTTACAGAACTTTGGATACCAGTATATTATACAGTCCAATGTCCCCTACCTTCCTGGTTCATATATATATGTATGTGCATATATGACAATACATAATACATATATGCAATATTATGAGATAAAAGGATCTTTAAATAGGTTAGTAGTTTTTAAAAGCGAAGCTTTTCTATAATTAGGGTCGGTCCGTCCGTCCGTACGTCCGTCCGTCCGTACGTCCGTCCGTACGTCCGTCCGTCCGTCACGGATAGCTTTTTTCGTTAATTTAGACATGTTAGAATTGTCCTATCGATTTCAAATTTTGCATGGTGATTCCTTTAGTAGTGACGTACGATTTAGAAAGCGTAGCAACTCTATAAACATTACCAAAATGTCCGTACGTCCATTTTAAACATGTTGATTTTTTTACTTTTTTAAATAGCTTTTTTTTGTTAATTTAGGCATGTTAGAATTGTCCTATCGATTTCAAATTTTGCATGGTGATTCCTGTAATAGTTAGGTACGAGTTAAAAAGCGTAGCAACTCTATAATCATTACCAGAATGTCCGTACGTCCATTTTAAACATGTTGATTTTTTTTACATTTTTAACAACAAATTTGTATGTAACCTAATTATCCGATTGGTCTGATTTTTGGTATACTGATTCCTGGGACAACAAAGTACAATATTATAAGCGAAGCAACTCTATAATCAAGTCCTAAAAATGTGAGTATGTCCATAATCATTATCCTGTATCAAGCAGTTTTTCAAATAATTTACTTAGAATTTTGCTTTGACTCTTATACATTCGCATTCTGATTATTCAGTTCTGACATTATACAGGTGTTAATGTCCGTTTGTCCTACCGTTTCAGAGCTTCGCTTTTATGGATGTTGTCATCCTTGTTTTTTAAACATTTTGTTCATTAATAACCAAATAATATACCTAGTAAATTTGATTTAATCTTTTTAAAATAATAATACTTTCTGTGAATTTTCTATTATTTTGGTAGAGGATCTACTCTACGTCCGTCCGTATGTCCGAATAAATGTATCAAAAGTCGTTATTTCTTTTTAAGAGCTTCGCTTATTATGGATGGATCCTTCTATTTTTGCTTCTATAAATTCACTTCTTTAAGGCAATAAATATTCGAAAACCTACAAATGTTTGTTTTGGACATAATTTCAGAATTTATCTAGAGAAGGGGTAACTTTATGTATCAGCATTAGGGATGTAAAACAATTTAACTATTCCTTTACCGCTGTTTTGTGAAAATGGGTGATAAAATATGCATATGCATTGAGAGCGGGGGGATTTCCACGGAGGTAGGGGATATTGGGCTGTTTTTGCACTAGTTCCCAAAGTTTTCTTAT
Organism: Acartia tonsa; assembly: GCF_053477335.1. Classification (NCBI taxonomy): domain Eukaryota; kingdom Metazoa; phylum Arthropoda; class Copepoda; order Calanoida; family Acartiidae; genus Acartia; species Acartia tonsa. The sequence continues at coordinate 46,507,352 of NC_137271.1, forward strand.
TCGTTGGCTTGACATCTTTGGGGACTTTTGTCTAATTTTGATTTGTTGGTTTATTAAGTTGAGTGTCCAAACATTTCAACCACTAATTGTAGTCTACAGAAAGAGTAATTTTGTGTATCATTATTGGGGGTTATATAAATTTAACGGCCATTGTCATATCCCTTTAGATCCCTGTGGATTTCATAATTTTGTGGCCGCCACTCTAGTGATGATTTGCTCAGAAAAGGAGTTGCATTTTGAAGGAAAATAATAAAATTATGTTTGTTATAAATAGAGCAATTACATGTGGAATTTTATACATTTAAAATATCTGAAAGGGGGGAAGGGAAGGAAAATTGGACTTATAAATACCCTGAAGTTTTTGAAGTTTGAATATTTATTGGTTGATTCCAAAGTTTATGTGTAGAAACTTTTTAACCAATAATCTAAAGAAGTAATCTTTTAGTTTATTATCATTGGGGCTGTAATCAAACTATTGGCTATTTCCTTATCTCTTAAGATCCTTGAGTAAGAGAGGGAATTAAATGTATTTTAAAAGATGAATTTATTATTAAATGCTTTACTTAGGTCTAACTGACTAAAATTCAATTAATTAATCCTATTATTTACTAAGTATATTTGCGATTACTTTTATTTAATGAAATCTTCCAATTTTTAACATTTACAAAACAGCCTGCTTTATTACATCAAGATCCATGACAGATCTATATAGGAAATAAACGTCTATAAATGAGCTCGAGTCTTCCAATGGTAAAGTGTTTAAAACTCATAGTGCTCCAATAATCCTCATTAAACTCTCATTGACCAAAGCGATAAGACCTTTATTCTATTTGTTTATGGAATGAATTAAGTTTTTCACTTCATGTAGATATTTGAATTACATTGAAATATTAAATCCTTTTTTCATAAATAAAAAATATACGTTCATAATAGAGTAAATCTAAGAAAACTGTATTTTAAAAGAATTCGATTGTGGCGACACTTCCTTTGTGTTAAAATATTAAAACTAAAATTTTAATCATATTGATGGTAATGTGCAAAAAAAAATAAAATTGAAAAAATCTTTTTAAAATCATTTCAATTAATAAATATTTACTTCTTTCTTTTAGATAGTAATTGGGGGGGAGTAAAATTGATTTATTGAGAAATAGATAAATAGATATGTACTTATAGAAAACTAGCCAATAGCGATATAGTTATATTGAGCCAACTCTAGTATAAAATAGCTAAGTTAATTTTGTCTGAAGCTTAAAATTTCAATAACTGCTGATCAAATTTAGTTTTCCTTTATAGGAACGCTTCACATACGGAAAAATCATGTATTACAAACAATTTTTGACGAGTATTAGAATTACAAAACTGGTTTTAATCTGATAATTTTTTATTTTAATATCCGCAGAAACCTGTCTATAAATAACTATTATAAGTATACTAGCGTAACTATATTTAAATAATGTCCAATTTAATAATTTCAATTCTCTGTTTTAAACTTTTAGTAAAAACTTATCAATTTTTAGGTCAAATAGATCCAACGGCTTTCCGTGGGTTGACAAATTTGGTGGAGTTGGATCTTTCTGGGAATCTACTCAACACGATTCCAACTCCCACATTCTCAGGTATCTATCTATTCATCTATCTGTCTATCTATCTTTCTATCTATCTGTCTATATCTATCTATCTATCTATCTATCTATCTATCTATCTATCTATCTATCTATCTATCTATCTATCTATGAATGACTTCTAAGATTATATAACTTTTTTGTTATTCTCTCTATTTTATTTATTATTTAGAAAATCTCCTTCTATCTTTTTTTGTCTATTCGTGGTATATATAAAGTGGAAAACACTCACATTATTAGCAAATTTATGTTCATATTTGTGGACCTCAAGTGGTTATTTGTTATTTGTATATTTGCTATATTTTTAAAAGCGAAGCTTTTCTATAATTCCCTTTTGTCTGTACGCCAGTTAGTCCATCCATTACGCTATGGGGGAAATACGATTTTCTCAAATGGCATTAAAGATAGACGACTGAAATTTTTGGTGAAGATTCTCTGTAATTAACAGCATCAAAAGAATCAATTACTTTGTCCGTCAGTTTGTCAGTTATGCATAAAAGTTTTCGTGATTTCTATGCATTATTGCACATTTATCAACTTCTCTATAATTCATTTTGTCTGTTTGTTTTTCAATTAATATTTAATGCTTCGCTACTTATGGATAATAATAATGGAGGGAGGGGATATTGGAATGTAAATTATTCGAGTCCCCAAAGTTCTCCTATTTGTTGGCTAAAAAGACGTAAGACACTTTAATCATATCTTGATTGAGTCATAAAAAAACACATTTAGAGGTAAAATTTTCTACCCCGACTTGTAAAAAAGGGTAATTTTGTCCAACATAATTGGTAGTTTACATAAAATTATCTTTCATTATTTACCTTTATAGCACAAATAAGGTTTTTAAAATTATTAATATCTAGTTATTGCTGTGCTACTTGTGAAATATTTGGTTTTAATGTGCGTTTATTGTTAAGGGTTAATGTGTTTAATTCCTTTTTATTCCGTGGAGGGAGAAGACATTGGGCTGTTTATTAGACTAGTACCCAAAGCTTTAAAGTGTCGTTATCTTAAACAACTTTGGGGACTTTTATCAAACTTTGATTGGTTGGTTCAATAAGCTGAGTGTCCAAACGTTTCAATCACTTGTAATCTATATTAAATTTGTTTATCATTATTTATCGACAATTGCCTTATCCCTTTGATCCCCTTTTTTATCTCCCCCCCCCCCTTCACACACAAAAATCTTACAGTACAAATTATTTTAATTTCCAATTTTTATACAAATATTTTTTTTAATTTCTAGTTCAGGAACTTTCAGGAGGGGGAGGTAAAGAAGTTTACGCCCCCTCCCCCTTCATAAAAAAATTTTACTCCAAGCGAGAGGGCCAATTTATTCCCTAGAGTAAAATACCCCCCTGTCCGGAAAACATTCCTTATCCCTTGTGTAAATTGTTATTTTTTTTAATCTAAGAGCTCTTGAAATAACCTTCTAAAAAAGCATATGTAAATCTTCCCTCCAAAATTAAATTCATTGTCAAAATTGAGACAAACATACTTTCAAACATCCTACTACTTAACTATTTCAATTCAATGCGCACATTATGAGCAATCTACCCGTGCTAAGATCCCTGGATTTTAAGTCTCTTCTTAATGCTTGAACGGAATAATGGGAATAATCTTAGGTTCGATATTTAAAAATTTTTGTTAAATATTTTAGGAAACGTTTCAACAACTAATTGTAACTTACAAAAGGGGTAATTTTGTGTATCATTATTGGGGACTTACACTATCTTATCGGCCTTTGTTTTTAGACCTCCTATTGGTTTCCCATTGCATTGTTTGATTTCTTTTTAGTACGTTTAATTAACATTTCAAAAATTCCATTTTTGTAACCAATCTTTTTTTAAGAATCGGGCTTTAAATTTTAATGTTTACTGTTATGTATGTATATTTTGCATATGGTTCATATACAATGAATTTACTTAATTTTATGTTTTATCTTTAAATGTAAAATAGTTTTTTAAACATATTTCAAATACTCTTTTTATCTGGGATTTCAAGGTGTAGGACAATGGACAATAAATTATTGTACATCCCCAATGATTATAAGCAAAAATACCCCTATAAAAGTTTTGACACTACTAGTTTGGAAATAACCAATTAAAATTCAACAAAAGTGTGACAAAGACCAAATTGAGAGGAGAAGTGGGGAAGTAAACCCCTTAAACAGTGATGGATAATCCCTATTTTTATGACGTCACATGGATAATTTTTGACACAATTTTGCAGCAATTTGGTCTTATTCCAAAAGTGTCCAAAGTCTTGAGACAGTAAAAAAGATTACAAAACTTTGGTTACCAGTATAATTCACACTCCCAAGGAAAAGTGTAAATTTCAGTAAAGTTTTAGTTAATCAATATTTAAAATCTTGGAACCAAGGACTAAAAGTCTAAAATGAGAACATTTTGGCTTTAACATAATCATATTTATATTCTAATGACTTTACATTTTCATTTATACTAGCTAAAAATTTTAACTTTAGTATTATCAGGGATCTAAAGGGATAAGACAATGGCCGATTAATTGATGTACATCCCCAAAGATGATACACAAAATTACCCCTTGTAATTACCTGTAGAATTCAAATAGTTGTTGAAACGATTGAACATATTAATTTTAAACTTTGTTGAAATTTTTTGTATGATATAATTATCTCTGAGTTTTTGGATAATATTTGTTAGGACAACGATGTACAATATCATAAGCGAATCATCTATATAATTAAACCCTAAAAATGAAAGTATGTCCTTCTGTATTTCTGCAATATAGCATCAAATTTATGTACAATTTTGTTTATTAAGACTTACAAATTAATGTTCTGACACTCTACAAGAGTTATTTTTCATTTGATCTTCGCTTTTCTATTAAAAGCAACAAATAATATTTATTTTCTGAAAATAATTATTAATCTTTTATTTAGATATTCCATTTCTACGGGAGCTGGCACTGAACAATAATCCTATTCAAAGGTAAAAAAGTTAAAGTCCTCATTTATTGGTCGTCATTTTTTTCTCCAGTTGGGGGGAGGGGATGGGGTAAATGGGGTGTATTTTTATTTTAGCTAGCTGGAAGTACCATATCATTAGACCAGGCAAAAATATGGTGCAACATCCAAATTATTATATATTTATTCATAATCATATAAGCGGAGCTATGCTTTAATTAACTTGTATATACCTCTAATTGTATTGCTAATAGTTCTTAATGGATATAGGATATACGTAGATATATTGACAGGGGAAAATTTGTCGTCAATTTAGCTTGCTAATTTAGACCCCATTTATTGCTCAGTTTATTCATCCAGTAAGAGCGAGGTGGATTGGGGTTATCATTATTTTAGCCAGTTGAGAATATTTCTTTATGAAAATGAGAAAATAAAAATCTATTGCAACATCCAAGTAACAATATATCTATTGTAACAGCGATACTCAAACATTTATTTTTTAGGGTAGAAAATTTGGCGTTTGATATGATTCCTCAGCTAGAGTCTTTAGACTTATCAGGTAAGACATCTCTTTGTATAACAATATTTCTTCCAATTATTCCAAAATATCTTCTATTAATTACCAAAATCTTTCAGTATTTTAAAAGATCTTCCAATAATTTAGAAATCTTCCAATAATTTTAAGCATTCTTCTGATATGTAAAAAAAACTTCCAATAATTAAGAAAGATCTTTAAATGATTCCAAAAAAAATCTTTCAATAACTCAAAAAATCTTCCAATAATAATAAAACATCATCCAATAATTATACAATACTTTTAGGGTGTCAGATTCGGAGAATAAATTCTCGAGGTTTTACAAACAGCAAACATCTTCATAGACTGTATCTACACAATAACAAGCTAATAGAAGTTAAGGAGGTATGTACGTTTAAATCTGTAGCGTAGCTACCCTTTTTAATAGCGAACCTTTTCTATGATTAGGGTTGGTTCGTCAGTACGGAACAGTTAGCTCTTTTAGTTAATTTAGACATGGTAGATTTGTCCTACCGATTTCAAATTTTGCAGGAAGATTTATATAGCAGGGAGGTAAGATTTTGGAAACACCTTCATGTCATCCTTTTTTTAGTAAAACAGGATGACAACATCCAAAAGTAGCAAAGAAAATCATGGAAGCGCAGTTTTTCAGTTCTTAGTTCCAAAAAAGGAATATGCAAAACTTTAAATAAATATCTTTTTTTGTATGAACGGCAGACACAAGGACAAAACAATTTATAGTTTAGATTTCCATATGTACCCTGGTCCCTCCCCCCTAAATTGTTATTATCCTTCCCAGAACCTTTGTGAAGCTACTTTGTAAATGAGAACCAAATCCGTTAATCGGTTAGCGATATCCTTCGTTACAGACAGAAATAATCACACATAAACACTGATATTTTTGTTAATTTTTCAGAAGTTGCTGACAAACTTGAACGGGCTCCATTCGCTGACCCTCCATGATAACCCATGGCAATGCGACTGCACTATTAGACCTCTTATAAGTAAGTTTTAAATAGTAGCGAAGCCACTCTATAATTCACTTTGGCTGTCCGTCAGTCAGTCCATTCGCTAACCCTTCATGATAACCCATTGCAATGCGACTGTACAATTAGACCTCTTATAAGTAAGTTTTTTAAAATAATAAATAGTTTATTAAAACCTAGCGGCTACGCCCTTAGAGGACTCAAAATAGTTATAAACCTTCCCGTGAACTATGAGAAACTATGAGCAAGGAGAACCATGACGGTTCAACGGTTTGCGAGATCCTTTGGTACAAACAAACAGACAAACAAACAAATAGACATTCTATTACTTTATTAAAAGAATATAAAAAAAATATTTGTATGGAATGGAAGTAAAATATCCATGGATATTATGACAGGGAGAACGGATAAACGTGTGAGACGATGGAATGGATGGACGGACAGGAAGACATCATTCTACTTTGTATAATAGATGGATAGATAGTTAGATAAGACTATGGATAGATAATTAAATACATAGATTAATTTATATGAACTAGTGACTACGCCCCTGTCATCAAGGGGCTCCAATTTAAGATTAAAATAGTCTAAAACCGTTACATTACTTAAAACTGCGGATAAGATAGCCTTAAACAATCCCGGGACACATGTAAAGCCTACTTTAAAAGGAGAATTCAATAAGTTCAGTTATTATTAAGATAGTATATTTTGGCTATAACTTATTATATTTAATTTTTGGTTAAGATAAGAAAACACTGCTAAAGTTTAATAAATTTAGTTAGCTTTCGCTACAAACTTTTAAAAGCTTTTTTTCAACACTAATATTTTTAGAAGCTACTCTTTAATATACTTGTATCAGTCTGTTTGTTTGTTGTACTTTTTTGTTTGTTGTACTTTTCCCTTTTTTAGTTATACCAAGTTTGTTAAAAACGTAAACTTTATTTGCATTTGGCTATTTATTCCACTAGTCCCCAAAGTCTTTCTTATTCGTTTGCTCAAGAACTTTGGGGACTTATGTTGCATTTTTTTTGATTGGTTCATGAAGTTGAGTGTCCAAACATTTTAACCACTAATTGTAATCTAAAGAAATGGTAATTTTGTTTATCATCATTAGAGATGTATTGGTTATTATCTTATCCCTTTAGATCCCTAGGAAAATCGCCATATGCTTATAGTTTGGACCTATTGACTAGCAAATTTATTTATTAAAAGCGGGACTTCTAATGGATGTTATCATCCTTGTTTAACTTTTAACCTTTCAAGGTTTTTCTAATCTAATTAAAATTTGTCTTGTGTGTATTCATCTAGCTTTCTTCCGCTGGATTAGAACCGGTTCTGAGCCATACTGAAAAATCATACATAGAATCGTTTTACAAACAATCTTATAAGAATATTTAAAAAATTTCTTTGGGCGATTTCTCTTTGGAGGATGGTGGTACCCTCCACCAAAAAGACCTATGAGAAGGTATATTGTAAAGGAGAACCATATCGGTTCAGCGGTTAGAGAGATCCTTCGCTGCAGACAAAAAGCCTACTTCTTTATATAATAGGATGATGCACAATTACTTCATCGCAAGATAAAGCAATGTACATTTAAAGGGATCTAAAGGGATAAGACAATGACCGATAAATTGATGTGTATCCCCAATGATGATACAAAAAATTACCTCTTTTGTAGATTACAATTAGTGATTGAAACTTTAAGATACTAAACTTCATAAATGAACCAATAAAAAAGTCCCCGAAGTTGTTAAGCCAAAGAATTAGAAAATATTATTGTAAAACTTTGGGGACTAGTGTAATAAACAGCCCAATGTCCCCTCCCTCCATGGTTTGTTATCTCACCTCAAAAACCTGCAACAATTTATTTTCCAGAAGGATATGACAACTAACCAATTTTATCTGGGAGGGAGAGGACATTGGAATAAAAAATTACACTTGTTCCCAAAGTCTTGTTGGTCAAAGACTTTGGATACTTTTATTAAATTTTGATTGGTTGGCTCCCAAATTAGTAGTGTCAATACTTATCAACCACTAGTTTTGATCTAGAGATGTAGTGAGGAAATATATTAATTAATCATCCATTGTCTTATCCATTAAGATCCCTGAATTTTATTTTCATATCTTTCTATCCATTTGCAATTTTATAGCTTTTGCTTTTTACTATTTATTTTATTTTTTTATACTTAAGTACTGTCTACGCCCCTAGAGGCCCCTAGGGCAGGGAGGAAGGGGACATTGGGTTGTTTATTACACTAGTCCCCAAGTTTTATTATGACGTCTTATTAATTTGATTAACAATTTTGGGGATTTTTTTATATTTTGATCAGTTTGTTCATTAAGTTGAGTGACATTAATTGTAATCTATAAAATGGGTAGTCTTGTGCTTCATCATTGGAGATGTACATGAATTTATCGGTTATTGTCTTATCCCTTTAAATCCCTGATTGCATTGTAAATATGTAATTTTAAATGTGCTGTTTTTCACTTTTAAGCATGTTGTTATCCTTGTTTATATATATACATATATAATATATTTCTCAGTATGAAATAAAGTAACTTTCATCTAACACTTTTCCTTTATCTCATTTACACAGGGAGGTTGGGGACAATAGTGTGTAAATCATACTCGTAACCAATGTTCCTTGATTAGAGAACTTTGGTTACTTTTATGCGGGGAATAGGGAAAGATATTCTGACAAACAATTCTAAAGGAAAATTTACCCACAACCTCCTTCCCCTTCATCTCCTTCTTACCCACCCATCTTCAGTTACATGAAAAAAACAAAATATTCTTCCACCATACTTTAAAAGGTTTCGTGGTTTATCGTAGAATTGATTTTTAGAATAGCTACCCCTGCTTTTATCAAAGCTTTATTGGTTGGTACACACTAATGGTGTTCAAACTTTTTAACCAATAGTTTTACCTGCAGAAGTGGTCATTTTGTTTATCACCATTGATAAAAGAAATAGGAGAAAGAAAGGGTTGTAAAGCGATTTCAGCGTTATTTTCCTTTTTATTCCAGCTCATTACCTTTATCCAGGACTCTAAAGGGATAAGACAATGGCCGATAAATATATATACATCCCAAAAGATGATACATAAATTTGTCTTTACTGTAGATTACAATTAGTGGTTGAAACGTTTGGTCACTGAAATTAATGAACCAACCAAACTTCAATAAGCGTCCACAAAGTGGATAAGCCAACGAATAAAAAACGTTATCATGAAATATTGGGGACTAGTGTAATAAACAGCCCAATGTCCCCTCCCTCCCTGTATTTCCTTTATCTCATTTTCTCAAGTTTTTACCCCTTGGCACATCTCATTGCCTGCTTTTCCTATACAGTGGGAAAAAATAATTGCATCTACATGCCTCTTTATTACATTAGTCCCCAAAGTTTTATAATAACCTTTTCTCTTTGGTTGGCTTAACAACTTTGGGTACTTTTAATAAATTTTGATAAGTCAGTTCATTAAGTTGGGTGTTGAAACGTTTCAACCTTCAATAGTAAACTACAGTTGGGGTAATTTTGTGTATCATCATTGGGAATGCAAATGAATTTATTGGCTATTATCTTATCCCTTTAATAGATGCCTGAAAAAAAAAACAATTGCATCTCTATCCCCAGTGATGATAAACAACAAAATAATCCTATCTTTAGATCAAAATTATAAGTTGAAAATAAATGGGCACTAAGAGATTAAAATAACATTAAAATAACCATAAGAGTTTAGGCCAATGAATGAGAGAATGTGTTTATAAAACCTTGGGTTGATAGCATAATTTACTGTCCGATGTCCCTTCCCTCACGTACTTCATTCTTAAATTACTAGGGGGGGCCAAAAGCCTGGTCTAACAAAACTGCTATTAATTTTATGATTTTTATTTTGATATTCGTAGAAAACTGTCTGTCATACGATGTTGTACATTATTTTTTTATTATGGCTGAGAACCGGTTTTGAAGCCATACTGGAATATTAATAATTCCAATGATCCACCACTGTGAAAATAATCTGTAACATTCCTAAAGGAATGAACCTGGGATGTCTACACCTTCTATCTACTTTTATATACTTTAGCAGGGAGGAGGGGGACATAGGGCTGTTTATTACACTAGTAATACAGTTTTCTTATTCGTTGACCTAACAACTTTGAGGAATCTTATTGAGTTGAGTGTCCAAATGTTTCAAATACTAATTGTAATCTACAGAAAGGATAGTTTTGTGTATCATCATTGGGGATGTACATTAATTTATCAGCTATCAACTGCTCCTCTCCATAAATATGATAGCAGCTCATCCGCTTTAGTTGATAGAAAATGTATGAAGAAATAAGAAAAGTTTGTCTGTATCCATCGAAGCAGAGCTTATTGCAACAGAAATTAAATTTAACTTTTGCAATTTAATTCCTGCACACTCCAAGGAAGCTCAAGGAATAATTTCTTTCCTAGTATAATGTAAAGCATGTAACAAAACATAATAAGTTAGTTATAAAATTTTAAAATAAGATCAGCTTTCTAAAGGATTATATCAAAAATTCGTCTCAAATTCCGTCGACTGTATTTCGTATATAACAAAATTTAACCAACGGTTTTTGTCTGCAAAAAAAATCCCCTTTTCAGTTTGACGAAAAATGGGATCAGATGGATTATCTAGATATACTATATCTATTCTCCCTGCTTATTTCCTTATAACCAGGGAAAATGGAATGTGATTCTGACAAACAATTCTAAAGGAAAATTTTCCCACAACCCCTTTCTCCTTATTATCCCCCTTCTTACCCATTTCTCTTCAGTTACATGAAGAAAAAAAAACTTATACGCCAACTTTACCCCAACAAAATATTAAATTTTGCCGCAATTTCAAATGGAATTAATTGGCTGAATAGCAGCCCCTGCGTATAACCTTCAATGGGTATAGAATACATGGATATATTGACAGTGCGAAAACTTGTCAATTTATGCTGCAAATATGGACCTCCTTAATTGGTCAGTTTGTTTATCCCGTAGGAGAAAGGGGGAAAGGGTAAAATAGGGGGTATTGTTATTTTAGCCAGCTGCGAGTATCACTTAACTAGAGGACATAAAATCTGGTGCAACATCCAAGTAATAATAAATGGATTTAACCTTAACACTGCACTATAGGAGGGGGCTTATTTTAACAATATTATTTACAGCGCGTCTACTCTATAACTCGAGTTTACCTAATTGTATGTAAGTCCTTGCTTATTTATGACTTAACCATTCAGGGATTTAAAGGGAATAAGGAATAAGAAAGCGTTATTGTGAACTTTGGGGACTAGTTTAATAAACATCACAATGTTCCCTCCCCCTCTGTATTCATTAGACTTTAAGTAAAAAAAATATATTTTCCAATAACATATCCCTTCCTTAAAAATAAGCTTTCTTAACTTTTAATTCTTCTTTTACTTTCTATTTCAATATCTATTTCTATATGAAAACTTAACACTTTACAGAATTTATCTAAAGCCAAAAAGTTTTCATACAACAATTATGATAACATCCATAAAAGGAAGCTTAACTAAAGTATTAAAAGATTGGGTTGTTGAATAAGTTTTTAAAAAGTAAAATGTCAATTTTTAACTTTGTTTGGGGTATAAATTTTCATTAGATATTTTGTCTAAAGAGATCTACAGGTATAAGACAATGGCCGATAAATTGATCTATATCCCCAATGATGATACACAAAAGTACCCATTCAAGAGGTTGAAACGTTTGGAGACTCAATAAAATCAATAAACTCAATTAAAGTACGCAAGGTTGTTAAGCCATCTAATAAGAATGAGACTTTGGAGACTAGTGTAAAAAACAGTATAATGTCCCCTACCTCTTTGTATTATACCCCTGCCTAAGTTATTAAAAATTAATAAGCCAAACAAAAGTAAAACGGACGTAAAACTTTTTAATATTCATATTATAGAGAAGCTTTGCTTTTACAAAACACATAAAAGTTAAACAGGAAATAAATGTGAACTTTCAACATGGTTTAATAAAATACACAAAGTTTTACCTTTTGAATGACACGGCTGCATTTTTATATACAGGATTCAAACAGGAAGGGATGAGAGTCCCCAATGTTTTAATATAATGTTTTCTTATTCTTTGGCTGAACAGCTTTGGGTGAGTTAAGTGTTCAAACGTTTCAACCAATAATTGTAATCTGTAGTAGGGGCAATGTTTTGTATCCCAGTTTGGGATGCCCATCAATTTACCGGCCACTGTCTTATCCCTTTAGATCCCTGATTTTTATAAATAGGAATTAAATATGAGATGTATATATGGATGGATGGATAGATAAAGATTCGTTGATATATTTGATGATAGATGGATGGATAGATAGATGATAAATAGATGGACGGATAGTTTTATGGATTGTTGGATAGATAGATATATGAATTGATTAACTAATGGATATATTATTGGATTCAAAGATGTAGATAGATAGATGGATATAATACCAAAGTCTATTAACATATTCTTTCTGGGATCTTTAGGCTTAGGGAAATAGACAATTAAGTTAAGTACATCCCCCATGATGATAAATAAAATTACCCCTTGTCTACATTAAGATTATTGGTTGAACACTACTTGTTTGGAACAAAACTAAAAGTACCCACAGTCAATGTTTAGACTAGATGCACATATAAAAATCTTATTCCCCCCATAGCATAACGGACTGACCGACAGACAAAATGAATTATAGAGTAGCTTCGCTGCTAAAAATGTTGAAAAATGACTAAGCAAGATTCTTGAAAAAAGGAAAGAAAAGTATTCTATACTAATCAAAGTCAAAAGGAAATTTCCAGGGAGTGAGGGATCATTGGGTTGTTTATTACACAAGTTTCCTAAGTCTTATGATAATGTTTTCTTATACTTTGGCCTAACAACCTTGGGAATTATAATAAATTTTTATTGGTTGGTTCATTGAATTCAGTTTCCAAAAGTTTCAACCACTAATTGTAATCTACAGTAGGGGTAATTTTGTGTATCATCATTGTGGATGAACATGAATTTATCGACCATTGTCTTATCCCTTTAGATCCCTGTAATATTTATTAAATTGTTTGGTATTAACTAGCATTGTCAAATTTAAATGATCTTGATATTCAGAAGGGGTAATTTTGTATATTCTAATTTGGGATGTACAGAAAATTTATTGTCCATTGTCTTATCCCTTGAGATCCCTGGGTAAATATGCATAGTGAGCTTGTAGTTATGATATCTTTATACTCAGAAGGGGTTATTTTGTTTATCTTAATAAGGAATGTAGATCAATTTATTGTCTATTGTCCTATCCCTTAAGATCCCTGGGGTAAATATGCATAGTGAGCTTGTAGTTATAAGTTGAGCAACTGTCAAATAATGTCAGATAAAGACATAGATAGATAGATATTTATAGAGGGATAGATAAAATAGATGGATATATATGTATGTGAATAGATAAATATGGATAGATAGATAGATGGATAGTATAATAGAAAAAGATACCTGGAAGGATTAAAACTATATTGGGAAAGGGTACCACGAACCTACGAAGAGAACCTTTTTAAACCTAAAACTGATAATGGGGGTCGACTTCTCGTCACCCTAACGTCAGGTCCAACAACCTAGGATAACTTAGGGGGGCAGAATTTCTAACACCCATCAGACAACCTACTCTTTGTAACTATACATTGTAATGATTTACGTCTGTTTTTGGCCAATGCATTCCTTCTATTCTAATGCAGCAGTAGGAACAATATTTGATGTCTTCATTTATGACGTGGTGTTAAGCCAAGATTCGAACCCATCACCTACCAGACGACGACCAGATTCGCACGGTCATGATTTTTCTTTTTTCACCAGGTGCCCTATCCCTAAAGTCTCTGGATATTTGATGTCAGTCACCTGTCAGGAAGAAAAAAAAATACATTTTTGCATTAAAAAAAGCTGCAAAATTTTCTTCCTGACTTTTCAAGAAAAAAAGAGATTGATGGATAAACTGATAGATAAATAGACTTGTATATAGGTAGATAATATGGATAAATGAATAGATGGATGAATAGATAGATAAAAAGATTGATGGTATGATAAATACAAAAATAGACAAATGTATATAAAGTTAAATAGGTTTGTAATAAAAAGATTGATGGTTAGATAGATATACAGATTGATAGATAAATAGAAAGATAAAGACATTGATAAATGGACGAAAGATAGATAGATAAATGAGTTGATATGAAGAATAAGATAGATGTATTAATTGATAGTTGTATAGATGGAAATATTTTTTGATAAATGTCTAGATAATAGATGTATAGATAGATGAATAAATAAATCTATAGATAAATTTATAACAAATATAACAACCATTACTTTGTTGATATGATCTTTAATAAAAAACCTAACTGTTCTTGATAAAAAAAATCCCTGTTTAAGGGCCAATGCATGCCTCTACTTATTGTAGAAATTTTGAAATTGTAGCATCGTTTTATCAATTTAAAGCCATATTTTCTTTTTTTTCAGATTGGTTGACGGAGCAGAATATTCCCATGAATGAGCAGCCACGGTGTGCCTCACCCCCCAGGCTTCAGGGGGATAGATTTGGGGATGTTCCACTGCAGGTTAGGATAGATAGATAGATAGATAGATAGATAGATAGATAGATAGATAGATAGATAGATAGATAGATAGATAGATAGATAGATATATAGATAGATAGATAGATAGATAGATAGATAGATAGATAGATAGATAGATAGATAGATAGATAGATAGATAGATAGATAGATATATAGATAGATAGATAGATAGATAGATAGATAGATAGATAGATAGATAGATAGATAGATAGATAGATAGATAGATAGATAGATAGATAGATAGATAGAAGAATGCCCAAGAATTGACAAACTGACAGAAGCAATATAACAAGTTGTTAAGTTTAAATTGCATACAACCAAACATTACAGAGTACTGCTTTTATTTCCCAGGGATCTACAGGGTTAAGACAATGGCCAATAAATTGTTGTACATTCCCAATGATGATACACAAAATTACCCCTTGTGTAGGTTAAAATTAGTGGTTAAACGTAGTCCCAAAAGTCTTATAATAATGTTTTCTTATTCGTCGTTAAAACAACCGTTGGGACTTTTATTGAAATTTGATTTTTGGTTCATAAAGTTGAGTGTACAAACGTTTCAACCACCAATTGTAATTGTAAGGAGAATCATCAATAGTGAAGTGTACAATGTACCTTAATTTATCGGCCATTGTCTTATCCCTTTAGATTACTTTCTATGCTAGATATAAATATATTATAATATTTAATATTAATATATTGTCATTTTTTTGGAAATTTAATCTAAGTATTAAAT
This sequence comes from Acartia tonsa, assembly GCF_053477335.1. NCBI lineage: Eukaryota > Metazoa > Arthropoda > Copepoda > Calanoida > Acartiidae > Acartia > Acartia tonsa. The sequence goes on from NC_137271.1 coordinate 46,522,823, forward strand.
AAATATGGAAAGCTTTTTTAATAAAAAAAAGGACAACTAAAGTTGATAAAAGTGAAATACTTTGGAAAAAAAGACCATCAAAAAAGAAAATTACAGCTGTTTCAAGTTTCAAATAAAACCTAAAAACGAGGGTTGTTCAATAAAGGAGTGAAGAACAGAGAGAGAAAATTTTGATTGGTTGGTTCATTAATTTGACTGGCCAAACGTTTTAATCACTAATTGTAATCTACAGAAGGGGAAATTTGTGCATCATCATTGGGGAATATATCAATTTATTGGCCATTGTGTTTTCCCTTTAGATCCCTGCTTGAAATAACAAAGAGAAAATATTAAAAGTATAGAAGCTTCACTCTGAGAATCTAATATTTAGTGCTAAATCAACAAGTATATATATATATATGGTGCATTATTTGCCAAATGTACCACTTTTCTGCACTACCTCTCCGATTTTGTTAATACTCTATATTTTGGTCCGTTGGGTGATTCAAGGATGCTGGATAGCCAAAAAAAAGTTTCAGAGTCCCTGGATGTCTAGATATCTAGCTATCTATGAAGGTAGGTAACAAAAATTTAAAAAACACCCATTTTTTTTACAATTTTAAAAATTAATTTTTTCATCAATCTTACATCCAACCTATACATTTTATACACCAAAATGATCGTTTATTCATGTAAAAAGCAGACATAATGCTCTTTTGGCCAAAACTCTAATTTTACAGGGTGTCTAACAAAAAGTGTATTTTGGATATCTAGCGTAATACCCAAAATACCTGTCCGAAAAAAATCATTTTTTTGGCTTAAATCCTGTGTTTTATCTGTGGGCATATGTGGTATATAACGGTTCGGAGGACCCGGGACTAAAAGGTTGTCAAATTTCATTTTGGAACACCCTAAAAATGTTATTTTTGTGTCTCTAGAGCTAAAACTTGGTCCAAATTGGCTATTTTTTTTCAAATTACTCTAATATTTGTCTTAGTATGTTTGGCCATAGTGTTTTCTGACCAGATCAATATTTTCCTATTTTTTGGACACCCTGTATTTTCAAAAAAAGAGAAAATTTTTTTTTGTTTTTTTCTAAATTTTTTTTCTATTTTTAAGATACTTAAAACTGTCATATAGATACAGATTTTGACTAATAACAATAATATTTGCCTATTTTACAAATTTTTACACTTTTGGGACACCCTGTGCATGTTTTTGAAAAATGATGGTTTTTGCCCATTTTTGGGAGGAAGGAGTCGTTTTAAGGCCATAGACTATTCCTTCATTTTTATAGAACTTTTTAAGATACATCATTTGTTATTTATGCAGAAAGCGCAAAAACCAAACCGTTTTGCCGTTATTCACTGCCAAAGGCGGAATTTTTTACGTATTTTGCTGTTCCCGAGGATTTAATGCGCATTTTAGGTAGGAAGACGTTGATTTTTCAAGATAACTGTGAAATACTTTTATTTAACCATTTTATTTTACTAAATTTCATGTGAAGTAAAAATTTTTGTATATCCAACCAATTTTTGTCAAAAGGAATTTCAAATGCACATGGTTTATGTTTCTTTTATTACTTATGTTATAGCAATTATTTATATTATATACACTTCATTTTCTTGTTTTAACAATTGAAATCCATCTCGACGAAAAACGGTTAGCTGCACAAAAAATTTGACTTAATATGAATTTTAGAAAATTAAATTTCCTAAATAAAAGTATTTCAGAGTAATCTTGAAAAATCAACGTCTTCCTACCTAAAATGCGCATTAAATCCTCAGGAACGGCAACAAACGTAAAAAATTCCGCCTTTGGCAGTGGATAACGGCAAAACGGTTTGGTTTTTGCGCTTTCTGCATAAATAACAAATGATGTATCTTAAAAAGTTCTACAAAAATGAAGAAATAGTCTATGGCCTTAAAACGACTCCTTCCTCCCAAAAATGGGCAAAAACCATCATTTTTTAAAAACATGCACAGGGTGTCCCAAAAGTGTAAACATTTGTAAAATAGACAAATATTATTGTTATTAGTCAAAATCTGTATCTATATGACAGTTTTAAGTAACTTAAAAATAGAAAAAAAAATTTAAAAAAATACAAAAAAATTTTTTCTCTTTTTTTAAAAATACAGGGTGTCCAAAAAATAGGAAAATATTGATCTGGTCAGAAAACACTATGGCCAAACATACTAAGACACATATTAGAGTAATTTGAAAAAAATAGCCAATTTGGACCAAGTTTTAGCTCTATAGACACAAAAATCACATTTACAGGGTGTTCCAAAATGAAATTTGACAACCTTATAGTCCCGGGTCCTCCGAACCATTATATACCACATATGCCCACAGATAAAACACAGGATTTAAGCCAAAAAAAATGATTTTTTTCGGACAGGTATTTTGGGTATTACGCTAGATATCCAAAATACACTTTTTGTTGGACACCCTGTAAAATTAGAGTTTTGGCCAAAATAGCATTATGTGCGCTTTTTACATGAATAAACGATCATTTTGGTGTATAAAATGTATAGGTTGGATGTAAGATTGATGAAAAAATTAATTTTTAAAATTGTGAAAAAATGGGTGTTTTTTAAATTTTTGTTACCTACCTTCATAGATAGCTAGATATCTAGACATCCAGGGACTCTGAAACTTTTTTTTGGCCATCCAGCATCCTTGAATCACCCAACGGACCAAAATAAAGAGTATTAACAAAATCGGAGAGGTAGTGCAGAAAAGTGGTACATTTGGCAAATAATGCACCATATATATTATTGGAGTCTGGATTTTATTGGCTTTTATTTATTCATCTTTTTTATCAGGGATCTAAAGGGATAAGACAACGGCCAATAAAAATACACCAAAAATCCCCTATAACAACAATTAGTGGTTGAAACGTTTGGACACTCAACTTTCTGAAGAAAAAAATTAAAATTCAAGAAAATTCCCTAAAGCTAAGCCAACGAATAAGAAAACTTTATTATAAAACTTTGGGGACTAGTGTAATAACAGCCCAAAGTCCCCTACCTTCCAATTTTTTTATACAAAGTAGTAGCAAGTCTGTCTGTTTTACTGTCTAGTATTGGAATGTTTATGTTGTTGCCTCTCAAAGTTTAAAAACGTGTTCTACCATTTGATAGCTTTAAAACTTGGGGTGTTTCAATGAATTTTTTCCAAACTCTTTACCCAATAATAATAATGTCAATGGGGGAACCATTGTTTTTCATAAATGGGGGTACATTAATTTATCATTCATTGTTCCATCACTAAGAAAATCATCATACTTTTCAGCTTTGCTTTAGATAAAATGTTTAGTAATTTTAGATTATAAAATGAGTTTATAGTCAAATTTTCACTTTAAAGCATATTCCCAATAAGAATATATTCTTCAGATTAAGGTCTAGATTAAGGCCAAATATTGACCTTATATACAACAGGGAAGGAGGGGACATTGGGCTGTTTATTACACTAGTCCACAAAGTTTTCCAATAATGTTGCTTAACAACTTTGTACTTTTACTGAATTGTGATTGGTTGCTTGATTAATGCAAGTGTCCAAGCGTTACAATCTCTAATTGTAATCTAAAGAAGGAGTAATTTTGTGTATCATTATTGGAAATGTACATCAATTTATCTGTCATTGTCTTATCCCATTAGATCCCTGCCTTATATAACATCTTCTCTTCTGTGTGAACTTGAATGGGTTTCCTTGTCATAAATATGTTTATCCTTGTTTGTATTTGTTTGTGCAGTGGACCAATGTTAAGATGTATGCCTTTGATATTTTATACACAGTCATATCATATATCTATACATGGATGTAAGAATAGTTATTATAGTGGACCAATATTAAGATGTATGCCTTTGATATTTTATACACAGTCATATCATATATCTATACATGGATGTAAGAATAGTTATTATAGTGGACCAATGTTAAGATGTATGCCTTTGATATTTTATACACAGTCATATCATATATCTATACATGGATGTAAGAATAGTTATTATAGTGGACCAATATTAAGATGTATGCCTTTGATATTTTATACACAGTCATATCATATATCTATACATGGATGTAAGAATAGTTATTATAGTGGACCAATATTAAGATGTATGCCTTTGATATTTTATACACAGTCATATCATATATCTATACATGGATGTAAGAATAGTTATTATAGTGGACCAATGTTAAGATGTATGCCTTTGATATTTATACACAGTCATATCATATATCTATACATGGATGTAAGAATAGTTATTATAGTGGACCAATTTTAAGATGTATGCCTTTGATATTTTATACACAGTCATATCATATATCTATACATGGATGTAAGAATAGTTATTATAGTGGACCAATATGTTAAGATGTATGCCTTTGATATTTTATACACAGTCATATCATATATCTATACATGGATGTAAGAATAGTTATTATAGTGGACCAATATGTTAAGATGTATGCCTTTGATATTTTATACACAGTCATATCATATATATATACATGGATGTAAGAATAGTTATTATAGTGGACCAATATGTTAAGATGTATGCCTTTGATATTTTATACACAGTCATATCATATATCTATACATGGATGTAAGAATAGTTATTATAGTGGACCAATGTTAAGATGTATACCTTTGATATTTTATACACAGTGATATCATATATCTATACATGGATGTAAGAATAGTTATTATAGTGGACCAATTTTAAGATGTATGCCTTTGATATTTTATACACAGTCATATCATATATCTATACATGGATGTAAGAATAGTTATTATAGTGGACCAATATGTTAAGATGTATGCCTTTGATATTTTATACACAGTCATATCATATATCTATACATGGATGTAAGAATAGTTATTATAGTGGACCAATGTTAAGATGTATACCTTTGATATTTTATACACAGTCATATCATATATCTATACATGGATGTAAGAATAGTTATTATAGTGGACCAATGTTAAGATGTATACCTTTGATATTTTATACACAGTCATATCATATATCTATACATGGATGTAAGAATAGTTATTATAGTGGACCAATGTTAAGATGTATACCTTTGATATTTTATACACAGTCATATCATATATCTATACATGGATGTAAGAATAGTTATTATAGTGGACCAATATGTTAAGATGTATGCCTTTGATATTTTATACACAGTCATATCATATATCTATACATGGATGTAAGAATAGTTATTATAGTGGACCAATGTTAAGATGTATACCTTTGATATTTTATACACAGTCATATCATATATCTATACATGGATGTAAGAATAGTTATTATAGTGGACCAATATGTTAAGATGTATGCCTTTGATATTTTATACACAGTCATATCATATATCTATACATGGATGTAAGAATAGTTATTATAGTGGACCAATTTTAAGATGTATACCTTTGATATTTTATACACAGTCATATCATATATCTATACATGGATGTAAGAATAGTTATTATAGTGGACCAATATGTTAAGATGTATGCCTTTGATATTTTATACACAGTCATATCATATATCTATACATGGATGTAAGAATAGTTATTATAGTGGACCAATGTTAAGATGTATACCTTTGATATTTTATACACAGTCATATCATATATCTATACATGGATGTAAGAATAGTTATTATAGTGGACCAATATGTTAAGATGTATGCCTTTGATATTTTATACACAGTCATATCATATATCTATACATGGATGTAAGAATAGTTATTATAGTGGACCAATTTTAAGATGTATACCTTTGATATTTTATACACAGTCATATCATATATCTATACATGGATGTAAGAATAGTTATTATAGTGGACCAATGTTAAGATGTATGCCTTTGATATCTTATACACAGTTATATCATATATCTATACATGGATGTAAGAATAGTTATTATAGTGGACCAATGTTAAGATGTATACCTTTGATATTTTATACACAGTCATATCATATATCTATACATGGATGTAAGAATAGTTATTATAGTGGACCAATGTTAAGATGTATACCTTTGATATTTTATACACAGTCATATCATATATCTATACATGGATGTAAGAATAGTTATTATAGTGGACCAATATTAAGATGTATACCTTTGATATTTTATACACAGTCATATCATATATCTATACATGGATGTAAGAATAGTTATTATAGTGGACCAATATTAAGATGTATACCTTTGATATTTTATACACAGTCATATCATATATCTATACATGGATGTAAGAATAGTTATTATAGTGGACCAATGTTAAGATGTATACCTTTGATATTTTATACACAGTCATATCATATATCTATACATGGATGTAAGAATAGTTATTATAGTGGACCAATATGTTAAGATGTATGCCTTTGATATTTTATACACAGTCATATCATATATCTATACATGGATGTAAGAATAGTTATTATAGTGGACCAATGTTAAGATGTATGCCTTTGATATTTTATACACAGTCATATCATATATCTATACATGGATGTAAGAATAGTTATTATAGTGGACCAATGTTAAGATGTATACCTTTGATATTTTATACACAGTCATATCATATATCTATACATGGATGTAAGAATAGTTATTATAGTGGACCAATATTAAGATGTATACCTTTGATATTTTATACACAGTCATATCATATATCTATACATGGATGTAAGAATAGTTATTATAGTGGACCAATATTAAGATGTATACCTTTGATATTTTATACACAGTCATATCATATATCTATACATGGATGTAAGAATAGTTATTATAGTGGACCAATGTTAAGATGTATACCTTTGATATTTTATACACAGTCATATCATATATCTATACATGGATGTAAGAATAGTTATTATAGTGGACCAATATGTTAAGATGTATGCCTTTGATATTTTATACACAGTCATATCATATATCTATACATGGATGTAAGAATAGTTATTATAGTGGACCAATGTTAAGATGTATGCCTTTGATATTTTATACACAGTCATATCATATATCTATACATGGATGTAAGAATAGTTATTATAGTTGACCAATGTTAAGATGTATACCTTTGATATTTTACACACAGTCATATCATATATCTATACATGGATGTAAGAATAGTTATTATAGTGGACCAATATGTTAAGATGTGTGCCTTTGATATTTTATACACAGTCATATCATATATCTATACATGGATGAAAGAATAGTTATTATAGTGGACCAATGTTAAGATGTATACCTTTGATATTTTATACACAGTCATATCATATATCTATACATGGATGTAAGAATAGTTATTATAGTGGACCAATATTAAGATGTATACCTTTGATATTTTATACACAGTCATATCATATATCTATACATGGATGTAAGAATAGTTATTATAGTGGACCAATATGTTAAGATGTACACCTTTGATATTTTATACACAGTCATATCATATATCTATACATGGATGTAAGAATAGTTATTATAGTGGACCAATATGTTAAGATGTATGCCTTTGATATTTTATACACAGTCATATCATATATCTATACATGGATGTAAGAATAGTTATTATAGTGGACCAATATTAAGATGTATGCCTTTGATATTTTATACACAGTCATATCATATATCTATACATGGATGTAAGAATAGTTATTATAGTGGACCAATATGTTAAGATGTATACCTTTGATATTTTATACACAGTCATATCATATATCTATACATGGATGTAAGAATAGTTATTATAGTGGACCAATGTTAAGATGTATACCTTTGATATTTTATACACAGTCATATCATATATCTATACATGGATGTAAGAATAGTTATTATAGTGGACCAATATGTTAAGATGTATGCCTTTGATATTTTATACACAGTCATATCATATATCTATACATGGATGTAAGAATAGTTATTATAGTGGACCAATCTTAAGATGTATACCTTTGATATTTTATACACAGTCATATCATATATATCTATACATGGATGTAAGAATAGTTATTATAGTGGACCAATGTTAAGATGTATACCTTTGATATTTTATACACAGTCATATCATATATCTATACATGGATGTAAGAATAGTTATTATAGTGGACCAATATGTTAAGATGTATGCCTTTGATATTTTATACACAGTCATATCATATATCTATACATGGATGTAAGAATAGTTATTATAGTGGACCAATATTAAGATGTATGCCTTTGATATTTTATACACAGTCATATCATATATCTATACATGGATGTAAGAATAGTTATTATAGTGGACCAATATGTTAAGATGTATACCTTTGATATTTTATACACAGTCATATCATATATCTATACATGGATGTAAGAATAGTTATTATAGTGGACCAATGTTAAGATGTATACCTTTGATATTTTATACACAGTCATATCATATATCTATACATGGATGTAAGAATAGTTATTATAGTGGACCAATATGTTAAGATGTGTGCCTTTGATATTTTATACACAGTCATATCATATATCTATACATGGATGTAAGAATAGTTATTATAGTGGACCAATATGTTAAGATGTACACCTTTGATATTTTATACACAGTCATATCATATATCTATACATGGATGTAAGAATAGTTATTATAGAGGACCAATATGTTAAGATGTGTGCCTTTGATATTTTATACACAGTCATATCATATATCTATACATGGATGTAAGAATAGTTATTATAGTGGACCAATATGTTAAGATGTGTGCCTTTGATATTTTATACACAGTCATATCATATATCTATACATGGATGTAAGAATAGTTATTATAGTGGACCAATATGTTAAGATGTATGCCTTTGATATTTTATACACAGTCATATCATATATCTATACATGGATGTAAGAATAGTTATTATAGTGGACCAATATGTTAAGATGTATGCCTTTGATATTTTATACACAGTCATATCATATATCTATACATGGATGTAAGAATAGTTATTATAGTGGACCAATATGTTAAGATGTGTGCCTTTGATATTTTATACACAGTCATATCATATATCTATACATGGATGTAAGAATAGTTATTATAGTGGACCAATATGTTAAGATGTACACCTTTGATATTTTATACACAGTCATATCATATATCTATACATGGATGTAAGAATAGTTATTATAGTGGACCAATATGTTAAGATGCATACCTTTGATATTTTATACACAGTCATATCATATATCTATACATGGATGTAAGAATAGTTATTATAGTGGACCAATGTTAAGATGTATGCCTTTGATATTTTATACACAGTCATATCATATATCTATACATGGATGTAAGAATAGTTATTATAGTGGACCAATGTTAAGATGTATACCTTTGATATTTTATACACAGTCATATCATATATCTATACATGGATGTAAGAATAGTTATTATAGTGGACCAATATGTTAAGATGTGTGCCTTTGATATTTTATACACAGTCATATCATATATCTATACATGGATGTAAGAATAGTTATTATAGTGGACCAATATGTTAAGATGTATGCCTTTGATATTTTATACACAGTCATATCATATATCTATACATGGATGTAAGAATAGTTATTATAGTGGACCAGTGTTAAGATGTATACCTTTGATATTTTTTACACAGTCATATCATATATCTATACATGGATGTAAGAATAGTTATTATAGTGGACCAATATGTTAAGATGTGTGCCTTTGATATTTTATACACAGTCATATCATATATCTATACATGGATGTAAGAATAGTTATTATAGTGGACCAATGTTAAGATGTATGCCTTTGATATTTTATACACAGTCATATCATATATCTATACATGGATGTAAGAATAGTTATTATAGTGGACCAATGTTAAGATGTATGCCTTTGATATTTTATACACAGTCATATCATATATCTATACATGGATGTAAGAATAGTTATTATAGTGGACCAATATTAAGATGTATACCTTTGATTTTTTATACACAGTCATATCATATATCTATACATGGATGTAAGAATAGTTATTATAGTGGACCAATATGTTAAGATGTATGCCTTTGATATTTTATACACAGTCATATCATATATCTATACATGGATGTAAGAATAGTTATTATAGTGGACCAATATTAAGATGTATACCTTTGATATTTTATACACAGTCATATCATATATCTATACATGGATGTAAGAATAGTTATTATTGTGGACCAATGTTAAGATGTATACCTTTGATATTTTATACACAGTCATATCATATATCTATACATGGATGTAAGAATAGTTATTATAGTGGACCAATGTTAAGATGTATGCCTTTGATATTTTATACACAGTCATATCATATATCTATACATGAATGTAAGAATAGTTATTATAGTGGACCAATATGTTAAGATGTGTGCCTTTGATATTTTATACACAGTCATATCATATATCTATACATGGATGTAAGAATAGTTATTATAGTGGACCAATGTTAAGATGTATGCCTTTGATATTTTATACACAGTCATATCATATATCTATACATGGATGTAATAATAGTTATTATAGTGGACCAATGCTAAGATGTATACCTTTGATATTTTATACACAGTCATATCATATATCTATACATGGATGTAAGAATAGTTATTATAGTGGACTAATGTTAAGATGTATGCCTTTGATATTTTATACACAGTCATATCATATATCTATACATGGATGTAAGAATAGTTATTATAGTGGACCAGTGTTAAGATGTATACCTTTGATATTTTTTACACAGTCATATCATATATCTATACATGGATGTAAGAATAGTTATTATAGTGGACCAATGTTAAGATGTATACCTTTGATATTTTATACACAGTCATATCATATATCTATACATGGATGTAAGAATAGTTATTATAGTGGACCAGTGTTAAGATGCATACCTTTGATATTTTATACACAGTCATATCATATATCTATACATGGATGTAAGAATAGTTATTATAGTGGACCAATGCTAAGATGTATACCTTTGATATTTTATACACAGTCAATTCATATATCTATACATGGATGTAAGAATAGTTATTATAGTGGACCAATGTTAAGATGTACACCTTTGATATTTTATACACAGTCATATCATATATCTAGATACATGGATGTAAGAATAGTTATTATAGTGGACCAATATGTTAAGATGTATGCCTTTGATATTTTATACACAGTCATATCATATATCTAGATACATGGATGTAAGAATAGTTATTATAGTGGACCAATATGTTAAGATGTATGCCTTTGATATTTTATACACAGTCATATCATATATCTATACATGGATGTAAGAATAGTTATTATAGTGGACCAATGTTAAGATGTATACCTTTGATATTTTATACACAGTCATATCATATATCTAGATACATGGATGTAAGAATAGTTATTATAGTGGACCAATATGTTAAGATGTATACCTTTGATATTTTATACACAGTCATATCATATATCTATACATGGATGTAAGAATAGTTATTATAGTGGACCAATATGTTAAGATGTGTGCCTTTGATATTTTATACACAGTCATATCATATATCTATACATGGATGTAAGAATAGTTATTATAGTGGACCAATGTTAAGATGTATACCTTTGATATTTTATACACAGTCATATCATATATCTATACATGGATGTAAGAATAGTTATTATAGTGGACCAATATGTTAAGATGTATACCTTTGATATTTTATACACAGTCATATCATATATCTATACATGGATGTAAGAATAGTTATTATAGTGGACCAATGTTAAGATGTATGCCTTTGATATTTTATACACAGTCATATCATATATCTATACATGGATGTAAGAATAGTTATTATAGTGGACCAATATGTTAAGATGTATACCTTTGATATTTTATACACAGTCATATCATATATCTATACATGGATGAAAGAATAGTTATTATAGTGGACCAATGCTAAGATGTATGCCTTTGATATTTTATACACAGTCATATCATATATCTATACATGGATGAAAGAATAGTTATTTTAAATGTGGCTTTGAAACCTATTAATATCCGGTGGATAAATACCAGTTCTCTGCTTCACTGAAAAATCATGTATCGTAATGAGATCATGTATCGTAATGAGATCATGTATCGTAATGTGATACATGATTTTTCATTAAGGTTTAGAACTGGTTCTAATCCAGCAGATAATAATTGGTTTCAAAGCCATACTGGAATAAATAATTACTCTCTTATGGGGTACTCAACTCCAAAATTTAACTATTTTAGTAAATCTTGTTGAATTGTTTGTATGTTGTACCTGCTCAATAGCTAAGTCATTCCTCCTACTCTATTTTGAACTGCCAAACAACTTACAAAGCAGTGATATCATTAATGTTCATATGTTGCACCAGTTCAATATCTAAGGCATTTCTCCTACTCTAATTTTAAAAACAAACTTCTTAAAACTGTTTATACCCAACATTATATATTTACAATGAATTGCTTTCATCAGTGCTGTAATAAGTTAAATAAAATAATTTTTTAGATATCTAAATATCTTTTTAATACTGAATCATATGCAATTTTGAATATATCAGGGTACTTCTATACTCTGCATAGACCAGGTAAAGGTCAATTCATATTTGCATTACAGAGGACAGCTAGCAAAATTTTTCAGATAAAAAAACTTGAATATTTGAAGGTATTTATACAGGAAGCAGGTTTTAATGGATTCACAAATGTTAGAAAATATATGATGCAAAACATAATTTTTCAGTATGGCTAAGAACTGGTTCTAATCTACTGGATATTAATCTTCTAATATATGTTCTTCTTCAGCTCTTCACTTTATCAGGGACTCGGGAGCATAAGGACTTGTCAATAGCTCTCAATTTGTTCTGTACTAGGCAGTCTCCTCTTTGTTCTTCCAATATAATCTCCTATTTAATTATATCATGAATAAAAACAGAACTTTTAAATAAACTTGGAGTATAAAAAGCACAATTAAGTAGCCATTTTAATGAAAACTGTAAAATATGTTAGTGGGCAGATTACAAATTAAAAGGTTGTTGAAAAAAACAACTGATTTAAACAGAATTTGAAACTCACATCTGAGATTTAGAGTTATATATATGGCAATACACAAACATTAACTATTTCTTGTTAAATAAAATCGTATTTCATGTACACATACATAATTTTACTCTTTCTAGCAAATTTTAGAGCAAAAAGATAATGTTAAATAAGATATCATTTTGAAAATTGTATTTTCATGTGAACTTTAAAATGTTATATGTATGTACTTGGCATTTAACTCTTCTCTAATATAATTGGAATTATAGATTTGGATTTAATTTTGTAATTAACATTTAATAATTAATTTTTATTCCAGAGAAATATCAGTATATTCACATTTTATTTACTGATTGGTATTCTACAGGAAAAGACAGTGTTTGTTTAAGACATAGATTCCATATATATAATTTAACTATTTGCATTTCCCCGAGCTTGCAACGATGAGCTGGGTGAGTTGAGGAAATAGCCTTAAACCAGCTCAAAACATTCGTATAGCTTCACTGAAAAGTACAAACTATTTAGAACAGTAATATTCCAAGATATTTAGCTTTAGACAAATGTCCTTACCACTTTATATTATAGGATAGTTGTAAATCATAATGAAAGAAATAAAACTCTTTACTTTCTTTTATGGTTACTACATTGCATTAACTTGTTAAAATAATTTGAAAATTGTATCTACTGGAAATCTTTAGTATCTCATGTCTAAAAGCTGAGGCCTTCTAGGAAGAGTAAGTTTCATTTAAATAGCCAAAGAAGAAATCTTTTATTCTCAAGATGCAGTCAATTTATTTTTACATTCTTAACAAATGTATGGAAAGTTTGTATTTGTAGCTGAAGAGTCCTAACTATTTGTAAACTTATCAAAATTGATATTTGTGATGTAAAATCAAAAATGTAAATTTAGTTGGCCTGGGCTCAGGTTTTATTCATGTAGAATTTCCCAATCAAAATGGTGCATTATGTATGTTGGAGTATAATGTCTGTGTTTTCCATAGTTTTATTAGGCTTGTGTTATTGTTCTTTCCTAACAGTAATGGGATGTGTATCATTCTATGTTTGGTTCTAATAAAACTTCAAGGAAGCAGTAATTAGAAAATAATCGTTTTCCTTAAGATTGGCTATAATAGAAAAGGAATATATTTGCAAGAAGAAAATCTATTTTTGAAATTTTAAATCTTATTTTGTATTTATTGAACTAAAAATATGTAAAATATCGCTAAATAAAATAAAAATTTAGTAATTTGATATTGATCCACACATTTTAGATGCAAAATCCTGGTAATATTTTTATTGTCTAATTTCTAATTTAGGTCATTTGACATCAAAGCATAGGAAAATTAGTTTCTTTTTTTTGGTTCAAATTTGCACTGCCACCTAATTCTTACATAACATCTGAATTTAATTGCAGTTATAATTAGAATAGGACCTACATATAGATTTCATATCTATAATACAAAGTAGAATGATGTCTGTCCGTCCGTCCGTCTGTCTGTCCGTCTGAAGCTTAAGTTCTCGGTAACCACTGAACCGATTGGATTCTACTCTTCAGGGTATATACCTAATGGTCCTGTGGTGGTTTTAAGCTATTTTCTTGGGGGGTTGGACACCCCCAACCCCCCCAAAAACAAAAAAATCCCCCCCCCCTCATTTTTTTTTTTTTTTTTTTTTTATTTGCTGAAGATTTCCTAGGTCCTTTGTTAAAAAATATTTTTAATTCCAGCATTTATTTTGAATGAAAGAATAGCAACATTCTCTCACTAAAAACAATAAATATTAATTTTTTTATCACCTCTTGGGGCAAAGCCCCTAGAGGCTAGGGGCGAAGCCGCTAGTATGTATATAAGGTGTTATATAGATGTATGCATATTCTTCTATGATTACACAACCTTTGATATTTAAACTTTATATGCACAAAAGTTGGATATTTATTTTTCTTGGACAGAATTCCAATTGGCCTTTGCTTGGTTTTTCAATAATACTTAGGAAACTGGCATTATGTAAACATCAGAATTTGATACTTGGAATATGCTGGACAGCTTATACAATTTATAAGTGTTGTTATTGAGCAAGGTTACATAGTTTATTCATCCAAGACACAACTTCATGAAAAAATCTTCTAAAATATGATTTAGAAACGTTTTCTTCCATCATATGCCTTACAAAAATAAGTAAGCACTAACCATTTCAAGCTTTAGCTGAACATTATATCTTTGTCATCATTATGCACATCTTATCCCTGCATGTGATAAATTCAAATTCTATAGCAATGCAAAATTTGTAGGTGTATGTATGTACAATGTGTTTCCATTAGACCTAAGAATTTCAAATTAATCTGATTTGTTAAAGCCTAAAACCTTAGGCGTCAGTCTTAGAAATTTGTAATATTTTACAATTGACATATTATTAAAGATCGTATAATTAAATAATGAATAATAAGGTTCTATATTACCTCTATTATATGAGTCCAGGTATGGGAAGCAAGGCCAAGTTTTCAAGCATACAGAGTTTCCAGGCAAAGGGGTGTTGAACAGTGTGTTATGAGTTCAGCAAATGTTTTAAGGATATGTATTAGCTGAAAATAACATAATTAGGTTTTGAATACTTGGACTTGAATCCTCCTTGCTTTGGTATTTGTAAAAACAATGTTGAATTAGTAGTTTTGATATCCTCTTGAAATTTTTGGTTGTTTTGAATTAACATCTGATTGGGTAAACATTGTCTCCTATACCTTTCACAAGTTGAAAGCTATACCATTATCTTTCCTCTACATCCATCAATCTGTCTATTTATCTTCCATCCCTTCTGTTGATATAAAGTTGTGTTGTCCCAATTTTGAATCTGTACACACTCAGTACATTGTCTTCAAATATTGAAGGTTTAATCCAAGTTTGATCCAGTCTGGGATCTGTGTATGTGTTAAGTAAATTTGCAGAGATGGAACATGTCCTAATTACCCAGTTACAAATTTATCTGCAATTAAACCTTAATAAGAACTCAAACATTTTTTGTTGAAGAAAAGAAAACTATCTTCAATGAAATCTAATATGTATTGGTAAAAATATGTTTTAATGAATTTTACAAGATGTTTAAATGTTAGTATTTTACTTTCATCTTGCTATCATAGATTGATGTTTGCATAGTTCACAGATTCTCTAACATGCCTCTAGAGAATTTGGTATCAATGTCCCCTAAACTTCCTGTTGCTAAAGTCATTCAACAATCTCTGTTCTGTGTTTACATTATGCATGATATGGTGCAAAGAGGTGAATGTGTTTTGTATTTTATAACACACTAAAATTAACATAATAATTATTAAATTTAAAATATTAACATGTTATTATGATAAGATTTTATTTTAGCTTAATTGAATCTTTTGACTAGAATTGCAATAAATCAAAGCTTCCAATATTCTCACTATTTATTTTTTGCTTTGTTAACTAGTACTTAATCTCAATGTTTATTTTTAACTTGCTACATTATAGACGCAACTAAGTTTAGCATGCATAGTGTCTCAAACCCCTCAATGCACACCATTCTCTATACACATTCATTTTTTCTCCTCAATGCTTAAGGATCAATTCTTTGGGTTTGAATGGGCAATGCTCTCCAACAGTTTGAAGAGTTCTTGTGTTATTGTGCTTCCTGTGGTGCACTGAAACTCATTCAACACTTTACAAGAATTTGTTTTCTAGGTATTGGTAGCAGAATTACCTAGATTGCTTCATAACCACTTTTAAGGTACCTACATATCATAAAAATTTTCTTCAGAGTAAGTCTTACAAAACAGTTAGTTAAACACAAATTGATTCAATATGTAACAAAATGCACAAATAGGAGGAAAAATATGTAGTATTTATTTTCGCTTATTTTAAAATAATATTATATATGCAAGAAAATTTGCAACTTAAAAATATGAATAAAATATGTACTTCCAATTTGCATATACCAAATTTGAATACATGTGTCCAATTTTTCAAATACATCAATATAAAATGCAATAGCAATTTCTTGGTTTCTAACTTTCTTCAGGCCAACTCTTTTTCAGGTTACAATTTCTATTTAGGCTGGTGAGAAAATCACATTGGAAAAATAAAACATTTACAGTTTTTCCCTGATTTTTGCAAAGCTTTGAGAAAAAAATGGCAATGGCTTTTGATGTTGCAAAAAATTATGTTCACTTATCTTGCAGAGTGTTCTAACTGCAGCTAAATAGATGAAAGATTAAAAGGTAAGTGGGTTGCACCACACCTGCACAGTTCTACACACTGCAAGAATCCAGGTACAGGAATGCAGATCCGGAAGTAAATCCACTTAAAATTCTTCTTGTGTGCGTGTGTTTAAACTTTGTATATAAAAATACCAATAGAAAATGAAATAAATTTTGTTAAGTTGGTTTTTTTATCAAAGTAAGTACGGATCTACATAAAGCCTCACTAAAAAGTAAAACGTGGTTCAACCACTCATATATTTTTGCTTCAGACAAAGAAAAAACTTCTAATTTATAGCAAAGATATAATATTATTAAACTTTTGGAGAAAATCTAATTTTTCAACCTTTACTTAAACTCAAAGTCTAATAGGTTTTATTGTTCATAATATCTAAAATATAACAGTTTCAAAAGCACAGGCACAACCATTAAATAACATCAATAATAAACCAATTATTGCATTAGATCCTTTTACATAAGAATAATTTATTATCCAAAAAATTATCTATTCAACCTTGAAGTTTAAGGGTGTTGGAGGAATAGTGAAAAATGGAATAAAGGAAGGTACAAATAAGCAGAAAAAAAGTTTCTTCGACTTGAAATTATATTTAAGAAAAATATAGTAACTATACAAAGGTTGCAAGGTGCTTAAATAATGTTTAGCACTATTAACATACATAACATTTTAAAAATAGTTATTATTAATTGTTACACAAAAGTAAGGAATCACAAAGTCAACTAGGACCATACAAATGTGTAATTCCTAATTCTAAAGCATTTCATTACAAATTTTACTTGATTTTTACTTGATCTATACAAAGATTTTGTTGTTTCTCATAAAGATGACTCCAAAGAAGACACTAATGAAAGGCTTATATTTTTACCCCACATAAAAAATCTAAAATAAGATTTTTTTCCTGTTTACTTATCCCCTCTGTTCAGGAGCATTTAGTAATATTGCATCAAGACAACCAACATTCTATGCACACTTCTATATTTCTAGTAGACATGTGGTTACAGACTAATCAAACATTAAATTTATTAAGCATATTTGGATGTATAACCCAGACAACTACCTGGATCCAATGATGGGGACCTCTCTTGAGTGCTAGCAAATTGGTTTCTGCTCTTTTGATATTCAAAGATTCAATTTAAAGTCTACACAGGGTCCACAGGGTGGGGACATACAGTTGTCTAACATATTCCTTCTCTATTGTTTTACTTTAATAATCAAACAATTTTAAGATTATGATTACTTACTTTATCATGCAGTAATGTGTATTCACTTCCTACTTTTTTTTTAGGAAACTGTCATTTTTAAAGAAAAAAAAATGTGTAAAGTATATTAATAAGATCTTATATGTAAATAAATATGATATTCATTTATTATTGATAACAATCTGATCTAAATCTAATCTAGAAGCTAAATTCTATTATTCTACTGTACCTCTAATATCACTCCCCATTCATGACCTTGTAAAAAATTGTGCTTTTTGCCTCAGAGATATTTTTCAGAACTAATAATTTTTCCCACCACTAGGGTAGGGTGCACAGGGGAAGGGGGGTGCAAAAGTTGTAAGAAATAAGGCTTTGCACATTTTATCTATCTATCCAACAAAGTTTTAGAAGAAAAAAAGGTTGTTCTATCTATCTAATTAATTTTTTTCTTTTCTGTCTATCTTTGTACTTTTTAGATTTCTATTATAACTATCTTTCTAACAAACTTATTGTTTCTTTAAGTAACTTTTATTTTTCTAGATAGGTATTAGGTATTTTTTTGCTTTGTTTTTAATCAGATCATTAGTTTTAATTTCAATATATTGGCCT
This sequence comes from Acartia tonsa, assembly GCF_053477335.1. Lineage (NCBI taxonomy): Eukaryota > Metazoa > Arthropoda > Copepoda > Calanoida > Acartiidae > Acartia > Acartia tonsa. Next base: position 46,541,975 of record NC_137271.1, read on the forward strand.
TTAAACAGATGTCAATCTATATTGTTCTATTTTAACCAGAAAAAACTATATCATGCATTGAAAAGGTGTACCTATCATATAAAATTAGGTTTACCTATATTCTAAGATAGGTTAGAAAATTTGATACTATTGTCTATTTGATACTTTGGTATATCTATCTAATTAGTTTAGCTAGGAATTAAGAGGATATGTTTACAGGTGGGGTGGGTCATTGGGATGTTAATTACACTAGTCCTTAAAGTCTTGTACAATATAACAATGTATATTCAAACGTTTCAACCACTAATTGTAATCTACAGATGAGGTAATTTTGTGTACCATCTTTGGAAATGTACATCAATTTATCTGCCATTGTCTTATCACTTAGACCCCTGTTATGTTTTCAGCTACCTAATTATCTATCTATCTAGTTAAGGTTGTAAGAAACTAAGGTGCTATGTTGTTAATTATCTATCTATCTAGTTAAGGTTGTAAGAAACTAAGGAGCTATGTTGTTAATTATCTATCTATCTAGTTAAGGTTGTAAGAAACTAAGGAGCTATGTTGTTAATTATCTATCTATCTAGCTAAGGTTGTAAGAAACTAAGGAGCTATGTTGTTAAGGATCTATCTATCTAGTTACAGTTGTAAGAAACTAAGGAGCTATGTTGTTAATTATCTATCTATCTAGTTCAGGTTGTAAGAAACTAAGGAGCTATATTGTTAATTATCTATCTATCTTGTTAAGGTTGTAAGAAACTAAGGAGCTATGTTGTTAATTATCTATCTATCTAGCTAAGGTTGTAAGAAACTAAGGAGCTATGTTGTTAATTATCTATCTATCTTGTTAAGGTTGTAAGAAACTAAGGAGTTATGTTGTTAATTATCTATCTATCTAGTTAAGGTTGTAAGAAACTAAGGAGCTATATTGTTAATTATCTATCTATCTTGTTAAGGTTGTAAGAAACTAAGGAGCTATGTTGTTAATTATCTATCTATCTAGTTCAGGTTGTAAGAAACTAAGGAGCTATATTGTTAATTATCTATCTATCTAGTTACAGTTGTAAGAAACTAAGGAGCTATGTTGTTAATTATCTATCTATCTAGTTCAGGTTGTAAGAAACTAAGGTGCTATGTTGTTAATTATCTATCTATCTTGTTAAGGTTGTAAGAAACTAAGGAGCTATGTTGTTAATTATCTATCTATCTTGTTAAGGTTGTAAGAAACTAAGGAGCTATGTTGTTAATTATCTATCTATCTAGTTACAGTTGTAAGAAACTAAGGAGCTATGTTGTTAATTATCTATCTATCTAGCTAAGGTTGTAAGAAACTAAGGAGCTATGTTGTTAATTATCTATCTATCTTGTTAAGGTTGTAAGAAACTAAGGAGTTATGTTGTTAATTATCTATCTATCTAGTTAAGGTTGTAAGAAACTAAGGAGCTATATTGTTAATTATCTATCTATCTTGTTAAGGTTGTAAGAAACTAAGGAGCTATGTTGCAGCTTTTTTCATTCTCTTTCTTATTACAATTAGCAAAGCTACTTACTAATTTATTTTCTAATTTATTTGAGATTGTTGTAAGTTTTATTGTCAAGAAACTAGATTTGTTGGTTTTTCCTGTTTGTTGGCTTAACAACTTTGGGAACTATTGAATTTTGATTGGTTTGTTCATTAAGTTGGGTGTCCAAATGTTTCAACCCCTAATTATAAAAAAAGAAGTGATAATTTTGTGTATCATCATTAAGGATGTACTGCGATTTATAGGCCATTGTCTTATCCCTTTAGATCCTTGCTATTCTGCAACTTTACATAACATAAAATGTGATAATATCATTTTGTTTTAAAATAATTAATAATAGTTGCCCTGAAAAGAAAACATTTATCCTTGTTCGAAGATTTGTTTTTGCAAAATCCTAAACAGTGAATCAACCCTTTTTTCTTTTTTCTTTTTTGTTTTCTTTTCTTCAAAAGCCAGTAGTTAATAATTATTCTAAAAAAAGTAATAGTTTAATTTGGTTATCCTATGACAGACTAATTGAGAAGCATTATGGAAGCAGTTAATAGTGCCTGATAAAAAATGATGTCATACAATACAAATGACCAATGATAGGCAAGTATTCATTGTAATTGACCAAATTGTTAAAAGATAACTTGATAAGTAATTAGGTTGACAAAAAGATAGATTTGCAGGTATGGTTTTAAAAGTTGTTTGTTAGATGAATAGGTAAGAGAATAGGTAGTTAAGAATCAATATATAATTACTTGGATGTTGCACCATATTTTCATGTCCTTTTATAAAGTGATTCTCCCAGCTGGCTAAAATAATGATTCATCCATCCACCCCCTATACCCCTTTCCTTCCCTCCTTATGAATGAACGAACTAAACAACAAATGATGTCCATATTAGCAACCTAATTTTGCGACAAATTTTCCCTTTTCAATTTATCCACGTATTTTATATCTATTAGGAAAGATAAATAGATAAACAGAATAAATCAGAGAGAGAGGGACAATGGGCTGTTTATTACATTAGTCCCCAAAGTTTTATCATAACGTTTTCTTAATCGTGGCTTAACAACTTTGAGGACTATTATTACATTAGGATTGGTTGGTTTATTTAGTTGAGTGTCCAACCTTTATTTGAAATCAACAGAATTGGTAATTTTGTGAATCATTATTGGGGATATACATCAATTTATCGTCCATTTTCTTTTCCCTTTAGATCCCCGCGAATAAGTAAACATAGACAATTTTCTTTGTGGTGGAGAAAATTAAGAGAAAACTTGTTTTATTTGGTTACTTCACAAGATAAATAAAACTTTGATTAAATAATTATATAAAACATACAATTATAAACACAGACGAAGTGCATAGAAATTTGTTGAGGGGGGGGGAGAAGGAGTTGTGTACAGGGAGGGAGGGGACATTGGGCTGTTATTTAGTCTAGTCCCCAAAGTTTTATAACATATTCGGAAATAGTCCCTTTGAGATAAAATCAACCTTATTCGACGTTCACTCAAAGCCCAAAAATAATGGACTTAAAAGTGTATTAAACTGTATATAAGACATTTGCGAATATATTGATACCATTAATTTGCCTCTTAGATAGAAAAAAGTATGTTTTTTTAATATTTTTCTCTTGCTACAAATCAAATTTCAAATTTGAGTCACCAAAAATGCTAAACTAATTTTTGCTCTAGAAGAATCAATTTTTGGAGTTAGAAAGTGCTTAATACCTCATTTTAATCGCCTGGCATTGCTTTATAATATACAGGTAATGACTTGGTTTTTTATGGAACAGCTGACTAAAAAATCGAGGTTTTGTGATAAACCCACTTCTGTTGTTGCTCCATAAATGATATTTTTTTTCCCAATTTTTTTGGCTGTAAAGAAGCTTTATATATTCATATAACATCCACCTAAATTTGACTTTTGATATTTTATTTATAACATCACCAGAGGGAATTGAATTTTGGAAAAAAAATATCAATTTATATTTTACACTGCTATGCATTGTTCTTGTTCTTGTTTCTAAAAAAAATTTATATTATAAAAAAGAGAATTATTTAACGCTTCTATAGGTATGTTTATCATTTTTCTAGGCTAAATGTAACTATAATTACACCATTTTAAAGTTAGACATCTTAACATATTAACACAATTATTGAATCGGTCTGTATTATTAGGCTGGCAACCCTTAAAACAGCTGCATTTCATTATCCTATTATATATATTAATTATTATATGTATAAACACACTTAATTTTTTAACTTTTTATTGATGGAATACATATGTTTCTCTATAAAAATAGATCATCAGTTCCAATTAAGATGTATAAAATAAGAGTTAAAAAAAAATATATATATATGTCAATGCATTTTGAATCCTTTTAAAAGACTAAATAAGAAAGAAGTGTTAGAAAATTGTGCCCCCTGTGGGGTTTTTTACTGCTCATATCCTCTTAGGGTTGGGGGGGAATTAGCATCTTTATATAAAAAGGGGGAGGTGTTTGAAGAGAATCTTTAAAGAGAAAAAAATAGGTCATATTTTATCATTTGCAGTTTTACAAATTAATACATATTATATAAAGCTTTTTTGTCTGTAGCTTAAGATTTCGGTAAAGTATAAGGCTATTTTACTAATTTCCTTACTCCTTTAATTACAGAGCTCCTAGATGCTTGGAGCGCAGCTGCTAGTAAATAAACAAAGTAAAATAATTCCTGAATAATTGATTTACAATTTTAAAAAGCAAAACATTTTTACAATTAGGATGTGTATATCCACGCCATGGTTAGCTCTTTTTGTTAATTCAGGCGTGTTAGAATTAATCTTAAATGTTGGAAGATGATTTTTGTAGCAGTAAGGTACTTAGCAACTTTATAATCATTACTTTATGTAAAGGGATGTCCCGGTGGGGGGGGGGGGGGGGGGGGGTAGGGGGTTAAGTGTTATTAATTAATTTGGGGCAACCCCATAATTTTTAATCTTCCCCTTCCCCCCCCCCCCAAAAAAAAAATATAAAAAGCTTTGACGTCCTTGCCTCTATTATATAAAGATTACCCCACAAAATGAACATGGGGATGCCCAAATTTAGATATTTCAATTCCCCCCCCCCCTTCCCCCCAAATCAAAAAGCTTGGACGTCCTTGATTAAGTAAGCTCATTTAAAACATACTGAAATCAATTTGTGTACAGCAATTATCCTATTTAGTTTTTTAGTAGTGAAGCTACTCTATAATTCAAAATATTTGTCCGTCCATTGTCTGTCCATTCATCTGTATGTCTGTTCATTGGTATGTCTGTCTGTCTGAGACAGAAAGGGGAAAACGATATTTTCTTGGCTTCTATAAAAGATAGAAGGCTGAAATTTTCATGGATTGAATATTCTCTCTCTCTATCAATACTCCATATTTTCATCAAGTTTCATTAGAATTTGCCAAAAAACTGGGGTGGGCTATATCGATTCCTACATTTCAAGTTTTCATGATTTTCTCTACTCCTATTCAAGTTAGATGGTTGAAATTCAGGGATTGAATACTTTGATATTTTGCATAATTTTATCAAGTTTTATTGAGATTTACTTATTGGGGTTCTACCTCAAACATAGGAGTCCCAAATGTCGAAGTGGACAAATGCAGGAGTCCCAAACATTGGAGTGGACAAACGTAAGAATGGGACAAACGTCAGAGTGGACAAACATCAAGGTGGACAAACATTGGAGTGGACATTGCTTAAATAAAACCTAGGAGTGTCTACTATTTTAATAATATTACAATTTTGAAATTTTTTATACCCTTGTCTACAAAATAATGACTATGGCTGCAGCGATCAGCCCCCTAGCCTATATCTTAACCTAACCTAACTAAGAAAAGTAACGGGACAAAGGTAGGGGGGGCTGTGTTTGTATAAAAAAAATTCAAAATTGAAAAAAAAGTTTGGGACTCCTGTGTTTGTCCACTCCGATGTTTGTCCCAAAAATCCTGCGTTTGTCCACTTCAATGTTTGTCCCACTCCTGCGTTTGTTCCACTCTGACGTTTGGGACTCAAGCATTTGTCCCTCCAATGTTTTTCCACTCCTACATTTGGCATGGAACCGATTATTGGTTGGGGTGCTAGTTTGATTCCTAGATTTGTAAGTTTTAAGGATTTTCTTTGCTCCTATTAAAAAAAATTTAAAAGGCTGGTTTTATACCCCCCATAATATATTACGGGGGGTGATTACCCCCATCCCTAAAAAAAAATTACCCTTTTACAAGCACCTCCCCCTGGATACTCCTGCACTCCCCCTTGTAGTGACTAGGCCAACTTTATGGTCTCTGGTTTCAGGAAGCCCATTCAATTATGAGAAGTTCACATTATAAGAGCACTCTTATAGCATCCTCTCTTTTAGCATTACATGTGTAATGCATTATAGACAGACAGATAGATATTGTGAGGGATCCTACACTTTATAACACCTTGTTTTGCATGGTAAAAATTGTTCCAATTGTTCTTGATATTGATATTTTATTTAAAAATTACAATAACTTGAATATAATGATGTTTAAAAAATGCTGAAATTATAGTTATATTTAGACTAGAAAAATGATTAACATACCTATAGAAGCATTAAATAATTCTCTTTTTAATTATAAAAATATTTTTTAGAAACAAGAACGAGAACAATGCATAGCAGTGTAAAATATAAATTGATATTTTTTTCAAAATTCCAAAACTATCCAGGGTCCTATAAGAAGCATCCATAAAACACAGAACTCAATAGGTACTGTAATGGTCGAAATCTTAAGCTGAAGACAAAAAAGATTACTACTTTATATAATAGGATAATGAAATGCAGCTGTTTTAAGAGTTGTCAGCTTAATAATACAGACCGATTCAATAATTGTGTTAATATGTTATGATGTCTAACTTTAAGATGGTGTAATTATAGTTATATTTAGCCTAGAAAAATGATAAACATACCTAGAGAAGCGTTAAATAATTCTCTTTTTTATAATATAAATTTTTTTTAGAAACAAGAACAAGAACAATGCATAGCAGTGTAAAATATAAATTGATATTTTTTTTCCAAAATTCAATTCCCTCTGGTGATGTTATAAATAAAATATCAAAAGTCAAATTTAGGTGGATGTTATATGAATATATAAAGCTTCTTTACAGCCAAAAAAATTAGGAAAAAAAATATTATTTATGGAGCAACAACAAAAGTGGGTTTATCACAAAACCTCGATTTTTTAGTCAGCTGTTCCATAAAAAACCAAGACATTACCTGTATATTATAAAGCAATGCCAGGCGATTAAAATGAGGTATTAAGCACTTTCTAACTCCAAAAATTGATTCTTCTAGAGCAAAAATTAGTTTAGCATTTTTGGTGACTCAAATTTGAAATTTGATTTGTAGCAAGAGAAAAATATTAAAAAAACATACTTTTTTCTATTTAAGAGGCAAATTAATGGTATCAATATATTCACAAATGTCTTATATACAGTTTAACACACTTTTAAGTCCATTATTTTTGGGCTTTGAGTGAACGTCGAATAAGGTTGATTTTATCTCCTTTCGTAACATCGCGATTCGTCGTATTTTTAAAATGGCTTTTTATAGGTTATTTTAGGTTAGGTTAGGTTATATTGGGTTAGGTGATTGCTCCACAGGGTTAAGTTATTGGCCTTGCAGGGTTAGAGCCGCCCGCAGGGGCTAGAAATAGGAGAAAAGCTACTGTGAAAATTACGAAGAATCGCCCCATAAGGTGCGATGTTACGAAAGGGACTATACCCAAATATTCTTATTCGTTGCCTTAACAACTTTAAGTATCATAATTTTGATTTGTTGGTTCATTAAGTTGAGTGTCTAAAATTTTCAACCATATGCTGTTGATACTTTAAGTTTTTAAACAATCAGTCAATTCTTTCATATGTGAACATGGGAGGGAGGGGATATTGGACTGTAAATTTCACTGATATCCAAAGTTTTATAGCCATGTTATCTCAATCTACTGAAGGGTTAATTTAGTTTATCATCATTTGGGATTACATTACTTTATCGGCGATTGTCTTATCCATTTAGATCATTGAGCTGTACAACTTAAAAGTTAAAAAATATAATTTTATTGTATTGTTAATATGGTTTTCATTATATAAAAGTTATTCCGAGAAAAAATACATAAGAAGCAATTTAGATGGGTAAAGAGGGAGATATAACAAGGTTATACAATAAGGTAGACAATAAAGGGAGAAGTAGTTTGTGATTATTAAGTGTTATTAAATATGCGTTTGATTATACTATGCATTTTGTCAATATTAAGAACATCTAGACTTAATAATCGCTTTCGACTGAAGCTAACACACGGATTTTACGCAAAACAAGCACAAACTACTCCTCCCCTTATAAGTTCAGCTCAGGCGCATCTCTCTATTTGACTATTTAGTCCAGAGTACATGTCCTAGCCACCTTAGTCCTTTATGTTTAACTTCTGAATCAATACTATTACAATAAGTCTTGTCAAAAAATGTATAATTATGGATGTATAACCCAGATAACTAATAAAAGTGATTGGGACCTTTTTTGTCTGCTAGCAAACTTAGGTTTGTAAAGAGGGAGTTGTAACAAGATATTAGAGTTAGGAAGACTAAAGGGAGAAAAAGAGATAAGACAATGGTCGATATATGGATGAACATCACCAATGATGATACACAAAATTACCCCATCTGTAGATTTCAATTAGTGGTTGAAATATACTCAAATTAATGAACCAATCATTCAAATTTCAAAAATGTCCTCAAAGATGTTAAGCCAACGATTAAAAGTCGTTATTATAAAACTTTGGGGACTAGTGTAATAAACAAATTCACGCAAGAACGTAATAAAAGTATCTGTGTATATATCCTTGATAAAGAAGGGGCTTATTCAGCAAAAGCTAAGTAAGCTTATTTATAATTATGTAAGAAAATTGTGGGCCTTATTATCTATCTATCTTTCTTTCTATCTATCTATCTATCTGTCCATATGTATAATGTATATCTATCTTTCTAAGTAAGCTTCTATCTGTCTATCTAACTATCTATTTATCTATCTGTCCATATGTATAATGTATATCTATCTTACTTAGTAAGCTTCTTTATAATTACGTAAGGCAAATTGTAGGCCTTATTATCTATCTATCTATCTTTATATTTTTCTATCTATCTATATACTTATCTATTTTTGTAGATATTGATCTTCGTGAGCCTCTATAAAATATGTAAATTTAGTTCAATGATCAAAAACGAGTAGAAAAATAGTCTAAAACCATCAATACTTTAAAATAGTAATTAAATAGCCTAAAATAATTTCAGGAGCTATGTAAAGTTTTTCAAATTGAAAGACTCAATTGCAATATAATAAATGATAATTTTGTGTATCCTCATTGGGGATTTACATAAATTTCCCGGCCATTGTCTTATCCCTTTAGATCCCTGACAATATATATGTTTTTCTTTATCTATTTTGCTGCTTTGCCAAAAGTTTTAGTTTCACTTGTTTCTGGGTTAATTCATCTTTAATTGTTTACATTAAAATAGATAGATAGATAGATAGATAGATAGATAGATAGATAGATAGATAGATAGATAGATAGATAGATAGATAGATAGATAGATAGATAGATAAATGAATTGATAATGTTACGTTAAGTCTAACTGTATTTAATTAAAAAGAAAAAGTAAAAAAATTATTGGCTGGGGTTATTTTTCCAGGGGCGAGTTCTCTTAAGAGGATGGTGTTACCATCTCCTTCTATAGACCTATAAGAAGCTTGACTGTAAAGGAGAACCATATCGGTAAAGACAGACAAAAGTTAGACATCCTATCAATTTAATATAACAATTATTTATATTTTTAGGATTTTTCTTGTTTTCCCGAGATCTTAGCCAGTAGGTCCAAATCTGAAGTTTCTCTTGGTAAGAATTATTTTAATAGCGCAGCAACTCTATAACTATTATAATTATGTTTGTCTGTATGTCTACGACAACCCTTTCTTTACTATGGTATTCGCTCGGAAATATTAAGGAACATTGGACTGAGTAAATTACATTGTTTATCATCATTGGGGTAGGGATGTTATCATTTTATCGTCCATGGTTTTAGATCTTCTTAGATTTTAGAGAAAATGTATACTTGTAGAAAGAAAGACAGATTGATATAAACTTATGTAAATAAATGAATAGACATATAACTGAAGTACCTCTCACCCTCACTGTATTTAATTTGAAGTTCAAATGTAAGTATTATGGTAACACTCAATTTAAATAGTTAGATAGATAGATAGATAGATAGAAAGAAACTTGTGTAAATAATACTATAGTACAAACTCTCACTCTCCCTGAATTTAATTTGAAGTTCAAAATATAGGTATTATGGTAACACTCAATTATATTGTAAATAGATATATAGATATATAGATAGATAGATAGATAGATAGATAGATAGATAACTAAACTATCTCTCTCTCTCTCTCTCTCTCACACACACTCTCTGTATTTAATTTGAAGTTCAAATATAGGTATTATGGTAACACTTAATTTAGATAGATAGATAGATAGTATCTATTAGATACATATATAAATAGACAGATAGATAGATAGATAACTAAACTCTCTCTCTCTCACACTCTCTGTATCTAATTTGAAGTTAAAATAAAGGTATTATGGTAACACTCAATTATATTGTAAATACATATATACATATAGATAGACAGATAGATAGATATATGGATAGATAGATAGATAACTTATATAATACAAACTCTTACTCTCTCTCTGTATCTAATTTTAAGTTAAAATAAAGGTATTATGGTAACACTCAATTTAAATAGTTAGATAGATAGAAAGAAACTTGTGTAAATAGATAGATAAACAGATCTATAGTATAGATGTATATACAGACAACTACCTCCCTTTCGTCTGCTTCTAAATTATTTTCTGCTACTTGGCTGTGTCAATATAAGCGTCACCATTATTGGTTGATTTTGATTGACCAAATAGAAAGGTTGCACAATGTGGTTGCGATGGGGAGTTATTTAACCCTTCTTCCCTATATTGTTTTACTCTAATGATAGATAGATGGACAGATAGATAGATAGATAACTCTCACTCTCTCTGTATTTAATTTGAAGTTCAAAATATAGGTATTATGGTAACACTCAATTATATTGTAAATAGAAATATAGATATATAGATAGATAGATAACTATAGTACAAACTCTCACTCTCTCTGAATTTAATTTGAAGTTCAAAATATAGGTATCATGGTAACAGTCAATTATATTGTAAATAGATATATAGATATATAGATAGATAGATAACTATAGTACAATATCTCACTCTCTCTCTCTGTAACTAATTTGAAGTTAAAATAAAGGTATTATGGTAACACTCTATTATATTGTAAATACATATATACATATAGATAGACAGATAGATAAGTATATATGGATAGATAGATAGATAACCATAGTACTAACTCTCACACTCTCTGTATTTAATTTGAAGTTCAAATATAGGTATTATGGTAACAATCAATTCTATTCAAATTCCTCCAATCCAGTATTTCATCCAATTATTACATCCAAGCTTATTCTTTAATTTAGCTCCCTCCAGGGGTTAGGCATAAAGAATTTAGCTAACCCCCGCCCCCTCCCTTAATTTGATTTTTTAGAAAAATAAAAGGATTTTATAACGGACTTTTTTATTCACCAAAATTATATTTGGGTGTAATCCTATATATAGGTGCAATTATGTACATGTTGATAGTAAAATACAAACATATGTAGTACATATTTGAATATACAAGGTGTTTCATTTTAAACAAGGATGACAACATCCAATAAAATTTAAGCTTGTATGTATATGAAAACAAGTACGAATGCATGCTACAGTAAAGAATCTAATAAGTAAAATAAAGAATTACGAGTTTAAGAAAGTATTCTTATATAAATGTAACAGGGTCTGTCTGTACCGAAGAATCTCGCTAACCGCTTAGCCAATATGATTCTCTTTTACAATGTAGCTTTTTTACTGGGAAGGTTTTTAACTATTTAGGGGGGGGGGATATCGACAAATAAAAAATTATCCCCCCAAAAGTTTATTTGTATTTGAAAACTAAAATTAAAGATGGAATGAACTTACAGACCAACATATTTTATTTTTTTGTAAAGTAGCTACGCTACTAATAAGATTACACCCTGTTTAAATATTTTGATACTACATGTTCACCAATAATTCTGTTTGTTTACTATCTAAATTTAAATATATACTCTAACACTTAACAGATAGATAGATAGTTTGGTGTTAATTTATTTGTTAGTTTGTATAACATTTATTGCTGTCCAAGGTTGAGGATAAAGGGGTGTTTACTCCCCTTAAAAATTTTTAAAAATATATCAGATTTTCACCCTCTAACCCTGGATCCTTCATTTTAGCCATTTCAAAAAAGCTTAGACGTCCTTGATAATATTAAGTCATACTCAAAGACAAAATAGTGTTACCTAATACTTAGGATTTCGATAACTACTGAACCGATTGAGGTCTTTATTTTAAGAAAGTTAGACATAGGTCCCTATATGGTTTTAGGCTATTTAATTTAATATCTAAGTTTGGTTTTAGGTTATTTTCCTACTTTACTTATTCCTTCGAATTTTACAAGTTTGTTTGCTAATGTTCGCATTTTAAATCCTTGTTTTTTTTGTTTAGGTGAGCGGGGATCCTTAATCTGCCGGGTTAGGTCGGAGCCCGTGGGGGCTATAACATGGTATCGTGACGGGATACCCGTATCCAACTCAACGGCCCATCAGATAGAGGAAAGGTTGACTATTTACCAGACGGTCGACGGCAGTGAATTGACTAGCCATTTAGGTAGGAATTTTACCCAGGGAGGGAGGGGACATTGGACTGTTTATTATTACACTAGTCCCCAAAGTTAAAGTTAAATTAAAATTGAAGGTACAAACGTTTCAACCACTAATTGTAATCTACAGAAGGGGTAATTGTTTGAGATTGTACACTTATTAAACAAATACAGGCAGAAGGGGGACATTTGGCTGTTTTTTACACTAGTCTCCAAATTTATGTAGTAATTTTTTCTTATTCGTTGGATTAACTATTATGGGACATTGATAAGTTGGATCATTAAGTTGAGTGCATACGTTTTAACCACTAATTGTAATCTACAGAAGGGGTAATTTTGTGTAGCATCATTGGGAATGTACAGTAATTTATCGGCCATTGTCTTATCAAAGATCCTTATAGACTAACTCATTTTTCCTGTGTATTTTAGTAATTGAAAATGTACGGGAAGAGGATGGTGGCTCATATCTTTGTGTTGTGGAAAATACTGCGGGCTCTGCACATTCTAATTTTACTCTAGTAACAGGTAGGTAATCTATAAAAACATAAAAAATCAGTTTAATTTTATACAATTTGACTAAAGCAAAACATTTGATATAAGAAGCTTAGATGTTTTGAGGGGATATTTGACTTTGAATTATTATGGTAAAGTCAAATGCTTTATCTATCTTTCTATCTATCTATCTATCTATCTATCTGTCTGTCTGTCTATCTATCTATCTATTTATCTATCTGTCTGTCTGTCTATCTATCTATTTATTTATCTGTCTATCAATCAATCTGTCTATCTATCTATCTTTCGATCTATCTATCTATCTATCTATTGATATGTTCATTAATCTGTCTATCTACAAGTCTATCTAATCTGGAACTATTTACTAAAATATCGGAATAATTTATTTTGACTGTCTGTCAACTCACCCCCCCCCCCCCCCACCCTCTCTCTGTCAACCCTCCCCCTTGGGATTTACTCCCTCTTTTTGTTATTTTCAGGGACATGTTTTATAAACAAAATTTAGGGGTGGGGGAGTTAGTTACATTTTACGCATCGCGATGCATTTTTTTTAAATGGAGCGATTAACAATCCTAATATAAAAGTAAGAAGATCTTTGTCTGTACCGAAGGATCTCGCTAACCGCTTATCCGAGATGGTTCTCCATTACATAGCTTCTTATAAGTTCTAGGAAGGGTTACTACTATTTTTGGGGAGAGTACCACCATCCTCCCAGGAGAAATCGCCCCTAGAAAATACTAAAATATATTTCGAAGCCGCCGCTTTATACTTAATGGGCTTCGCTTAGTACAAGGTCGCGAACCCATTTTTTTAAAACTAAACATAGTAGGGGGGAGGGCCAACTTCCATCTCCCCCCCCCCCCCCATCAACCCCAAAATCTTAAAAATTCAAGGTTGAATACAAGAATATTTTTCTCAGAAAATCTGTCCCTAACTTTTGCTCCTATATTTTTATCCATTCAGGAAAACTCTTTTTATTCCGAGTTTATACCTTACTACAGAAAAATATAAATTCGCAAGTTACTTTTCAAAAATCCACGAATCATATCTTAATTTAATTTATGAATTAATAATCAAATACCTAACAAATATGACAACATCCATAAAAGCAAAGCTCTAAAATCAGAAGGAAGGACAAACGAACAATAACTCTTGTAGAATTGTCAGCTTTTAATAAGCAGAACAAAATTGTACATAAATTTGTTTCCAATAATTGCTTAAATACAGTATACAGTAATAGGACTTTAATTTCTGGGATTTGATTATAGAAATGATTCGCTTATTATACATAGGTAGTAACGCATCTGACATAGTATTTATTATAATAGGTATTAACCCAGGCATTTTAACCAATGCATACTTTTTAAATTTTAATTTGATTTAATGTAATAATGTAAAAACAGCATTATGTAAAAAACACATCGTTATAAAATCTACAAAATAATACTTTACTGAAAATAAAATAAATTTGACCTCTTTGTTTGTTGCTCGATTTTTCTCGAGATTTACTGACATAACTTAAAAAAACTTTATTTTATTTATTAAAGCAAAGATAATTGAATTATTGAACAAACGAACATTAACAAATAAGTTTTAAGTTTTTAAAATGGATGTACGGACTTTCTGGTATTGATTATAGGAATGTTATGCTTGAAGTAAAACTGATAAGAATTGATGTGCAAGGTTTTAAATATATTGGACAATTCTAACATGCCTATTTAAGGATCTGTAGGACTATTAATTTACGGGGTAGATCTTAGTAAATATTATGTATGGCAATTGCTGTTCTAAATCAGGGAGGAAGGGGACATTGGACTGTTTATTACACTAGTCCCCAAAGTTTTATAGTTAATTTTTATTTGTTGACATAGCAAATTTGGGGACTTTTATTGAATTTTGATAGTTTGAGTGTCCAAATGTTTCAACCACTAATAGCAATATACAATAGGGGTAATTATGTGTATCATCATTAAGGATGTACATTAATTTATCGGCCATTATCTTATCCCTTTATATCCCTGTGTTCTAAATCCCCTTGTCGACGGACGACGTTGTAAATGATCTTTTTTTCATACACACAGCTAATGGTTAAGGACTTTTCAGTACATAATTTCCATCAAAGGTTTTTTTCAGGGTCTATAAGCCCCCATCCCCCCCCCCCAAAAAAAAAAAATTTAATTTAGAGCTGTTTTGCTTATAAGAATCATGGAAACAGCCAATCGAAAGTCAGTTTAAAGTACCCAAAACTTTTGAGCCTAGGAATTGAAAGCTTTGTTATAAAACTTTGGGTACCAGTGTAATACACAAACCAATGTCCCCTCCCTCCCTGAACAAAATATATATTTTAAAAATTTTAATGGGGTTCATAGACATCCAAGAAAGAGTTTAAGGGGTGTTAAACCCCCTTAAACTATTAAGCCTTTCATTTTACCCCCCTTAAAATTCTTAGAAATACATTAGATTACCCCCTTTAAATCTTTAAAACTCCTCATTTTACCCCTCCTAAAAATAAAAATCTTGGACGTCCCTAATGGGGGTCTAATCAAAGTTGTTAAGAAATTATAGATTTTCCCTCCAATATTTATTATGTTCTAAAGGATATATGTTGATGTTGTCCACACAAAATCATGTGCTTTCCTTTAAAAGTGTCTTGCGAGCACCGAAACCCCCCCCCCTACATTTATTTTTTGATAAATTGAAAATAATGGGTTGTTATATTTTTATTTATGAGTAACCCCTGTTCCTTACACCTACGATGCAACCCGGGATAAGACAATGGCCGATAAATGATTTACATCCCCAATTATAATACACAATATTACCCCTTCTATATATTAAAAATAGTGGTTGAAACATTTTCACAAGAAAACGTTATTTTAAAACTTTCCAGACAAGTAGTATAATAAACAGCCCATTGTAACTTCTCTCTATCTTGGTGCTACCTAACCTGCCCTGACTAAAAAATGCCCTCATGCTTTATTTTCTATATAAATATAAAGGGGGGGGGGGGTTCTGTGCTCTACTAGACACTTTAAGGAAACCAGCACATAATCATTATAAAAGGTCAAATCATGGTATACAATACAGGGAGGGAGGGGACATTGGGCTGTTTATTACACTAGTCTCCAAAGTTTTATAGGATCCTTTTCTTATTCGTTGGATTGATAACTCTGGGGAATCTTACTTAATTTTGATTGGTTGGTTAATTAAGTTTAGTGATGAAACACTTCAACAACAAATTGTATCTACAAAAGGATATATTGTCATTGTTTTATCCCTTTAGTTCCCTGTATACAATAAAGATAAGTAGCGCAACGAAATTAGACTGATAACATATTTTTAAATATTTTTTTACATTTTGTCTGCTCGGGATATGGCTTATGGCTTAAATTTGGGTATTAGCCAGGATTGTTTTAGGCTATTTTTCCCTTTAGTCTTTCAAATAACACGAGCCTATAGTTGCTTGGGTCACAACATTGATAAATTTTCATTTAAATGATTTTTTAAAAATTTTCAAAAATCAAGATACAACGTCAACAAATTAGTTAATTAGTTATTGCCGTAGTTATAGAGTAGAGTCGCTAAGAAAATTTTACTTTTGAAAAATTTAAAAAAAAAATACTAAAAATGTTTCATTGTCAATCTACTATTCTAACCAACTATCTTTTTTTTCTGGTTATTGAGCTAGCTAGTAATTTCCAGGGATCTAAAGGAAAAGACAGTGGCCGACAAAACAATGTACATCCCCAATGATAATATACAAAATTAAACCTTCTGTAGATTACAATTGGTGGTTGAAACGATTGTAAACTCAACTTAATGAACCAACCTATCAAAATTCAATAAAAGTTCCCAAAATTGTTAAGCCAATAAGAAAACATTATAACAAAACTTTGGGGACTAATGTAATAAACAACCTAATGTACCATCCCTTCCTGTGTTAAACTACCTTTTTTTCTGGTTATTAAGCTAGCTAGTAATTTCTATCCTTTTCTTTAATCCTTTCCTTTAGCGGGTTCTTTAATTGTTTAATACCATAGAATCACAATTGAATTTAAGCCTAACTAACCCTGCTACTTTAAAGTATTAAAATTGTCACAAAAGGCCTTCAAAATCCGATTTTAGAAGCAAAACATCTTATTAGTAAGAATGTCCGTTCGGCTATTGACGGATTTTTAAAGGGGAACATAAAGAGGATTATTTTATTCGCATTATTCCTTAAAGTTGGATGTTGGGTTGTACTCAAATGCTCTTATTCAATCAGACTGTTCTCTTTTATGGAACATTTTATATTTATACATTTGGAATTAGAGTAAAACAATATATCAACATTATCAACATTCTTAATGATAATTACATTGCATTAAGAATTTATTAATAAACTATTTTTTGTAAACAATGAATACTATAGGTTTAGCACAATTTAATATAAGTATCCAAAAACTGAAAAACGCCTGGGGGTGGTGTTGAAACTGTATCTCCCCATCGCAACCGTTTTGTGCAACCTTTCAATTGGGTTATTGAAAATCAATTAATGATGTCGCTAATAATAACACAGCCAAGAAGCAGAAAAAAATTAGACGCAGACAAAAGAGGTTTTTGGAAAAGGAACGGAGGTAGTTGTCTGTATATACATTTATACTTTAGATCTGTTCATTTGGATATGATTAAGAACAATTTGACTTAATAAGAGCATTTGACAATCAAACAAAGAACTAAAAAAAACCCACTATGTAAAATATAATGAAAGTGTCTCATAAGAATATTCTAATATAACGACAATTAATACCAAACATTTACTCTATTTCATGCTTATTATTCTTATAAATTATACTATTTATTCTTTGAAATTTTTACTTTTTTTTGTTCTGGTACTTTTGGATTTAATCCACCTGGTTTCTAGTTTGTTGTTCTCTAAATTCTTGTTTTGTTACTGTGCTACTTATGGACATACTTACATTCTTGTTTCCAGTTTGTTGTTCTCTAAATTCTTGTTTTGTTGTTGCGCTACTTATGGACATATTTACATTCTTGTTTCTAGCTTGTCGTTCTCTAAATTCTTGTTTTGTTGCTGCGCTACTTATGGACATACTTACATTCTTGTTTCCAGTTTGTTGTTCTCTAAATTCTTGTTTTGTTGTTGCGCTACTTATGGACATACTTACATTCTTGTTTCCAGTTTGTTGTTCTCTAAATTCTTGTTTTGTTGCTGCGCTACTTATGGACATACTTACATTCTTGTTTCCAGTTTGTTGTTCTCTAAATTCTTGTTTTGTTGCTGCGCTACTTATGGACATACTTACATTCTTGTTTCCAGTTTATTGTTCTCTAAATTCTTGTTTTGTTGCTGCGCTACTTATGGACATACTTACATTCTTGTTTCCAGTTTATTGTTCTCTAAATTCTTGTTTTGTTGTCCATTTATTCAATACTTGTCACGAGTTTCACAGATTTGGCAAGATAAAAAAAGTAATTTTATTTTTATTTTTCACTTTTTCTGTATGATAAGCTACGCCCCTAGCCTTTAGGGGCTCTGTATTAGAAAAATAGCTTTAAACCATTCCAAGATATGAATCTGAAATGGCCTAAACCTTTAAATGAGCTATGCGAAGCTTACCCAAGAAAGAGAACTCAATCAGTTCAGTAGTTATTCAGATCTTAAGCTTCAGACAAAAACCCTTACTTCTTTACATAATAGGATAGCTTTGCCCTCTAGCCGTTTTTAAATGCATATATGTCCTTTAACATTGTTAATTTAAAACATCCTATAATACAATCCATCGTTATAACAAGTTTTTTTTAAAGATTCGAAATAACATTCTGCTTATATAATATTAAAAATGCAGTGACTTTTTAAAAAAAAAATTCGTTTGTCTTGTTGATTTATTGAGCTTCGCTTTTGATTGTTGTTGTCATCCTTGTTTGCTATTATTTATATTTATTTCTAAATCTTTAAAAGTTTTTTCTATTTATTTTTTCAATAATTCTGTTACTTCCTGATTTCTATAGACAAGTCAAAACTTTTCTTTAGCTCCAAGTTTTCAACAAGAGATAGAAAAAAACCAGATTTTTACAAGAATAGTTTGAACAAGGGATTTAAAGGGATAAGACATTGGCCAAAAAATTAATATACAGGGTGGGGCAAATAAGACCGGACAAACTTTAAACGGCCATAGTGTCAAAACTACTTGACCAATCAAGACGTTTAACCACGCTATAAAAAGCTTAGGTAATGACCTTTTAGCAAAAAAATCTTTGGACGTAGATGGACGTGTAAAACGAGCTGGCCGCGTATATGTTCAACAAGGCAGATTCCAAATGCGCCGGTGGTTTAATCTGGATTCTCGACTAGGGCCCACTAAATATGACCTCAGCCCATCTGTAGATGAGGTAGAGTTATGCAAATTGCTGGGAATACTGTTAGATACATAAGTAAGACACTAGAAAAGACTAGAGCTCTCTATCTTAAATGTCTTCGCCGTAGTTCTCCAGCAAAGTGAAACGGGGCAGATTTTGAGATGTAAAAAACGTCAAAAACCGTGAAAATTTTTCGGTTCTTGACTTTAGGGACCCATATTGAACTTTAAAACTCATTTTAGTCTATAGGTTGCGCTGACAACCCTAGCTGAAACTTCATGCCATTTCAGTAAGGAGCGTCGTTCTAGCCCAACTGTGGTCCAAATAAGAGCCTCCGTGTCCGGGTAGCTTCAAAGTTGGGCGAATTTGGATCCTGCGGTTACTCACTTTCCTAAGGAAATGTGGCCTCCCAGCAGCCCGATCTTAATTCAATGGACTTTTGGGCCTAGGGCTACTTTGAAGCATGCACCAATAGACGTGCCCATACCACAAAGACCTCTTCCATTGCCACTATCAAGGAGAACTACGCCTGCTTGGACAGTTACATTTTGACCTGGACCTGGAGGAGGCGGGTAGAGGCGGTAATTAAGGCTGGCGGCGATTTTATTGAATAATCTAATTGTCATATACCTATTTTGCTTGCCAGTTTTTAAAATTCAATAAAATCTTTAAAATTGACGATTTTATGTTCATTTGTTTAGAAGTTAGAATTTGTCCGGTCTTATTTGCCCCACCCTGTACATCCCCAACAGGTGTTACACAAAATTGCCCCTTCTGTAGATTATAATTAGTGGTTGAAACATTTGGACACTTAACTTAATGAACCAACAAATTAAAATTCAATAAAGGTCCCCAAATAAACCAAACGAATAAAAAAACGTTATTACTTTGGGTACTAGTGTAATTAACAGCCCAATGTCCCCTCCCTCCCTGAAGAAACAAGTTTGTTGGGTTCTATCTGTTGCTTTTTTTCATTTCAAGAATTTAAGATTTATCTTCCACTTTTCAGGGATACAAACATGAACAATAAATTAATGTATATCCTTAATTCTAAACAAAATTACCCCTTTTAAGCATTAGAATTATTTTTGGAATGATTTAGAAATTGCAAGATATTGTGCAATCTAAATTAAAAGTCCCCAAAGTTAATAGATTAAGACTTTGGACACTAGAAAAAAATTTCATTCCAGTGTCTCCTCACTCTCTACTCACATGATGATTACTATAACAGTTAGGTATGATTTTGAAAGCGAATCGATTAACTCTTTAATTGTTGCCAGAAAATCCGCATATTTTTTTTATGGCATATTTATCTTAATCACCTGATTTTTGTAAACTATTAGAGTAGGATAACAAAGTAGAATATTTTAAGCGAAGTATCTCTATAATCAAGTCCCAAAAATCCTTTTATATAAAAATTTTTTCTTTCCCAAATATTTAGAGTTGACTAAAGCATAACGTCACACAGATAGTAAAATAAATATTACAGGGTCTAACTTTTTTCTTCTTTAATGTTGACCCAAATTTTATAAATCTTTATAAAATTAGTCCAAAAAACGAAGGAGACATGTAATACCCCTAATTAACGTTTGGTCCCAAAGTTAAGACCAACCAAATAAAGATCTCATAAAAGTACCTAAAGTTTTTGATTCAACGAATGTGAGTGCAAGGCATTGATTTAAAAGTTTGGGTACCACTGTAATTTACGATTGAAAATACCCACCCTCATTACACTTGCAGTTTAGAATATCTAATAAATATTTCAAATATGTAGTACCCAAAGTTTTTGAATCAACGAATGAGAGATCATTGATAAAGAAACTTTGGGTACCACTGTAATTTTCAATTCAATGTCCCATCCCTTCCTGAGCCTACCCCTGTATCTACGTATAGTGTGGTGTTTGAATTGGCAAAAGTTAAGGCTTTTATAGGTTTTATCCGATTTGTGTCAATAATTCACAAGAGTTTCATCAGTCCAACAACCAGGGAGGGAGGGTATATTGGGCTGTGAATTACACTATTCCCCAAAGTTTTATTATAACATTTTCTTATTCGTTGGCTCAATAACTTTGGGGACTTTTTTGACTAAATTTTGATTGGTTGGTTCATGAAGTTAAATGTTCAAACGTTTAAACCACTGATTACAATCTACTAATGAGGTATAATTTTGTGTATGTAATCAATTTATCGGCCATTGTCTTATCCCTTTGTATTCCTGAGTGAATCCCAGCAATACACCTGGGGGGGCCTAGGATACAGAGATAGGTCACCTTTGATTTGTGGAGATAATTCACTAGTTTCATTTTGATTGGTTGGTTCATTAAGTTGAATGTTTTGAAACTATCTATCTATCTATCCATCTATCTATCTATTTATCTATCTATCTATCTATCTAACTAACTATCTATCTATCTATCTATCTATCTATCTATCTATCTATCTATCTATCTATCTATCTAACTAACTAACTATCTATCTATCCATCTATCTATCTATCTATCTATCTATCTATCTATCTATCTATCTATCTATCTATCTATCTATCTATCTATCTATCTATCCATCTATCTATCTATCTATCTATCTATCTATCTAACTATCTAACTCTATATCTATCTATTTATCTATGTTTATAACTGTTATAATTGTGTAGTGTTGTGGCTAAAACAAAACTTTACAACTAAATTTCCACAAAACTTTTATTTCACTCTCTTTCTTTGTCTCTCTCTCTCTCTCTCTCTTTCTTTCTCTCTCTCTCTCTCTCTCTCTCTCTCTCTCTCTCTCTCTCTCTCTCTCTCTTCTCTCTCTCTCTCTCTCTCTCTCTCTCTCTCTCTCTCTCCCTCTCTCTCTCTTAAATCTTTTCCCCTTTGTCAAGTGTTGCAACACTGGATTTAAGATATACGTGGATATATTGACAGGGGAATATTTGTTGTCAATTTAGCTTGCTAATATGGGCCTCATTTATTGATTAATTGGAGGGGAGGGGGGGATAAAAGGGGTGTGAAAAAGGATATTGTTATTTTAGCCAGTAGCGAGCAACACTTTATGATAATACATGAAAATCTAGTGCAACATTCATGAAATAATATATCCATTGTTGCAACCACACATTTTAGCATAAACGTATTAGATTTTAAAAGGCAAAGCTTTTCAATATGTAGGATCCGTTTGTCCGCCCATCTGACCCCTAACGTATAACTATTATCATCAATTAAAGCTTGTTTGAATTGATTAATTGACTAAATTAAAAAAGTAAACTACAATTTTAATGTCTGTGTGTCCATTTTAAGCATTTGAAACAATTATCATATTTGAGCATTTAGATTCTAAGGATGTTTAGACATAAAGTTATAAAGGGGGTATTTTCCTTAAAGTTGGGTCAAACTGTTCTTAATTTTGACCAAATGCATAGTAAAATTAAACGCAGTTTGATCTAATAAGCGCATTTGACTGAAATCTTACGCCAAACTTTACGGAAAATACTAGAAAAAAAAATAATTCTTTTTTGCTGTTTTCAAAGAAACTCCATAAAGTTCACCATTTATTTCCTAAATAAAAAGATTTCTTTTACTACTTTTTAAAGTCACTTTTAGATGTTAAAATAACAATACAGTAATACTATTTCATTGGACGAAATTTAAATGTTTTACTTTGTTTTCTTGGACCTAAGGAACCAGTTTTTATTGTACCACAAAGTTTATGCAAATAAGTTTTATCAGGGATCTAAAGGGATAAGACAACGGCCGATAAATTGATGTACACCCACAATGATGATACACAAATTTACCCCTTCTATAGATTATGATTAGTCAGTGAAACGTTTGGGCACTGAACTTAATGAACCAACCAATAAAAATTTCATCAATGTACACAAAGTTGTTAAGACGACGAATAAGAAAACGTTATTATAAAACTTTAGGGAATAGTTAAATAAAAAGCCCAATGTCCCCTCCCTCCCTTCTGAGTTTCATTGTGTTTTTATTTAACAACATTATAAAACAATTAGGGAAGGAGGGGACATTGGGCTGTTTATTACACTAGTCCCAAAAGTCTTATAATAACAATTTCATATTTGTTGGCTTAACAATCTTGAGAACTATTATTGATTTTTGATTGGATGGTTCATTTAGTACAATGTTCAAACCCCTAATGGCAATCTACTAAAGGGATATTTTTGTGTATCATAATTGGGATGTACATTAATTTATCGGCCATTGTCTTATCCCTTTAGATCCCTGTGATAGAATACTATTAAAATGAATATGAAAATAAAAATAAAAAGTGAATCTTAATAGAAAAAAGAGAAAAATACAAAAGAGAATAAAATAAGAGAGAGAGACAGACGGATAGACATTTACAAAAAAAAAAAACGAAAAAGAAAATGAATATTACAGAAAAAAAAACATTTAAAAAGGTTTACACAAATCGATTTATATAATATATAGATAGATAGATAGTAATATAGGAAAGGAAAGAGATATGGAGAAAAAGAGAGAGAGAGAGTTTAGGTATTCTATTGAAAGGGATTCCAATAGAAATTCCAACATATTCAAGTATGCTATTTCTAGCTATCGTTCTATCTAAATATCTATCTATCTTACTATCTTCATAGAAAAGCACATCTTTTTCAAACTGAGCTTTTAAGTTAAATTTACTGTTATATGTCATAGGGGGGTTAAGGACGAGGCTTTGGGCAAAGTAGAAAATAATTTAGAAAGAAGGTTTAATGCAAAGGATATCAACCAGTTTTGTTTTGTAGCAATAATTTACTGTTTTGAAGGATGTGAAAATGTTTTGAAAATGTGGTATATTATGCGGTAGTGGTTGATCACTTTATTCAAATTTAAGGCTCGGCAGCTGCGCGTCAGTCGCGTGAAAGCCTCAGTAAAATCGTAATATTATAACTTTAAAATTTAGCTTGATGTCTAAACCAGTTCCAGAACAGAAAATCCATCTTTTCAGAGTTTTTTGGCAAACAAGCGGGTTTAAATTTTAGTTTGGTGTGCGGCTGCCGAGCCCTGTTTAAAAGGATTCCTATTTGAATTGTTGATTTCAAATTTCAAGTATTCTTCCGGGTTTAGAAAGCTATTTCAAAGGAAGGAAGAGAGATAGATAGATAGATTGGAAGAAACATAGATAGATAGATAGATAGAAAAATATTATTATTACGTATTTTATTGGTTTCAATCATTTTAAAACATAAAATAAAAAATATATTACTAACATATAAAATTATAAATTATTTACAAATTCTACATAAAAATCATTCTGGTTTTCTTTCATGTGCTCTGTCTTTGACTACTCGCAGTTTTTCAATTATTGTTTTTTTTCTGAATGAGGGCAATGCCATCTTTTTCATTAACACTTGAAAAATAGATATCTAGTAATATAGATAGATAGATAGATAGTACATGGAAATTCTATCTATCTATCAAGTTTAGATTATTATATTATAATATGATACTCTCAAAAGTAGAAAGTTTGGCAAACCAAACTAACTAACTATCTATATATCTATCTCACTATCTATCTAAATGTCTCCTGAGTACCTTATTGGTTAAAAAGTGCTAAACTAAACTAACTAATCTAACCATCTGACTATCTATCTATCAATCTATATATCTATATATCTATCTATCTATCTATATATACATCTAGGTTATTTCGCTGGGAGTGCAGCCCTATCCACTGGGGAAATTGTCGGCATAGTGGTGACTCTGATTCTGCTTATTCTTGTTATAACTATCTATTTATCTATCTATCTATCTGTTTATCTATCTATCTATCCATCTATCTATCTATCTATCTATCTATCTATCTATCTATCTATCTATCTATCTATCTATCTATCTATCTATCTATTTATCTATCTATCTATCTATCTATCTAACTATCTATCTATCTATCTAGGATACTTTGCTGGAAGTGCGGCACTATCCACTGGTGAAATAGTTGGCATAGTGGTGACCCTAATTCTGCTCGTACTTGTTATAGCTGCTCTGATCCTCCTCATTATACAGAGAGGTCTACCTGACAAAATTAAAGGTTAGATTTTTATATATTTTTTTCAAGTAGCGCAGCTACTCTATAATTAGTGTATGCCCGTCCGTGTAAAGAATTCTCTAACTCAGGGAGGTGGTAGACATTAGGCTGTTTATTGTACTAGTCCCTAAAGTTTTATATTAACGTTATAGCTGCTCCTATCCTTCTCATTATACAGAGAGGTTTGCCTGACAAAATCAAAGGTTGCATTTTTTATATTTTTTCAAGTAGCGAAGCTTCTCTATGATTAGGGTATGTATCCAGGGAAGGAGTGGACATTGTGCTGTTTATTAAACTATTCCCCTAAGTTATATAATAACGCTTTCTTATTTTGGCCTAACAACTTGGGAACTTTTAATGAATTTTGATTGGTTGGTTTATTAATTTTAGTGTCCAAACGAATCAACCAATAAGTGTAATTCAAAGAAGAGTAATTTTATCAATTTATCGGCAATTGTCCTATCCTTGTAGATCCCTGATAATTATAGTATGTGTCCGTCCTACCTAAAATGATTATAATAAAAACAAGAAAATTAGCTTTTGCCTATCTTGCCCCTAGAGAATTTCCTCAAAATAGTTTTTAATGGTTGCTGTATTTGTTCAGCTCATTATGAACAAAGCTATACTTGTTTTGGTATAAATTGTATAAGCTATTATTTATGAGGATAATTTTTCTTGCATTTTCTCAGGAATACCAAGGGTTAAGACAATGGACAATAAATTAATGACAATGTTCATCCCTAATGATCATAAACAAAATAACCCTTTCTATAGATTGAAAGTTTTGGTTGGACAGTTCTAGTTTGTAATTAACTAATCATAATTTTAAAAAAGTACCCAAAGTTGGGGAGCTAACGATCTTTTAAAACTTTGGGTACCAAGTTATTTTTGAGTCCAATGTCTCCTCCCTCTCTCTGTAAATTCTAAATTATTATACAACGTTGTTTGATCGAATGTACTATCAAATATTCACATATTCACAAAAAACGTCAATGATGACAGCTTTTTTACTTATTAATACATTTATTTATTTTATTTACTTTTACTAAAAATATTGGATTTCTTAACATAATAAACATATGTTTTCTTAATTCTAATCCTCTGACAATAATGTCAAATGCATCGGTTTTAACCCCAAAAAATCGAGGGTTAAATTTGCCTACCAACCCAACCCCCTCTCACCCAAAAAAAGTCTTGCACATCCTTACTATCAAGCCTCATGGAAATCTCAACCTTTTTTAATTATAAAAATAAAGCTGGAAGTCGAAACCTGATCCAAATATTGCAATCCCTCTTTTTAAAAAATAATTCAAAGCATCCAAAAGGGTTTTAATTTGAGGCTTTGTCACGGGTGACGAACAGCTGCCGAGCCCTGCTTTTATCTTTATACGTCTTTAATTGAAATTTGATCGTCTTATACCTTTAAATTTGGAATTTTAATGGAATTTGAAGTAGAAATCTTTAAATTTTACATAATATAAATTGTATAATAGTTATTAATCGTATCGTATTATAGACAGCTTTCCGCGGATATTAATATGAAAAATTATAAAATCAAAACCAGTTTTGTTTCACAACTGGGGAATTTTATTGATATTTGATTGGTTGGTTCATTAAAATGAGTGTACAAAAGTGTCAATTTACACTTATTGTAATCTACAGAATTATTTTGTTAAGCATCATTGGGGATGTACATCAATTTATCAGCCATTGTCTTATCCCTTTAAATCCCTGTTTTTTATCCACGGGCCAATATTAACTTGTTTACTTTATCTATTTATATGTTTCTTTTATCTGGTAAATAGATATAAACTAAGGGACATAAAAGATAAGACAATTGCCGATAAACTGATGTACATCTACAGTGATAATACACAAAATTACCCCTTTTATATTGTAAAATTAGTGGTTGAAACGTTTGAACACTCAACTTCATAAACCAACCAATCAAAATTCCAAGGATAATACACAAAATTACTCCTTCTGTAGATTACAATTAGTGGTTGAAACGTTTAGACACTCAACTCCATAAACCAACCAATCAAAATTCACTTAAGACCCCAAAGTTGTTAAGCTAACTTATAAAAAAAAACATTATTATCAAACTTTATGGACTAGTGCAAAAAAACACCCCAATGACCCCTCTCTTTTTCTGGCATCTAAATCTTGTATATCTACTACAACTATAATGTAGATGCAAATAATTGAATTAGTATTACCTTTTACGAGATAACATTTGCTCTTTATCCACTTTTTGCCAGGGAGGGAGGGGACATTAGGCTGTTTATTACACTAGTCCATAAAGTTTTATAATGATGTTTTTCATTAGCTTAAAAAAGTTCGGGACTTTTGTAAAATTTTTATTGGTGGGTTCATTCAGTTTGCAGAGTGTCCAAAGTTTCAACCACTAATTTTAATCTACAGACGGGGTAATTTTGATAATCTTCATACTGGATGTACATTAATTTATAAGCCATTGTCTTATACCTTTAGATCCATATATATTAGTTATTTTGTATATTGTTAATTTATATTTGTATTGTCTTTTTACCATTATATCTAATATCTTTACAGTCCTTTTATTAGGCCATGACCATTATATTACAATTCATAAAATATATCTTGGGTAGTCCTTTTATATTGTCCTTTTCTAGTTTTCATTAAATACTGATTGTCTGTCTGTACAGTCTTTTTACCGGCCTATTTACCGCCAATATAACTACAATAATGTTTCTCTTTACACAGGGTGAGTCTTTAAATATCATTCATTTTTAAGATATTTTTTAATATCAAAATATTTTTTATGAGTAGGAGGTAGGGCATTAAAAAGCCTGAAACCATCCAGTCTTAAATTTAAAATAGAAAATAACCAACCCAGGATCTTTTTAAAAACTTATTGAGAACTTAAACAGTAAAGTAATAGGATTTATTTGAGTCTGTCTTTTTTTACCGAATGATCTCGCTAATCGCGAAACTGATATGGTTCTCCTTTACAATGTAGCTTCTCATTGGTCCTGGGAAGGTTTATAACTATTTTCGGAGAGGGTACCACCACCCTCCAAAGAGAAGTCGCCCCTAGAAAAAAATACCCCCCTCCCCCCCAAAAAAGATATTTTGTTTATACTTTTTGTTGTTAAAACTTAAAATCCCCACCTAAATTGTCCATGGAAGCCTCTAGGGGCGTAACCAATAGTATTATATAATTCTATATAAGGAAAATACAAATTATTTGTTTTAAAAACTGATGACTACAAATCTTTGGTACTAGGTCCACTTTTGGTATTTGGTAAGGCCTCATAAAGCCGTCTGGATATTTTAGTTTTTGTTGCAGTCAATTATAGAGTTAGCTTTTTGTAAAATCATTGATTTCTGTATTTATCTGAGATTTTTATTTCTTAAGTAATTAATATGTAAGAAAGATTTTAATATTAAGTATTCATTTAAAGCCTCCATGATTGACGTTAGTTAAATCATCAAAATTCTAAATAAAAACATCTTCTAACTAAAGTCTCCAAAAATTGGATAAAATCTTATTTTCATAACCCTGCTGTGGTTTTGGAACACTTTTTTAAAGAACAGATAAATTAGATTTTGGGATCTGGGTACCGGAATCAATTATGCGATACTTTTAAAGAGTCAACCTAAAATATTATGGATTAAAGTTTTACCACGTTGAATTTTTGGAACTATGTACTACGTAGTTACTTCTCAAAATATGGATATACCCTCGGTTAGAAGTTATGCATTCAAAAACAACGTTATTTATAAAATAGACGTGCCGACTTTATGGTAATGCTTATAAAGTTGCTATGATTCCTAAATCGAACTTTACTGTTATAGAACCATCATGCAAAGTTTGAAATTGATATGACAATTCTAATTTTCTAAATGTCTAAATTAACAAAAAAGCTAAATGTTCCAGATGGAAAAACAGATGTACGGTCTTTTAAAAATAAAAAGTTAGCTATAAAATGCGGGGAAAATTTTCGGAATTATCTGGGGATATAAGGTGCGCTAAATGTTCGGTAAACATCTCATTTGCTTTACCATAGCCAATTAAGTGATACCCGCTTTTAAAAGAATCAACCATACATTTCTAAAGATTATCATGGGTTAAAGTTTTACCGCGTACATTATTTGGAACTATATGCTGCGTAGATACTTTTCAAGATGTGGACGGACGGAAGTTATGCATACAGGAAAAATAAAACGTCAGCTATAAAATGCGGGAAAAATGTCGGAATTATCTGGGGATATAAGGTGTGCTAAATGTTCGGTAAACATCTCATTTGCTTTATCTGATTACTGCGTACTCTACTATTATTGTGTGTGTGTGTGTGTGTGTGTGTGTGTGTGTGTGTGTGTGTAATTGTGTTTGTAGGTGTGTTTGTTTTTAGGGTGTTAGTAAAAGGTTTTTTTTATCAAAGTATTATTATGTTTGTCTGATGTATAAGTTTATAAATATGTTATTTTATATTTAATACTTTTTATCCTATTGTTTTAAGCAGTAAGAATTTTTGTCTGAAGCTTAAAATCTCAATAACTGTTGAACTGATTGGGTTCTCTATTTTTGGTAAGCTTTACAAAGGTGTCATGGTGGTTTTAGGCTATTCCATGTTCAGATTTAAGTCTTGGAATGGTTTTGAGCTATTTTTTAAAAAAATTAAATACAGAGCTCGTAGATGTAAGGGGCGCAGCTACTAGTAGATGTATAAAGTGAAACTTCTAAAAGTGTGGAACATAAAAATCTTTTTAATAGGAAACAAAACAGATTTTATCATATTGAATACTTAAATTATTTTTTACCCACCCAACTATTAGTGTGTTTATGTGTTTATTTGGGGGCCTCCCCTCCCCCCTCATTATTTCTTTTTTGGGGGGGACTCCCAGGGATCTAAAGGGATAAGACAATTCCTAAACATCCCCAATGATAATACACAAAATTACCCTTTCTGTATATAATTATTGGTTAAAAAGTTTGACACTCAACCTAATGAATCAACTATTAAAAATTCAATAAAAGTCATCGAATAAGAAAACGTTATTATAAAACTTTGGGGACTAGCCCAATGTTCCCTCCCTCCCTGGGGGCCTCCCCACCCCCCTCATTAATTCTTATTCAATTGTTATATAGCATGTAACTGCTATGTGCTACAAGCATTATCTATCTTTATATCTGTCTATCCACTAGGCACTAAGATACCTAAGTAGTTTTTAATTTAACTATTTTTTGTCATAAATTTGTTTGAAATGTCCGTCAGTCTGTATGAAATGTTTTTGTGAAACGTTATTTTTTCTACTCCTATAAAAGATAGACGGCTGAAACTTTTTGTCAACATTCCCATCAATATGGAGCATCATTAAGTATAAAACATCCATTGCGGTCCTACTACTTTTTGGGTGATTTCACTTGGGAGGGTGGAGGCACACTCCTCCAAAATAGTTAAAATCTTTCCTATACAAATTCACTGTAAAGGAAAACCATATCGGTCCAATGGTTATCAAGATACAGACAGACACACACAAAGACATTTATCCTATTACTTTTAAATGTTACCAGGGATCTAAAGGGATAAGACAATGACCGATAAATTAAATTGATGTATTATATCCCAAATGATGATACATAAAATTACACCTTCTGTAGATTTTGAAACGTTTAGACACCCAACTTTATGAACTAGCCAATCATAATTCTATGAAAGTCCCCAAAGTCAGTTTATAAGAAAACGTTATTATATAACTTTGGGGACTAGTGTAATAAACAGCCTATTGTCCCATCCCTCAATAATAAGTATTACAAAGATGTATGTTGTACAATATCCATGTAAAAGTTAAGTAAACAGTGCTTAGTTGTCTCTGTGTGTGTGTGAGTGTATATGTATGTGTGTGTATTTGTGTGTATGTGTATCTGTGTGTGTGTATGTGTGTGTGTGTATGTTTGTGTGTGTGTATATGTGTACTTGTCAGTATGTGTGTGTGTATGCGTGGGTGTGTCTGTGAGTGTGTGTGTACTTGTCTTTTATACAAAGATTTATATCATTATTTACATCAGTAGCAGGGAGGGAGGGGACATTGGGGACTAGTTTTTCACACTAGTCCCCAAAGTTTTATAATTACGTTTTCTTATTCGTTGACTTTTATAGGATTTTGATTTTGGTTGGTTCATTAAGTTGAGTGTCCCCTAATTGTAATCTACGTAATTTTGTGTATCAACATTTGGAATATATATCAATTTATCGGCAATTATCTTATCCTTTATCGGCAAGTATTTCGCTACTTATGGATGTTGTCATCCTTGTTACAGTGTTATTCATTGATTCTGTAATTACAGCACAATATATCAGAGATCTAAAGGGATAAGACAATGGCTGATAAATTGATGTACATCCCCACAAAATTACCTCTTCTGCAGATTAAAATTAATGGTTGAAACGTTTGAACACCCAACTTAATAAATCAACAAACTAAAATTGTTAAGCCAACGAATCATAAAATTTTTTTGGACTAGTGTAATATACAGCCCATTGTCCCCTCTCTCTCTCTCTTTGACAATACATATTTTTATACAATAGAATGTATTTTTATATTATTTATGTCTAACAAAAAAACAATTAACATATAAAAGCAATGTAAGTAATGATTTTTAAGTATTCAGAGAAAAAGATAAAGAAAGAAAAAACATTATTCTTTTTTTGTAATAAAAAAATTAGATCATGGAAAGAAAATAAAGTAGCGGGTTATGTCGTATTTTCATATTAGCTTTGTTTATTTTGGGTTAGGTAAATGTTAATGATTGCCCCGCAGGATTAGGAGATTAACCCCGCAGGAGCTAGAAATAGAAGAAAATACTATAAAACCCACTACTTCGTTTTCTTTCCATGTCCAAAAAATGTGCTTTAAAAATTACAATTTATTAAATGTCTACTGTAGAATTTTGATGACTAGTTTTTTATTAATACTAGTGGCTACGCCTCTAGAGGCCTCTATATGATCTTTAGGAAAGGGATGAAATGAGACACTTTTTCTATAAAGGAGAACCATATCGGTTTAGTAGTTAGCGAGATCCTTACCTACATAGAAGACACATAAACATTCATTCTGTTGATTTTTATATAACAATTTTAAAATTATTTCTAATAAAGATATTATATTTACGTCAGTTTGACTTCATGATAGCATTTGATATTAAATACTCTAATTCATTAATCGATATATTATTACTTGAATGTTGCACCAGATTTTCATGTACTCTAATAAAGTAGTGCTTGCAGCAGGCTTAAATGTCGATACACCCATCCAGCCCCATCACCCTTCCTTCTGTAGGAACGAACTGACCAATAAATAAGGTCCATATTAGCAAGCTAAATTGACGACAAATTTTTTCCTATCAATATATCTACGTATATCCTATATCAATTACGTCATTATATGCAAATTCATATCAAATTTAAGAGATTGTTAAAAATTTTAGGTAACTAATTGTCTAATTATTTTGTTTGAATTTGTTTATTTATTTCTTATATCCATTTATTTAATTATCTATCAATCCATTCATCTATCTATCTTTCTTTTTATAAATCTATCTTTCCATCTATTTACCCAATCTATTTATCTATCTCTCCATCCACCTATTCATCTGTTTATTCATCTATCTATCCATCTATCTATCCATCTATCTATCCATCTATCTATCCATCTATCTATCCATCTATCTATCCATCTATCTATCCATCTATCTATCCATCTATCTATCCATCTATCTATCCATCTATCTATCCATCTATCTATCCATCTATCTATCCATATTTCGACCATTTAATCCAACTATATATCCTTCTATCTATCCATCCATCTATCTATCCATAAAACCCATCCATCTATCCATCATTCCATTTATCTATCCATCAATCTATATATCCATCTATCTATCTATTTATCGCTTCCTTTGAACATTAAGCATGTAACTTTGAAAAGTTTAAAACAAAGATATCTGAATATATATTTATATGTACGAATTTGGAATAAAATTTCAAAAAACTAAATCAGAAATCTTAAGGGATAATACAAAAGAAGTATATTGATTTACCTTAATTTTTAATCAAAATTAACCCTTCTGTGGATTAAAATTGTAAGTTGAAAAGTTTCGACACTATGGAGTCAACCAATAGAATTTCAATAAAATGGAGGTTAATTCACTTGTTTACTGTATAATTGTTTACTGTTCTTTTTAATTGGAAAAATTTGTTTTTGCTATGCTACTTATTTACATAACTGTTCTTATATATTTGTAAATATTTGTAGTATGTAAATTAGAACCAGAAAAATACTGAAAAATTGTATTTTTTCACGAATGTTAATAAAAATCATATGTCACTCGTCCCCTCAGGGCTAACTAAACAGGTTTTTTTCCGCGGAAAATAATCCCTTTCCGTGCATATCAGGGCCAAGGTCTTTGTCTTTTGAAATTTCATGCTTTGGTTATGGATATATGCTGGGAGGGAGGGGATATTGGACTGTTTATTACACTAGTCCCCAAAGTTTTATAATAACGTTTTCTTATTCGTTGACTTAACAACTTTGGAGACTTTTAACGAATTTTGATTGGTTGGTTTATTAAGTAAAGTGTTTAAATGAATTAACCACTAATTTTAATCTACAGTATGGTAATTTTGTGTATTATCATTGGGGATATACATCAATGTATCGGCCATTGTCTTATCCCTTTAGATCTCTTGTATATATATATATCTATCTATATTTATCAATGTATGTAATTTTGTCTATCATTCTATCGATACATAAACATTATTTTAAAGGTTTCGTGATTTTCTTAAGTTTTTTTAGGGCAACAAATAAGAAACGATAACATAAAACTAGTGTAATAAACAGCCCAATGTCCACTCCCTCCCTGGTTGTCATTAATAAGATAAAAGTCTCCAAAGTTGTCAAGCCAATGAATAAGAACACGTTACTATATAACTTTGGAGACTAGTGCAATAAACAGCCCAATGTCTCCCTTTACCCTGTATTTGTTTAATAACTGTACAATCTTAAACAATTACCCCAATTCTGTAGATTAAGATTAATGGTTGAAAAGTTTGGACACTCAAGTTAATGAACCAACCAATCCAAATTTAATTAAAGTCCCCAAAGTTGTTAAGGCAACAAATAAGAAACGTTAATTAAAACTTTGGGGACTAGTGTAATAAACAGCCCAATGTCCCCTCCCTCCCTGGTTGTCATTGTTGTTAAGAATAAGATTTATATTACTGCGACACTGTGTCTTATTCTTTTTGATCTATTCCATACTTAGCTAATTTCCTTACCATTTCAATTAGACCCAACATATTCATGGGTTGTTTATCACACTAGTCTCCAATGTTTTATAATAAAGATCTTATTCGTTTGCTTAACAACTTTGGGGACTTTTATTGAACTTTGATTGGTAGGATCATTAAGTTAAGTGCTAAACATTGAAAACTAATTTCTACAGAAGAGGTAATTTCATTATGAATGTACATCAATTTAACAGCCATTGTCTTATCCCTTTAGATCTCTGAAACAAATTAGTCTTAAAAACTTTTGGTTATATTATTTTTAACATTTAATGACGACTTTATTAGATGTTTTTTTTTGCCACTAAACTGACTATTTTTAGCTTTAACTACTCGATAAAAGGAACAGGATGACTGTGTGTGTGTATGTCTGTAATCATGATAACCGCTGGACCTAAATGGTTCTCCTTTGCAGTTAAAAGACATATTACTTTATATAAAAGAATTGTCCAATTCCATTACTTAGATATGTTGTTTTGATTTTTCAAAGGTGGGGTTTTTAGGACATATTTCTATAAAAGAAAGGAAATTTTTTCATATTTTCTTAATTGTATTATAATGCTACACAACAAAAGTTATTATGCCAAGGATAGAGATCAATTAGAAACATTCTTTTTTTAATTATAAAAACGAAAAACAAATTAACTCCTCTTAACCTTTAAATTTTAAATTATTGTTACAATATTACATTATTAGCGGTTACGAACCTAGCATCTAGTAATCGAAGATCGTAAAATATCCTAAAATCTTTTCAAGACTATAATATCAAACTAAAATAGCCCAAAACCATGCTGAAAAGCATAACTGAATAGGCTCAGTAGTTATCGAAATCTTAAGCTACAGAAAATTTTATTTAAAATTAGCTTGTTATTGCTGCGCTACTTAAGTCAACAATTGTTCTTGTGTGTTGGTATGCACCAAAACCATAAATATATATACACACACACACACACACACGCCCGCCTTTCAACATTCCTATATATTCAAATAATATATAGACATTATACCCAATAATATAGGCATTACAAATCAGAAGCTCTTTTTAGTGTCAGCGAATGACGTCATATTAGAATAATGGAGTTTGTTAACATGACGTCATTCAAGTTTTTAAATTTAATCCCTTTTTTTATAGGCACTTTAAGAGCTTTGATATAAAGTTTATACTTTATTATTATAGGAATCCCTAGGAATGGTTTATAATCAATATGACAATTCTAACAAGACTAAAGTTATTCTCATTATACCAAATGGCCAGACGATAGAAAAACACTAAATATATGAAAGCCCCTTTATGAAAAAAAAAGATTATATTTTGGGGCAGTTCCTTTTATTACTGGCTACATAACGCTTGTGCTTTTTACCAAATGAATAGAAGACCAAAAAATATGCAGCATATAGCTGTATACCCAGGGAGGGAGGGGACATTGGGCTATTTATTATGCTAGTCCCAAAAGTTTTATAATAACATTTTCTTATTTTTTGGCTTAACAACTTTGAGGACTTTTATTAAATTTTTATTGGTTGTCTAAACGTTTCGACCACTAATTGTAATCTACAGAAGTGGTAATTTAGTTAATCATTATTGGGACTGTTCATCAATTTATAGGCCATTGTCTTATCCCTTTATACAAGCATACAAGCATAAGCGAAAATTCTCTATAGTTAACATTATACATCATCTGATTTTTCACGTGGGGATCTAAAGGGATATGACAATTGACAATGCCCGATAAATTGATGTATATAACCAATATGTTATTGAAAATTCATTAGATATTACGTAGGGATCTATTCTAAAGGTATAAGACAATGGCCGATAATTTGATGTACATCCCAAATGATAATACACAAAATTATATCTTATGTTGATTATAATAAGTGGTTGAAGCGTTTGGACTCTCTTAAATAAATACTAATGACATTGTTTTGTCTGTATTGTGTCGCATCTATCTACCATGCAGTTACATTCAATAATGAAAATTTTAATTAATTATCTTGTATTATATTTTTTTAATTAAATTAATTAAAATCAGGGATAAGGGATGGGAAACGTAGGAAAATATTATTTCAGGCCTATTTCAAGCCTAGGCCTATTTCTAGCCTAATAAACCAGTTTTGGGATAGCGCAGTGGTTCGTATAAAATGCTAATGAAAAAGCTGTGTGTGTGTGTGTAGATAAAGTATAGAATCAAATTCAGGTAGCTAGTTTAAAGTAAAAAACATAACTTTTTATAAACCTATATATTAATGGCTTTTGTTAAAATGAAGTTTTTTCTCTCCCAAAATTTTTTATCTTTTACTTTGGTAATTTGAACTGTCAGAAAGCTATCGTTGGGTTTCCCTCAGACAGATTTTAGTTTGTAGTATTTGCATTTTTATTAATGAGTAAAAATTTTATTTGAAAATTTCATTGCTAATTAGAATTCAAAATAAATAAATAAATATGCACTTGGGTAACATTCTATCCCTGATTAAAATCTTCTTAATTTGTGGGTGGTTTGTATTAAAATATTTAATCATTTTATTCTATATAAGGATTCTGTCTATTTATTGATCTATCTATCTATCTTATCTATCTATCTAGGCAAGAAGCATATCTCGGAGGTGCCAATGTCCCACACCAATGGCATGTCCTCCTCTGGAGGGGGCGCAGGGGGCATCGCGGGGATGAATGGGGGTGTTGGAGTAGGGGGTGTTGGAAATTCTGTGAACACCTCGTCATGGCCTAATGGCACCTATCAGGTAACCAGATATTCTATTTAATCCGCGGATAGTAAAATGAAAATTATGGGACTAATAAGTTTAGTTTATCACGAGAGGCCAAAGGTCCAAGCCAACTAAACTGGTTTTGATTTTACGATAATTTTTGGAATTTTGCAAGTTTTTTTAGCATGGCTCAGAACTGGTTCTAGTCCAGCGGATAATAATCGGTTTCGAAGTAATAATGTAAATAAGATTATTTAATTTTCAGCATTTGGTTTAAAAATGTCATTTTTAGTGTAGAGATTTCTTTAAACAACGAGAATCTACTTTTTCTACTTCCATCTGTTTGGCTTTTTAGCTTCTTATTATATTTGAACTTCGCTACTATTTTTCATTTTCCTCTTAATCTTCTTAATTTCATTTAGATTTTGTAATTAATTCAAATTTTATTGTAATTCATTGTGTAATTTTAGGGTTCCGAACAGACGAATAGCAAAGAAGACCTACTTCTAACCCAATTAAACACAAGTTATTCAGGTAATTAATAATTATTACTCTAATCCTTATAGCAGCTTCGCTCCTTGCCTCTAACGGCTTATCCCTACAGATTTAAAGATGATTTTTTCATCTTTTTTTATATTTATTTTATATTTTTTGAGACACTTATACAGAAAGAAAGATAGACAAACAAACACACAGACATATAGAAAGACAGATATATAGATAGATAAATAGTGAGACTCACATTCAAGATGACAGAAAGTTTATATTCATTAAGATAGACAGGCAGACAAACAGACATACAGAAAAACAGACAGATAGACAGACAGCAGGAAAGATAAAAAGAAAGACAAACAAAGAGACAAACAAATTTACAAAAAGAAAGATAGACATACAAGCAGACAGATAGAAGGACATATAAACAGATGATAGAAAGTCAAACCTCAAGAAGATGCCCCTAGAGGCTAGAGGAGAGGCACAGTCACATAACCATCAGAGAGCTAAAGGGATAAGCCAACTTAATGAACCAATCAATTAAAATTCAACGAGAGTCCCCATAGTTGTTAAGCCAGCGAATAAGGAAATGTTATTAAAAAACTTTGGGGAATAGTGTAATAAAAAGCACAATGTCCCATCCCTCACTGCATAATTATTATCCTTTTTCCTTTCAGCTAAAAAGCGAATAATAAGCTTATTTTTTTCCTAGACCAAAAATAATAAAATAATATTTTTATATAACCTTTAGTTCTAAGAATAACTTGTATAGTAAAATCACAATAGAAACGCATTTCCTCAATTTCTTAAAGCTACTGTAATATTAGTACATTAATTATCCTAGAAACTCGCCAATAGTTCAGGTAGGTAGGGGATTGGGCTGTTTATTACACTAGTCCCAAAGTTTTATAATAACGTTTTCTTATTCGTTGGCTTAACAACCTTAGGGACTTTTCCTGAATTTAAATTGGTTGATTGTATTAACGTTTTAACCACTTATTGTAATCTACAGAAGGGGTAACTGTATGTAACATTATTGGCGATGTACATATCGGCCATTGTCTTATCCCTTTAGATCCCTGCTAGTTGCATGTTCTGTAATAATCATAACCATATGTTGCTTTTATATTTTTTCATGCTTAATGTTATATATAAATAAAGGATTATTTTTTTATTATAAATATATAAAATATATAATATAATGTCATTAACTAGTTATAAATAAGTTTATCATTGCGGCATTAAGGGAATTTTTTTGTACAGTAAATGGTTAGATGGACGGACGGACGTTTTAAAGAAAGGCAAAATTTATAAATGCATAGATCTAATGAGATAAGACAATAGCCGATAAATTTATATGTATCTCCAATGATGAAAATTTAGATTACAATTAGTTTTTAAAACGTTAGGACACTCAATTTAATGAACCAACCAATCAAATTCAATCAAGTCCCCAAAGTTGTTAGGCCAACGAATAAGAAACGTTAATGTAAAATTTTGCGGACTTCTATAAATGGGTAAGTGGTTAAAAAGAAGAAGAAATAAAATTTATAAAATCATTTTTAATGTAGAAATATAAATGTTTAAAAACAGCCTAAAGCTTACTTGTTTGATGTATTGAATTTTTATGCTAAAATATTTCTTATAAACAGGGAAAATGTTTCAATATGTTTTGGTATGATTTTTTTCTGTTCTTTATTTGTCTATCTAATTCCTTCATTTATGATATTTATTACTCTTTAATTAGTTTTCAAGGTTTTCAAGTATGGCTTCGAAACCGATTAATATCCGCTGGATTAGAATCGTTTGTCAGCTTCACTAAAAAATTATGTATAGCATCGTATTACAGACAATTTTTACAAATATAAAAAAAAATCAAAATTAATAACTGTTTTGTTTGCCCGTGCCTTAGGCCCCTCGGTTCTAACAAAACTGGTTTTAATTGTTAAAAAATTTTCATTTCAATATCCACGAAAAGCTGTCTATAATACGATGTGATAAATAACAATCATACCTATCAATCAGTCTATTAATTACTCCTATATCTATCTATCAATCTAGTTGATCTATCAATCTATTCATCTATCTATCTCCCTATCTATTGATCTAATTGATCTATCAATCTATTCATCTATCTATCTATCTATTTCCCTATCTATCCATCTATTTATCTATCTATCCGTATCCATCCATCTATCTATCTATCCAACTATCTATCTATCTATCCATCTATCTATTTATCCTTATACTAAAGTAACAGGATGTTTGTGTGTCTGTGTGTTTGTTTGTACCGAAGGATCTCGCTAACCGATGAATTGATCGGGTTCTCCTTAACAGGGTAGCTTCTCATAGGTCTCAGGAAGGTTTATAACTATTTTCTTGGGGGGTGGGACACCCCCAACCCCCCCCCCCAAAAAAAAAAAAAAATTTTTTTACTTTTTCTTTTAAAATCTAAAATAAGAAATTGGGTTATCAAATTTGACTCTCTCTTCAAGTGCCCCTATATATAAATGAACAGCCAAGTGGATACTCAGCTACCAACAATAAAGACTCAAATCTATCTGTCCATCAATCTATCTATCTATCTAACTATCCATCTATATATCTATCTATCTACCCATCTATGTATAGATGAACAGCCCAGTAGCTACTCAGCTACCAACAATGGATAATCTATCTATCCATCCATCTATCTTTTCATCCTTCTATCTATCTATCTAACTTTCCATCTATATATCCATCTATCTTTTTATCTATATATAGATGAACAGCCCAGTGGATACTCAGCTACCAACAATGGGTACTCAAATTTATCTGTCCATCAATCTATCTAACTTTCCATCTTGAAAGTGAAGGTATCAAAATTGGTACCAGAGAGTTCTCAATACATAATGTAGAGAATAATATAAGAGGTTAACTCACAAACAAAATATGAATTTTACATATTTATTCAGACATTACAAATTGTTTCGTGCATGTTTGCACTCTTCAGATGTCAATGTAAAACTAAAGTTTCAAACAAATTTAAATTTAAAGGATTTTTACAAATATTTTAGAAGATTTTTTGAACATAATATTAAACTTTCCATCTATATATCCATCTATCTATTTATCTATGTATAGACGAACAGCCAAGTAGATACTCAGCTACCAACAACGGGTACTCAAATCCATCTGTCCATATGTCCATCAATCTATCTATCTATCTATCTATCCATCTATTAATACATCTATCTATCGATCCATCTATTAATACATCTATCTATGTATAGATGAACAGCCCAGTGGATACTCAGCTATCAACAATGAAGACTTAAATCTATCTGTCCATCAATTATCAATATTTTGAACAAATATCTATCCATCCATCTATCTATTAATCTAGGTATAGATGAACAGCCCAGTGGCTACTCAGCTACCAACAATGGATACTCAAATATTTCTATTCATCTATATATCCATCTATTAATATCTATCTATATATAGATGAACAGCCCAGTGGCTACTCAGCTACAAACAACGGGTACTCAAATCTACCTATCCGTATCCATCCATCTATCTATCTATATATCCATCTATCTATTTATCTATATATAGATGAACAGCCCAGTGGCTACTCAGCTACAAACAACTGGTACTCAAATCTATATATCCATCTATTAATCTATCTATCTATATATAGATGAACAGCCCAGTGGCTACTCAGCTACAAACAATGGGTACTCAAATCTATCTATCCATCTATTAATATATCTATCTAGGTATAGATGAACAGCCCAGTGGATACTCAGCTACCAACAATGGATACTCAAATCTATCTATCCATCTATTAATCTACCCATCTATGTATAGATGAACAGCCCAGTGGCTACTCAGCTACAAACAATGGGTACTCAAATCTATCTATCCATCTATTAATCTACCCATCTATGTATAGATGAACAGCCCATTGGCTACTCAGCTACCAACAATGGGTACTCAAATCTATCTATCCATCTATTAATCTACCCATCTATGTATAGATGAACAGCCCATTGGCTACTCAGCTACCAACAACGGGTACTCAAATATATCTATCCATCTATTAATCTATCTATCTATGTATAGACGAACAGCCAAGTGGCTACTCAGCTACAAACAATGGATACTCAAATCTATCTATCCATCTATTAATATA
This sequence comes from Acartia tonsa, assembly GCF_053477335.1. NCBI lineage: Eukaryota > Metazoa > Arthropoda > Copepoda > Calanoida > Acartiidae > Acartia > Acartia tonsa. Next base: position 46,583,965 of record NC_137271.1, read on the forward strand.
TCTATCTATATATAGATGAACAGCCCAGTGGATACTCAGCTATAAACAATGAAGACTCAAATCTATCTGTCCATCTATTAATATATCTATCTATATATAGATGAACAGCCAAGTGGCTACTCAGCTACAAACAATGGGTACTCAAATCTATCTATCCATCTATTAATATATCTATCTATATATAGATAAACAGCCCAGTGGATACTCAGCTATAAACAATGAAGACTCAAATCTATCTGTCCATCAATCTATCTATCTATTTATCTATCCAACTATCTAACTTTCCATCAATATATCCATCTATCTATTTATCTATGTATAGATAAACAGCCCAGTGGCTACTCAGCTACCAACAAAGGATACTCAAATCTATCTATCCATCTATTAATATATCTATCTAGGTATAGATGAACAGCCCAGTGGATACTCAGCTACCAACAATGGATACTCAAATCTATCTATCCATCTATTAATATATCTATCTAGGTATAGATAAACAGCCCAGTGGCTACTCAGCTACCAACAATGGATACTCAAATCTATCTATCCATCTATTAATATATCTATCTAGGTATAGATAAACAGCCCAGTGGCTACTCAGCTACCAACAATGGGTACTCAAATCTATCTATCCATCTATTAATATATCTATCTAGGTATAGATGAACAGCCCAGTGGATACTCAGCTACAACCAATGGGTACTAAAATCTATCTATCTAATTAACTTTCCATCTATATATCCATCTATCTATTTATCTATGTATAGATGAACAGCCCAGTGGCTACTCAGCTACCAACAATGGATACTCAAATCCAGATTTGATTCCTCCAATGGACAGAAACACAGGTAAAAACTTTGGTTACTCTAGTATAATACACATTAATGTCCCCTACCTCCCTGTGTCATAAGCCAAATTATTAGGGGCAAAATAGTTTTTCCAGTATGGCATGAAAAACCATTGATATCCGCTGGATTAGATCAGGTTCTCAGCCATAGAGAAAAGTCATGTATATCACCGTGTTACAGACAATTTTCAACGAATATTAAAATATAAATCATAAAATTAAGATAAGTTTTGTAAGCCCAGGCCTTAGCCCCATTTTTTTATTTCAATATCCTGGGAGAGATGTCTATAATACGATGCGATAAATAACTTTTCTCTTTCTGAAAAACATTCCCTATCAAATTTTAATGGAATGATAAAATATGTTTTACATCTACCTAATATCAATTTAACCTGGGCTTAATTAAACCACATCAGATTTTAATTAAGCCAATAAATGTAGTAAATATAGATATATAATCCAGTTAACTACCTGTATTCAGTGTTGTGGACCTTTTTCGTCTGCTAGCAAATCAATTTTTGCTCTTTTATAGCGACTTGGCTGTGTTAATATTTGCGACGCTGTTGGCTGATATTACAATCGGCACAGGGCCCATGGGGTGGAACATATAGTTATATAACCCCTTATCCCTCTATTTTATACTTTAATATTAAGACAGCATAGCCAATTAAGGATTTTATCTATCTATCCAGAAATAGATGGTAAAATGTACTAATTGATATGTTATTACTTGGATATTGCACCAGATTTTCATAAAATAACGTTACCCACCATGCCCTCTCTCTTAATGGATGAACGAACTGACCAATAAAAGAGGTTCATATTAAAAACATAAATTTTAATGGTTAATTTAGTCCAAACGTCTCTTTCAACCACTAATTGTAATCTACAGAAGGGGTAATGTTGACTCTTTGAATATTATCATTAAAGATACACATTAATTTATCGGCCATTTTCTTATCCCTTAGGATCCCTGCAATCTATTTAAATTTAGTGGGCAAGATTAATATAATTATCTAACCTAAGCCTTAACCATCTAATATGCACAAAAAAAAATACATTTTGTCTAAAGAAGGAATCTTTCCACCTATATCAACAAATCCACAACACAATATGGCTACCAAGCCATAACAAAGCAACATAAACATTAGAATGCCGCGCACAATTTCGACGTAAACACACAAAAGTCGTCTTCGAAACCTTACACCATTTCATCACATATCAAATATAAATCAAAATTTCAATAAAGATTTTTCTCGTATTCATTCGCATCCGGTGGATAGGAACCGGTTCTCATTTATACGAAAAACTACGAATATAGAAATGTACAATCACAAGATTAAAACTAGTTTTTTTAGCAGGTGCCTTCGGCACCACTGGGCTAAAAAACTAGTTTTAATCTTATAATTGTACATTCTATATCCGCGGAAAGCCGTTTATAATACGATATGAGAAATAACTATTCTCTCCTTTCTGAAAAACACAAAATTACCAATACAATAATCATAAGAGATACATTAATGTATCGGCCATTGTCTTATCCCTTTAGATCCCTGCCAATCTATTTTAATTTAGTCCGCAAGATTAATATAATTATCTAACCTAAGCCCTAGCCATCAATTCATTAAAACTAATTTTCCTCCGCGTTCTCTTTCTAATATATCTCCAAAATTAACTTACATTTTTACCAAAGAAAAGTTAACGAATAGTTAAATTTATAGCATCGTATTAAATTCAGTTTTTCGTGGATATTAAGATGAAAAATTCGAAAATTCGGCCACTCAGGGTTAACAAAACTGGTATAAATTTTATGACTTTTTTTTGATATTCATGAAAATTGTCTGTAATTAAAAGCCATACATGATATTTTTAGTATGGTTTAGAACTAGAGGCCTCTAGGGGCACTATATCCATACGATTACAAAAATAAACATAAAGAGAAGATACTTTACTATAAATTCCAGTTTTTTGCTATTTTTAAATTTAGTTGTCTCACTAAAATATCCTCTACCACAAAGTAGACGACCTATTTTCTATTTTTTCAAACATTTTAATGAAACTTTAGGTCCTTTTCCCCAACTTTGTGCTGGGTTTATAGATGTTTAAACCAGAATTATTACAGTATTCAAATTGGTTTTCTTAGACTTAAATCATACTGTAATTTAGATTTGTAATTATATTAGAACCAAAATTTTAACCCCCTTAGTGCATACTGTAAGTGTTTGTCTTTTGGGGTTTTCAATTGTAAGTGTGTGTGTGTGTGTGTGTGTGTATGTGTGTGTGTGAGTGTTTATGTATGTGAGTCACACTACTCCCTAATGATGTTGCATAAAAATACCTCTTCTGCAGATTGCAATTTTTTGTTGAAACCTTTGAATATTCAACTAAATGAACCAACCAGTGTAAATTCAATAATAGTTATTTCTCGTATCGTATTATAAACGGCTTTCCGCGGATATAGAATGTACAATTATAAGATTAAAACTAGTTTTTTTAGCCCCGTGGTGCCGAAGGCATCGGCTAAAAAAACTAGTTTTAATCTTATGATTGTACATTTCTATATTCGTAGAAAACTGGATATAATACGATGCTAGACATAGTTTTTTCGTATGGATGAGAACCGGTTCCTATCCACCGGATTCGAATGAATACGAGAAAATTGGTTAAGCCAACGGATAAGAAAAAGACTTAAGGGACTAGTGTAATAAAACAGCCCAATATCCCGTTCCTCTCTTGTATATATCTAATGGGTAAAATTCAACTTATTATTTTATAAAGTAGAAAGGTTTATCTGCTAACCACTGAACTGAATCAGTTTGCCATTTCAAGGAAACTTCAAATGGGAGGGTTTAAAACTATATTTTTATATTAAGGGCATGGTCTCCCCACTCCATTTAAATACAGAGTCCCTAAATGCTAGAGACTCAGAAATTTTTCAATGCAAAAAAATTTTAAAATTAATTTTTCTTTTTTGAGTTTCAATCTAATGAGACGATTCATTTTCTATTATCTTAAAAAGAAAACGAAAGCGTTGTAGTGTGAAAGTGTGTCTTTGGGTAAGTAATTGAACTAAATTTTGGTTCTGTAATCCTTTTTTCTATTAATAAAACAGTAGAATTTATATCTTTGTTAGATTTCTACCGTAGTGTCATAGTGCAATGACAAAAAAAATCTTTGAAAACCTCTAAAATTTGAAAGTCCTTGAGACACAGGGATAGGAGAGAGGGGACATTGGACTGTTTATTACACTAGTCCCCAAAGTTTTATAATAAAGTTTTCTTATTCGTTGGTCCTTTAAGTTGAGTGTCTAAACGTTTCAACCACTAATTATAAAAAGCAACATTGTAAAGGAGAACCATATGGAATCTGCGAAAAGTTAGATCCTTCGGTATACAGACATACACATAGACATCTTGTTACTTATATATAAAGATAAGAACACACCATTACCCCCTCATTCCTAAGTCTTTAAAATAATGCATGAACTTTGAATTTTAAATTAATTGAACTATCCCTGTAACCTTGTTGAGACCCAAAGTTTCAATTTGCACACAAACCTTTCAAAAAATCTTTGTTTCAATTTCAAAGAATATGTAGGAATAGAATATTAGAAAATAGCTTAAAACCATCAACTCTGTGAAGCCTTCCTAAAAAGGAAAACTTAACCGGTTTAAAAGTTTTCGAAATTTCAGACTACAAACCAAAAACTTTACTACTTCATATTAAAGGAAAGCAGTCAAAAAAATCACTTTTTTCCCATTACATTACGGACTAAGTGATAGACTAATAGACGGACGGACAGAGAAGGTGAATTATAGAGAATCTTCGAAACTTAAAAATATAAATTTTTTCACCTATTCTTCAGAAATTTAACCTATATATGCAAAATAAATTGAATTTTGAGACACTAGGATTTTTCAAAATATAGGCATTATTAAATTATTGAAAGAATATGGAATTTATTGCATCGTATTATAGACAGCTTTCCGTAGATATTAAAATAAAAATAAGATTTAACCTAGCTTTGTTAGCTTGGAACACATGTGGAAGCTGGTATTAATTCTATGATTTTTATTTCAATATTCATGGATAATTGTTTGTAGTATGGTGCTATACCTAATTTTAGTATGCTGATAACTGGTTCTAATCCAGCGGATACTTATCGGTTTCGAAGCCATACTGTAAATTAAATTATAGTCTATATTTAATAGTAGTTGGATGTCTGTGTGTTTGTCTGTGTACAACGGTCGAAAATTTTAAGCAGGGCTAGGCGGATGCTTGTCAGCCGAGTGTGAGCATCATTTAATTGAAATCGTCATATTATAGCTTTAAAATTCAGCTTCATGTCTAAACCATTTAACAAGTAGACAAACAATCTTTTGGAAATTAGTTGTGTCTGTAAATAAGTGGGTTTTGATGCTTTTCTGCGGTTGAGGCGCGTTCGCCGAGCCCTGATTTTAAAAGAGGTTCCATATGAGTTATGGATACTTGTATTATAAGATGCTATCTCACTGTTCAAAAGTTTCAAATCGATGGGAGAATTGTTACATCTTTGAATTTACTCTCAAAACTGTTGACGCATTCAGTTCTAAAATATTTTTTTACGTTATTGTCTATTAAAAGAAAATTGCTCCCTGTTACAAATTAAACTTTCCAGTATGGCTTCGAAACCGATTATTATCCACTGTATTAGAACCTGTTCTCAGCCATAGTGAAAAAGCATGTATGGCATATTATTATAGCCAGTTTTCCACGAAAATTAATACCAGTGTTGTTAACCCGGGCCTTTGACCCCTGGGGTCTAACGAAACTGGTTTTAATTTTATATTTTTTTTATTTAAATATCTGCGGAAAGCTGTCTATAATACAATGCGATAAATTTAACTGTTCTGGTTAAAACAATTTAATTTCATTTAACTGGTAAAAGAAATCCTTTCGTGTGTAATTTGGTTTGTTACTACATAAGTTCTTTCCCCTTTTTTTTCATGGATTTAGGAATAGGCAATGATTGCAGGGATCTAAAGGGATAAGACAATGACTGATAATTTGGTTTGTTACTACATAAGTTCTTTTCCCTTTTTTTCATGGATTTAGGAATAGGCAATTATTCAGAGAGAGAGAGAGAGAGAGAGATTACATTTGACTGTTAAGTTTATTACACTGGTCCCCAACGTTTTATAGTAACTTTTTTTATTCGTTTGTTCAACAACTTTCGGGACTATATTAAATTTTGATTGATTGGTTCATTAAATTGAGCGTTCAAACGTTTCAACCACTTATTGTAATCTACAGAAGGGGTAATTTTATGTATCATAATTGGGGATGTACAATGTAAATCAATTTATTGTTTATTGTCTTTTTCCGTTAGATCCTGCAATGATTCACTTTGTCTGTCAGTCTGCAATGCTGTTAGGGATTTACTATTTTCTTGGCTGCTATAGAAATAGATGTAGCTTATACTATGGATATTATGTCAGGGGAAAAATTGTCACCAATTTACCTTGCTAAAATGGAACTCGTTTATTCGGATCTAAAGGGACAACTTAATGGACAATAAATTGATGTCTATCCCCAAATGATTATACATAAAATTATCCATTCTGTAGATTACAATTAGTGGTTGAAACATTTGAACACTTAATTAACAAATTCAAATGTCCCCAAAGTTGTAAAGCCAACGAAAAAAAAACCGTTAAATTTGAAACTTTGTGGACTAATAAATGATCGTCCCTATTTTCCTGAAAATATCTTTACATCTTACATTTTCTTTATCTGCATAAAAATGCATTTCACCTAGTGTGCCTTCAAACCAGCTGAATAAAGTAACAGGATGTCTGTATGATGATAAAGGTTTTAAAAAAATATTTTTATATTTATATTTAGTACAAAATACAAGTTATAAAAAAAATGTGTTAGAAAGTTTCGTTATATTTTCTTCAATAACCCATTCTTTATTTTAACAAATGCTCTTTAAATCTTCTGGTCAGTAAACATATCCATGATTTTTTTTGTGCTTTTTGATTTTGGATGTTGTCATCCTTATTTTTATCGTTTGCTTTTAAAACTAAAAATCAACCGTAGGTGCCCCTAGAGACCCCTAGGGGGCATATACACTATAATTTTAGCTATAAACATTTTTGTGCTTAAAAATCTGAACACCAAAGTCAGTGAGGCGAAGTAAAAAAATGCATAACAATGTTTAATCTAAAGATATGGTTGCCATTTTACATAGAATACATCTATCTATCTTTTTATATCTATATCTATCTATCTATACTCTATTTTACATACATAGAACATGTTGACAATATGAAAATGTAAACAAAGATCAGCTGATTGTAAAGCATGATCTTGGTGCGCAATTGCCGTGTAAAATTATCAAAAGTACAATGTCGTCTTTGTCTGTGTTGAAATAATACAAAAGAGTATTGATTTAAATTATTAACAATATTTAATCTAAAGATATGGTTGGCATTTTACATAGAATACATCTATCTATCTTTTTAGAAGCGAAGCTACTCCATAATTCACTGTGTCTGTCTGTCCATCAGTCCATTCGTAACGCTATGAGAGAAATGTGATTTTCTTGGCTGCTTTTAAAGAAAGATTGAATCTTTAGTAAAGATTCCTTTCACATATAAGCAGGGCATCTATATATTAATTTGCCCGGCTGGCTGTCGGTCATGCTTGAAAAGACATAAACCTTACAATTTAATGGTTTCGTGATTTCTTTTAATCTATGCATATCTTTCAATTATTTGTTATTATATAGATTAGATCTATTTTTCTTTTTTATACTTCTATCTTTCCATCCATACTTTCAATTTTTTTCTATCTATCTATCTATACTTTCTATTTTACTTAGAATATATATATCTATCTTTTTTTTTCAACGCTATTAACCAACCAATCAAAATTCAATAAAAGTCTCCAAAGTTGTTCAACCAACGAATAAAAAACGCTATTATAAAACTTATTATAAGACTAAATAAACAGCCCAATGTCTCCTCACTCCCCAAATTTTATGTGTAATCTAAAGCAATTTTAAGCTTTTAAGTATTACAACTTTTTAACTTAAAGAGAAGCTGCAATAATAAATAAAATGTCAAAAGTATTCTATTTTGTGAAAACTAAAATCTTTTAAAATGCTCATTTTAAAAGAAAATTTTCTTTCATCAAAATTTAATTAAAAGTTTAAAGAAAATATGTAAGCATTTTAGAGAAAAAAGGTAAAAGTATTTTGAAAAGTAACACATTCTGAACAAAGAAATTTGAAAAGAAATATTGCTGGACCTCATTTATTTGTCAGTTTTTTTCATCCAGTAGGAGGGAAGGGGATGAGTTAAAGAGGGTATTGTTATTTTAGCCATCTGTGAATATCACTTTATTAGAGAATATGAAAATAAGATACAACATCCAAGTAATAATATGCCAATTAATAACCGCTGGAATAGAACTGTTACTGAGAAATCCTGTATAGAATCGTATTACAGAACAATTTTCATACAATTAATACCTGATTTGTTAACAAAATTTGTATTAATCTTAAATGTTTTTATTTCAATATCCGCGGATAAATAACTGTTATATGTAATTTTTTTATATTTTAGATAGTAAAGCGTCTTACAGTAAAGGGGAGTGTGAAATAGCTCAGAATATGGACAATAGTGACATAGATACAGGTAGATAGATAAATAGGGTTCCATTGGAATTCAGCCCACACGGGATTCAACCCACGGAATTCAGCCCAGCGGGATTCAACCCAACGGTATTCAGCCCACACGGGATTCAACCCACGAGATTCAGCCCACATGGGACTCAACCCACGGAATTCAGTCCATACGGGACTCAACCCACGGAATTCAGTCCATACAGGACTCAACCCACGGAATTCAGTCCATACGGGACTCAACCCACGGAATTCAGTCCATATGGGACTCAACCCATGGAATTCAGTCCACACGGGATTCAACCCATTATATATCTAAAATTACCAGTTTTCAAAAATATTTTTTTTTAAATTTAGAACAAAATTTTTAGAAAATTAAAAAAAAAAGTTTATGTAAATTTTTTTATTTTAGAAATCATTTTATAAAATATGCTTTATAAAAAAATTTGAGAAAAAAAGAATTATTTTCTAAAAATTTGTTTCTCAAATTTGAAAAAAAATATTTGTTTTTAAAACTGAGAATTCAGTCCACACGGAATTCAACCCAATATATATATAAAATTCTCAGTTTTACCCAGCTTTTCAAAAAGCCGCATCGAGGATGGCTGAACGACACATTCATACGTTACATTATGAGAAATGCGTCGGTTTATAAGAAAATGTAACGCTATTGCCTTATTAACACGTCGAGAATTTGATAAAATTGTTACTTGTTACATCTTTCCAATTTCTTCCATAAAAGTTACAACACACACGACGCACAGAAGGGTCATCTCAAAAAACGCCTATCTCAGAAAACGCCTATCTCAAAAAACGCCCATCTCAGAAAACGCCTATCTCAAAAAACGCCCATCTCAGAAAACGCCTATCTCAAAAAACGCCTTTTTCATAAAATGCCCACTACATTTTTTACAAATAAAGCCTTATTTATAACTAGTATTCAATAGAATAATAAAATACCAATCCAACCAGTCAATACACTATGTAAAAAGATGGATAGAATGGTAAACTAAAGAGTAGCTTAACCCAGCATCTACTAAAGTGGTTTTGTTTCTTTAGAAAGGTTGCATTGATATGTCGTTAATTTTCAATAATTCTTTTTTGTGACGTATTTAAAGAAAATGACTTATTAATATGGCCTTAATTGTTTTTTATTTGCCACCATTTTTCTTTAAAAAAAAGAAATTACAAATTAATATATTTTATAGAATTACATATCAATATCACAGTATATAAAATAAATAATGTGGAATCAAAACGTCCTTAATTTGTAGTAAGTCATCTTTATTAATTAAATAATTTAAATGACATATTGAAAATAAGGACGCATTAAAATGATCTTATATGAATTTAAAAAGGAGATGGAACAAATAGTTACTGATTTTGACACCAGATGGCAGTTGAAATCACTCATTGTTTAGCTTTGTTTTCTAAATGTTTTGACCTTATTTTTAGTTTGACAATTATTATTTTGTAATGGAATGAAAGATTTTAGTACTACAGACACCACTATGAATTTATATTTTAGTTCCTTTTTGCATGTATTTTATGAAAACTAATTTTTTTGGTAAGACCTTCTACAAAGAATAGAACCATATATATAGGTCAAGAAACTTTTTCAGTAAGTAATGATTCAATTGAAACATATTATGTGTTTGATTCAAAATTATTAGATAAATTTTAACCATGAATTTTATCTAATATTTTGTTTGAAAGTAAATAATATATTACCAAATTTGGTAGCCATATTGTTTTTTATGACGTTCTTAAATGATTTAAATTGAATTAAATTTTATCATTTTATTTACCACAAATAATAAAAAAAAATAAAAATACAATTTTGAAAGTTTGGCGGCCATCTTGTTTTTCTGGACGTTTTAAAGGAAAAATTGATGTGTCAATGCGTTTTTATTTAAGATAAAATGTCATTAAATTCAAAATATTGCTATTATTTACATTTTTTTGTGACGTTTTTTTAAAGATAACGACGTATTTTTGGTACAAAATACGACATTAAAAAAAATTTTAAAAATATGAAACGTCATTTGTATAGTAATAAAAAAGTTACGTCATTAAGGACGCATTAATGCAACATGTTTCTTAAAATAATGCGATAAAAGTATATGCTGGGAAGAGAATAGGGATAGTTTGAATAAATGGAAAATACGGGATGGGAGAAAATTATTGAAGGAAGAACTCATTAGAGGTAAGGGTTTAATTATTGAACCTTATTGAAAAGTAAATCATTTTTGAATCTGATAAAATAAGAAGGAATTTAGGGATAAGACATTAAAAATATTAAATTGCTTTATAGTATATAATAATTATTCTAAACTAATTTTTTTTGAGGAACAGCTATAAAATTCTGATAATTTTAAAGCATATCATACTCAATAAATATTTTGTATATCTTTTGTGTATGTTAATAATTATATAACATGAATCTAAAATTTCTTTTAATCATAATATAAACTAGTACAAAATTTTGTGTTTTCCAAACTATTTAATAAATAAAATAAAATAAATAAATAATAAAATAAATAAGAAGTATGTTTTAAAAGAGCTCATAGTAAACTGGGTTGTTTGCATGATCAATTTTCAAAAAGCAAACCTTTAGTATGTTATTGCTCAAAATGATTAAAAAAAAATAAAAAGTGCCTAAGGAATGAACAAAAGTGACATTATATTTCAGGGATAGATATTTCAATAAGAAGATTTATAATGTACATATTGTACAATATTCACAATACCTTATTAGACTTACATGTTTCACTACAAGATAATTTTTAAAAATCTAGTAGGCATTTTATGAAAAAGGCGTTTTTTGAGATAGGCGTTTTCTGAGATGGGCGTTTTTTGAGATAGGCGTTTTCTGAGATAGGCGTTTTTTGAGATAGGCGTTTTCTGAGATAGGCGTTTTTTGAGTATAGCCGCACAGAAACGTTGACAAATTTTAAAAAATGTAGCTAATTTGTTTGTGTAGTTTAAATTTTAAAAATAACAACTTCTACGTCGTATATGACGTCGTTAAATTGAAATAAATGTGACGTGACTTTATGAAATGATGCAAGCAATATTATTTAAATAGGGATTTTACTTACAAAAAAATGTGTAATTTCTTTTTACTTAACGGGTAATTTGCGTCGATAAAGGGAGGATTTGTAGGGGGGGAAATAGCCTTAAAAAAATAAAAGAGAGGAGGGAAAACATGTGTGGGGAGGACACCAATTGGATGGGATGGGATGGGGGTGGTTATGGTTAAGGAGGGGTTGGGAGAAACCTAGGCTTAAGTTAGGACAGCTGACTAACTTGTCTGCTAGCTAAACAGGGTAATCGCATAAAAATAAAATTAAATGTCATTAAAAATAATTGAATAGTTTTATTTAAATTCAAATTCTAAAACATTTTTTTTAAAAACACCGAATAATTTGTAAACTAGTGTTTTTAAAAGTATAATTATATATATTTATAATTAAAAATCTGGTACCCCTGTGGCCAGGCCGGCCACTAGCGTAGCTACACAGGTAGTATTAGTATACACTCGACTACAATAACAACAACATTGTGTGAAGTGAAGATTTATAAATTAATTAATTAAAGATCTTCGTTCAATTTTGTGATGAGATTTTGAATGAATGAATATAAATCACATTCTCAATTTCTTGTTGCTATAATTTTGAAAGGAGAATCTAATCATCGAAATTGTGATTAAGTACAAAGAATAAAATGCATATAATTTTATCATAAATAAGTTTTATAAGTTTAAAAGGTAAGAGTATTATTTTACATCAATCCTATTATATAAAGTAGTAAACGTTTTTTGTCTGTCCCAAAGGATCTCGCTAACCGCCGAACTGATATTGTTCTCCTTTACAGTGAAGCTTCTTATAGTTCCTGGGAAGGTTTTTAACTATTTTTTGGGAGGGTTCTACACCTCCCTCCCCCCCCCGAAAAATATTTTTTTAACTCTTTTGAAACTCAAATTTAAAATGGGATAAGGTCAACTTTTCCCCCTCCTACCAGTGCACCTAGAGGCTTCTAGGGGCATAGCCGATAGTAATTTAATAAGTGAGAGAGAGGATTTACTGTTAATTACACTAGTTTCAAAAGTTTCATAAATTGAAATATAAAATTTTATTAGATTTTTATAAAAAAACTTAATTAAAATTATAAAAAAAACTTATTAAAAATATTATATAAATATCATTTTATATTTTGTAGTGTCTAGCCCGCACCAACATGATGCAAACGTCATAATTTTATTTTTTTCCGCCATAAATAAACTCGGCGTATTATAATATAACACCATCCAATTTTATAAAAAAAAATGACGTACTCATACGATGCATACGCATTTTTTTCCCACGAATAAAACCCGACGCATTTTTTTTTTCCCATCGCAAAACAGGTCCAAAATGCGATGCCTTTAAAAACACGTACGTCATAAGAGCATATCGAGAAAAATAATAAAAAAGCATCGTATCAGCTCAAATGCATGCACATGCGCCTTTTTTTACATCGAGGAAAATAATAGTATTGCGTCGTATTCATGCGTCGTTCCTTTAGTTTCCATGCGGATTTTTGAACAGCTGGGTAAAAACAAATAATTTTTTTTCAAATTTAAGAAACAAATTTTTAGAAAATAATTCTTTTTTCTCAAATTTTTTATAAAGCATATTTTATAAAATAATTTCTACAATAAAAAAATTTACATAAACTTTTTTCAAAACTTTTTAAAAAAAATTTCTAAAAATTTTGTTCTCAAATTTAAAAAAAAAATATTTTTTTCAAACTGGTAATTTTACATATATAATGGGTTGAATCCCGTGTGGACTGAATTCCATGGGTTGAGTCCCGTATGGACTGAATTCCATGGGTTGAGTCCCACATGGGCTGAATTCCGTGGTTTGAGTCCCGTATGGACTGAATACCGTGGGTTGAATCCCGTATGGGCTGAATACCGTGGGTTGAATCCCGTGTGGGCTGAATACCGTTGGGTTGAATCCCGCTGGGCTAAATTCCGTGGGTTGAATCCCGTGTGGGCTGAATTCCAATGGAACCCTATTTATCTATCTACCTGTATCTATGTCACTATTGTCCATATTCTGAGCTATTTCACACTCCCCTTTACTGTAAGACGCTTTACTATCTAAAATATAAAAAAATTACATATAACAGTTATTTATCCGCGGATATTGAAATAAAAACATTTAAGATTAATACAAATTTTTGGAACCATAAATGGATAGATAGATAGACAGACAGATAGATAGATAGATAGATAGATAGATAGACAGACAGACAGACAGACAGACAGACAGACAGACAGACAGACAGACGGACAGACAGATAGACATACAGACATACATACAGACAGACAATAAGACAGACAAACACACACACACACAACCAGATAGACAGTTATCATAAGTAAAACAAATCTTTACAATAAAAATATAACTTATTTAGCAACCAACTAAGTTTAATCCAACAAAACAAAGTTTGTAAAATATGAGCCTCAATGCTCCTATTACTCCTAAAGTAGTAAGGATTTTTTGTCTGAAGCTTAGGATCTCAATAACTACTTAAATGATTCTTTTATTTAGGTAAGTTTTATGTATGTCCCGTGATTGTTTTTGGCTATTTAATTTTCATATTTAAGTCTGGTTTAAGAATGGTTTAAGGATATTTTTCTAGCCCCTTTCTGTCCCTTTAAATACAAGGCCTCTAGGGGCGCAAACGCTATAACTAAAAGAATGTATTATTTATTAAAATAAATTTCTTATTTAGGTTTGAGTCTTCATGGGGATACTAGGGGGAGGTATGAGAACTACCCACCCCCAGTCTCAAGTGTCGGGGTCAATTCTGATAACAGGTATCTATCTATCTATCTATATATATCTATCTATCCATCTATCTATCTATGCATGGAGACACCAGGGGGGGGTATGAGAACTATCCACCCCCAGTCTCAAGTGTGGGGGTCAATTCTGATAACAGGTATCTATTTATCTATCTATCTATCTATCTATGCATGGTGATACAAGGGGGAGGTATGAGAACTACCCACCCCCAGTTTCAAGTGTCGGGGTCAATTCTGATAACAGGTATCTATCTATCTATCTATTCTTTCCTCTAGCTATCTATCTGACTATCAATATCTTATCATCTATCTCTGGCTATCTATATCTTATTATCTATCTGACTATCTATCTATCTGTTTATGAACTTGACTGGGTATCTATTTATCCATCTAAAAACATTCATCTGACTAGCTATCTTATTGTCTATCTTGTTATAGAATTTGACTACCTATATCAATATCTATCATCTTATTTGTCTGACTCTCTACCTTGTTTCTAGCTATCTATCTATTATGTATCTGAATTTCTATCTTATTATGTATCTTGCTATATGCCTATGTTTTTTTTACTATCTGACAACCTATCTGGCTATCTATATATATCTATCTGTTTATGTATCTGTCTATCCACAAAATTTCTGATTGTCTATCTTATTATATATCTTATCTATGTAGCTATCTATTTTTATCTTATTAAGATTGGACAACGACTGTTTATACCCGAGCTCTATGTACACCCCCTCCTCCCTGCCCCCTTTACAAGCCCCCCTACAATACACCCATCAAGATCTCTTAAACAGAGCCTGGTCGCCTCTGCTAGAGGCGAGGCATGCTAGAAATTTAAGGTATCATATTTTTCTATCTATCTATTTAATTATCTATTAATCTATCTACCCAAATATATTTATCGAAGCTGTTCTATAATTCACATTGTCTGTATGTCCGTCCGTAAGACAGTAACACTAGGAGTTAAATGTAATTTTCTCGAATTCTATTTAAGTTAGACTGCTGATATTTTTAGTGAAAGTATCCTTTATAAAACAAGGATGACAATATCCATAAAAGAGAAGCTCTAAAACGATATGACAGACGAAAATTCACTTTTGTTGAGTGTCAGAACTGAATATACAAAATATAGGTTTGACAAAATTATACGTAAATTTGTTGCAAAACTTCTTAAATACAAAATTCTGTTTAAGGACATACTGACATTTTAATACTTGATTTTAGAGATGCTTCGCACATAATATTGTACTTTATTGTAATAGGAATCAGTAATCAAAAAATCAGATCAATCGGATGATTTTATCACATAAAATATTGTTATTAAAAATAAACACGTTTAAAATGGACGTACGGACATTCTGGTAACGCTTATAGAGTTCCTACGCTTTTTATCGTACCTAACTACTACAGGAATCACCGTGCAAATTTTGAAATCGATAGGACAATTCTAACATGCCTAAATTAACGAATAAAAGCTAACTATCTCGGACGGACGGACGGACGGACCGACCCTAATTATAGAAAAGCTTCGCTTTTAAAAAGGACCCTGTATTCTGATTTTAATCTTATAATTTTTTTATTTCAATATCCGCGGAAAGTTGTCCATAATACGATGAGATAGATACCTTAAGATTTAAATTCCCCTTACGTCTAATCATAATCAAGATGGACACAAGGATTGTGCATTAGATGTAATAATGCTGTGTTCATCTTTATATGTATCTATCCATCCATTTATTAGTAGCGAAGCTACTCTATAATTCACTTTGTCCGTCCGTCCGTCAGTCCGTCAGTCCGTCCGTCAGTCCGTCCGTCAGTCCGTAACGGTATGGGGGAAATGAGATTTACTCAGCTCCTATAAAAGATAGAAAGCTGAAATTTTTTGACAACATTCCCATCATTAAGGAGCACAATTAACTATAAAACATCGATGGCGGTCTGACGGCTTTTTAGCAGGTTTTAGGCTATTTTTTTATTTTCCACATTTTTCCTCATATATTTGGTGTTTATGGTCCGATTTTCAAAATTTTTTCAGTTAGATATATCAAAATTAAATTTTCCGTCGTTTGAAGAAAACAACAATGACGGTCAGACTGCCTTTTTGCAGGTTTTTGGCTATTTTTATATTTTTTACATTTTCCCCCATATCTTTGGTGTTTATGGTCCGATTTTCAAACTTTTTTCAGTTAAAGATATCAAAATTAAATTTCCCTTCGTTTGAAGAAAACAACAATGACGGTCAGACTGCCTTTTTGCAGGTTTTTGGCTATTTTTATATTTTTTTACATTTTCCCCCATATCTTTGGTGTTTATGGACCGATTTTCAAAAATTTTTCAGTTAAAGATATCAAAATTAAATTTCCGCTCAATTGAAGAAATCAACAATGACAGTCAGACTGCCTTTTTGCAGGTTTTTGGCTATTTTTATATTTTTTACATTTTCCCCCATATCTTTGGTGTTTATTAATCGATTTTCAAAATTTTTTCAGTTAAAGATATCAAAATTAAATTTCCCGTCGTTTTTAGAAAACAACAATGACCGTCAGTCCCATCTACCAAAATTTTTGCTTCGCTACTTATGGATGTTGTCATCCTTGTTTATCTTCTTTTTAAGATATCATCTTATAAATCTTTTTAACGATCTTTTAAGCAGCTTATAGTGCCTATAATTAAAATAACGCCATACAATTCAAATAAACAATGATAGGCCAGTATACATTTTACCATTGCATTGGTTATTTACAATGTATACTATCGTTGGTTATTTTTTATAGGCACCATAATAAGCATAATCTATGTAACTTATTATAAATGTTTTTTAGGAATTCTATGACCCTTGGTAGTCCAGTGTTAGGCGGCCGAATTTCCAGTCCCGTGCCAAAATCCTCATCTGCCGCCAACCGCAATTCTCTCTCCCTACAGCCGCGCACTAGTCCTGCCCTTATGCGGCGATCGCTAGCGGTCATGGCCGCGGATAAAACTGGCGGCTACGGCCAGTATTTGGCGGACGATTCGTTCAGCAGCGAGGATATTAATGGGTTTAATTTGAGTGGGTCCATCTCAAGCAGCTCAGGTCAGATTATTGTTGTATACCAGTTTATTATTCTTTTTTTCATATTAGGATATTAAAAGAGGGTAGAGAGTGAAATGCGAAGGGAAAAAAAATCTAGTAAAACATAAAACAATGAATTTATAGACAATTAATTATAGAGAAGCTTCACTACAAAAATAATTCATAGCATCACATAATAGACAGCTTTCCACGGATATTGAAATGAAAGTTTACAAAACTGCTACTAATGTTTGTTTTTTTAATTTGTTATTCGTAAAATTTTTCTCTAATATGATGCTATACATGATTTTTCAGTATGGCTAATAACCGGTTCCAATCCAGTCGTACAGTTTATATCTCTTTTGTAGGAACCTTTCAATTTGGAGACCCGCTGAATGTGAGTGGAGGAGGGGGAACTCGCACCCTTCCAAGTAGATTTAGAGGGGGTAATTCAACCTCCCTCTATCCAAGCCAACAACAGGTATGATGCAGGGATCTCAAGGGATAAGACAATGGCCGATAAATTGAAGTACATCCCGTGTGCTAATATACAAAATTTCTTCTTCTGTAGATTATAATCAGGGTTGAAATGTTTGAAAACTTAATTAAATTAACTAACCAATAAAAGTCCACTTAGTTGTTAAGCCAACGAATAAGGAAATGTGATTATAAAACTTTGGAGACTAGAGTAATAAACAGCCCAATATCATCAGTGATAGTACTATGGTTAATAGATTACTCTCCCTCTCATTATTATTGTGCTTAAAATTACTCAAAGTTTTATGACCTCGTCTCTTATTCGATATATCAAGAGCTTTGGTTATTTTTTATGAATTTAGATTAGTTGGTTCCTAGGTATTAGTATCCAAACTTTTCAACCAATAATATTAATCTAAACCAGGGTTAATTTTGTATATTTATTATAGGGGATGTATATCAATTTATCATCCATTCTTATCCATCAAGATCCCTTCTATGATATTGGTTAATTTGTGACACCTTGAATTTAACAAAGCGTTTGATAGTAATCATAATATTTACTATATAATCGCAACGTATTATAAACAGCTTCCCGCGGATATTAAAATGAAAAATTAAAAGCTGTTTCCTACTAGTGGGAATACCCTGGCCCAATACAGGTGCACTTTATTACCATGTACAGTTAGGACCTCTACACAAAGCTTGTGCAATCAAATAGTTGGGTGTACCTTGCATAATACCCTCTGCGATTGAGTGAGTTGAGAAAATGTTCAAAATGGCTAGGAGAGGACTTGTACCCGAAGTGTCACTAAGCCCTTTAAATGGTCATCTATTAATAAACATTCTATTGTATTATCTCTCCAAAATAGTTATATACCTTTCTAGGACCTATGAGAAGAACAATGTAAAGTAGAACAATATCGGTTCGATGGTTAGCGAGATCCGTCGCTACTTTATTTTATAGGATTAATAAACTTTTATTATATTTAGAAATCTAACTGTGATAACTCTATGGGCGGATATGACAACGCCGCATACCAGACACCCCCACTTTCCCGTGCTCATTTTGGGGGAGCGGCGGCTGTTTCGTCCGCCAGCGGCCACTCTCAATACCCGCTGCCGCCAACTGCCATCCGCCCCCAGCCATTGGGCCATGCAGGTAACCAAAAATAAATTGTAAATGAAGAAAGTCGCTCCAAAAAAATTCTGACGTCATAAAAATGAATGATGCGGAGAAGAGGAATGGGAAAGAAAACCACTTAATAAGAGATGAATAATCCCTCGTTTTTATGACGTCATACTGATTTTTGAGCAACTTTCTAAATTTACAAATAAATTTCTTCAAGATTTTGAAAAAAGTTCTTTATGGTGCCTATAAAAAAACATTTGGCCGAAGTATCCCGAATAACGTCATATAATAATAATTCATTACTCTAATGATAATGTTTCTTAACATTGCATGGACCTATTGTAATTTTCAAAGTTTTTAAAAGTATTCTAATACTTAAAATTAATGTATTTATTATTTTCAAAGGTTTGAGGGAGGTAACCTAAAGTATTTTTTAAAATTTATAGGATGGTAAAATGAGGGGTTTCAGAGCTTTTGAGTGGATAAACTCCCATTTTCCACCTAGTAAAAAACGAAAAAATAACCCATCCCCCATTATTTTATTTGCTTAATAAGGGAAAATTTGGGGTATAAAAATATACTGGAGCAGCTTATAGTGCCGATAAAAAATTACGTCATACAATACAAATTACCAAAGAGAGGCAGTATACATTTTAGTTGACCAATGGTAGGCCTGTATTTTTATAGGCACTAAAATCTGATTTAAAATCCTTCTATATTGTTAAAAGAATCATCCTATCAATTTTAGGACCACAAACATTACCTGAAGATTATTCCCTGAGCTCCGGGGGCCGGGGAGCTTTCGGCCAGGGAGGATTTGTCCAGGCTGCTCTGGCCGGCAGGAGGCAGGACTATTTTTCTCTTGACCCAGATCTAGATCTCAAGGAAAGAAAATTATAGATAAATAGGTTTTAAAAAATAAGCATGAAAAATTATAATAGTGGACAGTAAATGATCCTATTATTTAAAGTATTGTTCATTTTAAAAAAAAAAGCTTCACCTAGGTCTTGGGATGATTTTAGGCTATTTTTGCTTGCTAAGGGAGTAGCCGCTAGAAGTATATAATAGAATATATGGATCTACTGCAGTTCACGGTAAAATATTGCTGGTAACGAATATTGCCAAAAATCTGCCAAACGGCTGAACGTACAGATAATGCCTGCACACTGTTTTAAGCGGCATAAGAAGGCCTACAAATTATCTGGAATAGCCATAAATCAATCATGCATAATTATCTCGCAGTGCAGAGAAATTCGCGAAAAAGGCCTATTTTACGCGTTTTTTCTTCAGTGAAGCTTTCCCTTTGCATCATTGGATCTTGCCTATTCCAGATTATTTGTAGGCCTACTTATACCGCTTAAAATGGTGTGCGGGTATGATCTATACGTTCAGCCGTTTGGCAGCTAGCAGCCTTTAAAATTCATAGATTTTTGGCAATATTCGTTACCAGCAATAGTTTACCGTGAACTGCAGTAGATCCGAATATATAATAGTATCTTTAAAACAGCGATCACATATCCATAAAGGCAAAGCTCAAAAATTAGACTGTATATACTTGTAGAGTGTCTTAACTTAATTGCTTGTTATCAAATACAAGAAACTTTTCAAGGACATACTTACATTATATGACTTAATTATAGAGACATTTCGCCTATATATGTATATGCACCTTAATGTCATAGCAAACAATATTCTAAAACATCAGATGAATAGGCCGAACCTACGGATCGACTCTAATAATATAAAAGATTCTATGAAATTTCAAACAACCTAACCAATAATCTATAATTTTCTATGATCTGCAGGGGTTAACTGCACCCAGTAGTAGAGCTCCTGATACCTTTGTCTATGGCACTCTACCTAGAGGTATCTATATATCTATCTATGTTTCTATCTATCTATATATCTGTCCATCTATCTATCCATCTATCTATCTATCTATCTATCTATCTATCTATCTATATCTACCTATCTATCTACCTATCCATCTATCTAAATAGTAGAGCTCCTGATACCTTTGTCTATGGCACTCTACCTAGAGGTATCTATATATCTATCTATGTTTCTATCTATCTATATATCTGTCCATCTATCTATCCATCTATCTATCTATCTATCTATCTATCTATCTATCTATATCTACCTATCTATCTACCTATCCATCTATCTAAATAGTAGAGCTCCTGATACCTTTGTCTATGGCACTCTACCTAGAGGTATATATATATATATATATCTATCTGTCTGTCTGTATGTATATCTATCTATCTATCTAGCTAGCTATTTAGTAGAGTTCCTGATACCTTTGTCTATGGCACTCTACCTAGAGGTATCTATCTATCTATTTATCTATCTATCTATTTATCTATCTAGCTATATAGTAGAGTTCCTGATACCTTTGTCTATGGCACTCTACCTAGAGGTATCTATCTATCTATCTATATTTCTATCTATCTATCTTACTATCTATTTATCTATCTATCTACCTATCTATTTATCTATCTTTATAGTAGAGCTCCTGATACCTTTGTCTATGGCACTCTACCTAGAGGTACCTATCTATCTATCTATGTTTCTATCTATCTATCTATTTATTTATCTAACTATCTATTTATCCATCTATCTATCTATCTATATATTAGGGCTCCTGATACCTTTGTCTATGGCACTCTACCTAGAGGTACCTATCTATCTATCTAGATATCTGTCTATCCATCTATCTATCCATCTATCTATCCATCTATCTATCCATCTATCTATCCATCTATCTATCCATCTATCTATCCATCTATCTATCCATCTATCTATCCATCTATCTATCCATCTATCTATCTATCTATCTATCCATCTATCTATCCATCTATCTATCCATCTATCTATCCATCTATCTATCCATCTATCTATCCATCTATCTATCCATCTATCTATTCATCTATCTATCCATCTATCTATCCATCTATCTATCCATCTATCTATCCATCTATCTATCCATCTATCTATCTATTTATCTATTATACTATCTAAATAATAGAGCTCTATGGCACTTTACCAAGAGGTTTCTATCAATCTATCTTTCTATCTATTAATCTATCTGCCTGTCTGTCTTTCAGTTAAGAGCTTAACTTACTGAACCAACCATTCAAATTCAATAAAAGCCCCAAAAGCTGTTAACCAACGATTGAATTAGAAAAAGTTAATATAAACTAGTTCTAAAACAGCCCAATATCCCCTTTCTCCTAGACAAAGATTGTTGGTTAACAATGTTTTGACAACTTCTGTATAGACGTCGCGTGGCCACCCCAGGGAGGGAGGGGACACTGGGCTGTTTATTACACCAGTGCCCAAAGATTTATAATAACGTTTTCTAATTAGTTGGTTCATTAACATTGGGGACTTTTAGTGAATTTTGATTGATTGGTTTATTAAGTTCAGTGTCAAAGCATTTAACCACTAATTGTAATCTACAGAATAGGTAATTTTGTGTATAATTATTAGGAATGCAAATCAATTTATCAGCCATTGTCTTATCTCTTTAGATCCTTGGGAGGGGTTGACTCTAAAACATCGAATAACAAAGGTTTTCATATGGTTGAGTTATTCAGTATTTCAGTTAAGCAGATGAAAAATTCTCGTTTGTTGGCCTCTCAGGGCAGAGGGTCAATGTCAACAAAACTGGTATTGATTATATGATTTTTAGTAGCGAAGCTACTCTATAATTCACTTTGTCCGTCCGTCCGTCAGTCAGTCCGTCAGTCAGTCCGTAACGCTATGGGGGAAATGGGATTTACTCAGCTCCTATAAAAGATAGAATGCTGAAATTTTTTGACAACATTCCCATTATTAAGGAGCACAATTGACTATAAAACATCATTTGCAGTCGGACCGATTTTTAGCAGGTTTTAGGCTATTTTTATATTTTTCACATTTTTCTCCATATCTTCAGTGTTTATGGTCCGATTTTCAAAATTTTTTCAGTTACAGATATCAAAATTAAATTTCCTGTCGTTTAAAGAAACAATAATGAAGGCCAGACTGCCTTTTTAGCAGGTTTTAGGCTATTTTTATATTTTTCACAATTTTCTCCATATCTTCAGTGTTTATAGTCCGATTTTCAATTTTTTTTCAGTTGTAGATATCAAAATTAAATTTCCCGTCTTTAAAGGAAATAACCATGACGGCCAGACTGCCTTTTTGGCAGGTTTTAGGCTATTTATAAATATATTTAACACTTTTTTCCATATCTGCAGTGTATATGGTCCGATTTTCCAAATTTTTAAAACCTTTTAAATCTACCTGTACATATTCCCATCTACGATTTTTTGTGCTTCGCTACTTATGGATGTTGTCATCCTTGTTATTATATTATTCGTGGAAAATTGTATATTATAAAGGCATAAAGGTTTTCTAATAAATTGTTTTTATCTTTAAAAGGTAATAATTATTCCAGTATGGCTTCGAAACCTATTGGGTTAGAACTGATTCCCAGCCATACTGAAAACCATGTATAGTATTGAATTTTCACGAATATCAAAATAAAAATAATAAAATAAATACCTCGTGGATAACAAAACTGCTTTTATAATTTAGCATTTTCATATCCACGGAAAGCTGTATATAATACAATAATGCGATAAAGAAATATAATCTTCGTTGCAAGAGAACAAAATTAAATCATCTACATTCTACACAACTCAATAACAAAAGACTCGGTACAAACATGTATATATAGTGGTGGGGGAACATTTTAATTCTACTTATATTTTACAAGGATCTAAAGGGATAAGACAATGGTCGATAAACTGATGGATATCCCCAATGATGAAACACAAAATTACTCCCTTCTGTAGATTCCAATTAGTGTTTGAAACGTTTGTACACTTAACCAAACTAACTATCTATCTATCTTCCGAGTACCGTTTAGGTTGACCCGGAATTATATTTCTATCTGACTATCTATCTATATGTCTCACTCACTATCCATCTAGATGTCTCACTATCTATCTAGATGTCTCACTAACTATTTATCTAGATGTCTCACTAACTAACTATCTAGATGTCTCATTAATTATCCATCTATCTAGATGTCTCATGAACTACCCATCTAGATGTCCAGTAACTATATATCTATATAGATGTCTCACTATCTATCTATCTATCTAGATGTCTTCTGAGTACCTGTTGAATAGTCCTTAACCAAACTAACTATCTTCCTATCTAGATGTCTCACTAACTATCTATCTATCTAGATGTCTCCCGAGTACCTGATTGGTTGAAAAGTGCCGGACAAACTATCTATCAATCTATCTTGATGTCTCACTATCTATCTATCTAGATGTCTCACTATCTATCTATCTATCTAGATGTTTCCCGTGTACCTGATTGGTTGAAAAGTGCCGGACAAACTATCTATCTATCTATATGTCTCACTAACTATCTATCTATCTAGATGTCTCACTATCTATCTATCTATCTAGATGTTTCCCGTGTACCTGATTGGTTGAAAAGTGCCGGACAAACTATCTATCTATCTATATGTCTCACTAACTATCTATCTATCTAGATGTCTCACTAACTAACTATCTATCTATCTAGATGTCTCCCGAGTACCTGATTGGTTGAAAAGTGCCGGACAAACTATCTATCTATCTAGATGTCTCACTAACTATCTATCTATCTAGATGTCTCACTATCTATCTATCTCTCTATCTATCTAGATGTCTCACTAACTAACTATCTATCTATCTAGATGTCTCCCGAGTACCTGATTGGTTGAAAAGTGCCGGACAAAACTACCCTCATGACTATGGGCTTCCTATAAGGTAATATTTCTTTAACAACTATAAAGATAAACAGCCAAACCTTTCTGGGGGGGGAGGGGACATTGGGCTGTTTATTACATTTTTCCACAGAGTTTTATGATAACGTTTTCTTATTCTTTGGCTTTTGGGACTTTTATTAATTAGGGTTTTTGAATCTAATGGTATTCTTATGGCGTCATAAAGATAAACAGCCAAACATATATAATTTATTAAAAGTTAGGCTTAGGGTTTCAATAAATGTATAAGTATAGATATACTGACCCATGTAGGTCGGACTTCTTTCGTCTGCTAGCAAATTACTTTAGAATCTTATGTAGCGACTTGGCTGTGTTAATATTTTACTTTTGGCTGATATTCAAAGACCCAATTGAAAGTCGGCATAGGGTCCCCCCTTATGTGGTTAGAGTTACACATAGCTGGTGCCCGTCTATTATTTCACGTTAATAGGGTTTACTTAGCCATACAATTAAGATATGGTAGGCTAGCCTCATAAATTTTATAACTATCTAATTTTCTGTTTAAAAACACTTCATTTTATCTAAACCACCCCTAGACAGTACAACCGATTTTTCTTGGGAGGGGGTTGGTACGCTCCCCCTAAATAGTTAATAACTTTCTAAGGACCTACATTGTAAAGGAGAACCATAATGGTTCTGCGGTTAACAAAATCCTTCTGTATAAACAGACAATAAAACCTTACCACTTTATTTTACAGGATTAAACATTTTTTTGTCTTTTTCATACTTATACATGAATTTTTAAAATATGCATCGAAAATCAAATTTAGGGAAAAATGCAAAGTGTTGAAAAAAATCCAATTATTTTCTACAAAAAAAATCTGGGCTAGGCAGCTGCGCGTCAGCCGCGACTAAGCCTCAAATTTAAACCTGTTGAATGCTTAAAAAAATTTAAAAAAGTGGCATTGTTATATTTGGGTCAGGTTTAGACTTCTAGCTGATTTTAAAAATTGTAAAAAGGTTGATTTTCCTGATGCTATCAGGCGGCTGGCGCGCGGCTGCCGAGCCCTGGAAAAAAACTGTGAAAAGAACAATTGCAGTTTTTCAAGTTTAATTTTAGGAATTTTTTTAAAAGTTACTGTCAATTATCTATCATGTATATACACTGAGTTTTTTTTACCAAATTAAAAGTTGATTAATTTAACCCACTTACTCTTGTCAGAAATTAATCATTAATATCTTATTTTCTACTTTGACGTGGAGAGTTTCCGCGGATATTGATATAAAATCATGAAATTAACACTAGTTTTATAAGTCCCGAGGAGCTGAATAATTAATCTTATAATTTTTTGTTTTAATATCCGCAGAAAGCTGCTTATAACACGATGCGATAAATAACTATTATTTATTTTAGAGAGAGAAATGTTCATGTAAATCTATTATGCACCCTAACCGAGGAATTAACAGACAGTTTTCCACGAATAATAAAACAAAATCTATTTTAGAGAGAGAAATGGACATGTAAATCCATTATCTACCCTAACTGAGGAATTAACAAACAGTTTTCCACGAATAATAAAATAACTATTATCTATTTTAGAGAGAGAAATGTTCATGTAAATCCACTATCCACCCTAACCTAGGAATTAACAGACAGTTTTCCACGAATAATAAAATAAAATCTATTTTAGAGAGAGAAATGTCCATGTAAATCCACTATCCACCCTTACCGAGGAATTAACCGACACACTAACCGACAGTTTTATCCATCCATCCGTGAAAGCCCTAGATGCTGTTCTAAATCATTCTATACCTTCCAAAGCTCTCATGGATTCATCACAGGTGAATATCTATTTTTCTTGTTATCTTATTATCTATCTTTCTTGCTATCTTATTATCTATCTTTCTTGCTATCCTGTTTTCCAGCTTTCTATCTAGTTATCAGTGCATTATGGCTGTATTGAATTTACTATCTCATTATCTATCTTTATTGTCATCATATAATCTATCTTTCTTGCTATCTATCATTGCTTTCTTGCTGTCTTAAATTCTTTTTTTGCTATCTTAAATTCTATATTTTTGCTATCTTGCAAATTCTTAATCGTATTATCAATCTTTCTTGTATTATCTAATTTTTTGCTACCTTATTATCTTTCTTTCTAGCTATCTTATTATCTATCTATCTTTCTTTGCATCTTATTATCTTTCTTTTTTGCTATCTTATTATCTATGTTTCTTAATATCTTGTTTATTTTTTTATTTATATCACTTTTTAGATATCTTGATATTTTCTTTATAGGGAACTAAAGGGATAAGACAATGGCCGATAAATTGACGTATATCTCCAATGATGATACACAAAATTATCAACCAATATAAATACAATAAAAGTCCCCAACGAATAATAATTTGGGGACTAGTGTAAAACTGCTCAATTTCCACTCCCGCCCTGCTCTTACTTAGCTGAATATTGGTGATTTATAGAGCATCTTCACTATCACTCTTTTTCCCATCCTTAGCTGTAAATACCAGGGAGGGAGGAGACATTGGGATGTTTATTACATTAGTCCCCAAAGAATTACAATAACGTTTTCTTATTCGTTGGCTTAACAACATTTGGGATTTTAATTGAATTTTGGTTGGTTCATTTAGTCGAGTTTATAAACGTTTCAACCACTAACAGTAATCTACAGATTGGGTAATGTTGTGTTTATTATCGTTGGGGATATTTGAGATATTCTTTAATTTATCGGCCATTGTCTTATCCATTTAGATCCTTGCTTTTTTCCTTTTCTTAGCTGTAAAGAGGCAGAAATAATTTTATGGATAAGACAATAGCTGATAAATTGATGTACATCCCCAATGATTATACACAAAACTCTTTCTTCAGTAGATTACAATTAGTGGTAAAAACGTTTAGACACTCGACCTAATGAACCAACCAATCAAAATTTAATAATAGTCCCCAAAGTTGTTGAGCCAACGAATAAGAAAACATTACTATAAAACTTTGGGGACTAATGTAATAAACAGCCCAATGTCCCCTACCTCCCTCCCTCCCTGGTGTAAAGAGGCAGAAATAATTTTGTGTTCTGAAGTGGATAAGTTTCCAGTACTTTACTACAAACACTTTCTTAACTACCAATAGTTTATCTGTTTATCTATCTATCTTATCTATTTATCTATCTATCTATCTATCTATATAATTTCCAGTACTTTACTACAAACACTTTCTTAACTACCAATAGTTTATCTATCTATCAAACCTATCTATTTATCTATCTATCTATCTTATCTATTTATCTATCTATCTATATAGTTTCCAGTACTTTACTACAAACACTTTCTTAACTACCAATAGTTTATCTATCTATCTATCAATCTTATCTATTTATCTATCTATCTTATCTATTTATCTATCTATCTATAAGATTCCAGTACTTTACTACAAACACTTTCTTAACTACCAATAGTTTATCTATCTATCTATCAATCTTATCTGTTTATCTATCTATCTATCAATCTTATCTATTTATCTATCTATCTATCTATCAATCTTATCTATTTATCTATCTATCTACAGCATGACCCTCAAAAAAGTATTTTTAAGCATCTGCAGCCCTTATTTCTCAATGAATTATAAAAAAAATGCATATGTCCTTGTTCTCCAAAAAATAAAAGAAACAAAAAAAAATTCTTTTTCTCAGTCACTTTTTCAAAACTTTAGCTCTAAAAATCTCCGGTGTTAATGGAGGTAAAAAAAATATTTTTATATCTACTTACGTGGAATACTATGGATAACAAGGACATATGCATTTTTTTTATAATTCATTGAGAAATAAGGGCTGCAGATGCTTAAAAATACTTTTTTGAGGGTCATGCTGTAGATAGTTTCCAGTACTTTACTACAAACACTTTCTTAACTACCAATAGTTTATCTATCTACCAATATCTAACTTTATATCTATCTATTCAACTAATATATCTATCTATCTATCTATCTATTTATCTATCTATCTATCTATTCAACTAATCTATCTATCTATCCATCTAACTTATCAATCACCTTATTAATTTATCTTGTCCATCTACCTGTATATTTATCTAATTCATCCATCTATTTAAATTTTATCTATCTATCTAACTAATATTACTAGTTCTTTTTATTCAACTTTTAATTATCTAAATGCTCTAAAAAATAATCAATATGTATGTATTCATATTTTTTTATGTAAAGCTTTAATATATAATGAGTCATCTAAAAATGTTGTCAGCTAAGAGTTTGGTTCTATAGCTCTTGTATACTATTAATAACAGTAGAATCTAAAGCTAAAATATATTTTAAACAAGAAGAATAACATCAATAAAAGCGAAGTTCTAAAACGGTTGGACAAACGAACATTAACTCTTGTAGAGTGTAAGAACTGAATAAAGATAAATTTATCAGTCTAAACAAAATTGTAAGTAAATTTGTTGCAAAACTGCCTAATTACTGATTAGGACATACTTACATTGTATAGAGATTCTTCGCTTATATCAATGTACCATGTTAAAATAGGAATCAGTATTAAAAAAAATCAGATGAAAAGTATAATTATATCACAACAAAATTTTGTAAAAAGGTTAAAAATTAACATGTTTTAAATGGACGTACGGACATTCTGGTAAAATCATAGAGTTGCTACTACAGTAATCACCATGCCAAGTTTGAAATCAATAGGATAATGCTAACATGACTAAACAAACCAAG
Source organism: Acartia tonsa (assembly GCF_053477335.1). Classification (NCBI taxonomy): domain Eukaryota; kingdom Metazoa; phylum Arthropoda; class Copepoda; order Calanoida; family Acartiidae; genus Acartia; species Acartia tonsa. The sequence goes on from NC_137271.1 coordinate 46,613,537, forward strand.
ATAGCTACGCTTTGAAAAATATGAATAATAGTTATTTCTCGCATCGTATTATAAACGGCTTTCCGCGGATATAGAATTTACAATTGTAAGATTAAAACTAGTTTTTTAGCACCGAGGTGCCGAAGGCATCGGCTAAAAAAACTGGTTTTAATCTTATGATTGTACATTTTTATATTCGTAGAAAGCTGGATATAATACGATGCTAGACATAGTTTTTTCATATGGATGAGAACCGGTTCTTATCCACCGGATTCGAATGAATACGAGAAAAACAAAATGATGACTAAAGAACCAGCTAAGATAAATATGGGGAATAAAAGACATAAAGACTGAATTAGAGTGTTTATATCATATAGTTAATATCAGATAATATAGCTAATCACTAAAGATAATGTGCTATTCTAATTTAATTTTCTATTATAAAAGCTTCCGTTATGTATACTTATGAATGGATAAGACAATGGCCGATAAATTAATGTAAATCACTAATGTTGATATACTATATTACCTCTTCTATATATTACAATTAGTGGTTGAAACGTTTTGACACTCTACTTAATGAACCAACCCATTAAAATTCCACAAAGTTTTTAAGCCAACATATATGAAACTTTGGGGACTAGTGTAATAAACAGGCCAATGTCCCCTCCTTTCCAGAGTTTTATTTCTTCAGCTGTTTTTTATAACTTTTTTTGTTGTAAAAATTAATAAACTCCTAAATAGATGTTCTTGAGAGATGTCATATACACAAAAGCAAAATACACCAGGGAGGGAGGGGACAATGGGCTGTTTATTACACTAGTCCCCAAAGTTTTATAAGAAAGTTTTCTTATTCATTGGCTTAACAACTTTGGGGACTTTTATTGAATTTTGATTAGTTGGTTTATTGAGTTGAGTGTCCAAACCTTTCAACCTCTAATTGTAATCTACAGAAGGGGTAATTTGTTAATCATTTTTGGGGATGTACATCAATTTATCGGTCATTGTCTTATCCCTTTAGATCCCTGGTAAAATACACACAACACAAATTATAAAGAAATAAATAAAGAATCAAAATGGATAAAGAATATACGTGGATAATATGACAACAGGGGAAAATTGTCATCAATTTAGGTTGCTAACATGAACATTACTTATTGGTCAGTTCGTTCATCCAGTAGGATGTGGTAAAGGGGTTGAAAGGGAGAATCGTTATTTTACCCAGCTACAAGTTTCACTTTATTATAGTACATGATAATCTGGTGTAATATCCATGTAATAATAAATCCATTATATAGAATCAAACTATTAATATATTTTCTCAGAAGGAAACATCTATAGATATAAAAATATATTATTTATTTAGAAATATAAATAAAAGATTTCATTAATTTAGATTCACATATAGATGTTTAAATAAGATTATTAAAAAATAAAAATATATTTAAATTCTGAAAATGAATTTTTGTCAATCTTTTGAAAATTCACAAAATTTAAATATTGCATGAGAGGTGTCAATTTTATATGATTGATTATAAGATACTAGTTGCTACGCTCCTAGAGGCCTCTGGGGGCACATGAGGTTCGGAGGGCTAGATTCATCCCCACCTCCTATTTTGAATTTAATTTCTAAAAGAAAGAAAAAACGATATTAGGGAAGTTAATTTTATTTCTCTTGGGAGGAAGGTAGTACCCTCCACCAAAATAATTATAACCTTTCCAGGACTTATAAGAAGGAACACTGTAAAGGAGAACCATATCGGTTAAGTGGGTATAAAGATCTTTCGCTACTGACAAAAGAAAAGTCTACTATTTTTATGTAATAGGATGAGAAGCTTAACTCTAAATTTACGACAATTTTTCCCCTGGCATAATATCCACGTATATTCTACAAACATTTTAAAAGCAGCCGAGAAAGTAACAAATCCATCACAGCGTTACAGACTGACTGGCGGACGGACAGAATAACCATATCAGTTAAGAGGTCAGCAAGATCCTTTGCTACAGACAAAAAGCTTATCTCTATATACAATATTACGATCACCCTGTATGAAGTAGAATGGTTTCTCTTAAGGAAGTTAGGTTAATGCACAGATCATGTTAGTTAAAGATCACCCTGTATGAAGTAGAATAATAAGATATGATATGATCACCCTGTATATTATAGAATAATAAGATATCATATGATCACCCTGTATGAAGTAGAATAATAAGATATCATATGATCACCCTGTATGAAGTAGAATAATAAGATATTATAAGATCACCCTGTATTAAGTAGAATGGTTTCTCTTAAGGAAACTGTTAATGCACAGATCATGTTAGCTAAAGATCACCCTGTATGTTGTAGAATAATAAGATATCATAAGATCACCCTGTATATTATAGAATAATAAGATATCATATGATCACCCTGTATGTTGTAGAATAATAAGATATCATAAGATCACCCTGTATATTATAGAATAATAAGATATCATATGATCACCCTGTATATTATAGAATAATAAGATATCATATGATCACCCTGTATGTTGTAGAATAATAAGATATCATATGATGACCCTGTATGAAGTAGAATAATAAGATATCATATGATCACCCTGTATATTATAGAATAATAAGATATCATATGATCACCCTGTATGAAGTAGAATAATAAGATATCATATGATCACCCTGAATATTATAGAATAATAAGATATCATATGATGACCCTGTATGTTGTAGAATAATAAGATATCATATGATCACCCTGTATGAAGTAGAATAATAAGATATCATATGATCACCCTGAATATTATAGAATAATAAGATATCATATGATGACCCTGTATGAAGTAGAATAATAAGATATCATATGATCACCCTGTATATTATAGAATAATAAGATATCATATGATGACCCTGTATGAAGTAGAATAATAAGATATCATATGATGACCCTGTATGTTGTAGAATAATAAGATATCATATGATCACCCTGTATGAAGTAGAATAATAAGATATCATATGATGACCCTGTATGTTGTAGAATAATAAGATATGATATGATCACCCTGTATATTATAGAATAATAAGATATCATATGATGACCCTGTATGATGTAGAATAATAAGATATCATATGATGACCCTGTATGAAGTAGAATAATAAGATATCATATGATGACCCTGTATGAAGTAGAATAATAAGATATCATATGATCACCCTGTATATTATAGAATAATAAGATATCATATGATGACCCTGTATGAAGTAGAATAATAAGATATCATATGATGACCCTGTATGTTGTAGAATAATAAGATATCATATGATCACCCTGTATGAAGTAGAATAATAAGATATCATATGATCACCCTGAATATTATAGAATAATAAGATATCATATGATGACCCTGTATGTTGTAGAATAATAAGATATCATATGATGACCCTGTATGAAGTAGAATAATAAGATATCATATGATCACCCTGTATATTATAGAATAATAAGATATCATATGATGACCCTGTATGAAGTAGAATAATAAGATATCATATGATGACCCTGTATGTTGTAGAATAATAAGATATCATATGATCACCCTGTATGAAGTAGAATAATAAGATATCATATGATCACCCTGTATATTATAGAATAATAAGATATCATATGATGACCCTGTATGTTGTAGAATAATAAGATATCATATGATGACCCTGTATGAAGTAGAATAATAAGATATCATATGATGACCCTGTATGTTGTAGAATAATAAGATATGATATGATCACCCTGTATGAAGTAGAATAATAAGATATCATATGATCACCCTGTATTAAGTAGAATGGTTTCTCTAAAGGAAGTTCTGTTAATGCACACAGATCATGTTAGCTAAAGATCACCCTGTATATTATAGAATAATAAAATATCATATGATCACCCTGTATATTATAGAATAATAAGATATCATATGATCACCCTGTATGAAGTAGAATAATAAGATATTATAAGATCACCCTGTATTAAGTAGAATGGTTTCTCTTAAGGAAACTGTTAATGCACAGATCATGTTAGTTAAAGATCACCCTGTATGATGTAGAATAATGAGATATGGTATGATCACCCTGTATGATGTAGAATAATAGGATATCATATGATCACCCTTATATTATAGAATAATAAGATATGATATGATCACCCTGTATATTATAGAATAATAAGATATGATATGATCACCCTGTATGAAGTAGAATAATAAGATATCATTTGATCACCCTGTATGATGTAGAATAATAAGATATCATATGATCACCCTGTATATTATAGAATAATAAGATATCATATGATCACCCTGTATATTATAGAATAATAAGATATTATATGATCACCATGTATGAAGTAGAATAATAAGATATCATATGATCACCCTGTATGAAGTAGAATAATAAGATATGATTTGATCACCCTGTATGAAGTAGAATGGTTTCTCTTAAGGAAGTTCTGTTAATGCACAGATCATGTTAGCTAAAGAGAAAATCCATTTATTTGTTTGATTAACTATACTAAATAGAAAGAGAGAGAGAGATATAGAGTGGGAGAGAAAAAGATAGGAGAAGGTGTAAATGAGAGAGAGAGAGAGAAAGTGATAGAATTGTAAATAGAAGGATGAGAATATCAATAAGTAGCGAAGGACAAAAAATTATAGTCAAAATACAGACAAGGAGATTTCAAGTGCATTTGAAAAAATTCAGAAAATAGATTTTTCACATATTTTTTAATATTCAGTCTGACCGCCACGGGTTTTTTTTTTTACTTAATTGTGATCCATATCAATGGGAATGTTGACAAAAATAGTAGCTTCTACAAAAAAAGGGAAAAAAATAATTTTAAGTACATTGATATATAACAAAAATATGCAACAAAAATATTTTATTTTAGGTCGTTAGAAAAAATAAATGTTATCTTAATAAACGAATTATATTTTTAAATTAAAATGTAATATAAACAATTTTTGCAGAAAACTTGGAAAAATTTAAAATTAATCATTCTAATTTTAGCCACCAGGGAGGGAGGGGACATTGGGCTTTATATTACACTATTCTCCAAAGTTTTATAATAACGTTTTCTTATTCGCTGGTTTAACAACTTTGGAGACTTAATTATGATTGGTTGGCTTATTTAGTGGAAAGTCTTAACATTTTAATTCCTTATTGTAATCTACAAAAGAGGTTATTTTGTGTATCATCATTGGGGGATGTCCTTAAATTTATCCGCCATTGTCTTATCCCTTTATATCCCTGTTTAACCTCACCTGTTAAAAGTATCTATTTAATTGAAAATAGAAATTTACATAAAATTAAATATATCTCACTCTTTCCATTAATCTCTCACTCTCTCTCTTTCTCTCTCTCTCTCTCTCTTCCTCTGTCCTTCTCTCAAGCTCTCTCTCTCTCTCTCTCTCAGATGTTGGCATTTATATTGAACAAAAGTTTGGAGTGAATCAAAATTGAAATATGCCCATGACCAGAGTTGCCATTTTGTAGGCAAATTTTATATGTCTTCTAGAAAAAGGTATATAGTTTTCACTTCTTCCAAAAATTAAAAAAAATTGTCAATGCTTTTATGATATTTGTATGGCCTTTGGGACGTCTAAAATGATGTTCTCCAAGAAGTTTGTCGTTCCATTTCTTGGTTAATTATATGTTTGATATGTCAGTTACACCTTAATTTGGGAGTACCACAAGGTTCATTATATGGACTTTTTATGTTTGAGGTGGGTTTTATAGTGCTATGGGTAAATTCTTTGGCATCCCTAGAAATATCTAGAGTGCTTCAAACTCAAATTAACCTTCATCAATGTGATGGAATCATTAGGAGAAAAGAGAAAGTTATAGAGAAAGAGAGAGAGAAAGAGAGAAAGGGAGAAAAGAGAGAGAGATAGTTTGATTTATGTAATGAAAATGAAATATAAATTGAGTTTTAATTGCTCAAAACAATCACATAAACAAATAGAATTAACCTTCCATCTATCTATCTATCTATATATCCATCTATATATCAATCAATATAATTATCTATCCATCAATCTATTAATAAATCTATCAATTTATTTTTATATTTATCTACATAAACCATCCATCTATCAATCAATCTATCTATCTATCTAACAATCTATCTATCAATAAATATATCTATCAATCTATCTATCTATCAATCAATCGATTAATCAATCTCAATTAATATAAATCAATCTTTCTATCAACTTATCTATATATTAATCTATTTATCTATCAATCTATCTATCCAGGTATCTATCAATATATCTATCTATCTATCTATCAATCAACCTATCTATCTATCCATATATCTATCTATCTAACTAGCCCTTTATCAATCTTTATTAACCTTTTACTACCTGCCCCCCTATTGGTTGGTTTTCTTAGACCCAATTGAGTGTCGACCATAGGTCCTTGGGATGGGGGACATACAGTTATTTAACCAATTTCCCCTCTAGTGTTTTACTCTAACTATCTATCTATCTATCTAGGAGAGTGGTAGTTCAAGTGGGAGGGGTAGCTCCTCCCCCGGGACCTCAGCAGCCCCCTCGCACCACCCTCAACACCATTCAGCCGCCATCCAGCAGCATTTGTGGCCGCCGCAAACAGGCAAACAGAACCGCAGAACAGAAGGTAATTTTTTTAGGCACATATTTATACTAGCGGCTTTGTCCCTAGCATCTAAGGAGCTCATTATTTAAAGAGCAGAGAGAAACTAGAAAAATAGCATAATCCCAAGGCTTAAATCTAAGCATGAAATAGCATAAAACCATTCCTAAAAAAGAGAACTCGATCAGTTCATTAGCTTTTGATGATACACAAAATTACCCCTGTTGTAGATTATAATTGATTGGTTGAGAAGTATTAACACTCTACGGAATCAAACAATTAAAATTAAATAAAAGTGCTTAAAGTTTTATAACTTTTGGAACTAGTCTAATAAACAGCACAATGTCCCCTCTCTCCCTGAACTGTAACTCTGATATTAATATTCATAATTAACATTTGAATATTTATATTGTTATATATTTCATCTTAAAAATGTTTTTTTTTACAATAAAATTAACACTTTATTTTAAGTGCTTCAAACTATAATGTCACACGTATGAATAAAGAAAATGCAAAATCTTTTATGAAAATATATAAATTGAATTATTTAAAAAGAAATAAAAGAGTTCGACTTAACCTGATTAAATCGAATAAAAATCATTTTCTCTCTCTCTCTCTCTATCTTTCTTTCTCTATTTTCCAATTTTCTCTCTCTTTCTTTCTTTCTTTCTCCTTTTTCTAAGTATCTAGTAATGTAGATATAAATAAATTAGCCAACTTAAAGTCTACAATCACGTCCTCTTATTTGTTGGCTTAATTTCCCTATCATTGGGAGTGTATATATCAGGGATAAGACAATGACCGATAAATTGATGTACATTGTACATCCCCAATTATGATACCTAAAATTACCCCTCCTGTAGTGGTTGAAACAATTGGACACTCAAACTAAAAAAACAATCATTGTTCAATAAAGTCCTAGCAAGATATTTCAATCTATGTGCTACATTCTATAAGTTATAAACAATGCCCTTTAATTTTTTGCTAATCAATGCACAAAAAAGTCTGGCTGTTTTAAAGCCACGTTTTTTCCTCCAATCCAATTTACCGATAATTACATTATCTCAAAAATACAAAATAGAAAAATAGAAAAAAATGGTAAAGATCAAATTAAGAATTGTTTATTTAAAATTATCTTTAGTTAAAAACGTCATAAAAATTATTTGATAATGGTTGAAAAAATTTCGTCTATATTTACTCAAGATTAGTGTTTATATTCAGGGAGGGAGGGAACAATGGGCTGTTTATTACACTAGTCCACAAAGTTTTTCTAAAATGTTTTTTTATTCGTTTGCTTAACAGCCTTGGGGACTTTTATTGGATTTTAGATAGTAGATTCATTTAGTTTGGTGTCTAAACGTTACAACCACTAATATTAAATTAAATTAATAAACAGATTTTAATTTTGTGTATCATCATTGTAGATGTACTTAAATTTATCTGCCATTGTCTTATCCCTTTAGATCCCTGATTTAAAGTCGTTTTTGTTTGTTTTCAAAATCTAATTTTTTTTAAATTAGAACATCGTTCTGTTAAATGCATTTTTATAGGTCATTGTTCTTATACAGAAAGGTGAAGCTGTTTATAGTGTCTATTAAAAATGACGTCATATAATACAGATGACAAATAATAGCAGGCAAGACTAAAATACAGTTAAATTGACCAATGCCAGGCCATTATGCATTTTGATTGACCTATGGTAGACCAGTATGACGTCATTTTTATAGGCACAATAAAAGACTTACAAATATGTAAATAGATGAGAAAATCAATTAGAAATTAAAAGAAAGAACTTTCCAGTATGGCTTCGAATCTTTATGTTTTTTTTAGGAGCCTTGACAAGTCTGGTCATAATTAAGAACAGTTTGACTTAATAAGCGCATTTGACAAAACGGTTACCCACAACTTTATGGAAAATACGATGAAAAATGACCCCCTCTAAGTTTTTTAGAAGCACTGACAATTACAGACAATTTTCCACGAATATTAAAATGATGTGTTATTTTCAGGAGTCCTGACAAGCCTGGGAAGCCCGCGTGAATCTCCTGACGAGGGAATACAACCTGATTGTGCCACAGATGTTTAAACTTTTCAACCACTAATTGTAATCTACAGGAGGGGTAATAAGGTGTATCATCATGGGGAATACAACCTGATTGTGCCACCGATGTTTAAAATTTTCAACCACTAATTATAATCTTTAAGAGGGGTAATTCTGTGTATCATCATGGGGAATACAACCTGATTTTGCCACCGATGTTAAAAATAGTTATTTATCGCATCGTATTATTAACTGTTTTCTGAGGTTAGAAAATGTACAATTATAAGATTAAAACCAGTTTTGTTTGCCCCGAGATGCCGAAGGCACGGTCTAACAAAACTGGGTTTTATCTTCTGAGTTTACATTTTAATATTTGTAGAAAACTAGATTTAATACAATGCAATACATGATTTTTCAGTATGGCTGAGAACTCGTGTTAATCCAGCGGATATAAATCGGTTTCCAAGCCATACTGGAATACAATTCAGATAAGTGGTCATAAAGTAAAAAAAGGTAACTCCAAAAAAAGTCATTTTATCATCCTTGCATTTATTTTCTTCTGCAAAATGACAATAGCTGAAAAAAATAGATTTATGTTTATTTACTGCCAAATGGTTCAAATTTTAAATATAAATTTTTTATTTTTCAAGTTATTTAAAACAATGATTTTATTTTAAAAATCACAATTTATTGGGACCAAAAATTTATCACCTCTGACTTTTTCTAGATCAAATAATTTTGCTTTAGATTCAGTAACAAAAGTTACCAAAAAATTATAATTTTGTTACCAACGAATAAAGGACAAATTTTCTATGCCATATTTTATTAATGAACATATGTATTATATACATTTTTAAGATTCCTCTTTTTTTATTTTATTCTTATATTAAAGTAACAGGATCTGTGTTCGTCTGTCTGTCTGTCTCCACCAAAGGATCTTGCTAACCACTGAACCGAAATTGTTCTCCTTTACAGTTTAGACTTTCAAAAGTTCTGTGAAGGTTTATAACTATTTTTGTGGGAGTTTACCACTACCCTCCCAAAAAGAATCGATCCTAGAAAAAAAAGACCCTTTAAAAAAATAAAACCTTTTTCTTTTAAAACTAAAATTGAAATTGTGCATGGTCGACTTCCCTTCCCCCTCCACCACCTGAAGTGCCCCTAGTTGCCTCTAGGGGCGTTTCCGCTAGTATTAATAGAATTAATAAATGTATTTTAGGACAAGTGAAAAATTTATATCATTATAAAAGTATTTTGAAATTTTTTTATTTACCAAATAATTTGTAAATATTGTCAGATTTCATTGCTTTAAAAAAATGCTTAAATAAACCATTTTTTATTATATTATGTATTTTTAAAATATCTAGTTTTTACATTGAGTCTTAATCTTAAACCAAAAATTAGAAGCCAAAGATATTAGTTATAATAGTTTGATTTTATATATTTACATATAATCTTTAGAAAATTAAACTTTTTTGCTTATAAAATTATTTTCAAATTAAAAAAATAAACCAGAAAGTATTAAATCAATCAATTTTTAAAAAGTAGAAGTAAAAATCATAAGATTAATTCCAGTTTAATAGTCCCTAGGGGCTTAAGTCCCGACCTAACAAAACTGGTATTAATTTTATAATTATTACTTTAATATTCGTAGGAAATTGTCTGAAATACGATGCTATACATGATTTTTCAGTGCGGCTGAGAACCGTTTCTAATCCAGCGGATATTAATCGATTTCGAAGCCATAAAAAAGCCAAAGCAAGGCAAATTTTCTTTTTTATTTAACTTATTTTTTGTCTAATAATAATAAAAAAAACTCTGTGATGTTTTAGTGTATTTTTAACAGTCTAGTTATTATTACAATTTTAATGTATAGTAATATTTTTCATTTTTCAATTGTACAGTCTTTTTAAAATTAATTATTTTAAAAATTATAATTTGTCTCTAGATTTGTAAAATTTAATTAAAAATAAAAATTGCTGTTTTTTCAATAAATAAATTTATTATTGAATTTTGATAGGTAATTTGTTCTTCTAATGCGGAGCTTCTCTATAACGTTATTATGTCTGTTCATCCGCAGGGAGGGGGGGTGGGGGCATTGCGCTTTTAATTACACTAGTCCCCAATGTCTTATAATAATGTTTTCTTATTGGTTGGAATAACAACACCAGGGACTTTTATTGAATTTTGATTAGTTGGTTCATTCAGTTAAGTGTCCAATCGTTTCATCTACTTATTGTAAATTAGAGAAGAGGTAATTTTGTGTATCATCATTGGGGATGTAAATCAATTTATCGGCTATTGTCTTATCCCTTTAGTTCCATGGTCCGTTGGTTTGAAACCGTCCCATTACCAAAGACGCTAAAATTGGTTCTTACAGCTGATATATCAGGTGCGCGGCATAAATAGTTAGAGTAAGGGAATGCCTTGACTTAAACAGGTGCAAGTCTTTAATATGCAGTATTAGGACTTTTTGACAAAGGTCGTGCAATAAAAGGGTTGGTTATCTAAAGGGCGTATGACCATATAATCATACACAGCAATGAAGAACGATTTAGTTCAAATATGTATCAAAATAAGTTCTCGTCGTGTGTCTATGCCTGAACCATTTAATATAGTGTAGGCTTGATATTAGTAAAGCGTTAAATGCATAAATATACAATTCAGTTTGTCTGTCTGTCAGTAAGTCAGTCTCTGTGGGTTAATAAGATTTTCTTGGCTGCTATTGAACATAGACTACAGATTATTTAATTCTCCACTTACTAAACCAATTCAAAAAGTACCCAAAGTTGTGAGCCAACGAAAAAGAAAACGTTATTACAAAACTTTGGGAACTAGTGTAATAAAAAGCCCAATTTCATCTCCCTAATTGCACCTTAACTCAAATTTCTCGAGAGTAGCTTCATAGTGGAAAACTATCTAGTGCCGTTCACGGTAAAATGTTACTAATTACGAATATTTCCAAAATATATTTAATTTAAAGGCCGATAGCTGCGAAACGGCTGCACGTACATGAAATGATCGCATGTTAGTGGCATTAGAATGCATATAGATAATCTGGATTTAAATTAAATCCATAAGAAAAGCTTCACTGAAGAAAAAAGGCGTAAAATAAGTACTTTTTGCGCATTTCAGTGCACTGCGATATAATTTTGTAATCTCTACACGTCCTACAGTTTTGCAGCTAGCATCCTTTAAAGCTTATAGATTTTTCTTTTCCAGAAACATTTCACCATGAACTGCATTAGATCTGAAAACTTTGTACTAAAATAAAGTTGTGTATATATACTTTTTATATGAAATATTTTGAATAAACAGTCCATTTAAAGTTGAGCCTGTGCCTTATATTTGAATAAAAGGACAATTTAACCAAACATTATCATTTTATAACCAGGATAGGTATATTAGATAGATAGATAGATAGATAGATAGATAGATAGATAGATAGATAGATAGATAGATAGATAGAAAGATAGATAGATAGATAGATAGATAGATAGATAGATAGATAGATAGATAGATAGATAGATAGATTGAAAGAAAGATAGATAGATAGATTTAAAGATAGATAGATAGATAGATAGATAGATAGATAGATAGATAGATAGATAGATATTTAGATAGATATTTAGATAGACAGATAGATAGATAGATAGATAGATAGATCTGTCAGCCGAGGTTTAGGTCAATTTAGGATAAAAAATAGTTCTGCCCTTCAACAAATTGGTCGTAAATTGAAGTAGATGAGAGAGAGAGAGAAAAAAAGAGAAAGAGAGAGAAGGAGACTGAGGGAGAGAGAAAGAGAGAAAAAATAAGACAGGATCTTTTTTGCTAAAAATATAAATTGTTAAAAAAAAGAAATACCGAGTTTGTTAAGAATAAGACTTAATATCAATTACTTTTGAAATAAAAATAAACATTTAATGAGAATTTGTATTTCGTTTTTCATATCTATTATCTTTTATAAACAGTCCTTTAGGATTAGGTCACATTAGTGACAGAACCCACAGGGTTAAGGACTTCAGGTTAAGCTTAGAAAGAAAACTACCCCTTCCCAAATATTTCTAATTTATTTTAAAATATGGGGAGATTTGGTGCAGTTAAAAAGCACCAAAAACCTTTAATTTTTCCTCACTTAAATGGCAAATTTTTGTACATCGTATATGTTACAAACAAAACATTGTAAAGGAGAACCATATCGGTTCAGTGATTAGCGAGATCCTTCGGTATACACACACACACACACAGATCCTGTTACTTTTATACAAGAATATATAATTAGAAGGTTATATAATTATTTCTTGATAATTGAAGCCTAATGAACTCAGCTATATCTTGAAAGTCTTTCTATCTAAACTAATTTTATTTCTGTCAAATCTTCTAACCTTCTACACGGATCTAAAGGGATAAGACAATGGCCGATAAATTGATGATACACAAAATTGCCCTTTTTGTAGATTACAAAAAGTGGTTGAAACTTACTGAATCAACCAATCAGAGTTCAATAAAAGTCCCCAAAGTTGTTAATCCAACGAATAAGAAAACGACGTTGTTATAAAACTTTGAAGAGTAGTGTAATAATCAACCCAATGTACCCTCCCTCTCTGATTTTTCTCTTTCTCTCTCTTTCTCTCTCTTTCTCTCTATTCTGTTATTAAATACAAAACAAGGCCGATTATATGAAAAGCAACAAGATTTTTTCCTCTCATTTTAATTGTGTCCAAGAATGGGGAATTACAATATAGAATACTAGTGGCTACGCCCCCTACAGGCCTCTAGTGACACTTTTTATATTTTTTTTCAAACGATATTATACATGTTTTTTTTCTATGTTGCGTTGAAGTCTGAAAAATATTTTTAAAACTTCGATTTTTGTGATTTCTCTTGGGAGGGTGGTGGTACCTTCCCCTAAAATAGTTATAAACCTTCCCGGGACCAATGAGAAGCTACACTGTTCTACGGTTAACGAGATCCTTCGGTACAGACAGACAGACGGACATCGTTCTACTTTGTATTATAGATGCTATGATTAGCAGGGAGGGAGGAGACATTTGGCTGTTTAATACACAAGTCCCCAAAGTTTAATAATAATGTTTTCTTATTGACTTAACAACTTTTGGGTAATTTTGATAGTTTGGTTTATTAAGTTGAGTGTTCAAACGTTTCAACCACTAATTGTAATCTACAAATGGAGTAGTTTTGTGTATCATCATTGGGAGATGTACAACAATTTATCGGCCATTGTCTTAGAGTAGCTTTGCTCCCTAGCTAAAAAAGCTAAAAAGGATTAATTCTGTCAGAACAAATCAAGACGACACAGATTTAATTTTATTTAACACCACTCCACAGTCAGAATGAATACAAATGAAATACAGCATCGTATTATAGACAGCTTTCCGCGAATATTTAAAATGAAAAATTATAAAATAAAAACTAGTTTTGTAAGCAACGAGGCCAGGGGTCAAAAGGCCCGGGCTAAGAAAAATAGTATTAATTTTATTTTGATAGATGAGGAAAATTGTCTGTAATACAATGCTTTAGATGATTTTTCAGTATGACTGAGAATCAGTTCTAATCCAGCGGATTATTGATCGGTTTCGAATCAATACTGGAATAAAGATTAGCTAATTACAAACTCATATAAAAGTATGCTTTATTAGATAATTTAGTTATTAATTTATCAAAAGCAAATATGTAAGTAAAAATTAACCTGTATCAATGGATCAATAATAAATGATTTTGGATAACGAGAAACTTTGTTTTAGAAAAGTCAGGGATATGACAATGGCCGATAAATTGATGTACATCCCCCAATATAATACAAAAAATTACAATTAGTGATTGAAACGTTAGAAAACGATCAACTTTATATACCAACCAATCAAATTTTTTTTTCAAAAATTTTCCAAAGTTTGTCACTCAAACAACATTACAATTTTTAACGTCTTTATTTATGATGGAGTTTTTACCAGATAAGCAGGTAAAACTTTTTTTTTGGGGGGGGAGGGGGGCCGGGGGGGATTAATTTTTTAAGCTTGCCCCGATTCAATCTTTCTAGATATTTTTTTAAAATTTATGTATCCAGCAGTCTATAATATATTATTGGTTTTAAATACACTACGCCCCTAGAGGCCTCTAGTAATACTTGAGGGAATGGGAGAACGGTAAGTCTACCCTTTATTTTCAGTTCTAGTTTTAAAAAGTTAAAAGAAAAACCAATTTTGGAGGGAGAATTTTTCTTAATTTTACTTACATTATGTAAAAAAAAAGAAATAAAAAGTCGTCTTGATAAAAAAGATAGTTTTATTTCTCATTCAAATATCTATGTATGTATATACATAGATGTTAATATATAACAGAAATAAACAAATCAAATTTTCACGACTATATGCAAAGTTAAAACAGTTATAAATTTATATACTTTTGTACTAGCAAAAGGACATTTTCTTAAATGTTAATTTTTAAACTACCTATTATATCTCGTATGGGCGAGGTTCTATTTAACTCCTTTGCTTGTACTGCTATTCTCTGAGAACACAGTAATAGTGTCTGACTGATTATGACGTAACAAAAAAAATTAGCCAATGAGAGGCCACTATAAATTTTACCATTGGTCAATAACGCCCTCTCATTGGCTAATTTTTTTTGTTACGTCATAATCAGTCAGACACTATTACTGTGTTCTTCTCTGAAAGTGTTGACTAAGAATCATCCTATTAGTGTGACATACCTGACATAGAAATAATAGGTACCAGATATACCAATAACGAAATTAATTCGGGAAAAATTCACGAAACCTATACGTGTTTTTCAGCTGTCGTTGGGGGCAACACATCGTAAAATTGACGACCTCTCCATTTGCCCCCCAAATAATATTTTAGATTTATTTCACTTGTTGGTTATACCTTATACCTTAACTAGAGGCTTCGCCCCTAGCCTCTAGGGGATTGCCCCAAGAGATGATAAAAAAGTTTAGGTGAAATTCGTAAAAAAAATAAGAAGAACCAAGGAAATCTTCTACAAAAAATAAAAAAAAGAACAAAAGGATATCTCCTACAAAAAAAATGGGGGCGGGATTTTGTTTTTGTTTTTTGGGGGGTTGGGGGTGTCCCAACCCCCAAGAAAATAGCCTAAAACCACCACAGGACCAGTAGGTATATTCCCTGAAGAGTAGAATCCGATCGGTTCAGTGGTTACCGAGACCTTTAGCTTCAGAAGGACGGACAGACATCAAGCTACTTTGTATTATAGATAGTTACAGGTTTTAATTTTCTGTAGTAACCTGAAACTTTGACTTACTGCCATTTTTGTAAAAAAATCTTCACTCTTTCTAACCAATAATGCGGCCAAATTGTTCTTCCACTGTTATCCTATTGTCCGATCTAATCTAGATACATTTTCTCTATATTTTTCCATTACATAAATTAAGGGATACAAGATGAAAATTAAGGAATAATATGTCGCTACGTTTTAATTGGATAGGATCGTACTTGTAATTTTTAACAAGGATGACAACATCCATAAAAGGGAAGCTCTGAAACGATAGGACAAACGGACATTAAGAATTGTATAGTGTCAGAACTGAATAATCAGAATATAAATGAATAAGAGTCAAACCAAAATTGTAAGTAAATTTGTTGAAAAAATTCTTGATACAGGATACTGGACATATTTACATTTTTAGGACTTGATTATAGAGTTGCTTCGCTTATAATATTTCAAATTCAAATTCAAATATTTATTTATTTATTTATTCAAAACAACATATATATTTAACCCTTACAGATCGGGGGGGGGGGGTGTCATATTGCTAAGGAGCGGCCTGACCGCTATGACTAGAAAAAGTAATTTTCTCTAAAAATACACATGAACCACCAGAAAAAAAATTTACGTCTTTATCTGTAACAGAAGCCGAGATAGAGGGGGGGGGTCAATATGACCCCCCCCCCCTTGATCTATTAAGGTGGGAATAGGGGCCCGATCTGTAAGGGTTAATATTGTTAAAAAAGTAAGAAATCAATATGTTTAAAATGGACGTACGGACATTCTGGTAAAGATTATAGAGTTGCTGCGCTTTCTAAATCGTACCTAACTACTACAGTTAAAGTTTCAAATCGACAATTCTACATGCCTAAATTAACGAAAAAAGCTATCTGTCTTGGACGGACGGATGTTCGGATGCTTTATGTCTGAAAAGGTGAAGTTCTTCATCGTTGCTTCGTTCATCATTTTCGTGGCTCTGTTCCTTTTTTTTGTATTTTTTGTAGAGTCCAATGGCGACTACAGCCAGGAAGCTGAAGCAACCAATGATGATAGCTGCAATTTCCCAAGGTCCATATTTCTCCTCTGTGCACTAAATAAAATACCAAAATAAATATCCAATGTTAAAATTTATTCCAAAAATAAAGGTAGGGTTTCTTTGCTCAACAAGGTATACTAAGAGAAAAGGCCTAATTCTTAAGATGCTAAAACCTTTTATTGTCTTAATTCAGTTACTAAGTTCATATAGGTTTAGTTTTCCAGAACTGATTTCAAACCATAAAAAAAAGATTACATTTTTTAAAAATAAAAGAAGATTTCAACAACGCTGCACTGAACCAATGCTATCTTCTCTGAAACAGTTTAACAGTTAGTCGAATAATAATTTACCTCTAACTTGTCTTGATCAAACACCGTAGGATCTTGGCAGGCACAGAAACCATTGACAGAAGTTCCAAACCATGGTTCCGCATGTGGAATATTTGGATCAATGTGGCACTAAATATAATAAAATATTTCAAGCTCATAATAGCAAGTTCTTGACTTCTAAAAAAAAGTATTTCTGAAACATGATCAAGGGGGACAGCCGTAGAGTGGTAGGGCTTTTTTCAGATTTGTTGTACTGTTTTTCAAAGTTATTTTGAGTATGGCAAATGACAAATCCACAATTTAAAGAACCTACCTTTATTCTTTAAATAACTATAAGTTTTCTTTCCTTTTTTTGTTAAACTGGTCCAAACTCACCCATTCTTTTTAACCAAACAAGCGGCTATGCTCCTAGAAGCCTCTAGAGAACTTAAGTTTAGGGTGGGGAGGGGTGAGTGAAGTCGAAAACCCTCAGTTTACAATTAAATTTTAAAAAGAAAATCTACAAAAATTAGGAGGGGGGGTGGTAATTTTATTCTATGGGTGATTTCTCTTGGGCTAAACCTTCCCTGGCCGTATAAAAAGCGCCATTGTAAAGGCAAACCATATCAGTTAATTCAGCAGTAAGTGAGATCCTTCGCTACAGACAAAATAGCTTACTAATTTATATAGGAGTCAATAAAATTATATCTTACTAAAAGTTATGTTATTGGTAATTTTAAGTAGTTAAAAAAATTTCTCGTATTCATTCGAATCCGGTAGATTGGAAACGGTTCTCATCCATACGAAAAAAACTATGACTAGCATCGTATTATAAACGGTTTTCTACGAATATAAAAATGTACAATCATAAGATTAAAACCAGTTTTTTAGCCCCGAGGTGCCGTTTATAATACGATAAAAGAAATAACTATTCTTGAATTGATATTGTGTGACAGCCAGGGGGATACACTTTGCAAAATATGGAGTAGCTTCTCTGCTGGAATGGTTATAAGACTTACATAGAAACTTGGAAAGATCCAGTTGCAGTCCAAGTCATTTCTGCAGAGCATACCATCAGCCTCACTCCATTTTATCCAGTCAGTCAAACTAGAAATATATTCTACCATTAATTGCAAAGAATTCCTACATTTATTGTTGGCATGTCTGTTAGTCATTTAGACTGGATTATTTTCTACCTATTTTCCCCAATAAAAGCTTTAGAAATATCTTGGGGAAGCTTTAAGCTATTCTGACCTTCCCGCCCCTCAATTAGAGGCTAGGGGCAAAGAAATAATAGGCTAGGAACGAAGCAACTATGACATGATATTGGGCCAAATTCGAACATAACCAACACTAGCGGATGCTCTACGTGTTATGTCAGAGTCGGATCAGTTAATCTTTTTAAATGCCTGTCTGTCTGAAAGATCTCGCTAACCAATGAACTGATGTGGTTCTCCTTTAAACATAATTTCTTAGGTCCTGGGAAGGTTTATAAGTGGAGGGCATCACAAACCTTCGAAGAAAACTAACCCCTAGACCCCCTCACCCCTCCAAAAAAAATACTACTTTTGTTTCTTTTTAAAGCTAAAATTTGAAATTGGAGGGAGAGGTTAAGCCCCCCTTCCATCAAGTACCCCCAGAGACCTCTAGTATTCAATAAAATATTACCTATAATCCTGAACTTTGGAATGTTGAAACCTAGCAGACAACAACTCCACCTAATTAAACAATCAACATTAGCAAATTATCTATGTCCTTATTTTAAAATAGTGGATTGTCAGTTTAAATTCCCCTTTCCAAAAATTTCCTCTCATGTGAAGATTGGATAAAAAAAACTTTATGATCAAGACGTCTATGTATGAGCTATAATGATTTCTGCATTTTTTCCTAGTTAAATTTGTTTTGCATTGTCTAAATACAGTTCATTTGTTGAAAAATATTTTTAAAATTATCTATTGATCTCATAAAACTGACAATCCACTTTTTAAAAATAAGACTTAGATAATTTGCCACCCTCTTGAGGAGAGTTCAAAATAGTACAAATATAAGCAAGACCTAAGGAAAAAAGTTTTTTTGATTTTATATACATATCAGATAAATGTATATCAAAATAGTTATCAAAAACTATAAAACAAGTTAAAAGTTTTTCAACCCTATCATTAATCAAAATGCACTTTTAGGTTTAATCATTACCAAAGTAGCACATAAAAAAACTCTTTTTATTAAGTTATTAAACAAAATAAGTTCAAGTCCACAATTAGGTGCAAATAATTTATAATTTTCTATCTGATTGTATTCTCAACTCAGATTTAAATGTTTGAAAAAAGTCAGAGATTTATACAGTTTTTTATTTTTTGGGGGGAACGCTTAAATATTTTTTTCTTTTGTAATTTTCAGGTATATGCATTTTTTTATAAAGGACAAACACGAATACATAATAATTTTTGGGCGTTGTTTCTAAAAATTAAAAACCCTGTATAAAACTCAGCCATTTTTTAGTCTAAGCTGTCAGATTTTTCAAGCGATGGGATTGTGTTATAAGTTGAGTGCGATAGTTTTATACAGTTATGTACCCTTGCCCCCTATATTCCTAGCGGATTCGCCCCTAGCCTCTAGGGGCTTTGCCCCAAAAGGTGATCAAAATAAAATTTGGCGAAATTCGTAAAAGGACCAAGGAAATCTTCAGCAAAAAAAAGGGGGGGGGGATTTTTTGTTTTTGGGGGGGTTGGGGGTGTCCCACTCCCCAAGAAAATAGCCTAAAACCACCACAGGACCAGTAGGCATATACCCTGAAGAGTAGAATCCGATCGGTTCATTGGTTACCGAGATCTTAAGGGACGGACATACGGACAGACAGACGGACAGACATCATTCTACTTTGTATTATAGATACCTTTATTCTTGTGATATATTAAGGGAGGGGGCACTAGGCTGTTTATAACACTAGTCCCCAAAGTTGTATAATAACGTTCTTATTTGTTGGCTTGAAAACTTTGGAGACTTTTATATCCCCTGTAGATCTCTGCTATGTATTACCTGTTGAAGTGTATAATTTGGAGTTGTAATAACATGATGCCTCGTAAATAAGTCGCCCACAGTCTGAAAAAAATATATATATAATTTCGATTAACTACAAGGTGTTTTTATTTAATAGGACAAAAGTTATGCTTTTTTTAACCCACTTATAATTGACAGAAGTTAATAATCAATAAGTTATTTTCTTCATGTTTGGAATGTAGCATAACCAATTTGAAGAGTATGGAAAAATGAGTACGATTTTAAGATTCAAATTGCGCGGCATGTGTTAATAGTAAAAATTATTATGCATACCGTTAGAACCGTCATAAGCTCTAGCTTTTGGATATATAATATCATTCATGTGCCACGTATAGTTTAGGAACAATGTGTTAAAATGATCCAACTGACTTAAAACTTTTCAATCTTTCTCACATTTTTTCAACATAGTTCCAAAACTACAAATAACACACAAAAAAATACTTATATTTACAAAAACAAGAGTTTATGACGATTCTAATAGTATGTATAAACACAATCCGCACAATTTGAATTTTAAAATGAGCACTCTTTTTTAAACACCCTTTAAATAGTTCATGTTCCATTAATCTTCAAAAAAATGCACTTTGGAAAACCAGTTTTTTAAGGCATAATTTGTTGAAAACATTAAATATTTTTTTCTGACATATAACTCCCCACTTTAATGAAGAAAATAACATATTGATTATTAACTTCTGTCAATTGTAAGTGGGTTAAATAAAGCAATACTTTTGTCCTATTAAAAAACACCCTGTATTATAATAATTAGGGATGGCAATCCGTCTGATTTTGGACCGAATTCGGATTCTTACAAGAATCCGTCCAATGGCGGATTCTCCGCGGATTCCGGATTCTTATTTTTGGCGGATTCCGGATTCGAGCAATATTTTAAGGGGCTTTTAAAGAAATTAAGGGATTAAACTTTTTTCTCTCTATAATTCACTTCCGAGAATTGAACCAGATTTTAAAGAATATTATAAACAATGTTGATAATGACAAGTATTAAAAAAAATGGGATACAGCATACGAGACTAATTTTAGCCTACCAATTGAGAATCCGAATCCGCTTTTAAAAAACGGATTCCGGACTTGGATTTAAAAATTGGGCGGATCCCGGATTCAGGTTGCCAACCCTAATAATAATATTTGCTATAGTTGTAGCAAGAATGTCAAATAAGAGGGGGGGGGGGGGGAGGAAGCTGTAATACTTCCTAAAGACCCAGACAGCAAAACTTTGTAGCTTTGTACAATAGTTATATTTTTTAAAAAGCACTTTACGTTAAAATTAAATTTATTATTCACTTCTACACTTGAATACAGTTGAAAACTAACTAAATATAAAGATAAAATAACTAAAATTAAAGATAACCTATGTGTTAAATTCATTCATACAGGAAGGCGACATTGGACTATACATTAAACATACCCAAAGTTTTATAACTAAAGAAGGAGAAAATGGTTTTTAGGGATATAATTGTAACTAATTACAAACCTCAACCATATCATGGCTGTTTCGTCCAGTTTCAAGACCTCTTTTTCCAATACTAATCAGTTTTTTCTCAAAACTAGTAGAAGCTTGGATGGCTAGAAAAATACATAAAACGTATCTTGGTTTCATTTTTTGGGTCTGAAAATATGAGATAATCAATGTTGAGCTTCCCTAAAAATTATAACTTACTAGTGAAATGGTGACCGAGATCTAAGCTAACGTACAAAAAGAACTAACTACCATATAAAATACTAACGTCAACACCCCTAGAGACCCTAAACTGTACATTATATTTTTTTAAAATTTTCAAAAATAGTTATAAACCTTTAAAGAACCGTTGATAAGCTTCACTGTAAAGGAGAATTATGTCGGTCCAGTGGTAAGCGGGATCCGCCGAAACAGACAAGCAAACAAACGGACAGACAGACAGACATCATATTACTTTATTATTATAGGATTAACGTTGTCGTTTTTGTTCGGAATGTTGAGATTTGCACAGTTTATTTCAAAATCATTTTTGACCATTTTAAATAAAAAGTTGAAAAATTAATATTCATTTGAACAACCTCCGTGGCAATCTGTACAATTAATTTAAAGAAAGCTTAACAATTTTGGAAAATACTTTTTAAAAAAAATTGTGCGTTAAACAATCACGATTTCAATTTAGAAGCAAAATAATCTCAGCAAAGATTTTAATTTTTTACTGCTTAGGTATAGCTTTATATTAACGATATTAAAAAATAATACTTGAATATTCATCAATAGAACAACTGGTTCTTAACAAATTTAGTACAAACCAAACTATACAAAAGCAGAAAATAGCCTAAAACCATAGAATGAAGAACTCAATCGGTTTATAAATTATCAAAATCTTAAGCTTGAGACCAACTTTATACTACTTTATATGATAGGACTAGCGGAATAGCGGCTAAGCCCCCTAGAAGCCTCTAGGGGCACTTGAAGGTGAGGGGGGACTTTTTAAATTTTATTTCTTAAAAGGAAAAATTAATTTTAGTTTTTAAAAGAAAAATCAAATTTTTTTTGGAGGGGGGGTTAGTTTTTTCTTGGAAGGGTTGTACCCTCCCTATAAATATTTATAAACCTTCCTTGGACCTAAGAGAAGCTACCCAGCCTGTAAAGGAGAATCATATTGGTTCTGCGGTTAGCGAGATCCTTCGGTACAAACATACACACAAACAAACAGACAGATAGACATCCTGTTACTTTATAAGGACTAGCGGCTACGCCCCCGAGAGGCCTCGAGGGACACTTGAGAAGGAGGAATTAATTGATTAACCCAATTTCATAATTTAGATTTTAAAAGAAAAAGTTAAAAAAACAAATTTGTGAGGGGGGGGGGTAATTTTCTCTTGGGTGGGTGGTGGTACCCTCCCCCAAAATAGTTATAAACCTTCTCGGGACTTATGAGAAGCTACCCTGTAAAGGAGAACCCGATCGGTTCAGCGGTTAGCGGGATCCTTCGCTACAAACAAACAGACAGACAAACAAACAAACAGACAGACAAACAAACAGACAGACAGACATTGTTCTACTTTGTATTATAGATTGATAGATAATCAAATTATATTTTCTTTTCAAAGCTTTTACTTTGAATTTTTGTAGAGGTGATGTTGTCACCTTGAAAGTTAAGTTAAGACTAATTTCTAATAATATCATTACATATATTTTTTAAAAGCAAAGATTTTCTATAATTAGGGTCCGTAATAATCCGTACGTTCGTAAATCCGTTACTTATAGCTTTTTTTCGTTTATTTAGGCATGCTAGAATTGTCCTATCGATATCAAACTTTGCAGGGTGATTCCTGTAGTAGTTAAGTAAGATTTAGAAAGCGTAGCAACTCTATAGTCATTACCAGAATGTCCGTACGTCTATTTTAAACATGTTGATTTTTTTAACATTTTTATGTGATCTAATTATCCGCTTGATCTAATTTTTGGTATTCTGAATCCTGGGACAACAAAGTACAATATTATAAGCGAAGCAACTCTTTAATCAAGTCCTAAAAATGTAAGTATGTTCATATACATTATTCTGCATCAATCAGTTTTCAATAAATTTACCTACAATTTTGATTTGACGCTAATACATTTATATTGTTACTAGCGGCTACGCCCCTAGAGGCCTCTAGGGGCACTTTGAATTGAATTGGATAACCCAATTTCTTATTTTAGATTTTAAAAGAAAAAGTAAGAAATTTTTTTTTTTTACGGGGGGGGGATTTTTCATTTTTTTTGGGGGGTGGGGGTTTCACCCCCCCCCCCCTTACAAGGAAATAGATATAAACCTTCTCGGGACTTATAAGAAGCTACCCTGTTATGGAGAACCCGATCGGTTCAGCGGTTAGCGAGATCCTTCAGTACAAACAAAAACACAAACATCCTGTTACTTTAGTATAAGGATTATTCAGTTCTGACACTTTACAAGTGTTATTGTCCGTTTGTCCTAATGTTTCAGTGCTTCGCTTTTGTGGATGTCATTCTTGTTTTGCTAATATTTGTTTAATGTGTGAATATTAAACAAATATAATAAGACCTTTGAAATTGCAGAAAGTTGTTTATCAGAAGAAATTTTGCTTTCTCACTTAGCTGCTAGAAAGCTCATAAGCTGTCATTGGAATAAGCTTAGAAGGAACTTTACTAATTAATCAAAATCACCAAACATTTTGGTATAAGGATTTGGGGGACCTTTATTATTAACTAAAGTCACGTGACCTAATGTACAAGAGTTAAAACAATTAAATCAAAAGATTTTAGTGTAAAACTATTTGTAAATAAGACTATAAGAATAAGATATTGTTATCAACGACAAAAAATAAATGTTTTGCCTAGTTTTTGTAAAGAATTAGAGCATATTTATCATTTAAAATCAATGCTATCTTTTCAAATGTGTTTCCATGATGTGTTTGAGTTTGAAAGCAAAGCCTGTTTTATTATTATTTGTACTGTGTTATAAATACTATAGTACATTCTAACAAGGATGATTACATCAAGTGTAGCAACATTTAACAAATATGTCTTTAAAAAATCAGTTGATTTATTGAATAAAATTTCAAACTGTATACAGCAATTTACAGATTTTTATGATCTTCAGGAATTTAAAATAATTACATTTATTTGGTAGCTGTAAAAGCAGAGTATAGCATGTATAGTGTCATAAATGAGCTACAATTTGAAATAATTCACATATATTTATCAGGATGTAAAATCCTTTTATAAAAGGCAAATAAAGAATAATTTTAATTACAAATTCATTGAAAAAAAATCCGAACTGACTAATGAATAGACAAAGTGAATTCTAGAGTAGCTTCGCTACTAAATATAACATATAAACAGACCTGCGCACTGGTTCAGTTCACATTGCTACGGACAGTTAAAATATTTAGGAAAGTTGTAAGGAAAAAGTTATCTATATAGTACTAAGATTAAGATTTAAAAGCCTCCTCAAAAGAGAAATATGTTTTTAAAAACAAATTAAATCTATAATGCCGTTAATATGAACTTTTATATTGTTATTATAAAAAATGGTATAGTAATGTCAGGGATAAGGGATGGGAAACGTAGGAAAATATTATTTCAGGCCTATTTCAAGCCTAGGCCTATTTCTAGCCTAATAAACCAGTTTTGGGATAGCGCAGTGGTTCGTATAAAATGCTAATGAAAAAGCTGTGTGTGTGTGTGTAGATAAAGTATAGAATCAAATTCAGGTAGCTAGTTTAAAGTAAAAAACATAACTTTTTATAAGCCTATATATTAATGGCTTTTGTTAAAATGAAGTTTTTTCTCTCCCAAAATTTTTTATCTTTTACTTTGGTAATTTGAACTGTCAGAAAGCTATCGTTGGGTTTCCCTCAGACAGATTTTAGTTTGTAGTATTTGCATTTTTATTAATGAGTAAAAATTTTATTTGAAAATTTCATTGCTAATTAGAATTCAAAATAAATAAATAAATATGCACTTGGGTAACATTCTATCAAGTTCTTTGGAACTATAATGTAATGATATATCTGTACTGTGTTGTATTGTACAAAAATTAGGGTTAAGGTGTTGTTTCAATTCCATACTAAATTTTTAAAATTCAAAATACAACATCTAATTTATAAACTACCAAATGAAAATTCGTAGCTACCTTCTTTCCAAAAAAATAATCCCGTTATTTTTGTTTTTTCTATATGGCCCTTTTTTAATGTTTAACTCTAAGCAGATTTAATAATTAAACTAATGTGATCTAACACCATTTATATTTATTTTTTCGTAGCAGACGAAATCATTATTTTTTCTATAATTGTCTGCTTCTAAAATTTCCGCCATCTGTGATTTGGGCTTGTTTTGTATCAACCAATCACCAATTAGCGCCGCCAATTGGTGATTGGTTGATACAAAACAAGCCCAAATCACAGAACACTATTGGTTTAGAGCGGTAGCCAATATGAGCCGTCCGCCAGTAGGTCATTAAATTAGGCAAATGGTAAAAGTTGCATGATCCCTTTCAAAACCAGGCCGAGACCTAATTTATGGCCAGGTTTCCTATCCCTTATCCCTGAGTAATGTCTACTTTCCAAAATGATTGT
Organism: Acartia tonsa; assembly: GCF_053477335.1. Taxonomy (NCBI): domain Eukaryota; kingdom Metazoa; phylum Arthropoda; class Copepoda; order Calanoida; family Acartiidae; genus Acartia; species Acartia tonsa. Next base: position 46,639,950 of record NC_137271.1, read on the forward strand.
ACTCAAGACAGCTTGTAATGAAATTATTATCCAGATTTTTACAATTTTATAATTTTTTGACAATGCCAAAATTGTTTTTTTACTTTATTAATTTTAAGATATATGCATTATTTCTAAAGGACAAACACAAATACATAATAAATTTTGTAGTTATGGTATTGTTTCTAAAAATGAAAAACCCTGTATAAAACTCAGCCATTTTTCGGTCTAAGCTGTCAAATTTCTTGAGCAATGAGATTGTGTTGATAGGTCTTTGCGATAGTTCTATATAGTCATGTACCCTTGCTCCCTCTATTCTCTAACTTTATTGTATAGTAATTTCTTTCATTGCGCATGCGCGTGTGATAACAATATTTGTATAAACAAATGTACATACACTGTAACAGATATTTTTTAAACACAAGAAACAATAATGCATTTTTAACTGCATTGTTTGAAGTTTATAAACAGACTGAAGCAAATTTGTTCATAATTTTTCATTCTTTACATGTTATGTAAGTATCACTATTTTTATTGTATTATCTATTGTAAAGTGTGTTACCTTTTTTTATGTTTTATTATTAATATTATTTGGCCACAACTTGGTCAAAAATGCTCTTAAATCAGACCTTTTTCCACCAAAGATACTCAAATGGTTCCTTTACAAGCCCAATCAATCAGTTTTAAGATACCTTTATATTTCAAGGAAAATTGATGAAAATACTAAAAAACGGCATATTTGGGTGTTACCTTTTATATGCACAGATACCATAAAATCAACAGAAAAAATACTTATTTTTACTTTTCTGTCATTTTTAAAGTATGATTCTGTTAAATTGGCTATTCTTGAAGGGATTTATGCATTGAAATATACTGAAACATAATATTGGGCAGAAATTAATGTATTTCAAAGAAAGAAAATTTTGAAAATAAGAAATTCGACTTCTATCACTTCAGAGGACAGCTGCGAACCTTCAGTTGACAGAATATAGTTAAATACTTGTTAGCAATAATAATTTGCCCAAAAAGTAAAACAAAAAGTTTTTTAATATGGCAAAAAAATGATAATCTAAATCTTAATTTTGTGGATGATGATCTTAAAGACGCTATTGCTGTTGGTGATGATGACCCAGATGGTATCCAAATACATGAGCATTATGACAACTTATCTATTAAACTATGGTTCGATTTTTGTATTTGTAGCATTCTCCAATCAAGAGAAATCCCAAAACATACAATCATGGTTTTTAAATTATCCAATTCATAAGGTAAATATAGTAGTTTTTAAAAGATGGTTATATTTCTTGTTACAACTTTTATTTGGAGGCTGCTACAAATACAAAAATTGGACCATAGTTCAATAGATGAGTTGCCATAACGCTCATGTACTTGGATACCATCTGGGTCATCATCACCACCAGTAAGAGCGTCCTTCAGATCATCATCTCCAAAATTAAGATTTAGATTATCATTTTTTTGCCATATTAAAAAACTTTTTGTTTTACTTTTTGAGCTAATTATTATTGCTAACAAGTATTTAACTATATCCTGTCAACTGAAGGTTGGCAGCTGTCCTCTGAAGTGATAGAGGTCGAATTTCTTATTTCAAAATTTTCTTTCTTTGAAATACATTAATTTCTGCCCAATATTATGTTTCAGTATATTTCAATGCATAAATCCCTTCAAGAATAGCCAATTTAACAGAATCAAACTTTAAAAATGACAGAAAAGTAAAGATAAGAATTTTTTCTGTTGATTTTATGATATCTGTGCATATAAAAGGTAACACCCAAATTTGCTGTTAAAAAAATATTACTCATTTTATAGATTGTATGAACATATTTTTTTGTCAATTCTATCTCATTCATAATATCTCACAGATAGAGCGAAACGCGCTTTTGTTTGCTTAAAAAACGGCTTTTTCCGACGATTTTTATAAGGTAAAGGGAAAGGAAGAAATTTCCCGTATTATATAAAATGTGCATTAAATTGCTTTTTTCTCCCATTATAGCTAAAATTAAACTTTTTCACATAGTTCTTGATTTTTCCTAACGGTTAAGCTGACTTTTAACATAATCCTTGCTTTAAACCAATGTATAGTTACTTTGAAATTGATAAAATAAGCAATATTTTTTATTGAAAACCAATTACAATAACAAAGCTAGGAACAGGTTGTTTTATTATTATCCAATTAACTTTAGATGGCCCATCTCTCGCCCACCTTTAATTACAAATTTGTAAATAATAAAGACGCAATATTTCTTTATAAACAGTCTGATAAAAGTGTAAACTAATTCTCGAAAGTGGGTTATTTATTGTCCAACACAATAAAAAAGGATATTATTATTTTAAATAACCTATGAGATTCAACCCTTTGTAGACAGTGAGGTATTTTTTTGTCAATAATGCGAATTTAAAATAGGTCTTTATTACCTAATTACTATGTTATAACAAATCTAATTGGCAATTTTATATCATAAAATAAATCCTTAACAGTAAGTAAACTGTTTCAACTATATATGACAAGTTAAATATCCCTACAAACGTTATAAGAAACAAAAACGTTTAGATTTTCCCTGTTTTTTCCTTTTTCCCTCCCAAAATACCATAAAATCAAGGCATTATTCCTGGATATTTTTGTTAATAGGACGTTTTTGGTTGATCAGTGTAGTGAAATGTGCTTAGAAAATGTTAAGATTTGATAATCAGATGAGAAATATTTACGTTCACACTCCCTTTAAGTTTTGAGGTGAAGCTATTTGATTTGTCAATTTTTGAGATTTTTGATTGGTTAGTTTAATAGTTACAATTAAGTGTTGCCTGTAAAAATATAATATTTTAGGCCGTTTTTATTTTTTTTCAATTTTGCTTAGAATGGATTCGTAATATTTTTCTGATTCTAAAGGTATACATATATGAACCCATATTTTTTATGTCTGTTTGAGAAAATATTTAGGTTTAAAGTTTTTATTAATCCAAGGTTAAAAAAATAGATTTTTTCAATAATTACTCAACAGAATTTTAAAAGTAAGGTGTCAAATTAAAGATCTTTTTATTTTTGTTCATACTGGCAATTTTCTTTTTTTATTTTGTTGTGTTTTAGTACTGTGGTAGGGGTGAAGCAGTTCAACCCTACTGAGCGAGTCCGGTCAAAAGAGCCCCTAGCCTTAAGGATTCTATCAATAAAGTACTTCAAGTAGTTACAGTTTGAATGTTTATTTAGAACTATTTATACACAACAAATTAATGGCTTTATATACAAACAGATTACAATATTGGGTTAGGTAGAAAATGGGTGTGGAGAAGATGGGGGGCTGCAGCCAGGTGAATAGCAGATGGGCAGGCCCCTGTAGGGGGTAAGGTAGACGTCCCCCAGAAAAGGGTAGGTTAACTGGAACATGAAGGGGGGGAGGGGCAACTCCCTCCCCATATCGGCTGGTGATAACTTTGACCGCGTTCTCTGGCGGTCAAACAATAGAAGAATGGGTTGGCTTAAGAATGTGATGGTTAGGGGATTAACCACCTGGGTGTTATCGGCAGCCCCGGAGCGTAGCATGCTCTAGGAAGTGACAGTCTGTCTGTCCGACTACCACAGTACCTTAAAACCGACTTAATTATTTTTTTAAAAAACTTAAATTACTTCAAAAATAAGAGGTCTACAAAAAAAACCGATTGCATATCTGAATTCTCTGGAAAATTTTTCATCTATTACTTACAGTGGCGTGCGAACCGAAGGGGGCATTTGGGGCAATCGCCCCCCCCCCCTAGCGACCAAAACGCCTTTAATTGATTTTAGTTCAAAGGGGGAGTAAATATTTTTAGGTGCGCTTCACGCACAGCCATTATAAATCCTTGGAAACACCACTTAATCAAAAATGAACAGAGTTTTAAAGTCTCATTTAAAGAGGGTAGGATATGTTGATATAACTTTTTAGCTTCTCTATAATTCACTATGGCTGTCAGTACGTAATGCTAAGGGGGAAATGTGATTTTTTCAACTGCAATTAAAGATAGAAGGCTAAAACTTAATGTTAACATTCCCATCATTATGGAGTATAATTAACTATTAAAAATTCATGGAGGTCGGACTGCTTTTCAGGACGTTTTTGGCTATTTTTGTATCATTTAAATTTCGGGTATAGTCCCTTATGTGACATTGCCTCTTAAGATGCATTTCGTCGTATTTTCACAGTAGCTTTTCACCTATTTATAGCTCCTGCGGGGAAATCACCTGACCTAACTTAACCTAGAATAACCTATTAAAAGCTAGAAGGCCCATAATCATAAGATCCCATCCGTACGTCCATTTAAAAATTGGGGAATAGTCTCTTTCGTGGCAACGCTCCTAAAGGGGCGTTACCACGACAGGGACTATATCCAAAATTGTCTGCAAGATTTTTTTATGTGATATAATTATCCTATCTATCTGATTTTTTAAGTACTGATTCCCGTTACAACAAGGTACAATGTAAAAGCAAATCAGCCCTATAATCATGTTCTAAAAATGTAAGTATGTCCTTGGACAGTTTCCTGTATTTTAGCAGTTTAGCAACAAATTTACTTACTATTTTGTTCATACTTTTACATTTATATTCTGCTTATTTGATCAGTTCTGACACTCTGACTATGTATACTTGTTAATTTTCATTGGTCCTACCGTATAAGAGCTTCGTTTTTATGAATGTTGTCATCCTTATTAAAATACAAATGTCTAAACAGACAATAAAAGACTAAAAACTAAAATTGCCGGTGATTAACCCAATAGTGCCTATCTAGCTAAAAAAAATATTTTTAGAAATTAAAGTAAGAGGATGTGGGGTAGTTACTATTTTTCTTAATCCCAGTGCTGTGTTAATTTGCTGCCTTAACTCTACGGTTAAATTTGATTAGATGAAATCATTTTCTTTTTTATTTATTGCACTGTTATTTGTTAATATTAAATTCTAATCATTGATTGTAAAGTTTAAATGTAAACATGCATTGAGGTCTTAACAAAAAAGGGAGAGAATATGCAAAAACCCAAGGAAAGCACGAAACCATTATAAAATAAGGTGTATGAATTTTGAATCATGACCGACAAACGAACAAAACACTATAGATTAGATGCGCATATGTCATGGCAATCTTTAGCTGTCTTTAAAACCAGCCGAGACAATCACATTTCCCCAGTATCGATGTATATACAGATAACTACCTCCCTTCCTTATTCAAGGACCTTTTTTGTCTGCTATCAAATTATTTCCTAATACTTTGCTGTGTTGATACACACAACACCATTGGTTGATTTTCAATGACCCAATTGAGAGACGGAACAAGGACAGATGTGGAGATACAGTTATTTAACCCTTTCTTCATCTAGTGTTTACTCTAATGGACAGACAAAGTGAATTATAAAGTAGCTCCGCTAATAATAAAACAACAAGTTATTCAATGAAAAGTTTATTAAAAAGAATTGAAGAAAAATCCACAATAAGAAAGATGGGATTCTTAATTCTCACCATAATTTTTTTTTCCATCTAAGGGGACTATGCATGAAATGAGAGCAAGTTATTTTGAGCACCTTTAAGCAGTGAAGTTGGGATTTTTAGGTATACTTAGGTTTTTTTTATAGAGCTAATAAAATTTTAAAATGTCTAATGAGTTGAGATTATATATCATCAAATGCTTTGACATAAAGGTATACTTTAGCAATATATTAATGTACTTTACATTTTACAGCATTTGATGATGTTTTGCCTTCTGTTTAAATTGCACTTTGATCTCAACAAAATATCTGATGATAGGTTATATTTTTTTTATGTAAAATTGTCTTTTTTAGTGGAAATACTTTATCAAACACAAACCTAATATATTCACCAAAAAAATATTCAACATAACTGCTAAAAAGGTGCTTAAAATCACTTGCTCTTTTAAGTGCTTACTCCCTTTGATTAAAAAATTCGCCAAGAAAAAAGGAATCCACGTACATATATACTGGCTCACATGAAAGAATTTTCAAGAAAAATGTATAATTATCATAATAGCGTTATATATATATTTACATATATAGTAATAATTCTAATATATTAATGTATATGTTTAAATGTAGAGTATTTGTAGTTTTTTTATTAATGATTTATATATAAGAAGAAAATAGTGTATATAAAAAAGCACATAATAATTGAATCTATGACTTACAGTTTAAAAGCTAGGTTGGTAGGTAGGTCTATATATTGTCAGGGATCTAAAGGGATAAGACAATGGCCGATTAATTTATGTACTTCCCCAATGATGTTAAATAAAAGTACCCCTTCTGTAGATTACAATTTTTGGTTGAAAAGATAAAAAATTCAAATTAAAGTCTCAAAAGATGTTATAAAACTTTGGGGACTAGCCTAATAAACAGCCCATTGCCTCCTCCCTCCTTGCTATATTGTTCATAATTACAGGATAAATAATATAGGATAGTTATTAAACATTACAATTAAACAAAAAATAAAATAACATATTAAAGGAAAAATTCAGGGGTGTATACTGCATAGGATCCCCTGCTAAAGATGGAGGGGGGGGGGGAGTAGGGGAGTAGTCAATGAAAAACTAAACTGGTTTTCACCCAACTTTTCAATCTTAAATGACTTAACTAATTGTATAAGCTAAAATAAAAAGATAACTGGGAAAGGATTGAAATATTTTTTTGCAGCTGGGATAAAATGAATCTTGTGCAGAATATACACCCCTGATAAAGTATACATATTGTAAAAGGAAAAAAAGGTAAAAAAGGAATATTTATATATGTAAAAGGGAAAAAAGGGATGTAAATCATAACAAAAACTAAACATGCTTTAACAAATACTACATAACATAAATAAAAATAAGACAGAGAACTGTTTTTCAGCAATTTTAAACAATTTAAATCAGTATGTTCGAATAAAGACGTCCATCGTATTATAGACAGCTTCCTGCGGATATTAAAATGAAAAATTATAAGATTTAAACCAGATTTAATAGTCAAGAGGCCCGGGCTAACAAAAATGGTATTAATTTCATGATTTTTATTTTAATATTCGTGAAAAATTGTTTGTTATACGATGCTATACGTGATTTTCAGTATAGCTGAGAACCGGTTCTAATCCAGCGGATATTTATCGGTTTCGAAGCCATACTGGAAAATACTTTTCAAAAAAATATTTTTCCTTTTAAAAAAATTAATTTGGGGAAAATGAGTTTTTATTTAAGACTAAACAATACATGATTAAAATGAAATAAAATTGCTGAAAAACCATCTCAATCTCTGTAAAATCCTTAAAAATAAACAACAAAAATATTGAAATAAAGAATATATATATAAAAAAATTAACACTGCTTAAATTAAGCTCTGAATAATAACAAACAAATAAAAGTTGGAATTTTGACATTAAGCTTTGGTTTTGATAAATTGTAAAAATGACAAAAAATAATGATTTTTTTACACAAATTATTGTTAAAATATGAGGGGGTGGGGGGGATTTTTTGTGAACCACTAGCAGCTTAAATGGTTCTACCATAAAAGGTTAAAAATGGCTTAGGATTTTTTTTAATTAAAAAAAACTAAAAAAGGAAAATAGGTCTTATTTATTTACGTATTCGTGGATTATTGTACGGAGAAAAAAACCTCTAAGAAAGGGGATAATCAAAAATATTTTGTGCATATCATCATTAATAAGAAGCATAAAAAATAAACGTAAAAATTTGCAAATAATCAGTCATAAGCACACTACAGTAAAATACTTAAAAAGTTAAATATTATTATATTATTTTACATCAAAAAAATGTATTTTTTACTTGTTTTTGTGTGAGTTTTTTGTTAGTTGTGTAAAAATGCCCAAAAATATTTTGTAAATAAGTTGAATATATTTTTATTTTTGTAAAAAGTAAATTTGTGTTTTTTTCTTATCATAATTTTAAAACACTTACATAGAGGTCTTGAAAAAGTTATTTTTGAAGCTTAAAATTAAAAATTTATTAACAGACAGCTTTCTGCGGTTATTAAAAGGAAAAATTTAAAGATTAATACCAGTTTTGTTAAACCCAAGGGACCAAAAGCCCAAGTTTACAAATCAGGTAATAATTTTATGATTTTTACTTTAATATTCGTGGAAAATTGTCTGTAATACATGGTTTTTCGTTATGGTTGCGAACCGGTTCTCATCCAACGGACATAAATCGGTTTCGAAAAAATTCTTTGAACTTAAAAATAACTTTTTTTCTATCAAAAACCTCTACGATAAGTATAGAAGCATAAAATGCGTAAAACACAGAAAAAAAACAAAGTTTTAACAATTTTCTAAATAATTTTCATGTAAAAGTTGTTTGAAAGACGAAAAAAAGCAGGATATAATTATAATATAGATTTATAATTAGCTAGATAAAGACTAAATATTTTGTTAGTTCTAGGACTTAATATTAATTTTACTAATAATTTTCTATGAAAAAAGTTAAAGTTTAACTTCTCCTCTGAACTAAATACAGATTAAATAATACTAAAAATTTTCATATTTATGTCTTCAAAACCAATTATAGGGATAATTTCACCAGACTTATTATAGACAGCTTTCCATGGATAGAAAAATAAAAAATCATAAGATTAAAAATTAGTTTTGTTAGCCCCGTGGGGCCAAAGTCCCGGACTGACGAAAATCTTTTTAATATTCTGATGTTTATTTTAATATTCGTGGAAAACTGTCTGTAATTCAATGCTATGCATGATTTTTCAGTATGGCTGAGAAGTGAGAACCAGTTCTAATATTTTAAACCGGATATTGATCGGTTTCGAAGCCATACTGGAAAATACACGAAATTTTTTATTGGTTTTGAAGATCATAAACCTCAACTCGACTAGAAGTTACTATAATAATAAAAATCAGAAATATAGTTCTTCAAAAACGTTCTAACGAGATCTGTCAAAAAACAAATAAAATCTTGAAATCGAACCTTTTCTAAAAGTTAGATAATATATGCATAGAAATCTCGTAATCCAAGTATTTAAGACCTAGAAAGGGATAAGACAATGGATGATAAATAAATGTACATCCCCATTGATAAAACACAAAATTACCCCTTCTGTAAATAAAAATAATTGGTTAAACACTCAACTTCATGAACCAACCATCAAAATCCACTAAATTCCCCAAAGTTATCAAGCCAACGAATAAGAAAATGTGTTATACAACTTTTGGGAATAGTGTAATAATCAGCTCATTGTCCCCTCCCTCCCTGCTTCAAGTACAAGAGTTCTACAGTAATATTGTCTCCCTTTTAAACAAAAAGGTCCAATTTCTTTAAAAACTTATGAATAATCAGATCATAAAATAAACTAAATACTAATAATATTTTTAATAATTTCTTATAATTCTTTTTATATGGCACTTTAAGGGGAAAAGTTATTCCCATATATTTTTTTTTAGAGATTTTTAATATTTTTAAATCACTTTAAATTTGTATAATATATATATTTTGACTATGTAAGAGACTAGTCTTAAAACTCTAATTGTTTTCTATTAAACTCCGTAATTACTTTTTAATAATGCCTCTAAGAATCTTTTGCAGTTCACGGTAAAAAGATCCTGGTAACGAATATTTCCAAAAAACTATAAAATTTAAAGGCTGCTAGCTGCCAAACGGCTGAACGTACATATCATGTCCGCACACCGTTTTAAGTGGATAAAATTTTATGCGGGCATAATCTATACGTTCAACCGTTTGCCCGTTAGCAGCCTATGTATCAAAATTTTGGAAGATAATCGTTACCACGAACCTTTAACCATAAATCACATTAGATCCTCTTCTAAATATACATAATAATAATAAACTAGATAGATAGATAAACAAATATAAAAACATTATTATATGCATCAAAAATGTTATTGTAGTAATATACATACAACTTTAAAAGGGCGACTAGCAAAAAGTGTATTTCGACCATTTTTTCGTGTATTTTTTTTCTAAAACTCCCGCCATTTTTTTCAAGCCGAATTACACTTTTTTTAGCCAGCATTCCCTTTATATTTTGCTTTTTTGTACTAAATAATGTAAAGTGGATCTAAAAATTTAAAATTGTCGCACTATCTCTACAGAGAGTTCATTTTTTTGTCTTATGTTTAAAATTACTGTTATAGAGTGGTCTTCAAATTTTGAGCTTACAAAAAACTTTTGAGTCTAAAATATTTAAGCAAAAAATCTTTAATTAAATAAAAGGGGGGACATGCTTGTAGACAAAATGAACAGGGATAGGGGGGGGGGGGGGAGTTGTATCTGAACGTCATCCGCTGGATTAGATCCGGGTCTTAGCTATACTGAAAACTCATGTAAAGTATTACAGACAATTTCAACGAATATTAAAATAAAAATCATAAAATTAATACTAGTTTTGTAAGTCCCTCAGGGTTAACAAAACTGGTTATAATGTTATATTTTTTATTTTAATATCCGCGGAAAGCTGTCAATAATTCGATGAGATAAATAACTATTCTTAATCCCCCCCCCCATTTCCTACTCAATTAGACTACAAGCAACACCCCCCTTCAATAAAATTATGTTTAAAAATAAAATATAATTCGTCCAGAATAATCATAACATTGATAATAAATCACAGAATACGAAAACTGGTTTTCTTTTAACTTCACACGGAAACTGGTTTTGTTTTATAATCATCAGTCCAAATTAAACAAAAACAACATACTGATATTAAAATTACATATAACAGTATATTATAATACAGAAAATTTTCAGTCAACACAAAAAGAGGTTACTTCGATGAAAAGTAAAATCATAAAAAAATCATAATTTTCATACAAAAATGTACTTATAGTACATATTTATAGAGTCCGCTTACGAATTATATTGAATACAACATTGCACTGTCATTGTACAAATATATTCTTGTTTTATATGTATAAAAATTATTTGTCAGAATTTGAACAGTTTTTGTTTGTCAACTTAGGTCGAGAGTTTTGACCCGCAGTTATTTTTTTCTTATTCTTTGCGTTTAAGAACAATTTCTTAAGCTTGTCTGAAATGAAAAAATACTTAGTTAGTCGTTTTTTAATGATTAATCAGCATAAAATCAAATTAGGGATCTAAAGGGATAAGACAATAACCGAAAAATTCTACACATCCACAATGATAATACAAAAAATTATTCCTTATTCTAATTGGTGGTTGAAACATGTGGACAATTAAATTAATGAACCAACCAATCAAAATCAATAAAATTTTCCAAAATTTTAAGTTCCATTAACAAGAATTTTTAGAACTAGTGTAATAAACATCCCAATGTCCCCGTCCTCCTCCCTGACCAAACATACTACTAACCCAGAGAACTTTTACTGAATTTTGAATGGTTGGTTAATTAGGTTGAGTGTTCAAATGTTTAAACCACTAACATAAGTGGGGATGTAAATAAATTTATCGGCCCTTGTGTTATCCCTTATATCCCTGGATACTAGGGATGGCATCTCAAATTTTTGGACCGGATTCGGAATCTTACAAGAATCCGTCCAAAAAATGGCGGATTCCGGATTCTAGCAATATTTAAAAAGGCTTTGATTAAAAATTCAAGTGCTACATATGTCCTAAAAATTAATGTTCTTGGTGGTCTCTATAATTCACTTCCGATAATCGAACCAGATTTTAAAAGATTTTATATATATTAATGATAATCTTTGCCTTAAAAAAGGCGGAGTTGAAAGAAAAAACTCAAGACGCTAGTTTTAGCCTACCAATTAAGAATCCGAATCCGCTATTAAAAAACGGATTCCGGATTCGGATTCCAAAATTGGCCAAAAATTGAGCGGATCCCGGATTGCCAACCCAACTGGATATTTATTGGTTGAAACGTTTGGACACTGGTACTTACCATAGTTTAGTTGATGTATAGAGTGTTGAGAACAAGGACGTGATGATTATTCTTGGCGAGTGTCACAACATACCCCTCACTTGTCAGCTTTAGTCCACAGCAACGGGATACCTAAATAGATAGATAGATAGATACATAGAAAGATAGATAAAGAGTATTTAGAACAAGGACGTGATGATTATTCTTGGCGAGGGTCACAACATACCCCTCACTAGTCAGCTTTAGTCCACAGCAACGGGATACCTAAATAGATAGATAGATGGATATCTAGATAGATAGATAGAGTATTGAGAACAAGGACGTGATGATTATTCTTGGCGAGGGTCACAACATATCCCTCACTTGTCAGCTTTAGTCCACAACAACGGGATACCTAAATAGATAGATAGATAGAGTGTTGAGAACAAGGACGTGATGATTATTCTTGGCGAGAGTCACAACATACCCCTCACTTGTCAGCTTTAGTCCACAACAACGAGATACCTAGATAGATAGATAGATAGAGTGTTGAGAACAAGGACGTGATGATTATTCTTGGCGAGAGTCACAACATATCCCTCACTAGTCAGCTTTAGTCCACAGCAACGGGATACCTAGATAGATAGATAGATTGATATATAAAAAGACAGAAAGATAGATGGATAGATAGATATTTAGGTTGATAGACAGATAGATTGGATACCCATCTGTAGGATTTACTTTAAAGTAAAAGAATGAAGGGCACATGAGCTCTGTCAACAGGGCGTAAAACATTTCTCCATTTTGTTTTGAGTCTTTGAAATCGGAAATATAATTACAACTGAGGCCGTACAAAAAAACAGAAAGCAATTTGCTAGCAGACGAAAAGGTTCTCCACCACTGCCCTTGGGCCAAGTAGTTGTCTGGATTCTACATCTATACTTATACATTTATTGACAGTAAGAATCATGGCATGCTAGTATCTTTGACGCCATTTATGATAGACATATGATATTTTTAGTGGAGATTCCCCAATTTACCTTGACATAGGGGCATTCAAACTCCGCGAGTAGGTTGCCATCACTCCCAAATACTGCAACATGGAATCGGTTTCCGTGAGAATCGCCGATCAACACATCACCATGATCTTAATATACAAATATTTATCAAGTTTCTAAAGGAATAAGACAATTGCAGGTAAATTTATGTACATCCCCAATAATGATACTAAAAATTCACCCTGCTTTAGATTACTAGTAGTTATTGTATCGTTTGGAAACTCAACTTATTATACCAACAAATTCAAAAATCAATAAGTCACAAAAGATTTGAAGCCAACGAATAAAAAACGCTCTTAGGTATTTTACTTTGGTGAAATAAGCCAAGGGGTCGTTTTTCGAATTACATTTGGTCAGGTTGGAAAAGAGACCTAGGGTACTGGGTAGGTCCACAGGGTTAGGGCCCCAGCAGGAGTTAGCTGTGTTTCTTTAAAAACTGTTTATACCTGAAACGTCGATGCCATTTGGAAAGTTTGAAATCTTCTCGTAGCCAATGCATAACCCCCTATGGCGTTACGGACGGATTGACGGACGGACGGACGGACGGACAGACAGAATGAATTATTACTTATACCTGAAACGTCGATGCCATTTGGAAAGTTTGTGATCTTCTCGTAGCCAATGCGACGCAAGAACTTTCCATCCTCAGAAAATACAACCACATTGTGACCCTAAAAATATATAAACAAAATTACCCCTTCTGTAGATTACAATTTGTGCTTGAAACGTTTGGACACTCAACTTATCAAAATTCACTCTGGTCCCCAAAGTTTTTGAGCCAACGATAAGAAAGCATTATTATAAAACTCAGAAATTACAACCACATTGTGAACCTACGCATAAACAAACAATTTTATTTTCAAGCAGGTATCTAAAGGGATAAGACAATATGGTCGATAAATGGATGTACACATCCCAAATGATGACACTCAACTTAATGAACCAACCAATCAAAATTTAATAAAATTTCCCGAAGTTGTTACATCAACCAATAAGAAAACGTAATTTTCAAACATTTGGGCCTAGTGTGATAAACAAACAAATGTCTCTTCCCTCCCTGGTTTGAACTGCATAGGACGCCTCTACCTTGAAATCACAGACAAAGAATTCAGATCCACTCACTGCAATATCACTTGGCTCTCTCATGTGATCTAAAATAATTTAAAATATAATCTTTATCATTTTACAATAGGACTTTGAAATCCTTATCATAAAGTAACAGGATATCTTTGAGAGTGTCTGTGTGAACCTATAAGGTTCTCCTTTACAAAGTTTTAAGTAGCTTCTAATAGGTCCTGCGAAGTTTACAACTATTTAGGGAGAGTGTATCGCCACTCTCCCAAAATAAATCACCCCTAGCAAATATTACACCCTCCCTCAGAATAAAAATCTTTTTAAAACTTATTAGGTATTTAATCATCATGCTTTAGACTATATAATCGCAATGGTTTACAAATTAAAGAAGTTTAACTCATTTTTTAAAGACCAAAATCACTCTTGTATACCTGTACAATCAAACCATCTGACCACCAAAGCGGTACCCTAACCCGACGGGACTACCCAGTACCCAATATAACCTAACCTAACGGAAAAATTAGCATACCTGCACAATCAAACCATCTAACCAGCTTTCCATAAGAGGGGTACCGAAACCCGACGGGCTTACCCAGCACTCAATATAACCTAACCTGACGTAGAGGATAAATGAAGATACCTGCACAATCAAACCATCTAACCATCTGACTAACTAAAATTGGTACCAAAACTCAACGGGGCTACCCATTACCCAAAATAACCTAACCTAATGGCTAAATAAACCTACCTGCACAATCAAACCAGCTTTCCATAAAAGCAGTACCCTAACCCAACGGGACTACCCATTACCCAATATAACCTAACCTAACCTAACCTAACCTAACCTAAAGAATAAATGTCCATACCTGCACAATCAAACCATCTGACCAACTTGCCAGACTCGGATATAACAAATATTGTCGGTGTCACACTGTCCACTGCAACTAAAATAATAATTCAATTTTACAGGGTTTGTTCTAACTTTATATAAAAATAACAGAATATATAGTATCACAAAATTAAACAATTTCGCGGCTTTTTCGCATACAATAAATAAAATACGACCACATTGGCTCATTATATTCCGTAATGAATAACAAAAATAATAATGAATAGATTTTAGTGTAAAACACTAGAGGGGTAAGTTTCTGATATATTACAAAAAAATTATTATCAATGTTTTCTAGGCATGACCAAAAGACTGACTGACAAAGTAAATTAGACAATTGATGCTCATTGATACAGGGAATCTTCACCAAAAATTTCACCAGTCTATATTCAATAGCAGACGAGAAAATCGCATTTCCCTCATAGCGTTACTGACGGACAGACAGACAAAATGAATTATTAAGCAGGCTTACTTTTTAAAAGAGCATAAAAAATGTTTACCAATATCCTCATTCCTTGTGATGGCGAGTCCTGCGACGATATCAATATATCTGATGGCAATCTTGCGGACCCAGTGCCCGTGCTTCGTGAATATCTGCATCCGTGACCGCTCGTTACCCCGGTCACAAATCACAAACTTGCCGCTGGACTGAAAAATAGAAGTTAGATTATTGTTTGTAGTATTATAGACAGGTTTCCGCGGATAATTTAATGAAAAAGTATAGGATTAAAACCAGTTTTGAAGTCCCGAGGGGCCGAAGGCCCTGACTTACAAAAATGGTATTAATTTTATTTCTTTTATTTTATTGTTTGTTGAAAACTGTCTGTAATACGATGCTGTACATGCTTTTTTAGTATGGCTGAAAAGCGATTCTTATCCAGCGGATATTAATCGGTTTTGAATCCATACTGAAAAACATTTCATATAATTCTTATTCATCTGTAAATCTTAAATCTTTCAATTCGCCTAAATGAGCCATGACCAACATCTTTCTTGGGTACCAAAGTTGACCCTCATCCTTGCCAGGTACCAAAACTTTATTTACCTTAATGACCGCCACCTTTCTTGGGTACCAAAGTTGACCCTCATCCTTGCCAGGTACCAAAACTTTATTTACCTTAATGACCGCCACCTTTCTTGGGTACCAAAGTTGACCCTCATCCTTGCCAGGTACCAAAACTTTATTTACCTTAATGACCGCCACCTTTCTTGGGTACCAAAGTTGACCCTCATCCTTGCCGGCTACCCCAAACTTGTTCTTGTACATCCCATTCTTCTCATAGATCTAAAATATTAATTACAAATATTTTGTTTGTATTTTCTCATATTTCAGCTAATAAGTGTAAAAGTATAGATGTATAGGTAACCTAGACAACTACCTGGCTCAAGTTGTACTTGTGGGGACCTTTTTTGTCATCTAGCAAATATTATAATTTGCTGTACTTAACTAAATGAATAACACTATTTTATCAACATCTTTGTATTCATAATAAACATTTTTAGTAACAGATACTTTCACATTTACAAAAAGACTAAAGCTTGATGGTAGGTTGTCTGGTTGTCTGTACTACCTGCATACGTTCATGCGCGCGCCTGGTTGTGGTTAGATCTTGTGAAAACATCTAGTGTTGGGAGTGTGTCAAATAACTAAATATTTGCAACACAAATTGCTTTCTGCTCATTTATAGCGTCTAATAGCGTTAATATTTCCGAAACTATTGGCTGATAATAAAACTAAGACTGTCGGTACAGGGTCCCCACAAACGGAAAAAACAGATGTTCAGAGGTTTATTATTTGTTGGCTTAACAACTTTGGGGACTTTTTAGTACCTATTATTAAGTTGTGTAACCAAATGTTTCAACCACTAATTGTAATCTACAGGTAGTGTAACCTAGTGTATATCATCATTGGGGATATACATCAATTCATAAGCCATTGTCTTATCCCTTTATATCCCTGGTGGTATAAACTTACCACAATCCTATGATTATGTGTGTCAGCCACAACAATTTCTTCATCGATGCCAAGGCAGAACCCGTGGGGAGCATTGAATTGAAACTGTCCAGGGCCCAGAGTACCAAACTTGCACCTCACTTGCATAGAGTTGATCTAAAATGTGAAAAATAGTCAAAAAGCCTGCATAAAAGCAGTCCGACCACCATGGATGTTTTATTGTTGATTGTGCTCTCTAATGATGGGAATATTGTCAAAAAGTTTCAGCCTTTTATCTTTTATAGAAGCCGAGAATAGTTATTTCTAAAAAACTGGTTTTAATTTTATGATTGTACATATTTATATTCGTAGAAAGCTGGATATAATACGATGCTAGACATAGTTTCTTCGTATGGATGAGAACCGGTTCCTATCCACCGGATTGGAATGAATACGAGAAAATCACGTTTCCCCTATCCACACAAATAAGAAATATCCATTTTAGTGTGATCTAAAAGAAGTATTTTTTTGGATATTTTCC
The DNA here is from genome assembly GCF_053477335.1 of Acartia tonsa. NCBI lineage: Eukaryota > Metazoa > Arthropoda > Copepoda > Calanoida > Acartiidae > Acartia > Acartia tonsa. Next base: position 46,657,254 of record NC_137271.1, read on the forward strand.
GTAAGGTTGGGTGTAACCTTTTAATCAAATGCTCTCATTAAGTCAAAGTGTTCATAATTATGACCATAATTATAAAGCAACGTCGTTTGGTCATAATTAAGAACAGTTTAACTGAATAAGCACATTTCACTAAACGGTAATGGTTTTATTATTAAAAGGATCTTACACCAAATTATCATGTACTCAAATAAAGTGAGGAACTCTGTAGCGAGCTAAATTACAAATCTCCTCTATCCCACCTCCTTTACCCCATACCCACCCCTTCTACTGGATAAAGGCATTGACCAATAACTAACAGGGGAAATAGAAACCTAAATTGACGACAATTTTCCCTGCCATAATATACGAATATATTCTACATCCATATATGGCTAACCATGGTTGTTAACCCAAAAACCCAAACCTGGTTTTTTGTTGGTTTTGGGTAGGTTATAAAACAAGCGTTTTTTTTTGTTTTTTTTTCTATATTTGGTTAGTAGTAAATTAAGTAAATTATAACAGATTCCTACAAATGCTTTAACATTTAGTTAAGTATTTCCTATCTAATTTTGTATACAATATAACTAACTAAGGTTGTAAATTGAAAGTTTAAAAGAAAAGAAACGTTGAAAAATAGATTCAATCTCTTTTGTTTTGATCATAATTGTATGTCTAAAACAAACAGTTTTCATCATTATATACCTAGTTAAAGCCCTTAATTTAACATTTCTAATTTACCCACAAAAAAAGGGTTTTATTTAAAAAAAAACTCGGGTAGGGTCTAAGTTTTGACAACCCTGTGGCTTACTTACCGATCTACTTGGTCTGAACGGGGGCACAGGGCTGAGGGACATGCCGCTCATACAAGGCATCAGGCTGTCGATGGGGGAGATTGGGGAGGCCCCGCGGGGGTCCATATGGCTCCCAGGCACCCCCAACAGCGGGGATAGGGGAGGCACGGGCACAGGAGACAGCTGACCACTGAAAAATTAAAATTGTTTAATAATAGATACAACTATTCAATCGAAATCCTTATTCAAACTATATAAAAAATGTAGTTACTTTCTAAATAAAAAAACTGTATGAAAGTTTTGTTCTTTTCAGGGAGGGAGGGGACATTTGACTGTTTATACACTAGTCCCCAAAGTTTTATAATGACATTTTCTTAACAATTTGTTAAAAAAAGTATAGGTAGTCCAAACTTTTTAACCAACAATTTAATCTACAAAAAAAGGGTAATTTTGATCTTCATCATTAAGGTATGACAAATTATTGTCCACTGTCTTATCCCTAAAAATCCATATTTATACCTATAACCAAGAGCTGAATGAGACCTGGATCTGTCCATCTCTGGCTTAAAAAGTAGTGTCCAAAGTTTTCAACCATTAAGATTTTTGTTACCTGTTTCCCAGAGCTGAATGTGACCTGGATCTGTCCATCTCTGGCATCAACAGGTTATGGTCCCATCCTCCACTAACTTTCTTCTCCTAGATAGATAGATAAATAGATAGATTGGTAGATCTGTCCATCTCTGGCATCAACAGGTTATGGTCCCATCCTCCACTAACTTTCTTCTCCTAGATAGATAGATAGATAGATAGATCTGTCCATCTCTGGCATCAGCAGGTTATGGTTTCATCCTCCACTAACTTTCTTCTCCTAGATAGATAGATAGTTAGATAGATTGGTAGATCTGTCCATCTCTGGCATCAGCAGGTTATGGTCCCATCCTCCACTAACTTTCTTCTCCTAGATAGATGGATAGATAGATAGATAGTAAGATAGATCTGTCCATCTCTGGCATCAGTAGGTTATGGTCCCATCCTCCACTAACTTTCTTCTCCTAGATAGATGGATAGTTAGATAGATGCACATATAGATAGATTGGTAGATCTGTCCATCTCTGGCATCAGCAGGTTATGGTCCCATCCTCCACTTACTTTCTTCTCCTAGATAGATGGATAGATAGATAGATAGATAGATAGATAGATAGATAGTTAGATAGATTGGTAGATCTGTTCTCTGGCATCAACAGGTTTTGGTCCCATCCTCAATTAACTTTCTTCTCCTAGATAAGATAGATAGTTGTGTAGATGTTAACTTCAAAATTTTGTTATTAACAGGTTAACCCTCGTAGGCTCTTACCTTATAAAACCTACCACGATTAAAAAAATGTTGATTTTACAACAGTTTTAAGAAAGTTTTATAGGGAGGGGGCGGAGTGACACTTTTTGAAACCAAACTAAAAGACAAAGGAACTCAACTAAAAAAAGTTACAGCTACAGTTGCTTTAAAAAGTACAATATGGAAATTCGGCGGGAAACGGCGGTTCCCCCTCCGTTTCTTCACAGTTCCATATTGTACCTCTTTTAAGCAACTGCCTTGCAAAATCTCAGAGCTGTAACTCTTTATTTAGTTGAGTTCCTTTGACTTTTAGTTTTGGTTTCAAAAAGTGTCACTTCTGCCCCCTTCCTTTAATTTTGTAAGTGTTGCTATTTATGGATCAAAGCATTCCTCTTAATTTTTGAATAATAATATTACGCATCTGACATAGCATCGCTACACAATTATCTGCCTACCTGCATTTCATCTAGTTGAGCGAGTGCGGCTATATTTGTAAATGCTTGACTTGTTGGGTTGTTGGCGTTCACAGGATCCTCCCAGTCTTTAGTCTGGCCCTAGAATAGATAGATAGATAGTTGGATAGATAGATATAGTTCAGGGGATCCTCCCAGTCTTAAGTCTGGCCCTAGGATAGATAGATAGTTAGATATAGTTCACAGGATCCTCCCAGTCTTTAGTGTGAAGATTGATATTAAACAGGCCAAGTCATATGTTATTTGTTTAGGTACTTATACCGGTGATCACAGACCAAATATCAGACTGTGTGTCTAATCTCATGAAGAAGAAGAGGCCGACTTTAAATGACCAAGGGAGGACATTTAAAGTGAAATTGGAGGTTGCTACAATGAAATCAGCTTTGATATCATAAAATCAGACATTCCTCTTCTGATGTCAAAGAATGAAATGAAACGTTTAGGCATAGCATTGGATATGAAAAATGACAAAGGCACAATAAATGGAAAACCGTTAGTCCTAAGAACAACTACTGCAGGACACTACATTGTTGATCTACTGCAAGAAGATGAAACATTAGAACAAGTCAACATAGCTGAACTAGAAAATGACAATGACAAAGAACAAATGAAAGCCTTATCTAAGATCCATCTTCAATTTGGACATAGACCAAAGAAAGCCTTTGTTACAATCCTAAAAGAAGCTGGCAAATGGCAAGAAAAGTTCTCGGACATGATTGACAAAATAATGAACAAGTAAAAAGGTTGTCTACTCAGGCGCAGAGTACCAGATAAACCATCTGTTGCACCACCAATGGCAAGTGATTTTGGCCAAGTACTAACAATTGATCTGAAAGTGTGGGATATGCACAAAGGCATATATATAATGTACATGATAGATCAATTTACCAGATTCCAAGTAGCAGCTGTTATAAGGAGCAAGGAACCGGCTGAGATTGTAAAGACACTTACACTCAAATGGTTGCCAATATTTGGCAGAGTTGAGAAGATTCTTACAGACAACGGAACAGAGTTCTGTAATGAAGAACTAAGGGAGGTAGCGAATGCTTTCAATATCCAACTGCTCACGACGGGTGCAAACTCACCGTGGCAGAATGGAACAAATGAAAGGAATCACAAAATCACAGACCAAATTGTCAAGATTACAAGGAAAACTTATCCGAATATGAGTCTTGAAGTTGCATTGGCCTGGGCAGTAACAGCAGCTAACTCATTGTCCGATGTCAGAGGATTCTCTCCTTACCAACTAGTGTTTGGAAGACAGATCAAGCTACCAAACATTCTGGATGATCCCCCACCAGCATGGGAAGAGCCTACTAAGAGCAAGACTCTGTTGGAAACACTTGAAGCCATTAACAAGACGAGAACAGAGTATACCAAGGCTGAAAGATGTGAAAGATTGAGGAAAGCACTCAAGACCAAGATCAGAGTTGCTGACACAATCTATGAGAACGGTGATATTGTGTATTTTCAGAAGGAAGGGGAAGATACATGGAGAGGTCCTGCGAAAGTTGTGTTCCAGGACAGCAAAGTGATCTTCATAAGGATAGGGAGCATTTACTACAGAGTAAGTGCTAACAGACTGATCAAAGCAGGTGACGAGCTGGTAAAGGAGATGAACAAGAGAACACAGCAGAGCAAGCTGAGAATGATGAAGACAACAGAGTGACAACAAGGGAAGTTGCACAAGAAGAAGAAAGAATTCACAATACCAGAGGTAGGCAGAAACTTTTGGATCTTGCATTGGATGAAGTGACAAGAAGTCTAATGGACCATGTCCAAAACAAGGACAAGGATCACTACTCCACAGCTAAAGATCACAAAGCCACTGAAAAACAACAACCTTCTGCTACTCAAAAGACAAAAGATGCTGAGATGGAAAAGAGTAAGGAGATCAACAATACAGCTACAGACACAGACCAAGTGAACCATGACGAAAGTGACTTACCACAAAACACAGACAACTTACCAAAAGACACAGACAAGTCTTCACAAGAAAACACAAATGCCAAAAGGGATGAAAATAGAGAGGAGAAGAAGAACACAGAGAAAGAAAAGATTCCACTGCACAACACAAGAGGATTGAAAAGGAGAAAGAATAGTCAGAAACCTACACCCACTTTCAATGAAGATGGAACACTACAGAATGCCAAATATGTGCTCAAGCGTAATGACAGGATTGAAATACTTGAAAAAGGGAAGTGGGAGAAAGGAAAGATTCTTAGTCATGGTGGAAAAGTAGGAGGGAGAAATGCTGGATGGTTCAACATTGAACTTGATAATGGCGAAGTTTTTCATGACGAAGTATCAAGTCGAGATATCAAGTATGAAAACAGCAATGAACAAGTTGAAACTGAAGATGTTGAGGTTATGACTGTGATAAAGCTAGATAATGGCAGGAGTCTGGAAATTGAAGACATTGATCAGAGAAAAGTAAGAATAAAAAATGAAGAAGAGACTGCACACCTCATGATCTCTGAAGAAATTCTAGCTGTGATGGTTCCAGCAGAACAAAGGAACTCTCCAGAATGTTTACAAGCCAAATATGATGAGCTTAACAAGCTCAAAGCTTTCGATACCTATGAAATAGTTGATGACGTAGGCCAAGAAAGAATAACCACAACCTGGGTTCTTACTGAAAAAGGAACTGAAAAGAGAGCCAGACTTACAGCTAGAGGCTTTCAGGAAGAGACAGATTTCCCAACCGATAGTCCAACAGTCCAAAAACAGTCGATCCGATTAATATCAACTTGGGCAGCAACAGAAGGTTGGTCCATATACACTAAGAGATATAAGTTTTCCGGAATTGTAATGTAGGGAGTAGATTTGAAATCTGCATCCAATTTTAAGGATTTTTTATAAAATTTGTTTTTTTGTATAATTCTTTATCTAAAAGCGGAAATACAAATTAAGTTATTTAATTTTGACATCCGTGATTGGTGGATTTAAAAAATCTGCGCTCTGATTGGATTTCGTACATCATTCAACCAATTAGAGCGCAGGTAGTTTAAAATCCACCTATCCTATTGGTCAAAATTAATTAACTTAAAATGTATTTCCGCTTTTAGATAAAGAATTTTACAAAAAACGAATTTTATAAAAAATCCTTAAAATTTGATGCAGATTTCAAATCTACTCCCTACATTAAAATTCCGGAAAACTTATATCTCTTAATATACACAACTAATATATCATCAGCTTTTTTGCAAGGAAGCCAGATGGACAGAGAAGTTTTTGTTAAACCTCCAAAGGAAGCTAATCTGCAAGGTAAGCTGCTAAAACTGAACAAGTGTCTCTATGGATTGAAAGATGCCAGCCGCAAATGGTACATGAGAGTACAGGACAAGCTTAAAGAATTAGGATTCAAGAAGTCACCACTGGACAAGGGACTTTTCTACATGATTAAGGATGGAAAGCTCATAGGTTTAGTTGGCATACATGTAGATGATTTTTTCTATGCTGGCACAAAGGAATTCATTGAACAAATTATGCCAAAAGTTTTAGGGATATTCAAAGTTGGAAAACAAGAGACCAAGCAGTTCATGTATACTGGTTTCATGTTCAAGCAAGACAAGGAGGGAATCACCATAGATCAAGACAAATATGTTGATAACGCCAATATTCCCAAAACTGATATAAAACTGATCAAGGACAAAGAAAGGGAGATGAATCAGGATGAACTGACATTGTTGAGACAAATAACCGGAATTCTGAACTGGACAGTTAGAGCAACACGTCCAGACCTTGCTTTTGATTGTGTGGATCTCTCAACTAACTTTAAAGGAGGCAAAGTTGAGAAACTCAAAGAAGCCCAAAGCTGTTTTCAGAGAATGAAAAAGAACAAGGTAGCTATCAGGATTCCTAGTCTTGATAACATAGAAGACTGCCAGGTATGGGTTTACACAGATGCTGCTTACCGTAATCTCAACAACAACACAGACAGCTGCGGTGGGTATGTAATCTTTCTGGTTAATATCAAGAATGGCAAAACAGCGGTAATAGAATGGAAAGCCAACAAGCTAAAGCGGAAAGTACATGGCACTCTTGGAGCAGAAACCCAAGTTTTGTCACTAGGTTTAGATGCAGCTCTGACCCGCGACCGTGGCTCAACACGTAGCGCATCCACTCGTCGTCGGGAAGGTGATAGGTTCGAATCTCGGTCCGACACCGCGTCATAACTAAAGACGTTAAAAATGGTTCCTGCTGCTGCTATGTCAGGTGCGCGACAAAAATAGTTAGAGTAGGGGTAATGCCTTAGCCCAAAACAGGCACAACTCACTACCATGCACAGTTAGGACTTCTCAGACAAAGGTCGTGCAATCAAAGGGTTGGTTGTCTGATGGCAAATGGACGCTTTACACCACAATCATAGGGCTTAGGGCTGACAACCCTATCCCATATCCATTAAAAAGCCACATTGTTACAGAAACACTGACAAATTGTCAGCGGCCTATGCTCCCCCTGTGGAGTGAAAAGGGCTTGTTACTGTTACTTAGATGCAGCTCTAGGTGTGAAAACACAAATTAAAGCAATCACAAATGGTCAAGTTGATTTTAAGGTAAGAGCCATCACTGATAATAAATCAGCTAGGGGCGCTGTCTATTCAGAATTTGAAGTACAAGAAAGAATGCTGAGGGCAGATATTGCCATTATCAAAGACATGATTGAGGAGAAGAGAATTCTAGAGGTACGATGGATAAAAGGACAAGACATGCTAGCAGACATATTGACCAAAAAAGGAGTCAAGAAGGAACCATTGCTGGGTGTGATACAGACGGGAATGATGTCTAAGAACACTATGGACATCATACTCAACTAAGCAGAAAATCAATCAACATTGTATATAAACATTCTGTATATAAACGTACATTTCATACATAATTTTCTTTGGTACTGAACAAATTTTCAAGATTTGGCAACATCTTTCAAGAACAACACTCAAAAATTCCAGAGCACGTAAAATTAATTACGCGGCATTGCATCAAAAATGAAGTTTTCAGCAACATAGGCGCAACGATTGAACAAAGGAAATAAAAAATCTTAATAAAGCAATGTAAAAATTTAGAGCCCGGAAAAATAACTACGCGGCATTGCATCAAAACTGGAGTTTTCAGCAACGCAGGCGCAACGAATTCATTAAGGAAACATGAAACGTCGAGAAATGAGTGAAAAACAAATTTTATCCAGAAAAAGTGTTGTATATGTCTTTAAAAGTGCACGATAGTTACAATTTCGCAGAAATTATTAGTATGTCATCTCTATTTTAACCTTTTCATCCATAAAACACCACCAACCAAAGTCTGTTACAATGCAAAAATATTTTTTTGTCAGCTTAACCCCAATCACAGTGTAACCATGAAAATTTTCCTTTTATAATAGCAAAAGATCAAGCGAGTTTACAAACAATTCAATATGTTCACATCATTGTTTTTCTCATAAATACTTTTCATTTTTCAGACAACATACCAAGTTTTTATCGAGAATTTAAAAAAAAAATGCCTCCAAAGGATTATATCTTTGCCAGCTACATGATGCCCCATAGAATTTGGGATGAATCCATGACACGAGCCAAATGGATATCACTCAAGAATTACGATATCAGGACATGCACTGATGTCATATTGGATGCGGTGAATGATCAGAGTGAGAGCAAAAATATCATCGTGTTAGCGTATCAAAAATGGGCAGGTGCCCTAGAGAACAAGAAGTTAATGAAGTATCTCGATGAGATAGTTGAGGCCGTCAAGAAACAGGAGAAGAATAAGCTCATCTTTGGAACCTGCCTGTTCATTCCAAACAGCTCAGTAGTGTGGAAGAAAGTTGGGGAGTTAAACGAAAACCTAAGATGGTGTAATGAGCGTTTAGGCATGCCACCATTAAACATGCATAAAATGGCCATGTGTTGGATCTCAGAATCGGACAAAACCTTAAGGGTGAGGGGAACCTCTTTTGTGGAATTCCAGTTAGGGCTTGGTTTAGGCATCAATGCCAGTTACGAGTGCCTGATCAAGATAAAGAACCACATCCTCATTGCTCTAAACATCACCTTCTACGGGACTGCAAGCAAGAGAAGATCAAGCTCGGTTAGAGTAAGAGTTCCTCCCCCTCTTATTGAAACTGAGGGATATCGTTTTAATGAGTTTCACAGGCAGGAGTTAGGAGATAGGAATTTGTCAGGAAGACCAAAGTCAACTGGTGGATATAGGAGATCAAGGTTGACATGGAGCCAAAGAAGGCCAGAGGGATGGCAAGCATGGGACATCTATAAATCTACCCCCTGGACTAAAGATGAAAGAGAGAGGGCACTGGCCGAATATTTGGAAGAGCTTCACCAATCCTCGGAACGACCAGTTTTTGGAGTACAGACCAAGAAGGAGGAGGAGCAGGAGTCCCAGCTGGTAGAGGAGGAGGGGACAGTTGATGACCTGATTGTTTTCTCTGAAGATGAGGGCATAGGAGGAGGAGAGCCGGAGGACAGAGAGGCGGAGGTGCTGACAAGTAAGCTAACACTTGGAGGTGGAGATGTTGAGGAATGTGAGGTGGAGAATGAGAAGGACATAGAAGATTGTAATGAGAGTGAGCTTGAGGCTATAGAGGCAGCGGACATTGAGAACAGCCATGAAAGATACAACAGGATCAACGAGGAATTGGTACTTCAGTACAGGAAGGAGATAGCCACCAAGTCTGTCCAGCTATCCAAGGAGAAGACTGCTTCCAAGCAATGGAAAGGTGTAGCAAGCAAAGTTGAGGAGGAGAAACATGCCATGGGCAAAGATTTGGAGTACTACAAGCGTAGGGTAGAAATCCTAGAGTCTCAGGTTGAGAGGATCAACAACGAGTACTACTTCCCCAAGGGTCTTTATGAACATGGAGGAAGAAAGAGAGAGCTGAAACCTACTGGCAGACAATACACACAACCTGGGGATCTCGCATTCATGAAACACTAGGTAATAGACCAAGGATCTCACAAAAAGTTCAGAAAACGAAAACAGTTTATAATTAATGTGAAGATTGATATTAAACAGGCCAAGTCATATGTTATTTGTTTAGGTACTTATACCAGTGATCACAGACCAAATATCAGACTGGGTGTCTAATCTCATGAAGAAGAAGAGGCCGACTTTAAATGACCAAGGGAGGACTCTTCTGCTAATCTAAAGCACCCAGTGATAATAGACCAAGCATTTGTGAATTTTACAGAGATCAGAAATGCTGCTGTCTACCTGGATGAATGGTTACACATGTTTGTTTTGTGGTGAGTCACGCTACTTTTATTGACTTTCACATTTAGTCTGGCCCTAGATAGATAGATAGATAGTTAGATTGATAGATATAGTTCACAGGATCCTCCCAGTCTTTAGTCTGGCCCTAGATAGATAGATAGATAGCTGGATAGATATAGTTCACAGGATCCTCCCAGTCTTTAGTCTGGCCCTGGGATAGATAGATAGATAGTTAGAATCAGGGTTTCGGAGCCGGAGCCGGGAGCAGCAACATTTTTGGTGGAGCCGGAGCTGGATCCGGAGCCGTATTTTTCCGTTAAAAACGGCTCCGGCTCCGGACTAGCTAAAAATGATTTTTTAAAGTAATATTATAATTTGGCAACAGTCTATTTCCATATAATAAACTGAAAAACTATTGTTACTTAACAAATAGACACACATCCTTCTACTTTTATATAGCTTTAATCAAATAAAAGCAAAATATTTTATATTATTTATTTTATTTCATCAAATTCAATAATGAAAAAAAATTGATATATTAATTTTAAGGTAGGAGCCGGAGCCACATCAAAATTATACGGCTCCGACACGATAGATATAGTTCACAGGATTCTCCCAGTCTTTGGTCTGGCCTTAAACAAATAGATAGATAGATAGTTGGATAGATAGCTAGATAGATAGTTAGTTGGATGGTTAAATAGAAAGATATACCTAGTTCACAGGATCCTCCCAGTTTTTAGTCTGGCAATGGGATAGATGGATAGATAGATAGTCACCTCAGAGGCATGAAACAAATCAGCTAGAGTTATAGCAAGAGTAGGTCCAGAATTTTAATACATATAGGTATAGAGATAGATAGATAGATAATAGATACACAGATAGATAGATAATAGATAGATAGATACCTCAGAGGCATGAAACAGATCAGCTAGAGTTATACCAGGAGTAGGTCCAGAATTTGATCTCTCTAACTTTTCTGCCAACTGAGCCAAACTGAAATAAGCAAAATATTTGTATCAAAAAGTAATTGCAATAGGTAGGTTTAAGATTAGGTATAATTAGGTTTAAAAATTACTTTATAAATCAGGTTTATTTGTTTGTTTATATGACTAAAATAATTTTTCTCGTATTCATTCGAATCCGGTGGATAGGAACCGGTTCTCATCCATACGAAAAAACTATGTCTAGCATCGTATTATATCCAGTTTTCTACGAATATAGAAATGTACAATCATAAGATTAAAACTAGTTTTTTTAGCCGGTGCCTTCGGCACCACGGGGCTAAAAAAAACTAGTTTTAATCTTATAATTGTACATTCTATATCCGCGGAAAGTCGTTTACAATACGATACGAGAAATAACTATATTCGAATTCTGAATTTTCTTTTGTTTCTATCATTATTTCCTCTGTTTCATGTTCATTTCCATACGTAAGTCCATCTATCTGTATGAGAATCTTTCTTCGTGTCTGTCTATCTATCAGTCTATCCATCTGTCTATTTGAATGTCTATCTATCTGTATGCTAATCCATCAATATGTCAGTCTATCTATTTGTTTGTTTGTTATTCTATCCATCTATCTGTCTAACTGAGTCAGTCTATATAACTTTTCGTCAGTCTATCTATCTATCTGTAAGTCTATCTAATTATCTGTCTGTCTTTTTTTCTCTCAGTCAGTCTATCTGTCTATCAATCTGCCTGCCAGTATATAATCTATTTTTCTTAATCGATATTTATCTGTCGGAATGAATATATGTCTGTCAATATTTCCATCTGTCTATTTATCTATCTATCTGCCTATCTATCAGTTTGAATGTATATTTATCGGTCAGAATGTATATTTATTTGTCTGTGGGTGGTATGTCTGTCTCTCTGTTAGTCTATTAATTTGTCTGTCATACCTGTAATCAGTCCTTGAGTGTTGCGAAGACAGCATATCCTGGCCCAGGAGGGGCGGAGTTATCCCCCGCCCACCCAGGGGTGGGGTGTGTCCCCGTCCCCCGGTCAGGGGAGGCGTGTGTCCCCGCCCAAAGGGTGGGGGTGTGTGGCCGCGATAGAGATCTGGGTGGGAGGTGCCCATGCGCCGCCTAAAAAGAAAAATTTTTATCAAAAAAAATTAAAAATCACCATGTTTTAAATCAGGACCTACGGAATTTTCTGGTTACTTCCTAAATCGTGCCTTATGGTTATAGTAATCATCATGCAAAGTATCAAATAGATAGGGTAATTCTAACATGAAGGAATACAGCTAACCGGACCAACCCTAATTTTAGAAAAGCTTCGCTTTTTAAATGATTGAAACAAAAGAGAGGTGAGCAAAATTTATACTTAAAAGGAAAGAGGGAGGCCTCTACTGATTTTTATGGTGTACTATAAAACCAGAGGGTTAACATTCTCCGACTATCTCTTTAACTATCTATCTATCTATTTTACCAAGGATATTAATATATCTATCTATCTATCAATCTCACTATCTATCTTACCCTGGATATCCTAGATGAGCAGGGCTAGTATCTGGACCAGTTAACAACTGACTATCTGTCTATCTATCTCACTATCTATCTGTATATCTCACTATCTATCTATCTATCTTACCCTGGATATCCTAGATGAGCAGGGCTAGTATCTGGACCAGTTAACAACTGATTATATGTCTTGTCTATCTATCTATCTATCTGTATCTCACTAACTATCTATCTGTCTATATATCTATCTATCTCACTGTCTATCTATCTTACCCTAGATAATGATATCCTAGATGAGCTGGGCTGGTATCTGGACCAGTTAACAACTAACTATCTATTTATCGATCTATATATCTCACTAACTATCTATCTGTCTATATATATCTCTATCTATCTATCTATCTTACCCTGGATAATCCTAGATGAGCTGGGCTGGTATCTGGACCAGTTAACAACTGACTATCTATCTATCGAACTATATATCTATCTATCTATCTATCTATCTATCTATCTATCTGTCTATCTATCTTTCTTACTATCTATCTCACTATCTATCTATCTATCTTACCCTGGATATCCTAGATGAGCAGGGCTGGTATCTGGACCAGTTAACAACTGACTTCCTGATCTTGTACTTCCACCTAAATAGATTAAGATCTCACAAACGACCATTCTGGTTTAATACAGAAAATCTTATGTTATATCGCAGGGTGGCGGAGCCGTATAATTTTGATGCGGCTCCGGCTCCTACCTTAAATTAAATATATCAATTTTTTTTTATTATTGAATTTGATAAAATAAAATAAATAATATAAAATATTTTGCTTTCATTTGATTAAAGCTATATAAAAGTAGAAGGATGTGTGTCTATTTGTTAAGTAACAATAGTTTTTCAGTTTATTATATGGAAATAGACCGTTACCAAATTATAATATTACTTAAAAAAATCATTTTTTGCTAGTCCGGAGCCGGAGCCGTTTTTAACGAAAAATACGGCTCCGGCTCCACCAAAAATGTTGCTGCTCCCGGCTCCCGGCTCCGGCTCCAGAACACTGTTATATTGAATAAATGTAATAATCAACGTTTAGTCTTTGATGAAGTGCTTAATCCCCTAGCCCCTAAAGAGAAAGTTACTTTATCTTTAATTTAAGCAAAAACTTATCATTTATTGTGTTAGGGGTGTTAATAAGAGATTTTTAGAAAAAGAATTCATTAGATTACTTCGATAGTAGGTCCTTAGTAAAGCCCCCCCTCTCCCCCCTATTTTTAGATATTTGTATCAGGACAGACAAATATCTAAGTAAAAAACTTAATCTGGTCTATGATATGCATAAATCTTAAGGAGTAAGACAATGGACGATAAATTGATTTACACCCCCATTCATATTAAAAAAAAATAACAACCTGTATCTGGACGATTAATTGATATACATTCCCAATGATGATAAACAAAATTAACCTGTATCTGGTCTGGGAGGTAAGGCAGGTCTAGATTGTTGCATCATCATGCCAGAATTTATAAACTGAGGCACCTAGGATATATATAAGAATAAGACATCTAGGTATCTTTCTAGCTATCTTAATTATATATCAAAATCATGTCTAAATTCTACACCATCATACAAGAAACTATAAACTGAAGTCTATCAGGTCTTATAAAATGTTAAAAAGTATTAAAGCTACTGACAACCCAAATCCTTTCTGCATAGTTCCTTTTAACAGCATAAAAAATAATCCATAAATCCTTCAGTTTTGATAAATCAGAGGATGGATAAATTACCTATAGTTTAAAAATTGAAATATCATTTCATTTTATATTTATCTAGTTTCTATCTTTCTATCTAACTATCTAGATAACTAACCATCTATTCATCTAGTTAACTTTCTAGATATCTATCTATCTACCTGTAGGCTAGGTGGATTAACGAATAGCTCAGATCCCATGGGAGAGTGTAGACGGGAGCTACCCATACCCCCCTCACACGGGGGCAGAGGGGACAGTAGGTGCTCCCCCGGGGAGACAAAGCCCTGCGGGGTCACAAGATACTTCAATATTTATTATTTGACCAAATTATGTAGGGGAACAGTATTTACTGGTCTTAGAAAGGTAAAATCAGTGTTTTTGAAACAAACTGATATCTTTTCAGATTATGATCCTTACATACCTACCTATAGTGTTTAAAAAATTTAAAAAAAGAAATACGGACCGTTCCTTCTTGGGATAAAATGCGAGAAAATGTAATTATGCCTTATTTACTACTAAATTGTATTTACTAGTAGTGCACATAAACACTAACCCCTTTATTTTTATATAAATTGAAAATAAGAAAAGGAAGTATTTTTGTGTGTTTTGTCTTAAACTTTTTGAAACAACCTAGTACGTTAACATAAAAGCAGGTGTTTGTGAAAATGAAGTAGCGACGCCACTGTATAAATAATGTGAGTATCTGTGTGTTGCCTGATCAGGAACCATTGGGGACAGAAGATCTGAACACGTTGACATCTTTTTCTCTCGGGGCATGTTCGTGATTGCCTAAATATACGGGGGTGATTTTGTCAACATAATTAAAGCAGAGAGAGAGGGGAAAATGTGCTATTACACTAGTCCACAAAGTCTTAATTTTTGGCTTGTCAATTATGGGGACTTTTATTTGTCATGTACACTAATGTATGTACACTTTCAGGCCACCAGTCCACTGGAGAAGAACAACGGGTTGCCTGCGGCTCACTGCGGCAGACATTCTAATTTCGCGGTTGCTAACAGCAATTTAAAGATTTTCATTTTTCAGACCGCTTAATTATAATGTCTGCCGGCTCTTTGGAAAACTAAGCTGTCCAGAATTAACATCCAGGTACAGCTTAGTTCTTCAAATCATTAACCTTTCCACCTTCCCTATTAACAAATAATGTAATTGGGGGGAGGATAGGACAATAGCTTAGGCCGGGTGAAGTTTAGGTTTCCACCAAATTTCCCAAAATATAACTCTATTTGTTTAGGCCTAAACATCAAGATCTTCCAATAATTCCAGACTCCATTAAATGCCCTGAGGCCCCGCCTGGAGACCCTAACCGTACTCCCGTCCTGGCCCCCTGCACCCCTTGGATAACCTCTGGTGAGATTGTGATAATTTGATCCTTCCCTGCATTACAGACCCAGGTAGTTTATTATTGCAAAAGCTGCTCTATAACTAGCCAATCTGTAAGTCTTAAGCCTCAAGGGGGATATAGCATCCTTCCCGCACATTGATGTTTACAGACTGTTAATTCTGTACAGCTGCTGAGGTGCTTTACAACTAAGTGCCACCCACCCATAGGACAACTCCTTGTCCTCTTATTTAACAATAACTGTTAAGTAATCCGAACCTGTTTTTCTCCCTACCCATAGGACAACTCCTTGTCCTCTTATTTAACAATATAGCTGTTAAATAATCTGAACCTGTTTTCCCCCCTACCCCTTTTCATCTCCCTGATAGCTTGCGGTCCCTGCCATACTGCGCCATATTAAAGACAACAAAAATTCGGTGAAGATTCTCCCCTCATCATTTATTTGTTGTAAAAACACAAAAATATAAAAACACCAAAAAAAAAAAAAAAAAATATAAGCTAAAGAGAGGTATAATTTAAATAAATAAATTAACAATAGCATTCAGTGGTCAATGAAGGAGATTTTTCTCACTAAACCGCCCGGAGCAATTACACGCTCAAGGCATAACACCCTCTATCATCCATCTAACTCACACCCCACCCCTTCTCACACCAAACGTTCACAATCCGACTCTGCGACTGTTGCGAGTCGTCGGCCTAAAACCGTCAGAGTTTTAGCCAAAAAACATAAACTCAACACCCCGTTTGAATTACGCGCCAAAAAACTCCTTAAAACAAAAAAAGCGCTACTTCAACGGCAAAAACCGGTTGACCGCAACTCTAGGCCCGTCGTTTCCTCACGCAGGCCCAGCGTTAGTCGCACCCCCCCAGGCCAAAATAGCCACCACCGTAGCCCATCCCCGTCACCTATCCGAGGATTCCCTACACCCCCTGCAGCTCCCCAACTACTTGCAGCCCCCCACTTACCCTCCTCACCTGTTGATCCACTGGTAGCTTTTCCCGTTATACATCCGTATAACGGCCTTTCACCACAAACCCCCACAACCCCTACAGATACTGAAGAGTTTGAGCTAGCCCCACAGCAACTAGATTGGGATAATTATTCCCCCATACCATCCTTCCAAAAATCAGCTTCAATTCTTGAAGAAGCTTTGGAACAACTCTATTCTGAAGATTTACAGAAAGAGGTTCAGGACGAGGTTTTTTATAACCCTGAACAGTTCCCATTACACGACCACCTCCCAGGCTCCGCTTATAACGCTTCCACATCGACACACAATATTAGTGTCGATCTATCTGCGCTTGATACAGCACAAACCCCAACCATGACTGATGAGGCAACCAAACTCATCATCGAATGCGATGTGTGCATGATGATAGACGAAGACTGTCAGAGCATCATAAATAACCCTGACAGGTTTAGCATTGAAAAGCTAGACAATAGTCTATCATTGTTGGAAGAAAAAGCCTCGTCAATTCGCCACATCATAGCTTTCTTTCGCAACAGCCCAGACCCAAGGGTCACCGAAGCTGACATGAACAAAGCGTTACAGCTACGTATAGCCATGCGCTCAAAAATCGAGTTCATTCATGAACATCGTACATCACGTTTGAAAGCTCAACCGATTACGACGACTGCTGCTCCAGCAGTACCTCTCTCTACTTGCTCTGACGACTCGACTACCACTTCAGCAGTCGGATCCGAGGCAGGTACCTTACCATGTGATGGCCAAGTAATTGTGCCTCCAGCAGTTACGACTCAGGCCACAGCTGTTCCTGCTGCAACTATGCCCCAGCAAACAGCTCCCATCCCCAACCGCATAAATCCTACAACATATGCGGTAAAACAAGCAAGGGTAAAACAAAAAAGGGACCCCTTGCTTGTTGAGCTCGACGATCTCTGCGAAAAGTTCGGCGACCTTAAAACGACCGAAGTTAAGCAGTTAGGTCAGTTCAATAAACTTAATGCTCAATTCAAAGAGCTACTCGAAAAGGCACAGCGTTCCTTACATAAAGCCAAAACGCTTTGTGAGGACGCGATGCTTACGGACATGGAGGAAGATGCGACAGCATTGGATGCCCAGTCCACCACGCTCGAAACTGAAATATCCAGCGTGGAATCATACGTTGAACGCTTGAGGGACCATTTCGGGGTGCCTATCTCAGGACACTCTTTCAATCAGCGTTCTTCCAACATTCCTATCCCTCACTTTTCTGGGGCCAAAACAGATAAACTTGACCTCTTTACATTCCAAAAGAAGTTCCAGATTTACATCGACTCAATGCCTTCCATAGCAGAAGTCGAAGCATTGGAGATACTGAAAGAGAAATGTCTCCAAGGCAATGCACAGATGTTGTGCTCTGCCGAAAAATCCATTAAGGCCTGTATGAAGCAGCTGTCGTTCCACTACGGCAGCAAAACCAGCATCATAGCTAAACGCAAGGCCAAAATCATGGAACTTGGACCATGCCCTAAATACAACTGGGAACAGCAGATCACATGGATGGTAAAACTCCGTTCA
This sequence comes from Acartia tonsa, assembly GCF_053477335.1. NCBI lineage: Eukaryota > Metazoa > Arthropoda > Copepoda > Calanoida > Acartiidae > Acartia > Acartia tonsa. The sequence continues at coordinate 46,675,145 of NC_137271.1, forward strand.
CTGCTTGCTGACACCCAAGAATTTGCAAAAGAAAATGACGCGGAGCAAACCTTGTATCACGGCAAAACAGATATTGCCAACTCCGTGTTGAATCTTCTTAAAGGCGACTACTTTAAGGAGATGTCTAGAAAATTCATGTTGAGTGCAGATGAGCACGGGGAAGAAGACGGCCAGTATTGCTATGAACAACTTCTCCTCTTTCTTGACTCTGAGCTCCGCCAGCTACAATATCAGCTCAATCAACATGAAGGGGCATCCCTCCACACTGGCACCGCAACTTCTTTCGGCAACAATGCCAACACAAACAGCGGCAGTTCCAGTAACAAACAGTCCAATCATGCTGGTAACAACCCGGGTCATAAAAACTCGAACCGGAGTAAACCAGCTTCTCAAACTTACACGGCCTCCACTTTCTCGGCCTCGGAGGACCCAAAACAACGCCCTAAAGGCAAGGCCTCTGATAAGTCCGCTAAGACGCCCACTCCACTCTTAGCATACACAGGCGCTGCTTCTAAGCCTGTACCAACTGATTGCGCGCTTTGTCAGAACAAACACACATATTTGTTCCAATGCCAGGTGTACATCAATACACCACATAAGGAGAAACGCCAACTCCATGGCAAGACAAAAGCCTGCCACAGGTGCCTCAGAATGGACGCCAGCGTCAATTTCGACAATATTGACGAATGGTGGAATAACCACAAAAACGACTGTCGCACCACCTTTTACTGTCAAGCTGACAATTGCCAGTACGCGTCCGCTCATCGCGTGCAAAAGCATATCCTCGCCTGCTCTATTCATGTCGAGCAGAATAAAAAGAGGTTAGGCGATTTCCGCAAGTCATTGCCAAAGGATGTTCCTATAACATCTGGCAACCTTCTGTTCATGGATAATATCACCATGAATCTCCAAACCTCTGACACCACACCTGACGTTTCCGACCCCAACACCTTCCCTGATGTTGCTGCTCCTGGCATTTTCATGTGCCAAAACGTCCCTGATCTTTCCGGCAATCCGCTGTTTGTCTTTTACGACAGCGGTTGTGGCACAGCCGCAGTTTCAGCTTCTGCAGCGGCCAGACTAAATGCCACAGAACACAGACCTGGACCCACCCTCATGAACGTAGCAGGTGGTAAAGTCGTCCATCTTCCCTATGGCAGTGACAAGTTCACACTGCCATTAGTCGACAGTGCCATGTCCGCAACTATAATTGCTGCAAAAATGGACACGCTGACGGCTCCATTTCCTCGTTGGGACCTCAAGGAGCCTTATGGTGACCTTGCAAATCATTACAAAGGCCACGAGCTCCTCCCCACCGTACCAGATGTCATTGGCGGAGGCCAAGTCGACATAATCCTGGGAATCAAGTACAATTACTTGTTCCCAATGCGCATCTGCTCATTGCCCTGTGGCTTATCTTTATACAGAAGCCCACTTAAGGGTATCGACGGCCACACAGGTGTACTTGGTGGCCCCCACAAGGCTTGGGCTAAAGCAGCCGAGACTGTAAACTTTGTTGGTGCTGCTCTCTTCTTCACCAACGAGCTGTCTGCCTACCGCTATACCACTGAAACACTTCTGAACAGTGGCAGGAATTGGTGCGCGGATGACTCCAAAACCGACACCTTTCCGTATCTCCGTCCAATCACTGTTGAGGAAACTACAGACGAGGACGCTTCGCTGGATGCTCATACATACAGCACCAATATTCAACACGTCAAACGACATGAACGCAAGTATCTTGAGAGTGAAGACATAGGCACTCAAGCACCTTACCGTTGCATAGCATGCCGTGGCTGCAATGACTGCAAAAACGGAGACATTCTGGAGGCAACTTCTCTGAAAGAAGAGGCCGAACAACTCCTAATAAAAAAGTCCGTCAAGTTCTTACCTGATGAACGCCGGATCGTAGCATCTCTTCCCTTCATTGCTGATCCGGTTAAGGAGTTACAACCAAACAAAAACAGGGCCCTCAAAGTTCTGGAGTCCCAGCTGCGAAAATTGCAGAAGGATCCAGAGGCCAAACTACAAGTTATGGCGTCACATGACAAACTAGCATTGAATGGCTATTCATGTGACATTGATGACCTATCCCCTGAGGAACGCGCCCTTGTAGACAATCTGCCAGGAGAATACTACCTCCCTTGGCGATTCGTCACTAAAGAAAACTCTCTTTCCACTCCAGTCAGGGTTGTATTTGACGCTTCGGCGACAACCTCGTCAGGTAAAAGTCTGAACGACGTCCTAGCAAAGGGCACAAACAGACTCGAAAAAATCTTAGCTCTGGACATCAATTTCAGAGCAGGTCCACATGCTTTCGCATGCGACATACGGATGGCATACAATCAGATTAAGTTGGATCCATCTGATTTCCGCTGGCACAAGTACTTGTGGGTTGATAGCCTTGCCCCTGGTGGCACCATCAGAACGCGCATCATGCGCACCATCATTTATGGGGTTAAACCTTCTGGCAACCAAACGGCAGAAGGTCTTGAACAGGTAGCTCAGTATGTCATGGACAATCATCCTGAACATACTGCAGGTGCCCAGGTTCTCAAAACCAAAACTTATGTTGATGATACTTCTGATTCAACAGACTCCGCAACTGAACTAGACAAAATCATTGCGGGAGTCAAATTCACTCTTGACTTAGCAGGCATGAGCGTCAAAAGCTTTGTCAAATCTTCAGCTGTACCTGAAGATACTGTGTCGAATGATGGCACACATGTTAGCTACCTCGGCTATCGATGGGCTCCACTTGCTGACACTCTCAGTCTGGACGTCAAACCTCTCTCGTTCGGTAAAACAAAACGAGGTAAAAGACCTCCACCAGTAGAAGGAAGTCTTGAAGAGGCTCTCCTACACAATTTCACAAAAAGAACAATCTTGTCGCAAGTTGCCTCTAACTTCGACCTTCTCGGACTCTGCACCCCCGTGACTGCTAAATTCAAAGCAGACTATCACGACCTCCTTTCTTACGCCACTGGCTGGGACGACGGTCTCCCAACCAAGTTGCTTCCCACATGGGTGACTAACATTGAAACGATGCAACAACTTGCGTCAGTTTCGTGCCCACGGTCCGTAATTCCGGCAAATTCTAAGCCCAAAGTTGATCTCTTAGTCTCTGTTGATGCTAGTCAAAACATGGCAATCGTATGCGTGCATGTTAGGTCAATGTCTCTCACAGGCGAGGTCACTGTCCGACTAGCTGCTGCCAAATCAAAGATTGTAACTGGTAGCACAATTCCTCGAGCAGAGCTCAGGGCAGCTGTTGTAGGCACCATTCTCGCAACAACCGTTGCCAAAAATCTCAAAAACAAGGTAGAAAAAGTCACCTACTTCACAGACTCTTCCGTTGTGCTATCTTGGCTTCATCAAGATGCACGCCCTCTTTCTCTTGGCGTACGCAGCTGCGTCATCGAAATTCGCCGATTCTCTTCCCCAGACCAATGGCGACATGTTGAATCTGAAAACAACATAGCCGACTTGGGTACTCGTTTCCTCGCCACTATCAAGGATATCGATGCTAATTCTGAATGGCAAAACGGCAAACCCTGGATGTATCTTGATTACCAGGACATGCCAGCCCAATCCTTCCAAGATCTTAAACTATCAATGGAAGCGAAGCAGGCTGCTGCCCAAGAGGTCAGAATCCTCCACGGTGATACGAAATCACCTCAGGAAAGAACGGCAGAGATAACCAAGTTCTCGAATTATCTCTACGACCCGTGCAAACGGTCATGGCCCAAGTCTCTCCGTGTCATGGCCATTGTTCGAAAATTCTGCTTTTTCGACTTCAAATCGTACCGTAATTTGAAGGCCCCCCCTCATCCAAATCCTCAGGTCGTCCAACTTTCGGACGAAGAAATCCACAAGGCGGAGAATTACTACTTTAGACTCGCTACTAAAGAAGTGCTTAAGTTCTCCAACTCAAAGGCCCACGGCAACAATGTCGTCACTGACGATGGCATTGTCAAATACAATGGTCGTATTGTCGAGGGCACTAACATAGAAGACGTTGACAATATCATGCCTGATTTGTCTCCCCTCCACTTCGTTAGACCGATAGTCGATCGGTATAGCTTAATAGCATACTCCGTTATGCTATACGCCCATCAAGAGCTTGCACTACACAGAAATGTAAACGCAACACTCTTAGAATCCAGGCACGTTGCCTACATTCTTAATGGCAGAGATCTCTCCAAAGAGATCAGAGCGGCTTGCCCACATTGTCGTAGGTTCAAGGCCAAGCTTCTAGAAGCTGAAATGGGACCAATCCATCAAAACAGATTGACCATTGCTCCCCCGTTCTACTACTGCCAACTTGACCTAATGGGTCCGTTCTTAGCTCACTGTGAACATAACCACAGATCCACAGTCAAGGTTTGGGGTCTAGTCTGTAGAGACCCAGCCTCATCCGCAACGGCTTGTTATGCTATGACGAAGTATAACACTGACGCTTTTCTTCAAGCCTTCCAACGATTCGTTCATCGTTATTGCTACCCTAAAAAGGTCTTCATCGACCCAGGTGCACAGCTCATCAAGGGCGTAGCAAAATCAGAGTTTTCCATGGCTGACATCACTAAAACGCTCAATGGAAAAAGTTGCAGCATAGAGTACGAGATCGGTCCCACTGCTGCCCACAACTATCAAGGTTGCGTGGAACGCTCAATCAAAGAGATCAAAACTTTGTTCCATGCAACATTCAACGGTCTCAAGCTGGACGTCATGTCCTTTGAGACCGCCTTTTCATACATTGCCAATGAAATAAACAACATGCCAATCTGCACGGTATCCAGAACGGAGGATATAGGTCACGCAGACCTTATCACGCCTAACCGTCTGATACACGGCAGGAATAACAGGCGTGCACCCACTGGACCAATGAGGGTAGAGCAACCATCCCGCCTATTGGAACAGATGGAACGCCTCTATCAATCATGGTGGCAGATCTGGCTGTATGAACGCCTTCCAGATTACATTCCAAGACCAAAGAAATTTGGCAAAACAGGTCCACAACCAAAAGAAATGGATATCGTTGTTTTCCTCCGGTCCCCAGATGAGTTGATTGGCGATCAACTCTGGCGCCTTGGCCAGGTCCTACACCTCATCACTTCTGATGATGGTATCGTCCGTCAGGTAATTATCCGTTGGCGGAAACACTGGAAGGAAGAGTTTCATGAAACCAGAAGAAGTGTCCGGCACATTGCCATCCTGTTCTCCGAGGACGAGCTCGCACTAGTTGACCAAATCAGGTCCGCAGCCTCCAAGTGTGACGAGTCATACGCTTCAGAGCAAAAAACCTAATAAAACCGTTCCTGAAACGGGTTAACACAATGCGTCGCAAATGAGTTACACCCGTTAAACTTTGGCTGAATTTGCCATAGGCTGAATTTGCCGAAGATAATAATTAACCTCACGGACACGCATTACGATGTTTTGCGTTTCCAATTTCAAATCTGCAACTAATAAAGGCTGTAATTGCCGAAAAAATATAACTTAACCGACAAGCATTACGATGTTATGCATGTCTAAAATTCAACTCTGCTATTAATAAAGGCTGTAAGTGTCGAAGATAAAAAACCCTACCTCATTACATTACATAATCCTGCACATTGATTTTAATAATGTCATTATTAAATATTCAATTACTACAAAAGAAAAATCCTGCTTAAAGGTTCACACTCCCTTTAATAACTTTAATAATCTCATTATTAAATGTTATCTTACAACAAGTAGATGCTGCCTAATGTCTTTAATAATCTTATTATTAAATGATTGATTACCCCAAGAAGTTTACCCCACTTATGAGGATTGATTCCAGCCGAAGAAAACCTGGATTAGTATTAATCATATATTGTAAATTTAAAATTGTTTACAAAATAGTTATTTATTTATTTATTTTAACCCATTGTAAACGATACGCCCCATAAAAAAAAAAAAAAAAAAAAAAAAAAAAAAAAAAAAAAAACACATTGAAGGCTATTGCTGCTGGGCGTATCGTTCTTCCTATCTTCTGTAAACTGCAGTGATCAACCCGCACCCCTATGTTCTTCTTTTTCTTGCCGGGAGTGTCATGTACACTAATGTATGTACACTTTCAGGCCACCAGTCCACTGGAGAAGAACAACGGGTTGCCTGCGGCTCACTGCGGCAGACATTCTAATTTCGCGGTTGCTAACAGCAATTTAAAGATTTTCATTTTTCAGACCGCTTAATTATAATGTCTGCCGGCTCTTTGGAAAACTAAGCTGTCCAGAATTAACATCCAGGTACAGCTTAGTTCTTCAAATCATTAACCTTTCCACCTTCCCTATTAACAAATAATGTAATTGGGGGGAGGATAGGACAATAGCTTAGGCCGGGTGAAGTTTAGGTTTCCACCAAATTTCCCAAAATATAACTCTATTTGTTTAGGCCTAAACATCAAGATCTTCCAATAATTCCAGACTCCATTAAATGCCCTGAGGCCCCGCCTGGAGACCCTAACCGTACTCCCGTCCTGGCCCCCTGCACCCCTTGGATAACCTCTGGTGAGATTGTGATAATTTGATCCTTCCCTGCATTACAGACCCAGGTAGTTTATTATTGCAAAAGCTGCTCTATAACTAGCCAATCTGTAAGTCTTAAGCCTCAAGGGGGATATAGCATCCTTCCCGCACATTATTGAATTTTGATAGGTTGGTTCATTAAGTTGAGTGTCCAACCGTTTCAACCACTAATTATAATGTATTGAAGGGGTAATTTTGTGTATCATCACTGGGGACGTACATCAATTTATCGGTCATTGGCTTATCCCTTTAGATCCCTGAGAATTATGAGATTGAAGGGAATGTTTATCATTTACTCTATTATATTCTTTGTCAGTTTTATATATATCTGTATGTCCGTTTGTCTGTAAATACCTTGGAATATCTGTCATCGTCGCCGTCATGTATCACATCACGTTGAGCAATTTCTGGTATGACTATAGCAAATATAATATGTTTATTTATAATTAATTTATTATTACTTGGATGTTACACCAGATTTTTATCAAATAAAGTGAAACTTGAAGATGGCTAAAATACATTCACTCTTTCAATCCCAACGTAAACGTGGAATGGTGTAAACGGCGTAGAGGGGGCTAACAAAACTGGTTTTAATCTTCCATTTTAATATCCGCGGAAAGCTGTCTATAATATAACGATAAATAACTATTGATAAACATAATTTTCCTAGAGAATGTGAAGTATGGAAGGGCGGAGAGCCTCCCTCTGTGAAACTTCCAAAATTCTCTCGGGCACACTGAAATATAAAATTATTCAATAGAGTGGGGAAAAATACATCAATAGCTTCCCTGAACAGCAGAAAATCGACCAGGGATATAAAGGGATAAGACAATAGACGATGAATTTATGTACATCTCCAACCCCGAATTTTATCTAGTAAAATATTATACAACAGTAAATAGAAATCAATATTTGCTAATAAAAATATTTAGTAAACTAAGGGTGAGTTTTTTAATGCACCCATCTCGTAATCAATGCGCAACTGCTAAACGGCTGAGCCGCCATCCGTTAGCCGTTTTTCTTCCAACTTTTTGTTCGATTTAGGGAAAATAGACCTACCAAGGATTACTCATCTCAAGTTTCATAAAGAAATTCGAATTCTAAGTGCCATTTGCGCATTGAATACGAGAATGTTGCATTACCCACCTTCAAGAGAAACGCTCGTATAGAGTTAATGCGACAGAAAAAAAAAATTTGTAATACCTACCTATTTGAAAACAGCACAAATATATGAATATTAATACCCAAACTGATTGAAAAGTGTTACTGAACACTTTTGTTTTTGATTTCTAGAGTTAAAGGAATAAATGATATATTCATATTCTAAAGGCCTTATTTTTAAGCTTTGATACTTTAGTACTTTAAAATCTAAAATTGAAAGTTGGTCGACTTCCATCCCCCCCCCCCCCCAAACAAGTGCCCCTAGAGACCTCTAGGGGCGAAGACGCTAGTTGTGCATAAAGTACTAAAAGTTAGCATTTAAAATATCCACATAAGAGAAATAAAAAAATTATATTTAATATCGCTCTATTCCTGATAATTTTTGATGATTGAAAAAAAAGAAATCCGCAAACAGATAAATATTTTCTTTAAAAATATTTTCTTATCAGTTTAAAATAACTGATAATTCGTTAGGACCTGCAAATACGCAAGGCGAACATTAGGCTGTTTATTAAATAGAGGAGGGGGGGGGGGGGGGGGGGAGTCGGATGTGCCACTTTTTGAAACCAAAAGTAAAACGCGCATGATCACAGCCCATAAAAGAGTTACAGCTCTAAAATTCGGCAAACATGTCAATATTAAAAAAATTGCAAGTGTAAAATATAAGGGAAGTTTTTTATGAAAAAAAAAGTTTATCTCAGATGATTGAAAATTGCCTATTATGGCGAGAAAAGGCAAAAAAAATTCGGCGGGAAACGGCGGTTCCGCCGCCGTTTCTTCACAGCTCCATATTATATTCCACAAAAGCAACGGCTGTGCTGAATTTTAGAGCTGTAACTCTTTTATGGGCTGAGATCATGCGTGTTATACTTTAGGTTTCAAAAAGTGGCACATCCGCCCCCCCCCCCTTTGTTTTATTCGTTGGGTTAACAACTTTGAGGAATCCTAATTAATTTTGATTGGTTGGTTCAATAAGTCGGGGATGTACCTAGACAACGTCCATTGTCTTATCACTTAAATAAACAATTTTATCGATTTATTTTTCTGAAAACATTTCTTCTTTCCTGAATCAGCAAATGAAATATTGCATCTTTTACAAGCCTAAACTCATCAAGAAATTCTACACTTTTCAAGGTTGATTAACACTATTCATGAGGGGAAATTTTAAAGTAAAACAATAGAGGGGGAAGGGGTTAATTAAGTCTATGTCCTCATCACCCTGTGAACTCTATGCCGATTTTCAATTGGGTCTTTGAATATCAGCCAGGCAATAGCGTTGCAAATATTAACCCAGCCATGTCACTACAATAGAGATGAAAGTAATTTGCTAGCAGACGAAAAAGGTCCCCAACACTGGATCCAGGTAGTTGTCTGGTTTATACAACTGTACTTTATTGGGGTAATAAATATCTTCCGAAAGTACCCTTTTCCTTTTCTGTAGATAGGTTATTGGTAGAAAAGTTTGGAACCAACCAAACACAATTCAATTAAAGTACCCAAAGTTACGAGTCAAAGATGACAGAGTTTCAAAACTTTGGGTACCAGTTTAATTTAAATTTGGGTACCGGATCCTACCTTTCTGAATTGTTTTGGATGGGGCGTCCAGTGTAATGAGCTCGGCTTCTCTGCTTTACACAATCCCTCCAGATGACGCAGGTTCTTGATCAGCTGATCTCTAGCCTAAATAGATAGATAAATACATTGATAGATAGATACACAATCCCTCCAGATGAGACAAGTTCTTAACCAGCTGGTCACTAGCCTAGATAGATAGATACACAATCCCTGCAGGTGTCGCAGGTCCTTAATCATCTGATCTCTAGCCTGGATAGATAGATACATAGTAATATAGATAGATACACAACCCCTCCAGGTGACGTAGGTTCTTAATCAGCTGATCTCTAGCCTAGATAGATAGATACACAATCCCTGCAAATGTCGCAGGTCCTTAATCATCTGATCTCTAGCCTAGATAGATAGATAAATAGTAATATAGATAGATAGATACATAATAATATAGATAGATACATAGTAATATAGATAGATACACAATCCCTCCAGGTGCCGCAAGATCCTAATCAGCTGATACACAAAATTACCCCTTTAGAAAATAACATTTAGTGGTTGAAACGTTTGGACATTCAACTTAATGAACCTAAACTTCAAAATTTTATAAAAGACACCAAAAGATGTCAAGCCAAAGAATAAGAAAACATTATTATAAAAAATTGGAGACTAGTATAATTAAACAGCCCTATGTCCGCCTCCCTTCGTGTGTTATAAGTCAGAGTATTATCGTGGAATTTATTCTAAGAACCTTTGGGGGTGGGTGATGTAGGTAGTTATAAAAATAATTTGTTAGAAATAACGTAATTTTCTTCCGAATAGCAACGTCAAAATACCTATTAACTTAAATAACAATTAGGTCATTTTAGAAAAAAAACATTTCCAGTATAACTTCGAAACCGATCAACATCCGCTGGATTAAAAACACTTATCAGCCATACTGAAAAATCGTGTATAAAGTCATATTACAGACTACAATATCCACGAATATTAAAATAAAAGGAATATTATGGTCGAAAGAGCAAAATAATTCATAGAGAATTTGCTTATTGGAGGAATTGCCATAAAAAATCAACCAACTATCCCTTATCCTAAACTCAAATCTATTTTCTGAGATTTTAAAAAACAACACGAACTACCTATAATATTATTTTTGTCAATATATCACCACACAATGAATAAAACTTACCATTGGAAGAACATTGAGGGCTTCAGTGTTGGGGAAATCTTTTATGATTTTGTTCACATATCCCATAGTGTGGTCTAGGTTACCCTAAATAGATTGATAGAATAGAAAATAGTTCGAATAGATGGAATAAATGGATAGATAGAATAGATAGATATAGTTTGACACTGCTAGCTTTTACCAACCTTTATTTTAAACCAACAAATTAAATAATATAACGTGTTTATACTTTGGGTAAAAGTATAATCTTACAGTACAAAGTGCCATCCCTCCATGATAAATGAACCCATGGAGAGAAGGGACTTTGGGTTGTTTATTACACTATATCCCAAACTTTATGATAACGTTTTGTTATTCGTTGGCTTATTTACAGAGAGGATAATTTTATGTAAAATCATTGGGTATGTACACAAATTTATCGGCCATTGTCTTATCCCTTTAGATCACTAAAATGAACCACTAACCTTTCCGAGTTCCAGATCCTGGATCCTGTCCATAGTGACCAGTTCTTTATCATTGTGACAGTTCTCCAGTTGGAGCAAGAATTCTCCACGAATATCTTCTAGTATACTCCTAGATAGATAGTTGGATACAGGGTTGTGCAAAAATCCGGATTTTTCTAGAAAAGTCCGCGGACAATTGAAAAGTCCAGTTTTAACTGGTTAAATCATGGAAAAAAAAGAACTTTCAACAAAAAAAAGGAAAAATCCTAGATTCTAAAGTTTGATTGTAAGATTAATAGGTAATAGTATATCTTCTATTATCCTCATAGATAGATAGATAGATTCAGGGTTGGCAAAAATACGTTTTTTTTTAGAAAAGTCCGATTTTAACCGGTTTAATCACGTAAAAAACATAATTTTCAAAAATAAAATTCTAGTTTCTAAAGTTAGATGGTAAGATAGATAGATAATAGTTTTCTAGTTGAAGCAGGAATTCTCCACAAATATCTTCTAGTATACTTCTGGATACATAGATAGATTGATACAGGGTTGGCAAAAATCAGGGTTTTCTAGAAAAGTCCAGTTTTAACTGGTTAAATCATGGGGAAAAAAACAGAATTTTCAAAATAATGTTAAATTCTAAAGTTAGATAGATAGATAATAGTTCTCTAGTTGGAGCAGGAATTCTCCACGAATATCTTCTAATATACTCCTAGATACATAGATAGATACAGGGTTGTGCAAAAACCGGATTTTTCTAGAAAAGTCCGCGGACAATTGAAAAGTTTAGTTTTAACTGGTTAAATCATGGAAAAAAAACAGAATTTTCAACAAAAAAAAGAGAAAAATCTTTGATTCTAAAGTTCGATGGTAAGATTGATAGGTAATAGTATATCTTCTATTATCCTCATAGATAGATAAATAGATTCAGGGTTGGCGAAAATACGTTTACTTTATAGTAAAGTCCGGTTTTAACCGGTTAAATCAAGTAAAAAACATAATTTTCAAAAATAAAATTCTAGTTTCTAAAGTTAGATGGTAAGATAGATAGATAATAGTTCTCTAGTTGGAGCAGAAATTCCCCACATATATCATCTAATATACTCCAAGATACACAGATAGATAGATAGCAAGATGGATATATAGACATAGATAGATAGATAGATTATACAGATAAAATAAATCAAATAAAATGACTTACTTGTACAATTCAAATGTTTCGTCTATTTTTGCTTTGATTTTCACTCTGTCTTCGTGAATTGCCCTGAATAATTAAAATTATAAATGACCCTTAAAAAACTGGTACCAACAGAACTGGAATCAATCTTATTATTTTTCTTTTTACTATCCAAAGTGTCTTATTATATGATGCGATAAATAACTATTATTACATGTCTTTAGTGACAAGACAAATGATGATATTATTGGTGGTAAAGTTTAAACACTCATAGTTTGTGTGTCATTCTTCTTATTTGCAGTAAGCTTCTCATAGGTCATTGGAAATTTTATAGCTTATCAATATCGGGGGAGAGTATCTCAACCTTAAAAGAGAAATCACACATAGAAAAATATCCTCCCACCCAAAAAAGGGAAAAGAAGGTTAAGGGTAAAACCCGTAAAGGTTGTTGTTTAAAACAGTAGCAGAACGATAAAAATTTATGTTAACTTTTAAACACAAATTGTTGTCTAAAGTTCTTATCAATAAAAAATACACATATTTAGTGAATATTATCGTTCTACTACTATTTTTAAGCCTTAAAACACACACTTTTACGGATTTTAGCCGCAACCTAATTTTCCTTTTATTTTTTCTTTTCTTTTTGAAACTAGTGAAGAGTCGACTCAATGTCAATAATTCCCTTAAGTGCCCGTTGGAGACTTCAAATGGCACAACCTCTAGCTTACTAATAATAGCACTTACTCTAGATTATTATTGAGTTGATTAACGTCTTCATTGCACACTTGTGTCCTTGTTCGACCATCATTCAACAAACTATTGATCTCAGATATCTTAACAAATACCATGGTTATAAAACTTTGGGAACCAGTACCCATTGCACACTTGTGTCCTTGTACGACCATCATTCAACAAACCATTGATCTCAGATATCTGAACAAATACCATGGTTATAAAACTTTGGGTACCAGTACCCAATGTACACTTGTGTCCTTGTACGACCATCGTTCAACAAACTATTGATCTCAGATATCTAAACAAATACCATGGTTATAAAACTTTGGGTACCAGTACCCCTTATTGCACACTTGTGTCCTTGTTCGACCATCATTCAACAAACTATTGATCTCAGTTATCTGAACAGATAACATGGGTATAAAACTTTGGGTACCAGTACCCATTGCACACTTGTGTCCTTGTACGACCATCGTTCAACAAACTATTGATCTCAGATATCTGAACAGATAACATGGTTATAAAACTTTGGGAACCAGTACCCAATGTACACTTATGTCCTTGTTCGACCATCGTTCAACAAACTATTGATCTCAGATATCTAAACAGATACAATGGTTATAAAACTTTGGGTACCAGTACCCATTGTACACTTATGTCCTTGTACGACCATCGTTCAACAAACTATTTATCTCTGATATCTAAACAAATACCATGGTTATAAAACTTTGGGTACCAGTACCCATTGCACACTTGTGTCCTTGTACGACCATCGTTCAACAAACTATTTATCTCTGATATCTAAACAGATACCATGGTTATAAAACTTTGGGTACCAGTACCCATTGTACACTTGTGTCCTAGTTCGACCATCATTCAACAAACTATTGATCTCAGATATCTAAACAAATACCATGATTATAAAACTTTGGGTACCAGTACCCAATGTACACTTGTGTCCTTGTTCGACCATCGTTCAACAAACTATTGATCTCAGATATCTGAACAAATGTGGTATGTTTTTATTTGTGAGTTAACCTTACACATAAATGATAATTTTGTACAAATATCTATGCGAAGAAAGATGCCATAAGAAATGACTTAAAGGAAGCCTGCAAAATTAAAAGCTTATTTTCGGTAGAAAGTTAGATTGTCTGCAACTGATTACATTTTTACAATAACAACACCACATTTCATAGTCATAATATCTCCAAAAGAAAATCGGTTTAAATTTGCGTTTGTAAACGTAAAAAATAAAACTACTTCATGTATCTACAGATACTCTGCCGTGATTGGTTGTCGAGCGGATTCAGCCTTCTGATTGGCAGGAAATACACACATTAGAGTACTCTTACTAACCAGGTTTTGATCCTCCCACTGTGAAGGTTTAGGAAGATCAGATCAAAATTAATGGTTGAAAAGTTTAAACACTTACCAGGTTTTGATCCTCCCACTGTAAAGGTTTGGGAGGATCATAAGGTGTCAAAACTTGCCAAATTACTGGTTGAAAAGTTTGAACACTTACCAGGTTTTGATCCTCCCACTATCAAGGTTTGGGAGGATCATAAGGTGTCAAAACTTGCCAAATTACTGGTTGAAAAGTTTGAACACTTACCAAGTTTTGATCCTCCAACTATCAAGGTTTGGGAGGATCATAAGGTGTCAAAACTTGCCAAATTACTGGTTGAAAAGTTTGAACACTTACCAGGTTTTGATCCTCCACCTGTCAAGGTTTGGGAGGATCATAATGTGTCAAAACTTGCCAAATTACTGGTTGAAAAGTTTGAACACTTACCAGGTTTTGATCCTCCCACTGTAAAGGTTTGGGAGGATCTGAGCTGTGGAGGAAATCTTTGGTCAATTGTCTGCACGAACTTGTTGCTCGACATCTAGTAAATAGATAGCAAATAGATAGTTGGATAGCAAATAGATAGACAGCTAGTTGGACAGAAAATAAATAAAGGAAATCTTTGGTCAATTGTCTGCACGAACTTGTTGCTCGACATCTAGATAGATACAAAATAGATAAATGTCTAGTTGGATAGCATATAAATTGGGAGCTTGTTAGATATATAATAGATGGACAAATAGCTGGAAAGTTAATAGATGAGACAGTTAGCTGGATATGAATTAGATAGATATCTATTTGGATAGCAAATAGATAGAAAGCAAATATGTAGAAAGCTAGTGGGAAACAAATAAATAAGGCAGCTAGTTGAATAGCAAAAAGATAGATAGTAGATGACACAAAATAAAAATATGTTTAGTTTTAACTTTTGGTTCTATAGATAAGATAGATAAGTAGCAAATAATCAAAAAATAAAATTGATGTAAATATGTAGGTAGATTAGTAAGAATAGTAAAGAAAAATAGCATTAAGATATATAGAAAGTTCAAAGAAAAGAAAATGCTATAAAGATTTACCTTGGGCATCTGATTTGTTCAGTTGTTTGGCTTGTAGCACAGCTTCTACAATTACAAAATAAATCTTTAATATTTAAGCTTTTCCAGTGGCTTAATTTTTAACAAGGATGACAACATCCATAAGTAGCGAAGCACAAAAAATCGTAGATGGGAATACGTACAGGTAGATTTAAAAGGTTTTTACTAAAATCAAGAACAGATTTATTGGATAAAATAAATATGAAACCTTGTTTTATTTTGTATGATGACGATGGTCAAAGTAAATTATATTAAAGAAAGATGCTCATAACAATGGGAAAAATTATTTTGATACTGAAATCCCATAAAAGTTTGAAAATTGGATCAAAATAAACAAAGATCTTGGGAAATATGTAAAACATATAAAAATAGCCAAAAACCTGATAAAAGGCAGTCTGGCCGCCATGGTTGTTTTCTTAAAACGACAAAAAATTTAATTTTTAAATCCTTAAAAACTTTAAAAATTTGGAAAATCGGACCATATACACTGAAAATATGGAAAAAAGTGTTAAATATATTTATAAATAGCCTAAAACCTGCCAAAAAGGCAGTCTGGCCGTCATGGTTATTTCCTTTAAAGACGGGAAATTTAATTTTGATATCTACAACTGAAAAAAATTTTGAAAATCGGACTATAAACACTGAAGATATGGAGAAAAATGTTAAAAATATAAAAAACAGCCTAAAACCTGCTGAAAAGGCAGTCTGGCCGTCATGGTTGTCTTCTTTAAAAGACGGGAAATTTAATTTTGATATCTATAACTGAAAAAATTTTGAAAATCGGACCATAAACTGAAGATATGGAGAAAAATGTGAAAAATATAAAAATAGCCTAAAACCTACTAAAAAGGCAGCCTGGCCTTCATGATTGTTTCTTTAAACGACAGGAAATTTAATTTTGATATCTGTAACTGAAAAAATTTTGAAAATCGGACCATAAACACTGAAGATATGGAGAAAAATGTGAAAAATATAAAAATAGCCTAAAACCTGCTAAAAATCGGTCCGACCGCAAATGATGTTTTATAGTTAATTGTGCTCCTTAATAATGGGAATGTTGTCCAAAAATTTCAGCTTTCTATCTTTTATAGGAGCTGAGTAAATCCCATTTCCCCCATAGCGTTACGGACTGACGGACTGACTGACTGACGGACGGACAAAGTGAATTATAGAGTAGCTTCGCTACTAAAAATATTTCATTTAACATGTTTGGTGACCATTTCAAAAATAAAATTAATTACAAAACTTTTTTTTCAGTATTGCAAACTAGGGTTCTAAAGGGATAAGACAATGGCCTATAAATTGTTGTCCAACCCAAATGATGAAACACAAAATTAATCTTATAGATTACAATTAGTGATTAAAACATTTGTACACTTATCTTGAACCCACCAATCATTAGTCATAGACAGTTGCCCAAATTGTTAAGCCAATGAACAAGAAAGCGTCAATACAAAACCTAGGGGACTAGTGTAATAAACAGCCCAATGTCCCTGTAACAAAATTATATTTGTTTAAATTATTTTTCATAACATTATTTCCACACAAGAAGACGACATTAGGAGTTTCGCGGCAATCCCACACCAGCTGTACCATGCTTTATAATCAGCTGATCTTTGTTTACATTTGATTATTGTCAATTGATATCTGACCTCCAATGTGAACACTGTTAGCTAAATTGCAATATATTTCTATTAAAAATTGTGATTAGTAATTTACTTTGTGATCTTTATGCTTTTAAGGATTGTATAATTTTTAATTATTCCTGACTTATTATACTTTCAGACTCCTTAAAGCATTCTTTTAGAACAAAGTTAATGTAAAATTAATGTTACTTAATGTTTATTAAAAAGTAACTAAATTAACATATAAAACGTATCTAAATAATCAAAATCGTGGTCTCTTTAATATTTTCTATTCTAAAGGTAAGAATCCTTTTTCAGTCCCCTCCCTCCCTGACTTACTTGCAGAAAGAATGTAAACAGTTAAGAAGAAGATAATCTTCTAAACTTTCACAACAAACAACATAACGTTATTATAAAACTTTGGGGACATATAAAACTTTGGGTACTTACTTGCAGATAGAGTGTAAACAGTTGAGAAGAAGGGAATCTTCTAAACTTTCACAGCAGACAACACAAACATCTGTATCTTCTGAACAAGAAAAAGCATGTATAGCATCCAATTCCAATTACAGACAATTTTCAACGAATGTTAAAATAAAAATCACAAAATTCATATCCGTTTTGTTAAGAGGGGATGAAATTAAATCTTATAATTTTTCATTTTACTATCCATTGAAAGCTGTTTCTTACAAGATGCAATAATGAACTATTCCATTTTAAAGAATAAATTTTTCAGAATAATTAAAATCTGTTAAACAAAATTATTCACTTAGGTATAGTTTTTATTTTTGTTGTTTCAAATCACTTAGATATACCTAAATAATATATAGCAGTGACTGTCGGACGGACGGACAGCCATATTCTTATTTAGAGAATATCAACTATGATAAATATTTATTTTAAAAAAACTTACCTAAAGCCCCAAGGTCATCACTACTATCTAAAAACAAAAACAAAGTATTAGTTAAATTAAAGTCAATTTAATTTTTTTTCTCGGTTTTTATAAGAGTAGTAATTGATATATCAATGGCCTATAAATTGAAGTAAAACCACAATGATAATACACAAAAATACCCCTTTTGTAGATCAAAATTAGTTCTTGAAAAGTTTGCACACTCAAATAAGTAAACCAACCAATCAAAATTCAATACAAATCCCCAGATTTGTTAATCCAACGAATAAGAAAACGTTATAATAAAACTTTGGGAGACTGATTAAAATAATAACTTACCTTGTATTTGGTTAAAAGAAAGAGAATCTGAATCATCCATTCTCTTTCTGAAAGTAAAAACAAAAACTTAAAAGTTTTTTATATCAAATCATCTATCTTTCTATCCTTGAAAAGATAGCAAGACAGATGGAAATTGATTCAGAACAGATAAATAGTAGTAACCTTAAATTAGAAAAAAATAGTGGAATCATCCATCATGAAAAAATCATATATAGAACCGAAATAAAGACAATTTTGCTCAAAAATTAAAATAAAATCTCAAAATCAATACTAGTTTGGTTTTAATCTTATACTTATTCCATTTTAATTTCCACAGAAAGCTGTCTATAAATCGATGCGATAAATATCTATTATTTACAGACTTTGAAACAAATTTTTAAAAACTGGTTTATTGCTGTGGGAAAAAAAGTAATCTACTAGTACTCGGTTCATATTATTTTTTAAATCGAATAGGTAAAACAAAAAAGATGTCAAGGATTTTTCGACGGCTGAATTACTATAGACCGAGATGATAATTATATTTGAAGTGTGTTACCTATCTATTCTGTTGAAGAAATGAAATTAAAAACTGCTGTAAAGAAAAAAGAAAATTATTGAAGTCTAAAACCACTCTTAGGGAGAAAATAGTGTTCACACAAAATACTAAAAATTACTTATAATAAAAATAGCTAAAACTTGCATTCACATCAGGAAATAACTCAGGGATTTAAAGGGATAGGACAATGGCCGATATATTAATGTACATCATCAATACACAAAATTAACCCCTTCTATAGATTAAAATTTAGGGTTGAAAGATTTGGATTCTCAACTTAATGAACTAACCAATCAAAATTAAATGATAATGAGACAATGAATGACTAAAAATTATTATAAAACTTTAGGAACTAGTGTAATAAACAGCACAATGTCCCCTCCCTCCCTGGAAAAACTAGTTCTATTTATTTTTATTGTATTTTTTTGTACAAAATGCGAAAACACCGAAAATTATCTGTGAGGGGGCTTATTTACGAGTTCCTATATACTCTCAAAAATTGATTTAATAATAATGAAAAATTGTTCATAATAATTTCTTAAGAAAAAGTGAAGAAACAACGCACATGAGTCCAGAATTGAACCTGAGCTGGATCTTTAAATCATTTCAATGGTGATCTAAACCACCCCGCACGAAATTTCAGCCAATCACAGCGGCGCATTTTAAAAATTCGCCGCTGTGATTGGCTGAAATTTCGCGCGGGGTGGTTTAGATCACCATTGAAATGATTTAAAGATCCAGCTCTGGATAATTTTGTTTAAACAGGATCTTTAAGTACACTTCAGTACCCAAAGTTTTGTAAAGACTTTATCTTAAAAAACTTTGGGTACTTTTATTTAATTTTGATTGGTTGGTTCATTAACTATCAGTGATCAAACGTTTCTACCAACAATTTTCATTTAAGAAGGGTTAATTTTGTTTTATATTATTGGGTCTGTACATCAATTCACGTCAATTGTCCCTTTAGATAACTGGGATTCAACTTATTTTTAAATAGGTAGTTCTAAAAAAAAAAATTAACTTAGAACTAAACAAATGTTATAAAATTTCAATACTTTATAAAGGACCTTCTCATATGCTATATTGATTAGAAACAGTAATATTTATTTATTGCAGTGTATTAGACAGCTTTCCGCGGATATTAAAATGAAAGATTAAAACCAGTTTGTTAGTCCCCAGGGGTCGAAGGCCCTGGCTAACAAAACCTGGTATAAATTTTATAACTTCAATTTTAATATTCGTGGAAAATTGTCTGTAAAACGATGCTATACATGATTTTTCAATATGTCTGAGAATCGGTTCTAATCCAACGGATATTAATCGGTTTCGCAGCCATACTGGAATTTCATACCTATATGATTTTAATCAAATTAAGAGTAAAAAATTATTCAATTGCGTAGTTGTTGTTTTTTTCTCATAAATTCTTTTGAGAAAAAAATTAAATATATTGTCGGAAGTTAATTTGATTTGAAATCATTCATTCAATTTTTATAGGTAAAAAAAAATAAACAACAACGTGTTCATTTCCAATGAAATTTTTTTCCAGGATACGAAGCCGATTGGTATCCGCTGGATTAGAATCGGTTCTGAGCCATACTGAAAAAAATATTAGAGACAATTTTCTACGAACATTGAAATAAAAATCATAAAATTAAAACCAGTTTAGAAAATTGTATGCTATAAATAATTTTTCAGTATGGCCGAGAATAGGTGGATATTAATCGGTTTCGAAGCCATACTGGAAATGCTTATAAATTTCAGTGAAATGTTTAAATTCTCCCATAAGAGTGGTTATTGTTAAACTTTAAATCAATCAAAAAACGACAATATCAAAACAAAATAGACAATATCAAAAATTAAATTTAAAAAAAGATTTAACAAAACAAAAACTTAACTTTTAAATATTAACAAATGCTTTAAAAATAAGTCCAAGTATTTCAAGATTGATGTAAAAAATTGTATATAAAATGCCATTAAACAAAATTCATAATCCTATTTCGGTCCAGAGAAAAAGAAACTTGTTATTTTTAATCATTAAAAAACAATTGATATACTTTCAGTATGGCCACGAAACCGATTAATATCAGCTGGATTAGAATCGGCTCTCAGCCACCATACTGAAAAATCATGTATAGCATCGTATTACAAACAATATGCCACAAATATTAAAATAAAAATCATAAGATAAATACCTACCAGTTATGTTAGCTTGGACCTTTAACTTTTCGAGGCTAACAAAACTGGTTTTAATCTTATAGTTTTTCAAATCAATATCCGCGGAAAGCTGTCTTTAATACATTGCAATCTTTCGAAACTAAAACAAAACAAGTTACTTTGACCCTCAGTTCGTCTTACATTATATCTGACTTTTTTATGGGGGGGGGGATTAGGAACTTTGTAGGAATTTGATCAAAGATAAACATAAAAATAAAACGGGATCTGAAAGGATAAGACAATGGCCGATAAATCACTAAAGTCTCCAAAGTTGTGAAGCCAACGATTAAGAAACCATTATTATAAAACATTGGGGACTAGTTGTAATAAACAGCCCGATGTCCCTGTCTCCCTGAATTATCTACTACTAAAGATGTCTATCTCCATTTGATGAATCTCTTCGGTTTTCCCTCGACAAACTTGACAGTCTTGGCCAGCTCCTCGGCAGAGATTTCGGTGGCAGCAGCAGGATTGGGTACACGTTTCTAAACAGATAGATAGATATATAGATAGATAGATAAGATAGATAGATAGATAGACAGACAGACAAGCCTTGACAGTCAGGGCCAAATACTCGGCGGATATTTCGGCAGCTACATTGGGCACACGCTTTTAAAAAAGATAGATAGATGAATGGATAGATAGATAGATATTTAGATAGACAGACAAACAGACTTGTCCTATCCTCAGCAAATATCTCGACTACATTCGTTACACGTTTCTAAAAAGATAGATGAATAGATTGATAGGATACAAAGATAGATAGGAGAAAATATACTGTGAAAATACGACGAAGCCAGCTATTTCGTTTTCTTTCCAAGATCCAATTTTTTTTTGGTTAAGTGGTTATCTCGGTAAGAAGGTTGGTGGTACCCTTCCCCCAAAAATAGTTAAAACCTTCTCAGGACCTCTAAGAGGCTATACTGTACAGGAGGAGAACCATATCGATTCTGCGGTTACAGACAGACAAACAAACATGTTAAACTCTAACTGTTTACAGGTTAGCCCCCGGATCAAGTCTACAAAGTGCTGTCTTCACATCGTTAATTTGTATGTTTTATATAATGATTAAATAAATATGTTTTAATTGTGCATTCGTTATAAAATAATAATGATCTTATGAATTTATATGTTAATAAAATCATGTGTTTTAATATGTCTACTTTATTCAGTTATTATTTTATATTGCAGAATCCTCATTACTAGGGTTTTAGATTTACTTTACATTTTAATTACAGATTTGGTAAAATGAGCACTTGTCCTAAGATGTTATAAGTTTACAAATAGCGAACCTTTTCATAGGTGCGGACGTCACGTTTTCTACCGGATTGGACGTATTTATCAAACATTCTATTACTGTTAAAGAATTCGCCTTTTTTTCTAATAAAGTAAACAAAACAATTTTAAGTTTTATAAATGCAATAAATATCATTACATTTCATTTTTCTTTAATGTTTTTGTACATTTTGCAATATTTAAACTTATTAAAAAAATATATTAAACCAAAATTAAATCAAGCGTAACATACGAGTAAAGCCTATTATACATGCGCTGATGTCTTTTTTATCAACTCAATCAACTGCAGACAACGAAATTTAAGACTTTGAAACGATCACCAGGACGGCTGAAGAACAATCTGGAATGCTGTTAGTCCCTAGACGCTAGAGGCGCAGCCACCAGATTACTATAAAGTTGTTAAAAAAGCTCCTGGCCGCCGACCAAAAGGCATTTTTTTTATATCCTACCAGACTTAATCCCAAATTCTTCAATCTTCAGTTTATCAGGAAGAAAGGGGACAATGGGCTGTTTTTAAACTTGTCTCCAAAGATTAATAAAAAAAATTGGCTTCAAAACTTTAGGTACTTTTATCTGATTTGTAATTGGTTGGTTCATTAAGTTGAGTGTCCAAACGTTTCAACCACTAATTGTAATCTAAAGAAGGAGTATTTTTGTGTATTATCATTAGAGATAAACATCAATATATCGGCCATTGGCTTATCTCTTAGATCCCTGCTGTTTATACTGTTTAAGTCTAATGCAATTACTATTCATGATAATTTTCAAAAGAAATTCAATTATCTAAACAATTGCGCTTTAACTTAACATCGGAATTTTCTTCATTTTGTATTAATTACAATAGGTACAATACATAATCGATTCTAAACAAAAATAGGATTTTTCCAGTATGGGTTTGAAATCGATTATTATCCGCAGAAAGCTGCACCAAATCTTATTTACAAACCTAGGGATATAAAGGGATGACAATATGGCAGATAAATTGATGAACATCCCAAATGATGATACACAAAGTAACCCTTTCTGTAGATTACAATTGATGGTAAAAACGATTGAACACTCTACCAATCAAAATCCAATTAAAGCCCCCAAAGCTTTGGGGACTAGTATCTATAATACAAAGTAGCTTGATGTCTGTCCGTCTGTCCGTCTGACCGTCTGTCCGTCTGTCTGTCCGTCTGTCTGTCTTACAAAGTAGCTTGATGTCTGTCCGTCTGACCGTCTGTCCGTCTGTCTGTCCGTCTGTCTGTCTGTCCCTTAAGATCTCGGTAACCACTGAACCGATCGGATTCTACTCTTCAGGGAATATACCTACTGGTCCTGTGGTGGTTTTAGGCTATTTTCTTGGGGGGTGGGACACCCCCAACCCCCCCAAAAATAAAAATAAAACAACCCCCCAAATTTTTTTTTTACATTTTTTTGTAAAATCTCAGTAACTGCTGATCAAATTGGGCTCTACCCTTCTGGGAATATACCTACTGGTCCTATGGTGGTTTTAAGCTATTTTCTTGGGGGGTGGGACACCCCAACCCCCCCAAAAATAACAAAAAATCCCCACTTCAAAAATTTTTTTTTTAATTTTTTAAAAACAAAAACCAGTAATTGGGGTTGGAAAACCCCACTGCAACATTGGGCGAAGCCCCCATGAATCCCCCCCCCCGAAAAAAAAAATCAAAATATTTTATTTTTAATTTTAATTTTTGTGTATGCGAACAACCTAGGTCTGATTTTTACGAATTGAAATTTTTGTGTATACGGCAAACAACCTGGGTTTAATTTGTACAAATTAAAATTTTTGTGCTTAAAGGCACAACCTGGGTTTAATTTTACCACAGAGTAATTAAACAAAGAATAATTTTTTGAATATTTCTATTAAGGAGGGTTGACTTCCCAAAACTATATAGGGCGAAGCCCCTAGAGGCTAGGGGCAAAGCCGCTAGTAATAAACAGCCTAATGTCCACCTCCCTCCCCCGCTGGGTACGCACCCACCTGTGTGGAGCCCTTCTTCATGAGCTTGTCCTAGATGCTGGCAACTAGTGTCTTTTAAAACTTTGAAGAC
The DNA here is from genome assembly GCF_053477335.1 of Acartia tonsa. Taxonomy (NCBI): domain Eukaryota; kingdom Metazoa; phylum Arthropoda; class Copepoda; order Calanoida; family Acartiidae; genus Acartia; species Acartia tonsa. The sequence goes on from NC_137271.1 coordinate 46,699,367, forward strand.
TAGTGTAATAATATTCAGCCCTATGTACCCTCCCTCCCTCAATGTGGTACGCACCTGTGTGGAGGCCTTCTTCATGAGCTTGTCCTCGATGCTGGCGGCGAGTGCCTTGGCGTGGGGGCTCAACTTCTCCCAGTGAAGAATGCTGGTTACCAGGAGAATTACCAGGGGGAGGGTAGCCCATCCTGTCTGGCCAATGTTGCCCTAGAAAAGAATAGATAAATAGAGATATAGAGCCTTGGCGTGGGGGCTCAACTTCTCCCAGTGAAGGATGCTGGTTACCAGGAGTATTACCAGAGGTAGAGTTGCCCAGCCTGTCTGGCCAATGTTGCCCTAGAAAATAATAGATAGATATAGAGCCTTGGCGTGGGGGGCTCAACTTCTCCCAGTGAAGGATGCTGGTTACCAGGAGTATTACCAGAGGTAGAGTTGCCCAGCCTGTCTGGCCAATGTTGCCCTAGAAAATAATAGATAGATATAGAGCCTTGGCGTGGGGGGCTCAACTTCTCCCAGTGAAGGATGCTGGTGACTAGGAGTATTACCAGGGGGAGAGTTGCCCAGTCTGCCTGGCCAATGTTGCCCTAGAAAATAATAGATAGATATAGAGCCTTGGCGTGGGGGGCTCAACTTCTCCCAGTGAAGGATGCTGGTGACCAGGAGTATAACCAGAGGGAGGGTAGCCCATCCTGTCTGGCCAATATTGCCCTAGAATATAATAGATAGATATAGAGCCTTAGCCTTGTCAATATATCCACGTATATTATATCCTTTCCTACAATCATAGAATCATGATTGAATCTAATATAGAATTCCGAATCCGTTTTTAAACTAAATCTGGAAATTATATGTACCTGATAACTGATCACTGGATCAGTATGGTAATCCGAATTTTGACCAAATAAAAAGTTTGACCTTCTAGTGGAAAGTTGGAAACTGCTAGCACGAACCAATCAAGAATAAGATTTAAAAGTTTTTAAGCCAATGACTAAAGGAAAATGTTTATCAAATTTACAGACAACTGTCCCATCCCGCCCTGAATGTTATATTGCTAAAAACTTAGGAGACCAATATAATTAAAAGTCCAATGTCCCCTCCCTCCCGCTCTGAATATTATTTACCTGAGCTAAACTGCTTTCAACAATGAGTTAAACAGTAAAGTATTGTAAAGATTTGATTACCATCCTTATGGATAATACTTTAAAAACTTTGAGTACCTGAGCTAAACTGCTTTCAACAATGAGTTCCACGGTGAAGTGTTGGAAAGGTTTGTCCGCGGTAAACTCAACTCTGCTCGCAACAAGGGTTTTTATTCATGGATTTGTCTTTCTAATTTGGGAATTATCGTTTTAGATGTACCAAGTTTTTATGAAGACTTAAAAACTTTTTGCTTTACATTAAATAAATCCGTAAAAAAACACAGTTTAAATGCATAGTTACTTAATCAAACAAAAAAATCTTTAAAATTTCCAAATCAGGTCAATCCTTGAGTAGGAGGGAATAGCGGAATTAGTTTATGCCTAGATATGGGACAAATTAATGCAAAATTTACATTCTATACGATTTCATATTGTCAATGGTATTTAGATCAAAATGAATAAAAATAACTGCTAAGTAAGTGTCTAATAATGGATATAAAATAGGTGGATATGCTGTCAGGGGGAAATAGTCGTCAATTTATGTTGATAACATGGTCCATATAAATTGGTCATTTCGTTTATCCAGTAGGAGGAGAAGAGAGGGAATAAACATCCAAGGACAACTTTATTCCAGGGATCTAGAGGGATAAGACAATGACCGATAAATTGAAGTGCATCTCCATTGATGATACTCAAGATTACCACTTCTGTAGATTACAATTAGTGGTTGAAAAGTATGAACACTCAATTTAATGAACCAATAAATCAGAATTTAATAAAAGTCTCTAAAGTTGTTAAGTCAACAAATAAGAAAAATTATTATAAAACTTTGAGGACTAGTGTAATAAACAGCCCAATGTCTCTTCCCTCCCTCATGCATACTATATATACGATATGATTTGACAATACAATCGTAAATGGTATTTAGATGAAACGGAACAAAAGTCTAGACTATTACATAAGATTTATGGAAAAAATTGCATTATAAGAAAATATCAAAAAAAATATGTTGGTTTACAAGAAGATTTAGGTTATTTTAGTACGTATTATCATGGATCTAAAGGGATAAGACAATGGCCGATAAATTGATGTACATCCCGAATGATGATGCACAAAATTGCCCTTTCTTCTGTAGATTATTATTATTGGTTGAAACGTTTATACGCACAACTCAATGAACCAACCAAACAAAATTCAATAAAAGTCCCCAAAATTGTTAACTTATTGAATAAGTAACGTTACTATAAGACATTGGGGACTTATATGTATAATAATATCCCCTACCTCCCTGATATTTATTATGAAGAAATTTGCATCATGAAAATGTCCAAAAAAAAATTATGTTGATCTATATTAAGATTTAGGTCATTTTAGTACGTATTACTCCTATTTTAAAAAGATTTTTTTAAAATGATAGCGGTATTTATTAAACCATTGCATTGGTTGAAAAGTTTGTATAGAACAAAACAAACCAATCGAAATTCTACCCAAAGTCTATAAGCCTCAAATCAGACTGAAGTAAAAATGCTAATAATTCAAATAAAAAACCTTTTGAAAACTAGGGTTTCAGGAATGTCAAATGCTACTTTTAAGTCAAAAGGACATTAAAATGATAGTTATTTATCGCATCGTATTATGAGCCGCTTTCCGCGGATATTGAAATAAAAATTTGCAAGTTAAACCAGTTTTGACAGTCTTGATTTTATTTAAATTTTGGAGACAAATTGTCTGTAATAATAATTTATACATTATTTTTCAGTATTGCTGAGAACTGGTTCTAATCCAGCGAATATTAATCGGTTTCGAAGACATACTGGAAATTTAATTCTACCCATGCAGAGATTGCAACCAGGCCACAAGCCCCCACAGGGGGGGCCGGGGGGCTAAACCTAGTTATCATAAACCTTAAGTAGTTAAAAACGTAACCCATCTAATATAAAATATAAGTTTATAAATTGCTATATCTATCTATAATACAAAGTAGAACGATGTCTGTCTGTCCGTCTGTCTGTCCCTTAGGATCTCGGAAACCACTGAACCGATTGGATTCTACTCTTCAGGGTATATACCTATTGGTCCTGTGGTGGTTTTAAGCTATTTTCTTGGGGGGTGGGACACCCCCAACCCCCCCAAAAACAAAAAAATCCCCCCCTTATTTTTTATTTTGCTCTGCTACAGGCTGCCGCAGGCTGCCCTTTATTATTTTTTATTCCAGCATTTATTTTGAATGAAAGAATAGCAACATTCTCTCACTAAAAACAATAAATATTAATTTTTTTTATCACCTCTTGGGGCAAAGCCCCTAGAGGCTAGGGGCGAAGCCGCTAGTACATAATATTATAGCCAAGAAACTTTGTATGATAAATCATCTAAAAAGTAAAAAAACATATACATATAACTATACATATTATATGTATATATATGAACCTTTTAACCGTACGTAACAAATATATTCAGAAAACCTTATTATTGACATGTTTATTAATTTCATTCTCTTGAAATTTATATAAAAATAGAACTGTATATTGGGATGTAGAAATACAATGAAAAATTAAGTGGGATACTCTAAATTAACTTGTGGACAATTCGTACCTCCCAACCTCCCTCCCCTAATTTTATATCTATAATACAAAGTAGCTTGATGTCTGTCCGTCCGTCTGTCCCTTAAGATCTTGGTAACCACTAAACCAATTGGGATATTAATCTTCAGGAAATATTCCTACTGGTCTTGTGGTGGTTTTAAGCTATTTTCTTGGGGGGTGGGACACCCCCAACCACCCCAAAAATGTAAATTCCATCCCCAAAATTGTTTCTTCATTTTTTCCTATTTTTTATGTTTTTACATATTTTTATAGGTATTTTTTTATATTTTTTAATTTTTTTCTTAAACTTTTTTTTATCAAATTCAAAATGATTATGAAACTTTCCTTCTCCTGTAGGGGCGAAGCCCCAAAAAGGCTAATGGCAAAGATATATTTTAAACATTAAAAAAGAGAAAAAAAATTAAGGTTTTGAAAAATAGGTAGAAAATTAATATAAAAAAAATATAAAAAATATAAAAGGTTATAAAGTGATAAAATACAGAAAATATCTAAAAAATGTTAAAAAAAAATTTTGAATTTTTTTCTGAACCTTTATGGAAGCCGCTAGTTATGAATAAGTAATAAAGTATGTACAAAAAAAAGGATGACAACATCCATTGGAATGGAAAAAGTGTTAGTATGTAAAAGAAAATCATAAAATGTCTTCTGAAGCATGACCGACAGACAAACGGACAAAACAGTATATAGACTAGATGCGCATATATCATAGTTTTCTTTACTAAAAATTTTAGCAGTCTATCATCAACAGCAGCCGAGAAAATCACATTTAACCTATAGCTGTACAGAAGTTTCCATTGTGAATTTAAAAAATCTTGTCAGTAGTTCATTTCAGAGAGAGCAAGAGGACAATAGCATGTTTATTGAACTAGTCCCCAAAATTTCACAATAACGTTTTCTTATTCATTGGCTGAACAACTTTGGGGACTTTAGTGAATTTTGATTGACTGGTTAATTAAGTTGATTGTTCAAACGTTTCAAGGGGTAATTTTGTGTATCATTATTAGGGTTATACAAATATTTATCGGCCATTGTCTTATCCCTGAATTCATTTTGTGTTGTGTACTGTTCATTTTTTTGAATACGTAAATAAATTCTTTTTAAATAATTTAAATAAAACCTATCTACCTATGATATAATTTTAATAATCTATTTTTGTTAAAAACATCTAGAATTATTGACATAATTGAGAAAGTTTACAATACAAAGGATCTAAAGGGATAACACAATGGCCAATAAATTGATGTAAAATTACATCCTCAATTTTGTAACACAAAATCATCCCTTTATAAATTAAAATTAGTGGTTGAAACGTTTGGAGATTTATTTTAATGAATCAAAATTCAATTAAAGTCCCCAAAAATGCAAAGCCAACGAATAAAAAAATATTAGGACTAGTGTAAATAAACAGACCAATGTCCCCTCCCTCCCTCCCTGGAAAAGACCTAATCAATGAATAAAAATAATCTATTTTTGTTTAAAAATCTAGAATTATTGACAGAAAATTTTTAAACGTCATTAGGATAGTGTACAATACAAGGGATCTAAAGGGATAAGACAATGACCAATAAATTGATTTACATCCCCAATAATGAATCACAAAATTACCCTTTCTGTAGATCACCATAATTGAAACGTTGGACACTTAACAATCAAAATTCAATGAAACTCCACAACGAATAAGAAAACTTTTGGTACTAGTGTAATAAACAGCCTTATGCCCCTCCATCCCTCTCTGGAGAAAACCTAATCAATGAATAAAAATAATCTATTTTTGTTGAAATAATCTAGAATTATTGACAGAAAAATAATCTTTACACGTCATTGAAAAAGTGTACAATCATATATACTTAATATATATATGGATACACGGATCTAAAGTAACAACACAATGACCGATAAATTAATTTACATCCTCAATGATGATACACAAAATTAGTCCTTGCGTAGATTTAAATTAGTGGTAGAAACGTTTGGACACTCAACCAATCAAAATTGAATAAAAAACTTAAAGTTGCTAGGCCAACCAAATATGAAACTTTAGGGACTAGTGTAATAAACAGCCCAATGTCCCCTTCTTCCCTAGAAAGACCTAATCAATGAATGAAAAGCCGTTCCTTTTGCCCTTTACCCTCTGGTTGATCTGAATAGAGTTGGCTTCCACTGTTATCCAACAATTAGGTGTTCAAACGTTTTAACCACTAATTTGAATCTACAGAAGGGGTAATTTTGTGTGTCATAATTAGGGAGATTCATCAATTTATTGGCCATTGTCTTATCCCTTTAGATCCCTGTAAAATACCCAAATCAATGAATAAAAAGCCTTTCCTTTTGCCCTTAACTCTCTGGTTGATCTGAATAGAGATTGCCTCATCTGTTATCCAACAATTAAGTGTTCAAACGTTTCAACCACTAATTTTAATCTAGACGGGGTAATTTTGTGTGTCATCATTGGAGCGGTACATCAATTTATCGGCCATTGTCTTATCCCTTTAGATTCCTAGAAAAGACAAAATCAATGAATAAAAAGCCTTTACTTTAGCCCTTTACCCTCTGGTTGATCTGAATAGAGTTGGCTTCCACTTTTATCCAACAATTAGGTGTTCAAACGTTTCAACCACTAATTTGAATCTACAGAAGGGGTAATTTTGTGTAGGTACATCAATTTATCGTCCATTGTCTTATCCCTTTAGATCCCTGTAAACCTCATAATCAATGAATAAAAAGCCTTTCCTTTTGCCCTTGACTCTCTGGTTGATCTGAATAGAGTTGGCTTCAACAGTTATCCAACAATTAGAACCATCAGTTGGAATTGACGGGAAGATCACAAACTAAAATAAAATAGATATTTATCATAATCGTATTATAGACAGCTTTCCGCAGATATTAAGATGAAAAAGTATAAGATGCAGTAGGCCCAGTATAATAGAACAGGCATTGAAATTATGATTTTTACTTAAATATTCGTGGAAAATTCTATGCAATACGATGCTATACATAATTTTTCAGTAAGGCTAAGAACCGGTTCTAATCAAGCGGATCTAATCAAACTGTATGTCTGTCTATATGGCTGTCTGTCTGTCTATCTATTAACATACCTTAACAGTATCAAGTTTGAGTGTATGGAGATGAGAATCACCACAATACAACTTTGCTTTCTATCTGTCCGTCTGTCAGACTATCTATCTATCTACATATCAACATACCTTAACAGTATCAAGTTTGAGGGTATGGAGATGAGAATCACCACAATACAACTTAGCTTTCTATCTGTCTGTCTGTCTGTCTGTCTGTCTGTCTGTCTGTCTGTCTGTCTGTCTGTCTGTCTGTCTGTCTGTCTGTCTGTCTGTCTGTCTGTCTGTCTGTCTGTCTGTCTGTCTGTCTGTCTGTCTGTCTGTCTGTCTGTCTGTCTATCTATCTATCTATCTATCTATCTATCTATCTATCCATCTATCTATCTATCTATCTATCTATCTATCTATCTATCTATCTATCTATCTATCTATCTATCTATCTATCTATCTATCTATCTATCTATCTATCTATCTATCTATCTATCTATCTATCTATCTATCTATCTATCTATCTATCTATCTATCTATCTATCTATCTATCTATCTATCTATCTATCTATCTATCTATCTATCTATCTATCTATCTATCTATCTATCTATCTATCTATCTATCTATCTATCTATCTATCTATCTATCTATCTATCTATCTATCTATCTATCTATCTATCTATCTATCTATCTAATAACATACCTTAACAGTATTAAGTTTGAGTGTATGGAGATGAGAATCACCACAATACAACTTTGCTTTCTATCTGTCCGTCTATCTTTCTATCTGTCTGTCTGTCTGTCTATCAGTCTGTTTATCTATTTATCTATCTATTTATCTATCTATCTATCTATTAACATACCTTAACAGTATCAAGTTTGAGTGTATGAAGATGAGAATCACCACAATACAACTTTGCCTTCACATTCTTGATACTGTCCTTCTTGACCTAGATACAAAAATGTTAATGTAGCTCAGGAAGGAAGAGGACATTAGGCTGTTTATTACACTAGTCTCCAAAGTCTTATTCGTTTGATTAACAACCTTGGGACTTTATTGAATTTTGAATGGTTGGTTCATTTAGTTCAGTGTTCAAACTCATGGAGGGAGGGGACATTGAGATGTTTATTTCACTAGTCCTCAAAGTGTTATAGTAAAGTTTTCTTATTACTTGGCTTAAAAGCAATGAGGACTTTTAATGAATTTTGATTGGTCGGTTCATTAAGTTGATTGTCATTTCAACCACTGATAATAATCTGCAGAAGGGGTATATTGTGTATCACCCAGGGTTTCGGATCCGCATTGATTTTTTGCGGATCCGGATCCTCCAATTTGGGTCAGTGCGGATCCGGATGCGGATGCGGATCCGGATCCGGATCCTACCGGATCCGGTTCCGGATCCTTGACAATAAAAATAAAATCACCAAATTTTTCAAAAATATTTATTCTTTAATTCGAAGTCAAAATTACTTTTAATTTTCAAGTCTGACCCTAAACCTTAAAGATTGGCTCTCATCAAGAGAATGTCTGAGATTTTATATAAATTTAGGTAGATTTTTCCATTTTTTTGAGTCCAAGGATCCGGATCCGCATTTTTTTGCGGATCCGGATCCTTGGACCCAAAAATATGCGGATCCTTGCGGATCCGGATCCGAAACACTGGTATCACCTATATATATATATTATCTACATCCATATAGCTCCTGGGTCGTAGGGTAATTATCTCAATGCAATGTCTGTCTGTCTATCCAGCAGTCTGTCTAACAATCTATTTATCTATCTATCTATCTATACCTTAACAAGTAAGCTAACATCCATATAGCTCCTGGGTCGCAGGGCAATCATCTCAACTCCGGTGATATCCGTCTCGCTTGTGATCAACTTCTTCATGGCGGGAATAGTTCTTTCCACTGGGTTCACCCCCTTCAATTGCTTCAGGCTCAGCCTAGAATTTAGAACATTTGATTTTTACAGTGAGAGATGGGAGACAATTTCTTATTCGCTGGCTCAACAACTACAGGGACTTGAGTGAATTTGATTGGTTGATTCATAAAGCTGACTATCCAAACGTTTAAACCATTAATTGTAATATAATATTGTAAATAATCATTGGGGATGTAGATCAATTTATCGGCCAGTGTATCTGGTGTAACATCCAAGTAATAATACAGTGTGTTTTTTTTTATGAGAACTTTTTTGAAAACAATGTTACCCCACTTATAGTTATCAGAATTTAATGATTAATGGCTTATTTTCTTCGTTTTTTATAACCATTTATAGAACATCAAAAAAAATATTTCAGTTTTTATTTAAAAAGTACAGTAAAATCAAAAATTCAAAACCTAGGTGTCAACATCTAAAAATGGTTTTAGCGCATTTTTCTCATGCTCAAATCTTCTACCCTTTGCAAGAATGACTTCAAAACACTTCAATGTTGAGATACAGAGTTAAAAATTAATAAAGATACTTTTGGGGACATGTACTAGAACATATCAAAGTTTGAAGGCCATATCTCAACCAGGGAGGGGGGAGTACTGGCCCCCCAAAAGTGGACTACTGAAAATTCAATTTTTTTCTTGCAAAGGGTAGAAGATTTGAGCTTAATAAAAATGCGCTAAAACCTTTTCTAGATGTTGACACATAAGTTTTAAATTTTTTATTGTACTGTACTTTTTAAATAAAAACTGAAATATTTTTTTGATGTTCTATAAATGGTTATAAAAAACGAAGAAAATAAGCCATTAATCATTAAATTCTGATAACTATAAGTGGGGTAAAATTGCTTTCAAAAAAGTTCTCATAAAAAAAAACACACTGTATAACAATTACTAACTATTATATAACCAATCCCTTTCAAATAAAAGTTCCCGACGACTTCCAAAACGTAGAAATATAAAAAATCAAACAGAAAATAACTCCTTTAACCTGTATTCGCAGTTACGTTTGAGACCTCTGATCCTGAAAGCTCCAGTGCCAGTAACCGTAGTGGCCTCCTCCTGGTGGCCCCTGCAGCCATCCCCCTCTCCCACAACCTCCAGAGTAACTCCAGGCTCGGGGTCGCCCTTGAGGCCCACCAGGGTGCCGAACACAGACACAGCAACCCTATTACCAACAATATCAATCACCTCCTCGGTGCCCTCAGTAATGGTGATCAGCTTGTTCTTCGGCTGGAATTCATACTCCTTCAGCATGGGCTTGATGAAGTACTCGCCGGGGGCCAGGGCCAGGAAGCTGATGCTACCATTCTCCCCGGTCTGCTGGTTGGTCCTAAATTATATTTGTTTTGATTAATAATTCTCAGGAAGAAAGGGGACCATTGGCTGTTAATTACACTAGTCCCCAAAGTTTTTAATAACGTCTTCTTATTAGTTGTTTTAACAATTTTAGACACTTTTAATGAATTTTTATTGGTTGATTTATTAAGTTTTCTAACGTTTCAACCACTATTCTTAATATACCTACAGATGGGATAATTTTGTGCATCATCACTGGGGATGTACATCAATTTATCGGCCATTGTCTTATCCCTTTTGATCATTGATTTTATAACTTTATACCTGTAGTTCTGCTCGCCGCCGGACAGGCTGACAACAACCTCGCCAAGGCCAAGCCCCGCCTCGTCTTTGATGTTGACCACTATGGAGGCTAGTTTCTTGGCGGAGAATTCACCTTTCGTCCCCTAGAAAAACAAATAAATGGGGTAATTTTTATTGCTTATTTTCCTAAAAGATATGTGTCCTAAGATTTTAAAACAGGAGTAGAACACTATAGTAACTGCTTTTAATATAGTTGATTTAAAACCTCTTAAATAGTACTTTAAAGAGGTAAAAAAATATGAATGAATGGATCTTAGGATAGACTTTTACATTCAGTGATCATAAAAATTAAAAAAAAAATTCTAAGAGGATATTACCGGATGCTCTTTAGGAGGTGGTAGCTTCATATAAAAAAAATCTATCTTTACCAAGAGCCAAAAATTTCACAGTTCCTCCATAGCGTTACGGACTGACTGACAGAGTGATGGACAGACAAAGTGAATTGATGAGTAGAATCAATATTAATTTATTTTTTAATTTTGTTATTAAAACCTCAGATCATAAGAGATAAGACAATGAATGATAAATTAATGGACATCCCAAATTACCCATTTTTATTTGACTAAAATTTTTGACACTAGTATTTTGAACCAACAAATCAGAATTAAATAAAAGTGCCAACATTTTTTATCAAATGAATAAAAACATGACTTTAAAAACCTTAGGTAACAGTATAATTTCCAATGTCCTACCCCTGCCTCCCTGCAAAAACTAAATATTTTACATACCGGAGTTAATACATAGCCAATCTTTTCAGCCTCCACAGAATATTCCAAGTCCCGGGCAAATGGACCAACAGAGTATTTTCCACTGGTATCAGTATGCGTAACAGTTCCTTCGGGCAGAGAGGCGGACTTGATGGTAATTTGAACCCCCTCCAGGGCCGGCTTGACGCTGCCAGCCACAAATAACCCCTTTGTGGCCGAGAAAACGGCGGAGTTCAGGGAACATTCGTCTCCAACAGAAATCATCAGCTTCACAGGGTCAAACAGGAACTTGGAGGCCTGTGGCTCGATGTTGACATCCTCATGAGGGTTGGAATAGAAGGAGAATTTGTATTGGTGAAGGCCATTTACCACTTCAGACTGGGACAAAGCTTTGGTGGACCGTTCAGCGGCAGAGTCTATGAGGATCTGTAGGTCGGGGATGGTCTCGACACAGGTGACACGCCCAGAGACAAGATGCTTTTCTGCTTTCAACACCAACTTTTGTCCGGGTGACCAACTGAATAGGTAAAAAATAAAAATAAAATGCAGTGAGGGAGGGGACATTGTGCTGTTTATTACACTAGTCCCCAAAGTCTTACAATAACGTTTTCTTAAGCGTAAAAAAAAATTATCGTAGTAGGAAAGACTCAAAGAATATTTACTAGAACTGTAATGCCTATTCTTATTCCAGTAAATATAATCTTATAAATTTTCTACCGAATAATAAATAGGGCAGCAACAACTATACCTGAATCCTTTGTTCTGAGAAGCAAACTGTTGGCAGCTTACAGCCTGTCAGTGTCTATCTATCTACATAATAATAAATAACGCAGCAGCAACTATACCTGAATCCTTTATTCTGAGAAGCAAACTGGTGGCAGCTTACTGTCTGGATGGAATATTCAGTATCCTGATTCATACATCTTTCTGTACTTCCAGCAGATAAATCAAATTCACCTGAAAAAATCAGAAATGCTAGAAGCTGTCTGTCTGTCTATCTATATATTTATCTATTTGTCTATTTAATGTTTATCTGTCTATCTGTCTGTGTTTCGGGTATATTTATCTGTTTGTCTATCTATCTATATCTTATGGGTATAGTCCCTTTTGTGACAGCGCTTCTTAAGGGGCGTTTCGTCGTATTTTAACAATGGCTTTTCATATCGTTATATTAGGTGATTGCCATGTAGGGTTAAGCAATTAGCTCCGCAGGGTTAGAGCTCCCCGCAGGGGCTAGAAATAGGGTGAAAACTACTTTGAAAAATACTACGAAATACCCTTTTCATAGATAATAAAACATAACAATTTCAAAAATACAAATATACCCTCATATATTTATCTGTCTGTATATCTTACTATCTATCTATCTACCTGAATCTTTCCCATCCTTGCTCTTATACTTGATGGTGGTTGTGTGCGAGGCTTGGATAGGCATCACCCAGCCAGTCTGTTTCATAGCTAGGTCCTCCTGAAAGATATTTTTTAGTTAGTTAGTAGAAATTGAATCAATGAAATAGAAAAAGGACGTTCCATAGTTTTAAAGGCTTGGAAACCAGGGATCCAAAGGGTTAAGACAATGGCCGATAAATTAATGTACAGTCCCAATTATGATACAAAGTTACCCCTTCTGTAAATCATTATTAGTGGTTGAAACGATTGGACAGTCAACTTTATGAGCCAACCAATAAAAATTCATTAAAAGTCCCCAAAGTTGTTTAGCCAACGAATAAGAAAACTTTAATTTAAAACTTTGGTGACTAGTGTAATAATTAGCTCAATGTCTCCTCTCTCCCTGACAAGAATGTGTCTTTTGGAATTAAAATTAACTCAAAATGAAAATATACCTTCGACTCAGATCCAATGGTGAACACAATATTTGGAGCATCCCAGCAGATTCCGGAGTCTTTGACCGCCAGGCTGTAGCTGCCTGGCAGCTGGTTCTGGAGACTGAACTTGCCATTCTCAACTGTCTGTTCGGCCGGCTCGGAGTTGGACGCGTCCGGCGTTAGGACAACTTTTATTCCCTAAATTAAGATTTTTAAATATTTTGTACATATTAAAGCAGTAGTTGCACGAAGTGCATTTTAACTTGAATTTAGGGAACTGTATATTTTTTTCTTTTCAATAGTTTAAAGTAAATCTATAGGACATATATTAAAAAAGAATCTAATTTTTTTGCCAGGTAGTTTTAAACATATCAAGACTTAAAAACAATATTTTTTGGATATATGCAACATAAATGACTGTCCTGTTTTCACAAAAACAGCATAGTTAAAGACTATTTTGTTGGTGCCTAATTGATTGCTATTTATTTGTATTACAAAAGGGGGGGTTTTTAATGCAACCATCTCGTAATCAATGTATAAATGGCACTTAGAATTAGAATTTCGATCTGAAATTTTGCATCCGTAATCCTTGGTAGGTCTATTTTACCTAAATCAAACAAAAAGTTGGAAAAATAACGCTAACAGCTGGCAGCTCAGCAGTTTAGCGATTTTTTGGGCTATTTTCAAATCATCACGAAACCTATCTCCACATAATACTATTTTCTGCTCCAAAATGTTTTCAAACGGTTCTAGCCGGTAGTTGCTGGTAATAGAAATCTGAAAATGTTGATTTTGTATCATTTCACATGATTTAAAGCAAAAATATGTTTTAAAAAGTTGATTCCTACGTAATTTATGACAAATTTGCCCTAAAAATAGCCAAAAAACGGCTGAGCCGTTAGCCGTTACTTTTTCAACTTTTTTGTTCAATTTAGGGATAATAGACCTACCAAGGATTACTCATGCAGAATTTTAGATTGAAATTCGAATTCTAAGTGCCATTTATACATTGATTACGAGATGGTTGCATTAACCCCCCCCCCCCTTATATATGTTAGATGGTATTCTTGTAACATTTGCTAAATGCACTTCATTCAACTTTCCCTTCAGTTTAGAACATAAATCGAGCAAGCTTCCAGTCAAATGCGATTATTAATTCTATCTGTTCTTAAACGCATATTTAAAACAGTTTGACCTAATAGGCGCATTTGACTGGAATCTTATTCACAACTATTATTTAAAATAATTAAAAATCTAACCTTGCAGGGTCCTCCCAGACAGGTGACAGTGCCGCCAATGGTGACCCTAACCGGGGAGAAGTAGAGACTCGAGATGGGATCACTCTTGACAATAATGTCAGAGGCCAGCGGGGCGAATAGGTTACCCATGCGGGTGTCTGAGGGGGAAGATATGATTGAAATAGTGTATGGGGCCGGAGCCAGCATGACCGCGAAGCTTCCATCCTGTTTGATGGCCACCAGAGCGTCACCTGATCCCGGGCTAGAGATCTTTACCTTCCTCTCAGAATCAGGACCTGGCAATGTTTCATCATTTAATTCTATTATGTAAAGTAGTAAGACTTTTTTTGCCTATAGCTTAAGATTTCGGTAACCGTTGAACCGATATGGTTCTCCTTTGCAGTGAATCTTTTTATAGGTCCAGGGAAGGTTTTTAACTATTTTGGTTGAGGGAATCTCCACCCTCCAAATAACGAATGATCCCCCCTCAAAATTTTTATTTTTAACTTTTTCTTTTTAAAACTTCCCTCTTTCCCACCGTATGTCCATAATACTTAAAAATCGGGTTTTTTTCAAAATATAGAAAGTACAATAAAATATTTTGAAACTCACAATCTTAAGTAAAATATCTTTTCTTGGATTAATCAATGGACATTTTTGAAAATCATTTTTATATTTTGAAAATTCCAGGGATCTAAGGGATAAGACAATGGGCGATAAAATGATGTACATCCCAAATGTTGAAATATAAAATAATCCCTTTTGTAGATTACAACTAGTGGTTGAATCAATCAAAATTCAATCAAAAGTTGTTAAGTCAACAAATAAGAAAACCTTATAATAAAACTTTGGGGACTAGTGTAAAAAAACTGCCCAATGGCCCCCTCCATCCCTGGTAAATCCTCTTCTTGAAAAGAAGAACTAAGTCCATGGGTAGCGCAGCAATAGTAAACTAATAAGTAACAGAACAATAAAGTATTATACAGCAAAAAAAATGAGCTTTGATTTTAATCAATACAATACGTTAAAAAATGCAAAATATTTTAAACATTTAACCATTTTTAACCATTTAAGTGAATTTTATTTTGTACAAGTAACTTAAAAAGAAATAACATTAGGTAACATCTTATAAAGTAGTATCGCTTCAAAAAATGATACTTTTTGTCACACACGTTTCTATTTGAAAGTACATGTAGAATAGATCTTAGTAACAATAGTGGCCTTCTCTTCAATTTAAGATTAAATATTTTACTTTTGTACAATTTAGAAGCATAACACTTCTACATTTAGGGTATATCTGTGATTATAATAGATTAATGGTTGAAACGTTTGGACACTCAACTCAATGAACCAACCAATCAAAAATCAATAGGTAAGTTCCTAAAGTTCTTAAACCAACATATAAATAAACGGTATTTTAAGACCTTATGGACTAGTGTAATAAACAGCCCAATATCCCCTCCCTCCCTAATATTTTCTAATTAATTTAGTTTTAAATAGCCATTACAGAAATTCCAGAGAATGATTTTAATTCTTACGGAGTGGTTTTAGGCTATTTAGCTGACCATCCGGCCATCGACTATGGCTAAAGGTTAAATTAGAAAAATAAATATGTGCTTACAAATATGTTTTTATCCTTGTTTATATAAAAATATTACATCTATGGTATAGCAAATACATTATTATTATAAGAATCAAAGATCAAATACTTTTAAAAAGAAACCTATCAGTTTCTAAGACAATAATAGAATGTAAGATTGTAAAGAAACGTTTAAAGAACAAGGACATGGCCATACAGAGTGGTGGAAATCTTTTTAATAAAGTAAAAGGTCCGTCGGCCCCTCGGGCTAATAGAACTGGTTTTAATCTTATAATCTTTCATTTTAATATCCGTGGAAAGCTGTCTATAATACGATGCGATAAATAACTTTTTACGTTGGACGGATTAATCCTTAATTGACCATCTGAAGTAATAAATCTATGGACACACATACATCTCTAAATAAATATTAAAAACACCATAAATGCATCAGACAAACTTTAACATGAACAGACAAAAAAGCATTTTTATACTTTTATATTGAAACTTATCTTACAGGAAGGGAGTGGTCATTGGGCTGTTTATCAAACTAGTCCCCAATGTTTTATTATAACGCTTTGTTATTCAACTAGTGGCTGCGACCCTTGTCATGTACACTAATGTATGTACACTTTCAGGCCACCAGTCCACTGGAGAAGAACAACGGGTTGCCTGCGGCTCACTGCGGCAGACATTCTAATTTCGCGGTTGCAAACAGCAATTTAAAGATTTTCATTTTTCAGACCGCTTAATTATAATGTCTGCCGGCTCTTTGAGGAACTAAGCTGTTCAGATTAACCATCCAGGTACAGCTTAATTCTCTGAATATGATTAACCCTTTTCCCCTTTCTGTACTAACCAATATTGTAATAATGTATGGGGGGAGAATAGGATGTTAGTTTAAGCCGGGTGTAGCTTAGGCTTCCAACACCTGAACAAAAATAAAACATCTTCTTATCTAGGAAACAACATCAAGAATTTCACAATTTTCCAGACTCCATTAAATGCCCTGAGGCCCCGCCTGGAGACCCTAACCGTACTCCCGTCCTGGCCCCCCTGCACCCTTTGGATAACCTCTGGAGAGACTGTGGTAACTTTGATCTTCCCTGCGTTACAGACCCAGGTAGTTTATATTTGCTAAAGCTGCTCTATAACTAGCCAATCTGTAAGTCCTATTCCATCTTGGGGGATACAGCATCCTTCCCAGACAACCGTAGCATCTAGGGGCTCTATAATCAAAGGGATATGGATGGGCAAAAAATAGCCTAAAACCACCTTAGGACCTTTAAGAAGCTTCACTGTAAAGGAGAACCATTTATGTTCGTTAGTTAGCGAGATCCTTCGCTACAGACAGAAAAAAGCTTATTACTTTATATAATAGGATGGCTTAACAACTTTGGGGACTTTTATTGAATATTGATTGGTTGATTCATTAAGTTAAGTGTCCAAACTTTTCAATTCAGTACTAATTGTATTCTACAGAAAGGTTAATTTTGTGTATCATCTTTGGGGATGTTGTACATCGATTTATTGGCCATTGTCTTATCCCTTTAGATCCCTGTTTATCATATATGAGAATTAATCATCAAGTTTCTTATGAATTTGAATAAGAATGAGTAGGTGTGCTAGATAATAATTTTACAATAAATAATAAATATAAAAAGTCTAGATGATAACCCATTAATTGGACCAATGAGAAAACAGTGTAGCAACAATTCAACCACGTTATTGGTTGGAAAATGTACATATTTTGTATGAAAGGGCAAGTTTCTTATGTGACATCTTATTTTAAAAGTTAGTTAAAATCACTACTTATCTCATACGAGAAATAATCATCAAATTTCTTGTAAATTTTAATAAGAATGAGTAGGTGTGCTAGATAATAATTTTACAATAAATAATAAATATAAAAAATCTATATAAACAATCCATTAATTGGACCAATGAGAAAACAGCGTAGCAACAATTCAACCACGTTATTGGACGAAAGGGAGATTTCAGCTTACTTAGTTGACTAAATAAATACAAAAATCTTTAGCTTGCTTGAAATTCCTTTTAAGTTTATCAGATTATTGTATCTGATTGACCATCTAATATAGGATAAGAAATCTATTATTTGTGCTTTAATTTCAAAAAATGTAAAAATCTTTTTGACCATTAAAATACATGCAAAACTGAAGCCTGATATTTCGATAACTACTAAAGCTTTAAAATGGTCCTGGAATGGTTTTTGTTTCTACCTTTTTCTACCAATTCGAATACAAAGTCTCTAAGAAAAATGCAAACTGTAGCCTAAGATTTCGATAACAACTGAACAAATTGTGTTTTCAATTTTATGAAAGGCTTATATAAGTCTTGGGATGGTTTTATGCTATTTCTCTGCACTTCCCTACCCCTAAGAATAAAGATTCTTTAGATGCTAGGGTTGCAATTATTCTATCTAATAATATAAAGTAGTAAGGTTTTTTTTTATCTGAAGCTAAAGATCTCGTAAATTGATAGATTGAAAATGTTGTACTTTTCATTCAAATTTTGTAAGTGTCTTTGGTTGGTTTTAAGCTATTTTCCTCGAGACTAGGAGCGCAACTACTCTGTAACCAATTAAATGATGACATGCCTACAGTAGAGAAGTCACCGGACACCAGAACTTTAGGGAAGCTTTATATAATTCCTGGGACGGTTTTAGGCTTTTAATCTGCCCTTTTCTACCCCTTTGAATAAGGATTCCCTAGAAGCTAGGGGTGCAACTATTCTATCTAATAATATAAAGTACTATAGTAAGGGTTTTTTGTCTTAAACTAAAGTTTGAATGGGTAGTACTTTTCAGGGAAACTTTATAAATGTCTTGGGTGGTTTTAGACTATTTTTAGAAACTAGGAGCGAATCAACTCTATAGGTAATTAAATGATGACATGCCTACGGTAGAGAAGTCAAGCTGACCAGATACCAGAACTTTAGACAGCAAAATATCGGGAAGCACTGGCTCACTGGGAGATATCTAAAACAAGAATACTTTAAATAAAGTAACAGGATGGCTCACTATTATAGGTTTATAGCTATTTTGGGAGAGGGTACCACACCCTCCAAAGAAAAATCGCCCTTAGAATTTTTTCTTTTAAATCTAAAATTACTTCTTTATAAATCTAAAATAAACAATTCCCCTAGAGGCCTCTAGGAGCGTAGCCGCTAGTAAATGTAATTTAGTAGTATAGATACAACAACCCAGACAACTACCTGGACCCTGTCTAAGGGGCCTTATTCGTCTGGTAGCAAATTGCATTGACTTATTGTGTTAATTATTTTACGATATCTATCTTTCTAACTAACTAAATGCCTGTCTTTCTATCTATACCTAACTACCTAAATGTCTATCTATGTAACTATGTACCTGAACGGATCTATCAGTAAACTCCATTCCTTCCTTTGTAACAGAAATCCTGTACTTGCCAGTCTCAATTTTGTCTGCCCTTCCATCTATCTAACTGTCTATCTAGCTATCTAACTATCCAGCTACCTAACTAAATGTCTTATCTATCTATCTATGTATTTACCTGAACGGATCTATCAGTAAATTCCATTCCTTCCTTTGTAACAGAAATCCTGTATTTTCCAGTCTCAATCTTATCCACACTGTATTCGCCCTGGGCGTTGGTTTCAGCCGTGTGTTGGGCAATAGATCCACCTCCAATTGTTACCTGAACAAGGATGACAACATCCATAAGTACAAAAACACAGAAATACAGGAATGGGAATACGAACAAGGAGATATAAAGCGCATTTGATGATTTGTTAAATATACTATTGGAGAAAATTAACAAGAAACCTTTCTCACGTATCTTATATTTTTAAAAATTAATATTTTGTAGCATGACTGACAAGACAAACGAAAAAAGTAAATTTCATTCTGGATGATCTTTGGTATAGGGAATCTTCAATAAGTATTTCGTTGCTCAACATGCAACTTTGAGGAAAGCGCCCCCAAAAAGTCAAATATAGAGAAGCTGCACTACTCCCCAAGATACAGCGGGTCAAGTACTTGAGCGTGAAGCTTGAGCTGGCCCTTGTGGCTAGTATACAAAAGTGTCTCGTCCTACTCCATGGCTACTTAGGTCAAAACACAGAGAATCCATGGCTACACACACATTATTAAAAAATACCTTAGCCCCAGCGATGGGTGCCCCATCGGGAGCGGTCAACACGCGTCCCTTAACAGAGAATCCCTGGACCTTGAATGGGTCCTGCAGTCTGTAGGAGTCCAGACCCACAGTGATCTCCTTCATACTTGGGGCTACCTCGAATCTGTAATAAAAAGAAGGATGACAACATCAATAAAAGCGAAGCTCTTAAATGTAAGGACAAACGAACATTAACACTTGTAGAGTGATAACAATTAGAGTTGCTTTATATGTCGTACCTGACTGTTATTTATAAGAATCAGCATTCAAAGCTTGAAATCGATAGGACAATTCTAACCTGTTTAAATTAACAAAAAGAGATAACCGTTATGAACGGACGGACGGACCCTAATTATAAAAAGCTTAGTTTAAAAAAAAACAAGAAAATTAAGTAGCGCAGCATTAACAAAGCTGTTAAAAATATGATCAAACAGTATAATTCATTATTTTGTTTTGTATCTGCCAGTTTGTTTATCTTGTAACTTATCTATATGAATATCTATTTATTTATCTATCTATCATTATATCTTTCTGTAAGTCTCTCTATCTATCTCTATATATATACCTAGTATTAGTGCTCTGATAATGTGGGATAAGATAATATTTGCCAGGGGGAACAACTCCAAACACAAATTCTCCCTTATTATCTGTGACTGCTGAGCACAATTGAACAGACCCTGCGGGGCTTGAGATGCCTTTCACTTCAGTGTTATCCTAAAATATATATAATATAGATAAATGGCGGTTTCTCATTAGAATGTGTTAAAAATAGAGGATAAAATAGAGTTGTATATTGAACTATTCATGCCGGCTCTGAAAACTTAGGACAGGGGTGTATATTCTTAATGGGATCCCCTTCTAAGGAGGGGGGGGGGGGGGGATCAAGAAATAAACATTTTAAAAAAATTTCCCCTCTTTGCGGAAAAAGC
The DNA here is from genome assembly GCF_053477335.1 of Acartia tonsa. NCBI lineage: Eukaryota > Metazoa > Arthropoda > Copepoda > Calanoida > Acartiidae > Acartia > Acartia tonsa. The sequence continues at coordinate 46,720,214 of NC_137271.1, forward strand.
TCGAAAAATATGTGGAAGGGGGACAAAAATGAATTAAATAAAGATTACCTACTGAATACAATCTTCCATTTTTATATTCATTAGGTAACAAAAAAAATTATTCCCGTCAACCCATGGCTTAGGATGGAATGGTACTAAACAACCCTAGCGCGATAACTGACTTACTGAACCACATTTCACAATGCAAAAATAATCAAATGTATGCAAAAAATGTTATCAAAGTAATTATGAGTTATTAGATGAGTACACATCAAAATTTCTAAGAGGTCAAAATGTTCAACACTTCGTTATGTATTAATGAATAAGTAAGTAGGTACCTACTTTCTGTACATCTATATCTAAAAGTAGCGAAGCTACTCTATAATTCGAAATATCCGTCTGCAACGCTTTGGGAGAAACGTGATTTCTCGGCTACTTTAAAAGATAGATAGCTGAAACTTTTTGTCAACATTCGCATCAATATGGAGCATAATTACGTATAAAACATCCATGGCGGTCGGACAACTTTTTGGCAGGTTTTTAGCTACTTTAGTAATTTTTAACATATTTCTCCATACCTACCTTTGATGATTTTGGTATGATTTTAATTTTTTTTATAACAGTATAATGACTTTTTTTGGGCTTCACTACTTATGAACGTTGTCATCCTTGTATCTATCTGTCTACCTATCTATCTATCATATGTCTACCTGACATTGAACTGCAGCAGATTTCTGACCAAATATGACAATATTGACTCCGGCCATAGCGTGATCACCCGACACAACCCGTCCGCTCACATCAAACCCGGCTACAATCAAATCTTCGGCTGCTCCGTTATCGCCTGTTAGAATGACAGAAGCAGAGTCTTTGTTGAATTTCCATACAGGATGCGAGGCTCGAACCTTGTGATCAATCCCGGAAACAGCAGTGAACACATAGTTACCATCTAGTTTCATAATTATGCTTATTTTTTATAATCAACAGTTTGGGTATACTGAATAAATATAAGTATAGATGTATAATCCAAACAACTACCTTTTTTAGAGACCTTTTTTGTCTGCTAGCAAATTGATATCTGCGACTTGGCTGGGTTAGTATTTCCAACGCTATTGGCTAATTTTTAAAGACCTCGATATAAGTTGGCACAGGGTCCCAACCGAGTTAATGGACATACAGTTATTTAACCCCTGCCCTCTATTCTTTTACTTTAATGGGTTTAGAAACTTTTGAGTGGGTTGTATATTGTATGAGGGTTGACACCTCCTAGGGGAGTAGAGTAATCTACCCATGTTGATTTTGCTATAGAAGGGGTGTCATCAACATTTCCAGATGCGCCCCTGGTAAAACTCAGTGCACGCCACTGATAGAAAAAAAGGACTAGGTAAGTGATATGAAGAGCAGATGTTTAGTGGTCATAAAAATGTTAAAAGAAAAAATAAAAGTACCAGATAAATAATGGAAAATCTCCAAACCTTTACATCTTAATATACAACGGATTTTGTAGCATGGCATGATCGACAGACCAACGATCAAAGTAAGTTGTAAACTAGATACCCTTTCTCATATCATATTTCTACAATGTCGTTACGTACAGACAGACAAAGTAAATTACAGAGTAGCTTTGATGCAAGATAAAAAGAGCATTATTTTTCCTTTGACAGTCACAGTCTTCTGTACAACAGTTTTCTCATCCTTGTCCAGAAGGTCGATACTGACACCTGCAAATACAGATAATTTAGAGACATACTCTCTAAAAAAAAGCTAATAGGAGAACAGTGGAGGTACATTACAGATATGTCATTGGTTAAAATTATGTACCGATTTGGGTAGAAAAAGACATAGGTATTTATTTTTATTTCGTTCGCATTTAAGACACTAAAAATTGTCGCATATCTTTGGATAAAGCTTTTCTTGGATAAAATCATTCATGTAAAAATTTCTTCCCTAGTATAATGTGAAGCATATGACAAAACCCATTATAAGTTAGTTATGAACAGTTAGGATATTATATCCTCAAAAATTTCGTCACTTGTATGTATGAGTAATGTATAGAACTTGAATGCAAAAAAATTAAGAAAGGTGTTTATGTTCTATTGAATTCTTTTTCTTGTAATCATTCGTATCCGATTATTATTAAAATTTGTCTAGCATCGTATCATATCCAGTTTTCTACGAATGTAAAATGTACAATCATAAGATTGAAACCAGTTTTTTTAGCCCGTGCCTTTGGCATCTCCGGGCAAAAAAACTGATTTTTAATATTATAATTCAACATTTTATATCTGCGGAAAGCTGTTTATAGTACGATAAAGAACTATTAAAGTCTGATGAATTTTGAGGTGAGATGGACCATCTAGGTATATTATGTCAATTACCTGCAGGTCCAACCGTCTCGCCAGCAACCAGCACTTTACCAACCACACCAAATCCAGAAAACACAAAGTGAATATCCTGTTTAAAATGGTGCAAACAATGAAATCAGATTCATATCAGGGATCTAAAGGGATATATGACAATGGCCGATAAATTGACGTGTATCTCTAATTTTGATACACAAAATTACCCCTTCTGTAAATCAAAATTAGTGGTTAAGATTTGGATGTTTAACTTAATGAACCCACCAATCAAAATTCAATAAAAGTACCCAATATTGATAAGCCGGCAAAAAAGAAAACGTTATTATAAACAGCCCAATGTCCCCTCTCTACCTCATGGAACCTACAGAGAACCTATAAAAAGGTAACCTAAAAACCAATCGGTCCAGTGGACTTTATTTGATAGTTTGCACATTCCTTATTCTGACTGCAGACATCATTCTCTCCATCAATATTGACAACAACCTCGTCCTTCTCAAATGTCCAGCCTAGAGGTGGTACAACCTACCACCAACAAAAAATCACAATTTTTGTCAACTTTATAGTAGGTAGTAAAATGGCCAATTACATTTTCCCGCATTTTCTCTCAAGAAGGAATAGTTCGGATTTCGTTTTTAACATTTTTCAACAGGCTATATACGTAAGAATCGTAATGTAAAATAATCCTATATCAGTAGCAAAAATATACACCTTTTTGTAGACTAAAAATATGCAATCTTAATAAGAAAGGCGAAAAAGTGAAAAATAAAACTTTTCTGGGTTGGGTTAGATGCCAAAAATGAGAATTCTGCAGGTACCTAGTTATTTTAAATAAAAAATAAATCATTAAGTTAGTTCAGTTCAAATTGTGTTCGACTTATTTTAATCTTCAATTTACAATCTTAAAAAAAAGAGGACTTTATTTTTTAAAGTCTAATTAGGAACAGAAACATTAACTCTATGCTTAATTTGAAAATGCTTAAATGAATCTATCAAATAAAGAAAGAGGAAACGAGAAGAGTCATCCTTTCAGGTAATAACCGGTAAGAAGCTAATAGTCTATAATAGTTTTGATAATAATATGTTAAGTAGGTAGGTATAATAATTAGGTATGATTTGATAATTGTAAAAAATTCGGGTATAGTCCCTTTCGTAACATCGCACCTTATGGGGCGATTCTTCGTATTTTTCACAGTAGATTTTCTCCTATTTCTAGCCCCTGCGGGGGGGGGGGGTCTAACCCTGCGGGGCAATCACCTAACCCAATATAACCTAACCTAATCGCCCTAATCACCTACGACGAATCGCCCCTCATGGGGCGATGTTACGAAAGGGACTATTTCCAAAAATTTAACAAAAAGTGAATTTTCCTTAAGAATATATTCCCCAGTCTCATAAATAGGAATAAAGAAATATCCGTTGTGGGGGGCACACTCGGTCTCGTACTTCAAGGCTCCTGAAACAGGTAAAAATTGATTATATGTAACTTAAGATCTCGTGAATTCCAGTGGAGATTTGAACGTAATAGTACAATTATAAGGATGCTTGATGGAGCTTGAAATGTATTGAAGTAGGACACCTGCCGTAATAAGGTAAGGGTTCCTTAGAAATTAGGAAGCTTTGATTGACCTCACGACTCATGAAACGTCTTATGATTGCTCTGTAAAGCGTCCATTTGCCATACAGACGACCAATCCTTTGATTGCACGTTCTTTATCTGGAATTCCTAACAGAGCATGGTAATGAATTGCGCCTATTAATGGCCTAAGGGGTTTAACTATAGGTACTCTTTATTGATGACATGCGCCTAACACAGCAATAGTAGCCTTTTTAACGTCTCTAGTATCATGACATGGTGTGGTCCAGACTCGAACCCGACACCTTCTAAAATTAAGCCGACACGTTACCAATAAAGCTAATGCCGCGGATTAAGAATGCGGGAATAATAACTTAAAATGGAAGAGTAGCGCACATTTAAAAAAATCTTTACTTGCCATTTTCGTATCTCTCCCCTCTACAGATTTGTAAGATCCCAGGGAACTTAAGTGATATGATAATGGACAGCAAATTGATATATTATATATCTCCAATGATGAAAACAAAATTACCCCTTCTTTAGATAAATATCAATAGTTGAAAAATTGAACAGTGCTAGTCTGAATCATTGTATCAAGATTTAAATTACCTTGTTTAGTCATGAGATGAACATCAATCTTGGAGAAATCAATAGATTTGTCGGCAATAATAAATCCGCCGCAACCCAAAACATCCTGAAACAGAAATCAACTTAGTGAACCAACCAATAAAAATTTAATAAGCAGTTCCAACATTGTCGTAAAATAAATATGAAAACTTTATTGTAAAACTTTGAGGACCAGTGTAATTCTGATTATCCATATATAACGGTAGGTAATAAGATGTCTTTATGTAGCGAAGAATCTCGCTGACCAATGAACCGAATTGGTTCCCTTTACGGTATAAATCTTTAATATGTTGTCAAGAGAAGGTTTATTGCTAATTTTGGGGAGGGTAAGAACTTTATTACACCCTCCGAAATATGATGGTTATTTGTTCTGGTTATTTTAATAGGTACCTAAGAACTTTATGTTTGTTCGTCCGTCAAGACAACTTTGTTAGTTAGCCAAAATGACGTAAATTGTCTAATTCTTCAGGTAATTACAGTACAGTTGTCATAATTAGTGATTTATTAACACCACCTGCCTAAAGTTAACCTTATTACACTATGATTATTCCTAAAGTTGCTATTTATTGTTCTGTTATTTCTAATAGGTAGGTAAGTACTTAATGTTCGTCCGTTAAAACAACTTCATTAGGAAGCTAATGCGTCATAAAATGTCTAAATCTAAAGGTAATTATAATAGATTGTCATACTTAGTGATATATTGACATTACCTGGCGAAAATTAATCTTATTACCTATCATTGTTCCTAGAGTTGTTATTTATTGTTAAGTTATTTTTAATGGGTAGATAAGTACTTAATAATTGTTCGTTCGTCCGTCTGTAAAAAACAACTTTATAAGCTATTATGACATAAATTGTCTAAATCTTCATGGAATTATAACGATTTGTCATATTTAGTGATTTATTGACATTACCTGTTCCCCACACGAAGAACCCAGCAACCCGCACAAGAACAAAACTGCACAAAGGAGGAAATTCGTCATTTTCCTCTGAAAGTAATAATCAATATAAGTTGTTCATTGGAACCAATTTCATTTTCATATCTGCAGAAAATACGTTTGCGCGATAAATCTATTCCATTATAAAAAAAAAACATGGAATTTCAATTTGGTAGGAAGCGAAAGGGCAATTGGGATTAAATTAATCTACATTTAATCGCGTTTCATCACTTAAATAATAAAGAATATGAATATGATTCAGAATAAAAAGAATATAGAAAAAGATTATGTTATACCAAAATTTAGATAATAGTTACGTACATATCGCATGCATAATTTATAAATAGACAGCTTTCGTGGATAATAAAATAAACATTTAAGATTATTTTTATCTAACTATTTGTCTAATTGTCTGTAATACGATACTATATTATATATATAATTTTTCAGTATGGCTAAGAACCGGTTCTTATCCTACAGATATTAATCGGTTTCTAAGTCATACCGGAAACGAAATTAAAAGGCCCCTATTTAAATCAAACCCATAGCCAATTAATTAAAAATAAGTTAAGTTTAAAATCGATCATAACTTTCAAATAAAAGACTAAAAATCAGAATTTTAACCATAGAAATACATTTTTTAGCACAAATAACTATTTATTTCTTATTTTAACATATTTTAAAATTAAAATTTATAAAATTACAATTTACTACACTGTACTGCAGTCATAAGGAGAGAAATAACCACCCTCTTCCCCTCCTCTCTATCTATCTATTCTCTCCCTCTCTATCTATCTATGCTCTCCGCACTATCTATCTATGCTCCCCTCTCGGAGAAACCCCCCTTACCCTCCTCTTACTCCCACCCCTCTCTCTCTCTCTCTCTTTTTACCTCTTTTAAAACCTCCCCCTTGGAGCTACACCCTCCCTTTTCCTTGATTTATGATTAAAAAATAATTTTAAAATTTGTCGCGGCATTTTCTGCGCTTTTGGCGGTGCGGTCACATTAGGCCAATCTAATATTATATGATCTGATATTTTAGCATTTTCCCGCATTTTTAAGACTTAGAACAACCATTTATCATTTTTTTAAAAGATTTTTTTGATAAACGAAAGTGAAAGCTGATAAAATGTTATTAAAACTAACGTCAACGTGCTTTACCCTAGATTTCTGAGTGCTCTTTGAAATGCATATGCTTAAAGATAAATTTCACCAACTTTGAGTTTTCGCAGAGATGTTAGAAATGGGACAATAGACGTAAAATTTATATGTATACCCCCAATGATAAAGACCAAAATTATTTCCTCTAAATTTATGCTATATAGTAAGGAAATACACCTTTTCAAAACATAGTATAAAATATGCTTTCAACCTCTTTTGGACTTTTAAGAAAAAAACTTATAATTGTTAAAAAAAAAGTATAACTTATGCGATAAAGATTAAAAGTCTATGTAAGAATCTCGTTGAATTAAAAAGTTGGTGAGATCTTAAGATTTAGACAGGTAAACTTACTTTTTAAAATAAGGAAATGGATTAAGCTTAAGCAGTCATATGATAAAAAACATAGTTACCAACTTTCACTTCAAATTTACCAGAAACTAAATTTTTCATGAAATAATTTCATTTCGTAGATTTTTTCATTTTCGTTTGGAAGATTTTTTTCTCACAAATTATAAAATAATAGAGTTAAATTTTTACTTAGGAAGGGAGGAGACATTGGACTGTAAAATATACTTCGACCTTCTTTTGCTTTTAGGCTAAGGCATCATAAACTAACTTTTTATTGGTTTATACAAACTAAACGAGTTTCAAACTTTTCAACAATTGCAATTAGTCTGCAGTCAAAAGCAAAGATAAAAATGCTGATCCAAATTAATTGGTTTTATTTTTCAGGAAAGACTATGTAAATTTCTGTAATACGATGCTATACTTGATTTTGGAGAATGACTGAGAACCGGTTCTAATCCAGCAGATGTTGGTTTCGAAGCTATACTGGAATAAGAATTCCATCGAGAAAAAAATTCGAAATTGTAAAAATAAATTTGGCAACCCTGCTTCAATCCATCAATAATCAAAACTTTACATGTTAAAAAGCTACGACAATTTACAAATAAATTTACGACGACCACTTGACTTAAAGAAAAAATTTCTGCTGTTTTTCCAAATTCCCGAATTGTTAAGCAAAAAAGTGTCATTTGATGTTCATGAAAATTATGCAATTTTTGTGAAATAATTAAGTTAATTATAAAAATACCTAAAATTAATAATTAGATTTTGAAGTAAAATTTCATTTTCTAGCTTTCTCCTAATTTTAAATGTCATATAAGATTTGATAAGCTTTGCTTCAGTGATTTTATGTAATAATTGGATACTTTTTATTTGTATTTAAAGTTATCAAAATTCATCTATCCGTAAAAATGGTACTTTTTAATTATATATAAAAGTTATTATTTGTTAAAAAATAATTGCCTATGTAACTCAGGAATCTAAAGGGATAAGACAATGGCCGATAAATTGATATACATGCGCATGCCCAATGATGATAGACAAATTAATTTAGATTTATCCAAATCGTTTAAAATATGTTAAACTAAAAAAGTTATTTATTAATCTTATGATTGTACATTCTTAAATTCGTTGAAAACTGGATCTAGTATATACAATGCTACACATGATTTTTCAGTATGGCTGAGAACCGGTTCTAATCCACCGGATATTAATTAATCAGTTTGGAAGTGATACTTGAAATTCCATTATATGGGCAATTAATATAAAATTCGACCTTCCTGAAAATATCTTGTTTGACCATGATTCTGTCAAATGACAGAAAGCTTAAACATTTCAAAGGGGAGAGCTAGGCTGTTGTGAAACTTTTTGAAACCAAAACTAAAAGTCAAAGGAACTCAACTAAAAAAAGAGTTACAGCCCAGAAATTTGGTATGGCAGTTGCTTTAATTAAATAGGTACAATATGGAACTGTGAAGAAACGGCGGTGGGACCGCCGTTATCGCCGAATTGTTTTTTGGCGGGAAACGGCGGTAGCGGTGGTTTCACCGACTTTTCTTAACATTTCCATATTGTATCTCTTTAAAGCAACTGTCATTTCAAATTGCAGTGCTGTAACTCTTTTATAAGTTGAATTCCTGTAGTTTTGGTTTCAAAAAGTGTCACAACCGTGTGATGTATAGTCCCTTTCTTCCTGACTTGAGAGCAATGCATGTATTTTGTATATTAGCTTTTAGTTCTTGTGTCAACCGTTTCGGAGCAAGACATTGCTCTGCAACACGACACGAACATAAAAGTGAATAGTTGCCATAATATTTAATATTATTATTGTATGTTTATCTTGTCTTGAATTAATACACTTTATAAGAATATTTAGCTGTTTGTTCTTGCTATTACTACACGTCATTTTGGCGCAGTAGTGTAGTACGAATCTATAGCTCAGATTTTCTTTTAATTGTATTATTTCTTTGTTTTTGGTTTTTGTTCAGGATTTTTGCAGTGACCAGGATGGACATTGCTGAATGGAGGAAGATGTCTCAGGTGGAGAAGGATGAGTACATGATTACTTTTTGGGGTACGGTCAAGAATGAGATTCATGCTCTTGGGAATAGAATTGATAATGTGGCGGCGGAGATGGGTGGGCTTCGCCTGGAGTTGGGTGGGCGTATAGCGCCCCTGGAGGCTAGCATTCAAGAGTTGACGGATAATGTTACTACTAATAGTGCTGCGGTTACTGGACTGGCTACTCGGTTGGACGATTTGGAAGATCGTCTTGATAAGGTGGTGGTGCCTAGTGTTGATAATGATATCAAAACCGAGAATGTGACAGTTGTGGATGAGTTTATGACTGGCCAGCAGCGAATTCTTGAAAAGATTGCCCAGCAGAATAGTTTGAATGACCAGCAGAATGGTTCGAATAACCAGCAGAATGGTTCGAATAACCAGCAGAATGGTTTGAATAACTCTATGCCGTGGCAGAGGACAGCTGGAGGATCTGGAGGATCTGGAGGACCAGAGGAGAAGCCTAAATTGTTTGCTAGTGGTTCTCGACCTATTTTTGGTGGTATGCAGGATAATGAAGATAAGATCATAAAACTTTGGGAATTGTCTAAGGTTGATGCTGTGGATAATATCTACAATGGAGTTCTCATGTGGTGGCCAGCCCTTTCTGAGGTTAAAGCGGAGGATTTTAATACGCTCAATTTTTTTGAAGCTGGACTGAGTGAATCGCAGGTTAGTTGGTGTAAATCTCTTGTTTATGTACCAGATAGATCTCTGTATGTTTCGCAGGGGGAGGAGAATGTTCATAGGTACAATGAAACGTGTGCTAAACTTGATGATCAGTTCAGAAAAAATGCGCCTGAATTTGCGGTTGACGATGATGTGATTTTCTTTGATGATTATTTGGAGAGATTTTGGATGACTACTAGACGTTATCATATGACTAATCATCAAGTGTGTAAGGAAATTTTGTTTGATAAGTGTGTGGGTGTAAGAACCGCTTGTGGTTATACACTAAAACCTGCTGATATGGAGAATAGACGATTAACATTAAAGGGGTACTTGTGTAAGATGCGAGAGACATTTTTACCACCCGACATGAAAAATGTGTGTAAAGATGCGTATTTGAGTGTTAAGCAACATGAGAATGATAAGATTGATGCATTTTTTGATAAGATTCTATCTTTCTGGAAACGTGCGTATCCGAAACCAACTGATGATATGTTTATGGATTTCTATTCTCAAGTGTGTAATGTGATCTTATCTCCACTTTTGGCTAATCAGATGCGTCAATTTGCGTTGGATTTGGAGCGTGACGGACAAGTGCGAATGATAACGAAGTTTCGGACAGAGTTAATAGTTAAAGCACAACTGATTGTTAAAGGGCTACAATTTAACCAAATTTCAGGGTCAATGGCTAGAGGATGTACAACAAACCAGATGGCTTTGGCTAAAACGATGGTTGGTGGCGTTGGTTCCAAGTCAAATCCTGTAACTATTGATCAGGTTAGTGATGAAGATAATTTGTCATATGAAATAAATCAATGTGAAATTGATTTAGCTGATGAATTTGGTGGACCAGCTGAACTTATTCCTTTAATTGGCGCAATTCAAGGTGGTTTTATTTGTTATTATTGCAACAGAAAAGGTCACATGATGAGGGATTGTTTTGATATTAGAGATAAAAAGTTGCCTAATCCTAAAGGAAAATACTTTTTGCGGTGGGGAAACAAGCCTTTTGTTCCTTATAAGACGGGGCAAAAGAGTTTTAAAAAGAATGAAAATAGTATTGATAAAAAGAAATTGGTTGGTGAAATTGAAGGAGAGGTGAAAGAAGGGGAGGATACGAAGGAAGTGGCGTATGTCGATGGTTTAGGGGCAAGCGATTATGAAGACGATCTTGTAGCGGAAGTTGAGGCATGGAATAATGCTATTATAGATGACATTTTATGGTATTAATGTTTTGTATGTATTATGATCATTAAAACCTTATTCCATTTTCTACTTGTTACGCGGCATTGTTTTGATTTATGCGCATTGTAAATAAACAACAACAAAACAAAATTAATGATAAAGAGTGAACGAAGCAACTCTAATTTTGTGATAATTTATTTTGATGGTTTATTTTGAATTATGAAAAGATAACATATTGTTTATAAACGTATATGAAATTATGAGATTATGTTATAATGGAAATCAAAATAATTAATTTAGTTTTTGATTATGTTTTGTTGAAATTAGGAAAATTCATTTTTGTTTCAGACTGTTGTGGAGTCTAACAGAGATAAGAATAATAAAAAGTGAAAATGAAAAACGAATTAGGAATACAATTTTGTAAAATTGCTATTGAAAAATATTAAATTGAATTTTAAATTGAATCAAATTTGATAAAAATGTGAAATTAGATATTTGAAAAATATTAAATTTTGATGAAATGTGGAAAATTGTTTTAAAAGTTGAGTCAGTTATTGTGGTTTAAAGTATTTGATTTTAAAACAATTATATTGCGATTTAGTAATGTTGATTCAGCAAAATTTTTTATGAAGTTTAGAATTTCATGAAGCAAAATTGTTATAATGCATTAGATATAATCGTGGAGTAGTCTCTCTCTATGAAGGAAGGGAGGGGTTGTCTCTCGGAGTTGGTATGCGCAAATATGGTGGAGCTGTCTCTTTTGTTGGAGGAGAAAGGGGGAGTGAACATATTTGCAAAAAAGTTTGCACTATCTCTCAGAGTTGGTATGCGCAGATATGGTGGAGCTGTCTCTCTTGTTTGAGAAAAAGGGGGAGTGAACATATTTGCAAAGAGATTTGCACTATCTCTCAGAGCTGGTATGCGCAAAATGGGGTGGTGTAGAGAGGTAGCTGCAATGATTATCAGGCGTGGGGCGTGCCATGCGCAGAAAGTTGAGCTGCGCAGAGAAGCAGAGCTGCGCAAGAAGGTGCTCTCAGGTATTGAGATATATAGTTAGTTGAATTTCGACTTTTAAACCTTTTATACATCTCAGTTTTAATCTGACAATAATAGTTTTGTTAGGTAATATTTTATTGAATTACAAAAGAATTGAATTTATGGTATTTGGAAAGATTAATTTGCTTGGTGATTGATAATATTTGATCATGTCATATTTCTTAATACAATTTCTTTTATTGAATGTGTTGCAAGTTTATTTGTTCAGTGAAAACATTTAAATATGGCATCTAAAATAATTGTATTTTATTTTAGATTGGCTGAGAAGAGTATTTGTGGTGATTGAGAGATACTGTCATCATTATTTATTTGATGGTGAGTTGTTAAGATTTTGTTTTATGCTGTTAATATTTGATTACCATTATATATATTGCTGTTCGAAAAGTAGTCTTGTAAACAATTTGTTAAATATATATATTAATATCGATATTAATTCTTATTTAAAGTGATTTATCCATCAATTGGCATCTAAAAGTTTGTAATATTTTAGATTGGCCGGAGAGAAGTTTTACTGATTGTGGATTAAGAGATATTTTGGGATGTTTCTGTTGGCCGGAGAGAAGTTTTGTTGATTGTGGATTAAGAGATATTTTGGACGTTTCTGTTGGTGGATGAAATATTGTCGGTGAGTGATTTGTTTTATTCCGTTATTTTGTTATTTGTTGTAGACAGATAGATAGTTATTTGATAGACAATTGGATAGTTACAACCTCATAACTGCTGGTGTTGGTTAGATAGCTGTTTATAAGTTTCATGAAGATTCTGAGATGGCGGCTGGAGCGGCTGAAGTCTACGTTCCAACGAAGATTGGTGGCATGGAAATCCTGACCTTAATTGATAGCGGCAATGCACGAGGCTGCCTGATATCTCAAGTGTTGGCTAGAAAGCTTGATTGTATGATTGAAGAAACGGATTCGAAAGCAACAGGCATGCAGGGTTCCAGCATCAAGATTGATGGTGTTGTTCGGAATGTTGAATTTCAGATTGGAGGTCACAGTTTTCAAGAAGATTGCTTTGTTATTTCTGGCATGACTGTACCTATGAATCTAGGCAGTCATTGGCTGAACAAAAATCACGTGAAGACGATATTTGCCAAGGATGGCAACAGGATTGAGATGCATGGAATCAGTGTGAATTTGGTAGCTAAACGAAAAATTGTAGTGAAGAATTTGGTTCATACGGTTTTGGAGAAACTGGAGAAAGCAAGAACTAAGAAACCTGAGATTAATGTAGCTGAGTTACAAGACCAAAAATGGATTTGTTCATTGAAAAATCGAATAGAAATTCCAGCATTAAGTACAGTGGTGGTAGAAGTTTCAACTAAGGGAAATATGCCTGAAGGACAGTTGTGTTATATAGCTCCTAGACAAGGTTACTGTAGCCGAAATAACTTGTTGATAAATGAAGGAATTACTGAGGTGGGAAAAAACGGTAAAATTATGACTAAAATTACGAATTTTGAAACTGTTAAGAAATCTGTTCCTGCTGGTACTTTGGTTGGAAATTTGTTTTTGGCGGAGAAGATAGCGATGTTGCAAGAGAACAGAGTTAAAGAAGATGTGTCAACAACATTAAAGAAGATTCGTTTTATTAAAGATAAGTTGAAGTTGGATAAAGTTCCGTTTTTAAAAGATAATGTCTCTTTGAAAGGAAGAATAGTTGGTTTGTTTTTAAAGAATTTCAAGGCGTTATCGATTGACCCTACGGATATTGGATCTTGTACTTTGGAGGAGTATGACATTCAGTTGGTTCCTGGAGCTCAACCTTTCAAAAATAGGATGATTAGACTCAATCCTCATCATGCAGAGAAACTAAAAGAACAGATTGATTTATGGTTGGAAACAGATGTGATAGAAGAATGTAATTCACCGTTTAATTCTGGAATCTTTGCTGTTAAGAAGAAGGTGGGAAATACTAACGAGGTGAAAGTCAGGTTTGTCCTGGACTACCGCTCGTTAAATGAGATAACTGAGAAGATCTGTTACCCTTTGCCTAACATTGGTGAGCTATTTGACAAACTTGGAGGAAAGAAGATTTTTACGTCTATTGACCTTACTTCGGCGTATAATTCAATGCACTTGAAGGAATCTGTCAGGAAATATACAGCATTTTGTTCTAATGGACGGCAGTATTGCTTCAAGAGGCTACCGTTCGGATTGACCAATGCTCCAAGTGCATTTGTAAAGTTGATGGATAGAGTAATGGATTTGAGTCCTGAATTAAGGGCATTTTGCCTAGTTTATTTGGACAATGTTCTTGTATATAGTATGAATGTGGAGGAACATCTGGAGCATCTGAATACTCTACTACGAACATTCTGTGAAGCAGGCCTCAAGATTAATCTTGGAAAATGTACATTGTTTGCAGAGGAAGTGAAATTTCTGGGCCATATTATAAATGCAGAAGGCATATTTATGGACCAAGCATATATTGAAAAGATTAAGAATTGGCCAGTACCTGAAACAGGTAAAGATATTCAAAGATTTACTGGTTTCATAAATTATTATGGTTCATATTTCAAGAATTTTTCTGATATTACGGCACCATTGAACAAATTCAGAAACAGTAGTAAAATAGAATGGGATGAAAAAAGTATGGAAGCCTTTACAAAGACTAGAGAATTGTTCTGTGAAGAAATAAGTAAATCATTCCCGGATTGGAGGATGGAGGCTGAACCATTTGTGTTGGATACAGATTGGTCATCTACAGCTATGTCTGCGGTGTTAAGTCAAAAACAAAATGGGCAAGAGAAGATGATATCGTGTTGGTCACGTGTTTGTTCAACTCATGAAGCCAATTATGCAGCGCATAAAGGAGAATTATGTGCATTAGTAAATGCTGTTGAAAGATTTGAATGTTATTTGAGACACAAGAAGTTTATCGTGAGAACTGATTCAGCTGCACTGAAACATCTATCTACTTGGAGGCAGAACGGATATTTTGTTGGTCTCACCATAAGGTGGATTTTTATCCACCTTCAGTTATGAGGTTGTACATAGGCAGGGCAAGATGCATACTAATGTTGATATATTGTCACGTACTGCATTAGAGGATAGTAAAGATAGGATATCTAAATTATCGACGGACGAACAAGGAGAGTTAATATTGGATACTGTATATCAATTAGAAGATCCTAAATTGTGTCTTATTGCAGGAATTGGAGCAGAGACGGCCAGTCAAATAGCGTCCAGATTGGAGGCGAGAGAATTCAGTCGTAGCCTGGAGAAGGATCCTGTTTTAGTTGAGGTGAGGAAATTTATTGTAAATAATGTCAAACCTACGTCCAGAGAATTGTCTCAAATGCCTTATCGTGGTAAACAAATATTAAGATTTTTTGAACATTTGAGTTATAAAGATGGTTTAATTATCTTGACTTCACCTATGCGGCTCCAGAAAGAATTTCAATTTATAGAACGGGTAGTGGTACCTATTGGAATGTACAATAAAGTTTTTTTGTTAGCTCATGCAGATGTTACAGCGGGGCATAGGGGTTATTTGGAGACTTTGAGCAGGATTAATCGTCACTTCATTTTTCCCTATGTGTCTAAATATGTAGCGGCGGCAGTTGCAAATTGTGTCATTTGTTTGAATAGACGTAAAAAACCAAAACATAATCATAATATAGAATTTTCTCCTTTGGCTGGGGAAGCTATGGCAGAGTTGGCCATAGATGCTTTAGGTCATTTGAATGAGTGTGAATATAATGGAGTCATTTGTAAGCATATTTTAATAGTAGTTGACAGTTGTACTAGATATGTGTGGTTGTTTGCTATTGAGGATGTTAAAGCTGAAACAATTATTGAATGTTTGAAGTTTAATTTATTTTCTGTTTGGGGATTGTGCGAGAGAATCAGGACTGACAATGCACAAAGTTTCAAATCGAAAGTTTTTAGGGAAGTTTGTTTAAGGTTGGGAATTGAACAAATTTTTATCCCTCCCAGATCAGCAAATTCGAATTATAGTGAAAGATACAACCAATCGGTGTATTCGTTTCTTAAGACTGATTTACGTTTTCAAGATGGAGATTGGGCTCATAAACTTAAAGCTACACAATTTTGTATGAACACTTCTTTTAATCGGAGGTTAGGATGTTCCCCGTTTTTCAAGATGTTTCTACGAAACCCTAAGCTTCCGCTTGACTCATTTGATCCTTTAACCCGCACGAAAATTAAACATATGAATTTTTCAGAGTTATTGGAGTGCCTTGACAGAAATTGGAGAACTGGACAAGAGAGAACTGAGAAGTATTTACAGGTAGAAAATACAGAAAGGATAGGTCGGCCGATAGCTATAAATTCCTATTGTTATATTTATTATGACGTCACAACGATTGGTGTAGCTCGTAAACTCTGCTCGCTATGGGTGGGTCCGTGTCTAGTGACAAAAGTAATTTCTGACAGTTTGTTCGAGGTTCAACCCCTAGAAAAGTGTAGATTGAAAGACAAAGGGGTAAGAATTGTACCAAGGGATAAAATATATGTTATTGAGAGTACTTTAGACTTGACTCCAGATGAAAAGATTGACTTAGTGATTACAGATGAGTTTTTCTCTGTGGATAATACCTTGAAAGTAAACTATGACTTTCCCAATACTTTAAGAAATTTAACTTGTTCAGGCGTTTCTGAAGAGGAGAATAGTTGTGGCGCTAGTCCAGAGGTGGTTGGAAGGCGGAAGGATGGACAGGTAACACCAGATTTTTTGGAGAAATCTTTTTTGGGTGTTGGGTTGTCACAGCAAAGGTCAAATGTATCTCAGGATAATGAAAATTTAGATGATTTAGTTGAGGATCTTAGTGATACTTTGGAAAGTACTCATATTTCTGACAGTGTAGATACGAATGATACGACTGACAAAACTAAGTTAGACTCTACATATTCTATTATTAGTAAGGATAGTGTTTTTCATGGAGATTATACCTCTGATAATAGTTTAATAGACAACAGTTTGGGTGTAGAGGATGTTAACATGAAATCTGCTAGAGAGTTAGAGTCTCGGATGAGTATTTTAGAGGACACTTTCCCAAAACTTCAAAGTAAAATTGTAAACTTGGAACAATGAAGGGGAAGTGTTAAACGAGGTAGGGATGTTGAGGAGGATGAATTAGATAGATCGTTAGATAATGCAAAACTGCAAAAAATGTCTGAGACTATTCCTGTTAAAGGTCGTCCTAAAGGTTCTACAAATGAAGTACAATTACAAAAATTGGAAGAGGATAGACAAAACAGAGATAAAGACAGATTAGAACGTTATTCAGTAGCAGATGTAGTAACTAGGAACCTCGCAAAATTGATTAAAAAATAATATTTGTAATAATTTGTATAATATTTGCAGGAGAAGAGATTACCATGAAAACCGTCGGGAGCGTGATGACAAGAGAGGAAGCGGCGGTGGTGACAGACATGACCGGAATAGACGAGATGGAGATCGTGGTATGCGAAAGAGGTCGCCTGACACTTGTAGTTCAAAGAGTGGACGTGCTGGACCAATACCTGTGAAGAAATCCAAGGATGATAGAGGAGTCAGGTACTTGGATATTTTGTTATTTGTTGTTGTGATGCAGACTTATTGTTTGATTATTGTTGGTGGTATGTATACGTCACAGGATCCACGGTTAGCAGCTTATGATTGTTCTCAAATAAGTGATGTTGAACTTAGATCAGCTGCCTGTTTGCATGATAGGATGGAACCGGTCAGATCTGTGGAATTACTGGGGTTAGCAGAAACCGATTTTATACTGTCGGAGGCCATTAGTTGTGAGGTTAGGCTAAAATTGGAGCGCTGGTTTTGCGGCACTGCGAGTCATGTGCACGTATTAGACGTGCCACATGAAAAACAGGTAGAGTTGAGTATGGATGAATGTAGAAGGATTTTTCATTCTGGCAAGTATCAGCATGATGGTATTAGTTTTAAAGTAAACATAGACTTGCCAACTGTTCACAGTTTCACGGTTAATGGAACATTGTCACCTTTCTGGGATGTTGGTGGTGAAAATATTCAATGCAAGACACTGGGAATATACGCGCACAATATGTGGTTCAATTTAGGTTTTGCTATTGGGACTTTGCATATTTTAGTAAAAAATACACCAGTTTTGATCAAGGGAAATGTTGTTATGGATTATGATAAAAAGACGATTGTGGCGAATTTTGAAGAAAATCATTTGTGGGCAACATCAACTTCACCATATTTTCCGTATGTAGTACGAAAACCGGCCAGTAATTTTAAGGTAGTTTTTCAAGATACATTTAATTTAACTACGTGGAATGAACAACTTTTTGTTTCTAACTCGGAAAGGAATATTTTAGTTAAAGTTATGGGAACAGAGAAACTTACTTTGCAGCATCTGGATTTCAACAGTTTTGTAACAGAATTGGAGGGTATCAAGTTTTTAGAGGAACCGAAGGCGGCTGTTAGAAGTTATTTTGGGGATTTGTTAAAACAGGAAGCTAGATTTGATTTGAATGCTATGTTTTTGGCTAGTAGAGAAAGGAATGAGAGGATGATGGAACTTTTTAGTATTTCTAGATGTGCTCAAACAGAAGTTAGATCAAATGTACAGTTGTATCATGGGTTCAGAATTATATACCTGGGAGAAATTGCTAAGTATGAAAAGTGTACAGCGGTTGAAATTCCAGTAAAGTTAGGTGTGGATTATGGATGTGCAGTAGGACATTTGCTGGTGCAATATAAAGGTGAGACAGTTGGAATACAAGAATATAGTAGAATGATTGTTGCAGTAGAGGACATAAAATTGTTAAATTGCTCGCAAAGTCCGGTATTTTTGAAGTTGACAGCCAATTTGTTCCTTGGATTTTGAGGATTTTAATGGACAAGCTTCTAAGTTGGATTTTGTTGATCATAAGTTGTCATTTTTCGAACAGGTTACAGGTTCTTGGTTTGGTTTAGAACATTTGTTCAAAGATATACTACCATTGTTTGCTAAGTTTGTTTTGATTGTGTTAATGTTGTTGTTAGGTATAATTCCCATGTTGGTAGTTTTGTATTGTTGTTGTTCATGGTGTTATAAAAAAAGATTTACTGAGGAAGAATTTAATGCTAGATTTTAAATTCTGATGCTGAAATTTAATTATATTGTATTTTGCAGGTTGGTTACGGCGGCAACAATGAATCAAAAGTTATTGAGCAACGAAGAAGATGGCCGCCACAAACAATCTGTCAATGAAGGAAATCAAGTCAAACCTGGTCTACTGGTGTCTGCGTTGGTCAGCAACTCTGCATCTCGGCTGGTGTTGGTAATGAAGCGCGTCGAGCTGCCGACGTTGAGTGTGGGCAGGTCGACGAGGAATATATTTTTGAGCAGTGAGGACATGCCACTTGCAGATTTAGCTCGTCTTATTGATAATGAACCAAGGTTTAAGTTGAATTTAATAAACATGCTTTCGGTGCAGTTAGAGATGGGGAGATGCATCAACTCCATAGACTGGCCTGTGGACAGAATCCCTATCTTTACCAGCCAGAACTCAAGACACCTCAACCTGATGGCGGCTGGTGAGCATTCTAAAGCTATAAACAGAAAGTTGTTATGGAATGAGACAACTAGTTTGAATAAATTGAGTGCAACCATATTTCTCTCTAAGCTTGTTTGCGAAATTTTACCAAGTTTGGTGTTGCTTGCTAAGATTGAATACCTGGATGGAGATGAGAGAAAGAGCTGTCAAACGTTGGGCGAATTGTTACCCATAATCAAACATATGGGGGAACTTGATGATTGGCATCAACTTTCAAAAATTGACGTCATACCTGCAGATGGTCGAATGAGCCTTCAGACGGTGTTGAGAACGGTGGGTAATAGCGTTGATGCGCGGTTGAAGACGCAGGTTGTGTCAGCTATCCGGCTCCTGGCACATTGGAAAGACGTCGTGAATAAAGTATCCTTTATTCTGAAGCAGATGCCATCCACAACTTTGTTCGAGTTACAAAAAGATTGGCTTGAAGGAAAGTCTGAACAGGATTTGAGTGCTAAAGTGTTTATTGACTCTATTCAGGTGAATGAATACATGAACTTATCGGTTTACATTCCACGCATTGTAAACGTGAATTCGGTGAGTTTAATCACCAGTGGAGAGATGCCAGCTGAGATACGTTATGTTAGATTGGATGGACAAAGAGAAATAATTGATAACCTGGTGAGTGCCACATACGCAGGTAGTCTGGTGAATGATAAAGTAGACGCAAGAGTTTTGACCTGGGAAATGCAGATGCGCTGCAAGCGTCTCCGTCCGACTCTAGCCAAGCAGATATTGTTATGTGATCCAGATACTACTTTAGAGAATGTAGTAAAGGAACTTAGATTGGAGTTGGATGGAAAAGTTTATACAAGTTTGTTGACAACCAATATTGAGTGGAAGTTTAATCCTGAACACAAAGTAAATGAGTGGTTTGAGGGTGATTTCAAATTGGTTACTCGGTTTGGGGATCCTGTTTGTGTTCAGCTGGATCAGCCCTTAAATCCGAACATTCCTGTTTGTCTGGACCTTGAATTGTCAGGCCAGCAATGGCGTGTTGATGAACAAGCGAGGGAGGAAATGAGGATGGAGCACACGCCTGGAATATTGATGATGCTTGATAAATTTGGGGAGGAGGTTAGTCGTAAGCATCAAAAGATTTTGGATAATCAGGAGGAGATTGATAACGTTGCAACCTCGATTTCGGTTGCGGTTACTAGTGGATTTGAAAGATGTTTCCATATGCTTGGAGATACTGAGGCAAGGATGTCTCAAGACGGTTTGTGTGATGAGACCGCAAAACTTGGAGTGAATGATGATGAAGCTATCATGCCTATGGATATTGAAGAATCTGGCAAGAAGGGCAGAGCGTCTGGAAAAAGAAAGTAATAATTATAGTTTATGTGTATTAATTCATATTTTATTTTATTTTATGTATTTAATGTTTGTTGAGGCAGTAGTAGTCTCGAAAAGGTTTAAAATTAATGTTTCATATTAATGCTCTATAATGCCATGTTTAAATCTGATGGTTATATGTTAACCAGTGTTATTTTTATATCATGCATTTATGATAACTATGTAATTAATGCGTTATGTGTTAATCAATGCATTTTACATGATTATATGTTAATCAATGTTTTTTTTTTTAAAAAAATATTAAAAAAAGAAAAAAAAAACACATAAAGAAAAAAGGAATATAAAAAAAAACACAAAAGAGTTCTAAGGAACCAAAATAAAAAAAAAATGTGTATATGAAGAGTTTAAAGATCTGGAAATAAAATATATATAAAAAAAGAAAAAAAAAAAAAAATATGGCAGGTGTCATACCAGATCAATTATTATCTATTTAATAAGCGTTCAATGCTACTCATAATATATATATGATAATTAACATGTAAAAACATATTGTTATATTCAATCTGAAATATTACAATTTGAAATCCAGGTTCATGTTAAAGCCAGGGAGAAATGTGATGTATAGTCCCTTTCTTCCTGACTTGAGAGCAATGCATGTATTTTGTATATTAGCTTTTAGTTCTTGTGTCAACCGTTTCGGAGCAAGACATTGCTCTGCAACACGACACGAACATAAAAGTGAATAGTTGCCATAATATTTAATATTATTATTGTATGTTTATCTTGTCTTGAATTAATACACTTTATAAGAATATTTAGCTGTTTGTTCTTGCTATTACTACACGTCAACCGCCCCCTCTCTTTATTCTTTATTTAAAATTATTACATTTGTTACATTTTTTTAAAGAGAAAATTAAAATGTTTAAAAGAATGCTGAGACCATTCATGTTAAGCAACCAATTACTCCTGGTTTTTCCTGCACGCACTTGTGATATCAAATGGTTTAGCCTATCCAGCATATACTTTGGTATACTTGGGAAGAAGACCTTAAGTCTGCGGCCGAGAACTACACCATACATAATGTACTGCAAAACGATGTATCCAAGACTGAAAGACAAACATCCTAACAGTGGAGTACATGAAATAACCAAATTCGTCGCTGAAGAATGGAACCAATTAAGCGAGGCAGAGAAGGAGGAATACAGAGAAATATGCAAATATAAAATGATAGAATACGAGGCTGATGATGAGAAACAAGAAATAGAGGGTGTCCCATAGTGTAGTGGTTAGCGCAATACGCTGTGGTTGGGAGAAACCGAGTTCAAGTCCCCACATAGACTTTGCACTTGGTTGACAAATACCTTCGCAATGTGTCAGATTATGATCACGCAACCTTCCCTAAGATGCCCTAGGGTTGTAAGGGGGGAGATTTGTAGGAAGTTAGGATTCTACAAATCAAGCAGCTCTAACCATGCTTTCCCTCATCCATGCTCCTCGTATGAGAGTGCCATTAATTAGAGTGGCTTAATATGGAACACCTGCCAAAACTCTAGGCCAGGGTGATGTAACAATTGAGTAGCTTCCACGAGAATTGCGGGTCAGCTTGTAATGTAACATAGAATACAATCAGCTGTGCGCGAAGCTTACCAATCTAAGATTGGCCAAATGATTCTCACTTCCAGTCTCCGTGTGCATCTGAGTCCTAACTTCAGAGAATCATGGCTATAACAACAGAAACAAGAAATAGAAAGTATGAGAAAGGAAATAGAAGAAATAGTGCATGATCGACCAGTTAAAATTTTATCTAGCTCGCATATTTATTTTATAGATGGCAGATGCTATGAAAAATAAGGTTTCCGTGGATGTGTCCTTGAAAAAAGCTTCTAAAGAATTTAAGGCAATGAATGAGAAGGAAAGAAGTATTCTTGAGAAAAAGTTTGAGGAAACCCAACAAGATTTTGAAAAATGGAAACAAAAAGTAAAAAAAGACGGCAGAGCTAAAATTATGAAAGATCTTGAATCTAATTTAAGTGAAAGATTGAAAAGTTTACAGTTTGATAAACCTAAAAGATACACACCTCCAAATGCTTGTTACATTCAGCAAAATTACAAATCGTTTAAAGGATCAACAGATCAAAATAAATGGCAAGAATTTATGAAGCAGTGGAATAATTTGAGTGCTGCAGAGAGAGAACCCTATTATGAATTTTTTAATAAATATAAAAAGGATATGATACTTTGGAAGGAGACAACAAGTCAGGATGGTAGAAAGGAGGTTATTCAATTAATCAATTTATTACTATACAAACTGAAATTGTAATTGAAATACGTCTTTTTTCTTTGTTCATTTTTTCTGTCTGTAGCTTATGATTTTGATCAGATTTTTTTTCCACATTTTACAAATATAACAGTCTGAATGGTTTTAGGCTATTTGATGTCCTTCCGACCCCTAGATTCTAGGGGTGCAGCTGCTAGTTGTGGGAACGTAAAGTAATAATATTTATCTTAATTTTAATAATTAGATTATGTAATTCATATAAAAATGGAATTTTTATTTTTAAAAGTACTTCAAGTACAAATGTTATAATTACATAATTTTTACTATTCCTTATCTTGAAATAGATTTTAATCCTATATTTATCTTCAGGTTAACTCAAGCCGTCGAATTGTTTTAGCCTTAAGCATTGATTTAATAGGGGTAAAATGGTGTTTGTTCACTGCCCCCTTCCCTCCCGCAAATAAAAAGCTCGTTGGATGCGACGCAAACGGTATTACTAATTTTAATCTACAAGCAGGGGTGTATATTCTGCAAAAGATTTTTTTTTCCCCGGCTACAATTTTTTTATTTCTCCCCTACCCCTTAGTTTTTTCTCACCAAGTAGGGGGGAAAATGGAAAAATATTTAAAAAACTCTTAATTTTATCCCTCCTACCACACATTTTTTTAGTTTTTTTTTCACCAAGGAGGGGGGGTGGGGTTTCTTAATTTTTACATATTTTCCCTCCAACCACTTTTTTTTTATTCCCCCCCCCCCCTCCCCCACTGAGCAGGGGATCCCATGTAGAATATACACCCCTGTCTACAAGTGGGGTAATTTTGTGTATCATCATTGGGGTTGAACATCAATTTATCGGCCATTGTCTTATGTCTTAAGATCTTTGTTTTCATTTCAGATAAAACGTATGAAAATCACAACCCTATAAACTTTTTATAAATCCTAAAATGGCACTTATGATGCGACGCAAACGGTACAAGTTCCAAGTCGACCTGAAAATCAACGAATTAACGGAAGTGACGTTCGGGAAGGCGATCCTGTTCGCCAAGATCCGACAGCTGGATGGCGGCGGTTTTACTGGCTTCAGCAAAAGGAATATTATTGCTGTTTGTTATAGTCATTATTGCAGTTTTCCGCAGATATTAAAATGAAAAAATTGGTAGAGAGGGTCAACTTTAGAAACTTTTATTAGATTTCAACAAGTTGAATGTCAAAACGTTTCAACCACTAATTTTAATCTACAGAAGGGGTAATTTTGGGTATCATCATTTGGGGATGTAATTGTACATCAATTTATCGGCCATTGTCTTATCCATTTGGAAACCTGATAAAGATAACAAACAGTAATAATAATTTTGTACAGGGTTGACGTATCCAACCATGCCTGTAAATATGGGGACAATTTTAGTTTCCCCTGTAAAATGCACGCGAACGCCAGCACGGGCGTGCTTGAATCTTGCAAATGTCGTATATCAATAAGGAACATAGAAAACTATAGATATCAAGTTTGAATTCGATAATTCTAACACTGCATGTTAGAGCTAACAGTTTCTGGCGTTTAAGAATCATGCAAATGTCGTATATCAATAAGGAACATAGAAAACTAAATGTAATTTAGCTTATTTTACCCTTCAATGGGTATCATGCAAAGTTTTAAATCGATGGGACAATTCTAACACTTCTAAGCTCATGACAAGAGTTTCGGGCGTTTTAGAATCTTGCAAATGTCGAATATCAATAAGGAACATAGAAAACTTCAATTTAGACTTTTCTATTGATTTTAAATTTTGCATGAAGATTCCTAGAGCAGTTAGGTAAGATTTAGGAAGCGTAATAACTCTATAATCGTTACTTAAGTCCGTACATCTATTTAAAACATGCTGTTTTTTTTAACATAATTTGTATGATATATACCTAAATATCCTATTCGTCTGATTTTTGCAATAATGATTCCTAGGTGAAATATTATAAGCGAGTAATCTAAATAATAAAATCCTTTAGATGAAAGTATGTACTTTTAATTCATCCTGTATTTACGCAGTTTTATGACAATTTTTTTTAGACATACTAATTAATATTCTGCTTATTAAGTTCTGATACTCTACAAGAGTTATTGTTCGTTTGTTCTTCCTTTTGATTGTAGAGCTTCTCTTCAGGGGTGTATATTCTGCACAAGATTTATTTTTTTCCCCTGCTACAAAATCTTTTATTTTTCTTCCCCCCCTAGTTTTTTCTCACCAAGTAGGGGGAAAATGGAAAAATATTTAAAGAACTCTATATTTTATTTATTTATCCCTCCTACCACACATTTTTAAAAGTTTTTTTCACCAAGGAGGGGGGGGAAATGGAAAAAATGTTTTCAGTTTTCTTAAATTTTACATTTTTTTTTTTCCTCCAACCACTTATTTTGTATTCCCCCCCCCCCCCCCCCTGAGCAAGGGGATCCCATGTAGAATATACACCCCTGCCTCTCTTTTATGAATGTTGTCATCCTTTTTTAAAAGTAAAATTTTCATTGTTCACTTGTCATTGCTGAACTAATAAATTTATCAGTATAGACGTATATCCCAGACAACTACCAAGTGGTGGAGACCTCTTTCGTCTGCTAGCAAATTGTTTTCTGCTCTTTTGTAGCTACTTGGCTGTGATAATATTTCCAACATAATTGGCTGGTGTTTAAAGACACAATTTAAAGTCAGCAAAGGGTCTCCACCTCGTGGGTAGTAGAGCTCGTGCCCCCTCTATTATTTTACTTTAATGCTGTCATCAAATACCGACTGGGGTGTATATTCTACATGGGATCCCCTGCTCAGGGGGGGGGGGGGGGGGAATAAAAAATAAGTGGTTGGAGGGAAAAAAAATGTAAAAATTATAAAAACTGAAAACATTTTTTCCATTCCCCCGTCCTTCTTGGTGAAAAAACCAAAAAAAATGTGTGGTAGGAGGGATAAAACATAGAGTTCTTTAAATATTTTTCCATTCCCCCCCCCCCTTCTTGGTGAGAAAAAACTAGATGGAAAAAAAATAAAAAAATTGTAGCAGGGGAATAAAAATAAATCTTGTGCAGAATATACACCCCTGAATACCGATCTAATTTTCTAAAGTTTTCAATGATTAGAAAAGAGGAAAAGGGCGGCAAAAATTTTCGCAAAATTGGGTTTGTTGACGTTGATCTGGCGGAATATGCGGGAGCAGGTCCCTCCACGCAAAGATATATTTTACAGGTAATTAGATATTTATAGTTCATCGGATAATAGACAGTTTTTCATATATATAATAAATGAAAGATTATAGTATTAATACAAGCTTTGTTAGCCCCTAGGGGACAAAGGCCCGGGTTAACAATACTGGTGTTAATTTTATGATTTTTATTATAGCATTCGTGGAAAATTGTCTGTTCAGTTTGACTGAGAACCGGTTCAATTCCACCGGATAATGATCGGTTTCAAAGCCATACCAAAAAAACATAATTGACAAAGAATGAATCTATTCCTAATGTAAAAAATTTCATTCTTTTTCAGGGAGGGAGGGGACATTGGACATTGTAAATTGTGCTGGTATCCCAAGTTTATAAACACTTTTCTAATTTATTTGCTAAAAAAAATGGGTAGGTACCTAGGTATTTTTGATCATTTGGGATTGTTTTAACGGTTTTAAAGTGCAGACAAACATGTTATCTCTCACTCACAGGAAGAGAGGGGCTGTGTATTACACTTGTCCTCAAAGTCTTATGATATCGTTTGCTCAACAACTTTGGGGACTTTTATTGATTTTTGATTGGTTGATTCGTTAAGTTCTGTGTCCAGACGATTCAACCACTAATTGTAATCTATAAAAGGGGTTATTTTGTGTCTCATCAATGGGGTAGGGGATTTACATCAATTTATCATCCACTGTGTTATCCCTTTAGATCCTTGTTTCTCAGATTATTGTTATTTTCAGGCATATGAACAGACACATAGATTAGACAATTCAATGTTAAATATGACGCTAAATATAACTTTAAAAGGTAAGTAACATATTAACAAGAATGACAACAATCATAAGTAGCGAAGCACAAATAAACATGGATTGACAAACGGACAGAGTGAACATTAGAAAGAATTATGAACATTAGAATATAAGATACCTATCGAAAGTATATGGTAAAAAATCACGAAACCTTTTGAAAATACCCATTAACTGACAGACAAAGTAAGTTTTATTTCAAAATCGAAAAAAGCTTCCTGTCCTTAGTCTTACATTTAGAGAACGATGGGAAATTAAAGTTTTGAAAATCGGAACTAAACCACTAAATATACATAGAACATTGTAGGTAAAAGAATAAAAGCGGTTGTCTGCTATGGATGTTATATAATGAAATATGCCTTATAATTATGAGAATGAATTAAGTATATCATTGCATTATTAGGATGTTTTGAATCTATTCATCCGTGTTCTGTAATTTTAGAGGGTGATCCATATTTCCAGCGGCTGTTAACGCGGCAGCAGCCAATACAGCTGCCGGGAGAAGAGGAACAACCGGCGGGGGCCGATTCTCTTTCTGTTAATTCTAGGTAGGAAGAATTGGGATCTAAAGGGATAAAGACTATGGCCGACTAATGATGTACATCCCCAATAATAATACACATAATTACCCCTTTTGTAGATTTAATTAGGGGTTGAAACGTTTGGACACTTAACTTTTTAATCAACTTATCAAAATTCAATTAAAGTCTCCAAAGTTGTAAAGTCATCGATTAAAAAAACGTTACTATCAAACTTTGGGGACTAGTGTAATAGAAAGTCCAATATCCCCTCAATCCTTGGGAAATTTCCGAATTATCAACATATGACTTACTAGCGGCTACGCCCCTAGAGGCCTCTAGGGGCACTTGAGGTGGAGAAATTTTTTTTTGGGGGGGGGGTAGGCCCCTCCTCATTTTTAATTTTGGTTAAAAAAATTCAAAAAAAAAATTTTTTTCGGGGGGGGAGGATTTTTTATTTTTTTGGGTGGGTTGGGGGTGTCACACCCCCCCAAGAAAATAGTTATAAACCTTCCCGGGACCTATGAGAAGCTACCCTGTTAAGGAGAACCCGATCGGTTCAGCGGCTAGCGAGATCCTTCGGTGCAGACACACAAACACACACACAGACATCCTGTTACTTTAGTATAAGGATTAAGGATATCTAGCTGTCCACATTTGTTTTTCTATCTATCTCTTAAGCTATCTATGTAATATTGATCCATCTACAAACTCCACCTTACCTGTAGATATAGGTATCTAACAATCTTTTTGTATCATGGAAAGAAAACGAAGTAGCGGGTTTCATCGTATTTTCACAGTAGCTTAACTCCTATTTCTAGCACCTTTGCTGGGGGGCTCTCACCCTGCGGGCAATCACTAACCTAAAATAACCTATCAAAAGCTACTGTGAAAATACGACGAAACCCGCTACTTTGTTTTCTTTCCACGATTCATCTTTTTTGTATTGCAGAGCTAAATTATCTATCTATCTACAAACTCTACCTTTCCTGTAGATATAGGTATCTAACAATATTTTCTATTGCAGAGCTAAATTATCCATGTCTGATGTGATGGGGGTAGAAGACCCGACCCACTCCAGAAATTCCTCCTCAACGTCGCAGCCCGGCAACTCTATTGGCAATTCCTCTAATTCGTCCCAAGTAAGATTTTTCAGGGAGCTAAAGGGATAAGACAATGTTCGATTAATTTATATACAATACCTCCCCAATACAAAAATTACAAAATTATCCCTTCTGTAGATTTTAATTAGTGGTTGAAACGTTTAAACGCTCAACTTAATAAATCAACCAATCAAAATTCACTGAAGTCCCCAAGGTTTTTAAGCTAACGAATAAAAAAATTATAAGACTTTGGGGACTAGTGTAATAAACAGCCCAATGTCCCCTCCATACCGATAGTTAATGCATTATTTTATATTTTAGCCTGCTCTGAGTCGCCATAGTTCAGATGAATGTCTTCACAATGATACTGGTCATAAAGTTCCAGTAGTACCCAACATTAAAACTTTGGGGACTAATCTAATTAATGTATATTTTAGCCTGCTCTGAGTCGGCATAGTTCAGATGAATCTCTTCACAATGATACCGGACATACAAACTCTAGCAGTACCCATAATAAAACTTTGGGGACTAATTAAGGTATATTTTAGCCTGCTCTGAGTCGGCATAGTTCAGATGAATCTCTTCACAATGATACTGGGCATACAAGTTGCAGCAGTACCCACCATCAAACTGGCAAAAGGAATGTAAAATAGTGTCTATACTACGCCCCTAAAGGCTTCTTGGGGCCCTTGAGAGGGAAAGGGAGTCCACCCTCACTTTCAATTTACATTTTAAAAGAAAAAGGAAAAAAAAGAATTTTTAAGGGTGGGATTTATTTTTTGGTGGTACCCTCCCCCAAAATAGTTATAAACATTCTCAGGACCTATGAGAAGTATTCCTCTGATTTTGGTATTTTTTGAGTTAATCAAGAATTGATAAAAGTACCCAAAGATTGCAACCAATGAATGACAAACCCGATTTTTAAACATCCCATTGTAATGTAATTTATAATTATTTGTTGATAAATTAGGACACTGCTAATTAAATTCGCCACAAAAGAGTACTCTTGTTTAAAACTTTGGGTACCAATATAATAATAAAAGTCCAATGTCCCCACTCTCCCTTCCTGAATTTTATGACACTATTTAATTTTTAAAATTGTGCAGATTATCATCATCTGGTAGTGGTAGTGTTGGAATGGAGGGTACCGGCCATACAAATACTAATAGTCTTGATAAAGAAACCATTACACGTAGAAGGGTGGATTCAGGGAGGTATGTATATAATCTATCTAACTAGGTATCTATCTCTAAAAAGTAACAGGAACTCTGTCTTTCTGTTTGTATTCTAGGATCTCGCTAACCACTGCTGGACAGAAAAGGTTCTCCTTTATAGCGAAGCATCTTAAAAGTTGAAGGAAGATTTATTACCATTTTGTGGGAGGGTACTACCTCCACCCTCAAAGAGAAAAATTTCTTAAATTTTCTTTATAATTAGATTTGACCCTGAGAAGGTTATTGATGACCTGATGAAAGAGCTTGAACTGGATTCCAGTACTGCAGTCCAGCTGGAGTCCAGTCAAGGTCTTCAGCTATACCTGGGACCTGATGGAGAGTTCAGGTAGACTTTGTTAGTTAGTTTTCTAGTCATTTTCATAAGCTGGAGTTCAATCTATGATGAGTTTAGGTGTGCATAGATAGTTTCTAGTCCTTACCTTTTAGCTGGAGTCCAGTCAAGGACTTCAGACATACCTGGGACCTGATGGAGAGTTCAGGTATACTTTGTTAGTTAGTTTCTAGTCCTTTTTCTAAGCTGGAGTCCAGTCATTGAGAGTTCAAATATGCATAGAAAGATAGTTTCTAGTCATTTTTCTTTAACTGGAGTTCAAGGACTTCAGATATACCTGGGACCTGATGGAGAGTTCAGGTATACTTTGTTAGTTAGTTTCTAGTCCTTTTTTCTTCCGTTGGAGTTGGAGAGTTGAGAGCAGAGATCTAAAGGGACTATGGCCGATTAATTGATGTACATCCCTAATGATGATACACAAAATCACCTCTTGTGTAGATTACAATTAGTTGTTGAAGGAATTAGACAACCAACTTAACGAACTAACCAATCAAAATGCATTAAAAATGCCTAAAGTTGTTAAGCCAATGGGGAAGTAAAAAATCTTATCGTCCATTATTTTATCCCTGAAGATCCCTTTCGGTTTAATGATTGTTTCTAATATAATTTTATTTTTGTTTAGGTTTGATCAGCCTCGAATTAATAAACAGTTCAAACAAGTTGTCATAGACAAAAGTTGAGAAATTATCTCCGTCCATCCAGAAAAATTTGCCACTTATCCATTCATTACTATTATGTATTCATATCTTATAATAATATCCTATTATGTAAAGTATTAAGGTTTTTTGTCTGTAGCTTAAGATTTGAGTTCTGTTTAAGGGAACTTTGCACACGTCCAGGGAAGGTTTTTAACTATATAATATTGAGGGAGGGTAATTACACCCTCCCAAAAACTACTTCTAATCCCCCAAATGATTGTCTCACTTTTTTTAGAACTTAAATAGTTAGACATCTCCCCCTTTTTAAGTGCCCCTCAAGGTTTCTCGGAGAGTAGCCGTTAGTAAATAAATTAAATAAAAAAATTGTTTTTTACTTTAAAGGATTGAGATTTTTTTTTTTAAAGAAAAAGATTATAATTGGGATTATGCAATACTGTCTGTAAGACGAGAAAAATTGGCATTAGTAACTTCATTTTAAATAAAAATTATACCTAAAACTTGTAATTGAAATTGAAATTCCTTATTCAAAAAAATAAGGTAAAAAAAATTTAATGTTTTCGTATGTTTTGAATTAGTATGGTTACAATGTGATAGTAATAAGTATGACGATAATTTTAATTGTTTTATTTTATGTAGTTTGCTATTATTTAGTTTTAAGTGTGTAATATTTGTTTTTGGCATCGTATAATAAACAGCTTTCCGCAGATATTAACATGAAAAATTATAAGATTAAAACCAGTTTTGTTAGCCTCGAGAAGCCAAATTCTAGTACCACCAAAACTGGTTTCAATCTTATAATTTTTCATTTTAATATCCACGAAAAATTGTCTGTAATAAGATGCTATAAATGATTTTTCAGTATGGCTGAGAACCGGTTTTAATCCAGAGGCTTTAAAGCCATACTGGAAAGTATTTTTATTTGTTTTAAATATGTTATATCATTCCCCTACCCCACTTCAGTATTATATTTATTTAAACCAGTTCAATTTTAATTTTTTACCTCTCTCAATATTATGTACAGGAGAAAGGAATTGTTTTGTTTTTATCCCATCGTACTTTAGACAGGTTTCCACAGATACAAAATTTTAAAAGATTAAAACCTGTTTTGGTAGCAACGAGAAGACGAAGGCACGGCCTAACAAAACTGGTGTTAATTTTATGATTTTTAATTCTTGGAAAATTGTCTGTAATACGATGCTACATGATTTTTCAGTATAGCTGAGAACCGGCTCTAATTTAGTTAAAAGTAATCGGTTTCGAAGCCATTCTGGAAAAGAAATTCTCCCTGTGTAAATGATTCAGTAAGGGATATTTTATCTAAAGATTAACTTTATCTTTAACTTTTCCTTCAGTCAAACAAGATTAAGGTCAAAAATGTTTTAATCAGTAACAACAATGTTAGAGAATTTTAGAGAAATATTAGTTTTTCATTAGATGGTAACTGCTTTCTTTTTATAAATGTCTAGTTAGAAAATTACCCCTTTGAAAGCTTTCAACAACAAAAAGATGTTAGATTAGTAAAGAAATGTCGGACCCTAAACCTTTTAGAACATGTTTTACAATGCAGAAAAAAAGAAATAAGAATAGTTGTTTATCGCATCGTATTATAAACACTAAACAGCTTTCCGCGGATATAAAATATGTACAATTACAAGATTTAAAGCAGTTTTATAGCACCGAGATGCCGAAGGCACGGGCTATAAATAATTTTTCAGTATGGCTGAGAAACGGTTCTAATACTCCGGATATTAATCGGTTTCGAGGCAATACTTTTTCTCTGTATTGCAAAAACATACAAATAACAAACCTATCTAAAGTATAATGTAGAAAAAGGTGTTAAATTTCATGTTTTTCTCAACTAAAAAGTTTAATAATAATAACAGTGTTATTATGCATTTTAAATGTGAAGTTCATCAGTTATAGTAAGGTTGCTAAAAAAAAATATAAATTTGAGTTTTAACGTTTTCCCACCTTTGAATCGTGCATTTGTAGGTTAAAAATTTTTTTTTAGATTCGTCTTATCAAAGGGATCAAAATCGGGAGGGGACATTAGGCTGTTTATTATGCTGGTCC
This sequence comes from Acartia tonsa, assembly GCF_053477335.1. Taxonomy (NCBI): domain Eukaryota; kingdom Metazoa; phylum Arthropoda; class Copepoda; order Calanoida; family Acartiidae; genus Acartia; species Acartia tonsa. The sequence continues at coordinate 46,753,193 of NC_137271.1, forward strand.
CCAAAGTTTTATAATAACGTCTTCTCAGTAATTGGCATAAAAACTATGGTTAATTCATTAAGGGGAGTGTCCAAACGTTTCAACAACTAATTGTAATCTACAGAGAACGTAATTTTGTGTTTTTCATTATGGATATACATCAAATTATCGTCCATTGTCTTATCCCTTTAGATCCCTGTTAATTTAGCTACCTTACTTAGCCAATAGTCTCGTAATAATTATAATAGAAAATAGCTGTAATAGAAAACTTAACTAGCCTTAAATGAATTACCTAAATCAATATTAAACCCTTAGAGTAAAGATATTTTTTATAGAAATAGTTACTAATAGGGGGGGGGGGGGAGTAGATATCTTGTAATTTAATGTAGCTCTATTTTAACAAGGATGACAACATTCATAAAAACGAAGGTATAAATTTAGAAGGTAGGTCAAAAGAACATCAATACTTGCAGATTGTCAGAACTTAGTAAGCAGAATATTGATTTTAAGGACATACTTAAGAACTTGATTATGGAGATGCTTCGCTAATAAAATGAAATCTTGTTGTTCTAGGAATCATCAATAAAAAAACAGTTGAATAAGATAATTATATCATTCAAAAGATGTTGTCAAAAAGTTTTTAGAAATCGGCATGTTTTTAAAGAACATACGGAATTTCTGGTAACGATTATAGAGCACCTACGCTTCCTTATTAGTACTTAACTGTTAAAGGAATTGTCATGTAAAGTTTGAAATCAATAGGACAATTCTAAAATGTATAAATTAACGAACAGACTGATCCTAATTATAGAAAAGCTTCTCTTTTAAAAAACCTAAGTTACAAGAACTCTACAAATCTCTCCTACCCTTTCTAAAAAACCTGAAAGAAACAGAACTTAAATACAAAATTAAATTTTCTCAAAATTAATATTAGAATTCTATAGATGTGCCCATAATAAGATAAAGTACAATTATGTTCATAAGCAGCGCAGCAATAACAAGCTTACCAGGGAGGGAGGGGACATTGGGCTGTTTATTACACTGCACTAGACCCCAAAGTTTTTTATTCGTTGTCTTGACTTCTTATGTTGAATTTTGATTGGTTGGTTCATCAACGTTTCAACCGCTAATTTTAATCTACAATAGGGTTAATTTTGTGTATCATCTTTTGGGGTTATACTTGTTTATTAATAAATCGACCATTGTCTTATCCCTTTAGATCATTGTAAGCAAACAGTAATTAATATTGATTCGGTTTTGTTAACAAAAAATTATAGTCATAACTCAGATTTATGTTACATAACTTTTAAAAACAACCATTTAACAAGAAAAATATGGTCATTTTTGACTTAGTGACCTACGGACATACCCTAATTATAGAATAGCTGCGCTTCTCAGATTAGAATTCTTTAAATGTGCCCATTTGAAAAAATATCTGTGTAAAAATTAATGTATTTTTAAACTGTGATAGATTTTAACTATTATCATTACCTATTATATTTAATATTAAAAATGTCTATTTTAGAATATTTTTGCCTTTAGAAATATAACAAGGATGACAAAATTCACAAATCTTTAATAAGAGTCCAGAAAATCAATTCTAAATAAACTTGATAGAAAAAATTAAAAGAATATTTTAAAGGCAAAAAAAGACTTAAATGTGGATTTTATCTCATTAAAAACTCTTTTCTGAAAAGTATAAGAGATTAAAAACTATGCCCTATGTAGTATGTATCTATCTAAATATTAATAGTTATTTATTGCATCGTATAATAGACAGCTTTCCGCGGCTAATAGAATAAAAATATATAATTAAACCTTTTTTTGTAAACCCCAAGGGGCCGAAGGCTCGGGTTAACAAAACTGGTATTAATTTTATGATTTTTTTTTAATATTCGTAGAAAATTGCCTGTAATTCGATGCTATTCATAATATTTTAGTATGGCTTATAACCGGTTTTAAACCAGCGGATATTGATCGGTTTCTAAGCCATAATAGAAATTATCAACCTATGCTGTAATGTATTAATATTATTATTATTGTTTTGTTTAACGGAACCAGTTTTTTCCCCTTATTCAGTCAAAATTCACCTATTGTGATATTTTAGATTTCAGAGATAGGATAATGGAATTAAAAATGTTACCCAGTGAATAGGCAGAATTTGTGATCAGAAAAGGTATAATAGTTATTTCCAGTATGGCTTCGAAACCGATTAATATCCTTTGGATTAGAACCGGTTTTCAGCTATGGAAATTTAATGGAATTAAAAATGTTACCCAGTGAATAAGCAGAAATTGTAATCAGAAAAGGTTAAATTAATACTAGTTTTATTAGCCCGAGCCTTTTGTCCCTAAGGTCCAACAAAACTCACTATCCGCGGAAAGCTGTAAATAATACGATGCTATGAATAACTAAACTGCGAACCAAAAAAATAGGCAAATCCAAATTTTCAAAATGGCAGCTTCATTATTTATTTGGGACGAATTTACTGTAAATATAATATGTAGATACATCTTTTTGTTAAAAGTTTCCACCGTTGATTTTTATTAATCAGCACCAATGAAGCACAAGATCTCAAAAACAGCATTTTGGGTAAAAACTGGTGAACCAAAAAGATATGCAAATCCAAAACAAATCAATGGAAAAACGATTTTTTTGCACTTTTCTTCTGTTTTAAAGATTGATTCTGATAAATTGACAATTTTTTAAGGGATTTATGCATTAATTATTATGAAATGTAGTATAAGGTAGAAAATAATGATTTTTTAAAATAAGAAATATTAGAAAAAAAGAAATTCATCCCCTATCACTTTAGAGGTCAGCTGCTGACCTCCAGTTTAATGGATGTAGCCTAATACATGTTAAAGATAAAAATTACCCTGAAAAGTATACAAAAATGCTTTTTAATGTGTTAAAAAAAAACATTTTAAAATCCTGATTTTGAGGATGATGTCCTTTCAGATGCTCCTATTGGTGATGATGGTGAGCCAAATGTTATCTAAGTACATCATGCCCATTACAACAACTTGTCTATCAACCTATGTACCATTTTTTGTAGTCATAGCATTCTCCACTGGAGCCAGCCGACAAGAAATATAAACATCTTCTTAAAACGACAGTATTTACCTTATATATTGGAGTAATTAAAATTGCAATTTTTTCTTTTTTAATACTGCTTGGCTGGAGGCTGCTATGAATACAAAAATTGGACCATAGTTCAATATATAAGTTGTCATCATGGTCATGCACTTTGATAACATTTGGCTCACCATCACTACCCATAGGAGCATCTTAAAGGCGATCATCCTCAAAATCAAGATTTTAAAATGGATTTTTTTAACACATTAAAAATTATTTTTGTATACTTTTGGAAGTAATTATTATTTTTAATATGTATTTAGCTTCATCCATAAGACTGGAGGTCAGCAACTGTCATCTAAAGTGATAGGGGTCGAATTTTTTTTCCTAATATTTCTTATTTTAAAAAATCATTAATTTCTACCTTATACTACATTTCATAACAATTAATGCATAAATCCCTTAAAATCGTTTTTCCATTGATTTGTTTTGGATTTGCATATCTTTTAGGTTCACCAGTTTTACCCAAAATGCTGGTTTTGAGATCTTGTGCTTCATTGGTGCTTATTAATAAAAAATCAACGGTGGAAACTTGTAACCAAAAGATGCATCTACATTTTATATTTACAGTAAAATAATCCTAAATGAATATTAAAGCTGCTATTCTGCAAGTTCAAATTTGCCTATTTTTCTGGTTCGCAGTTTAGTAACGAATCGTATTATAAACAGCTTCTGTGGCCAACTGGACTAGCCAATCAATCCTATAATTTTTCCTTTTATTATTCGTGAAAATTTGTCTAGATTACGATACAATACATGATTTTTCATTATGGCTTGGAAATTATTTTAATCCAGCGGATAATGACCGGTTTAGAAGCCATACAATAAAAACAATTTATTTTTATTAACCAGACTAAGCACGCTTCAAAATGTATTCATGATCTAGAATTCAGGGATCTAAAGGGATAAGACAATGGTCAATAAATCGATGTACAGTACATTTCAAATTATGTTAGGTAATTAAAGTTACCCCTTCTATAGATTACAATTAGTGGTTAAATCGTTTGTACACTCAAGTTACTGAACCAACCAATCAAAATTCAATAAAAGTCCCCAAAGTTCTTAAGCCATTAAATAGGAAAACGGTATCATAAAACTTTGGGGACTACTTAAATAAACAGCCCAATGTCCCCTCCTTCCTTTCCTTGTGAGGGATAACATGTTTGTATGTACTTTAAAACCTGTAAAACTATTTCCAATGATCATCAACAATATTACCCTTTCCAGGATGAGCCCAGGACAAGTTTCTGGGGACTGGATTTGCGAGGCACAACTTGGTTCTGGAGGATTTGGTATTGTCAATGTGTGGAAGAACAAGCTAACAAACCAGGTAAACACTCAATGATAGGACAATGGCTGATAAATTAATGTATATCGCTAATGATGACACACAAAAATAAACCTTTTTAGATGAAAATTAGTGGTTTAAACGTTTGAACACTTAACTTAATGAATCAACCAATTAAAATTCACTGAAGTAAGTTGTTAAGCTAACGAATAAGAAAACGTTATTTCCAAACTTATGGACTAGTGTAATAAACAACCCATTGTCCCCTCTCTCTCAGAACCAGTGATAGGACAATGATGAGAAATTTACCAGGGAGGGAGAAGACAATGGGCTGCTTATTATTACATTAGTCCCAAAAGTTTTATGATAACGTTTTCTTATTCGTGGGCTTAACAACTTTGGGGGCTTTTTTTGAAATCTGATTGGTTGGTTCAGTAAGTTGAAGGTCTAAACGTTTCAACCCCTATTTGCAATCTACAGAAAGGGTATTTTTGTGTGTCATGATTGGGGATATACATCAATTTATCGGCCATTGTCTCATCCCTTAGATCCGTGTAAAATAACCCCCTCTCCTTCCACTCAATTTTATATCAGGAGTGTATATTCTACATGGGATCCCCTGCTCATGGGGGGGGGGGGGGGGATAAAAAATAAGTGGTTGAGGGGGAAAAAATGTAAAAATTAAGAAAACTGAAAACATTTTTTTCCATTTCCATTTAATTTTGAATTACGAATCCTAAAAAAATGTTTGTTTTTTTAATTGAAACACTTCATAGTAAGGTAACTTTTTCTTATTATTGTTAACTTTGAGTACCTATTATTTCTGTCTTTAAATCTGACATTTATTTTGATGAAAAAAGGTTGTAGATTAGTTCAATACTTATCACTGACACTTCATGTTAAACTTTCAGAAATAACGAAATCAGTTTGAAAAAGTGACAAAAAAAGTTTCATAACACTTTTTATATTAATAAAACTACTATAAACAGAAAAAAAACCTTCGAAAGTTGATCAAATATGCTGCTGGGATTAACAAGACAAGCACAAAATAGAATTGTGTTTCCAAGATTCTTTTCAAAACATTCAGTTTTTCTGAATGATTCAAATCATCAAAGTGAAATATCAAATCAAAATAAAGACAAATCAAAATCAAGTGAAACAAGAGTTGCGGGCGATTTATTGAGGTTTGTGCGTTTGTTCTCATTTATTTTAGTTCTTTAAGTAGTAGGGTGTCTGTTTATCTATGTGTCGTTATAGTGGTATTTTGGATAGTTCATAGTGAAATATTGCTGGTGAAGAATGATTCTTGGTTCCTGGGATTATTCCTTGGTTCCTGGATCCTGCAGCTCAAGTATTCCCCTAAATCCTAGGTACCTAGTTTTGTCCATATTTTGTATTAGCTGCACTACTTTTGAATATTATTGTACAAACGTCGAATAGCCTAAACTAAAAGTAAATGTAAATATAGAGGATTGGATCTCTGAATCAAATCTTTCATGTTTATGGTCAAAAACAGACAACCAGCCCTTTGATTGCACGACTTTTGTCTGGAAGTCCTAACAGAAGGGATCTAAAGGGATGAGACAATGCCTGATAACAATAACATCTCCTATTATGATACACCCCTTACCCCTTTTGTATATTAAACAAGTGGTTAAAACGTTTGGACATTTAACTTAATGAACCAACCTATTAAAATTCAACAGGTATAAGTCCCGAAAGTTATTCAGCTAAACGAATAAGAAAACATTTAAAATAAAACTTTGGGGACTAGTATAATAAACAGCCCAATGTTCCCTCCCTCCCTCCCTGTCCTAACAGTGAATTATACAAACATAATAAAAAAGCGAGGAGATGCCACCAGCAAAGAAAAAATATGAAAGCCTGGTATCAAACAAAATCTACAATGAACTAGTAGTGGGCAAAATGTTTGGTAAAACCCTGCTGTCACCCAACATGGAGAAGAAAAGGAAGAAAGAGGCGAAGAAGGTCAAAGAGGAGCTTGCCAGCAGGTTGGATCCCACCGACAGACGGTCAACCACTGAAACGTTCTATTTGGCTAAGATTAACAAGTAAGTCGCGCAGGGTAGTTGGCCTGGGAAGGGAGGGGACATTGGACTGTAAATTATGTTGGTACCCAATGTTTTATGAACACAGCACCTTATTCGTTGGCTACTTTTACTTTGGGTACATTTATTTAACTTAAATTGTTTGGTTTAAACTAGTATTGTACCAACTTTTCAATCATTAGTTTTAAACTACAAAAGGGTTGATTTTGTTTATAAGCATTGGGTATATTAATCAATTTATCGTCGATTATCTTATTCCTTAAGATACCCGGGTAAGACGTTTTTTGTTGTTTGGGCATTTTTTGGGTAGGTGGGAGTACCCTCCCTCACAATAGTTGTAAAACTATCCCTTGATCTATGAGAAGCTTCACATTAAAGAAAAACCATAACGATTCAGCGGTTAGCGAGATCTTTCGCTACACACACACAGACATTCTATTACTTTTATAAAGGGATTATTTTCTATAGTATAGTAATGGCTATAGGATATACGTGGATATATAGACAGGGGAATATTTGTCGTCAATTTACCTTGCCTCACATATTGGTCAGTTAGTTTATCTTGTAGGAAGGTAGGGGATGGAGTAAAAGGGGGGATATTGTTATTTTAGCCAGCTCCAAGTAACACTTTATCAGAGATCATGAAAATCTGGTGCAACATCCAAGTAATAATATATCTATATATTTAAGTCCACGCCAACCAAGTGATGCTAAAGATAAAAAGAGTAAGAACAAGGGTAAACCTGATCAAAAAGTGGAGCTAGACAACGATAAGAGACCTGTCATGAAAGGTGTTTGTTTTTGTATATTAGTACTTAGCGAACCTACTCTATGATTAACTTTGTCTGTCCGTCAGTCAAGCCGTAACGATATAGGAAAAATATGATTTTCTTGGTTGCTATTTGAGATATATTTTTGTTTGTTGAAGATGCTCTGAATCACTTTGGCCGTCCATGAGTTTTATGGTGCTTTGCCAGATGATTCCGCCTTCCCCTTTCCTCCTACTCTATTAACGAACTGAAATATAAGGGGGTTCCATGTTATCAACCTAAATTGACTACAATTTTTCCCCTGACATAATATCCACATATATTCTACATCCATCCATACATTGGATAGGGCAGGTATGGCAGAGAAGAGAGAGAGGGGACAATGAGCTGTTTATTACACTAGTCCCCAAAGTTTTAAAATAACGGTTTTTTTCCTTGGCTTAGCAACTCTGAGAACTTTGGATGAATTTTGATTGGTTGGTTAATTAAGTTGAGTGTTCAAACGTTTTAACCACTAATTTTAATATACAGAAGAGATAATTTTGTGTATCATAATTGGGGATGTACTGTACATCAATTTATCGGTCATTGTCTTATCCCTTAGATCCCTGAGGTTATGGCATAATATATTTGGTATAATTTAAATGTAAAAGTAAACCAAAACAAATTATTATGATCAGAAGTTGCTGAAGAAGAGACTCCTATCAAAAAAGAAGCTCCTATTGATATCCTAGTGACTGACTATAATAATGAACAAGTCGTAATAATTGACAGTTCTTCCAGCAATAATAATGCAGGCAATTTTCTACAATTTTGTTTAGAATAGATTTTAGGGATATAGGGGACAATGGGCTTTTTATTATACTAGGCCTCAATGTTTTATAATAATGTGTTCTGATTCTGTGGCTCAACAACTCTAATTACTTTTCCTGAATTTATTTTTCGTATTTGAATTTTCAAATGTTTCAACAACTATCCTCAACTTTTAAGTTTAATTTATAAATCTTTCAAAGGTTTTTTTTTCTAGGGGTACCTACCCTCTCCTAAAATAGGTATAGACTTCCAGGGACCTATGAGAGGCTTAACTGTAAAGTAGAACCACAGTTTCTAAGCAGTAGACTCAGATAAATATCATTTTTTGGTTTAACAACTTTGGGAACTTTCATGATTTTGATTGGTTGGTTCATTTAGTCCAAACGTTTCAACTGCTAATTTTAATCGGCAGAAGGGGTAAATTTGTCTATCACCACTGTGGTTGCACAATAATTAAGCCTCCATTGTCTTATTCCTTTAAATCCGGCAAGTGTAGAAGATTTTATTAAAATCAGAATCAAAAATTCCGGGAACAATCGAAGCACCAGAGAGTAAAGTGAACAACATAATCCGAATTCCCTACGACTGGTCGCTGCGACAAACCTGCCCGTCTGTGTCGAAGATTCTCAATGTCAGTATGAGCGATGAAAGCAGGTTTGTCGACAATTATAATTAGACTGTATTAACCTATTTTTGAAAGGTAAATGTTGGCTATTATTCTCATTCTTAACTCTGCAGTATGTTTCTACTGGTGTCAGAATATATTTTTGATATACTTTTTTGAAATAGATTGAAAACAGTTTAACAAGGATGATTATGTTTATAGGTAGCGTAGCAACATCAAAATAATAATAAAATCAGGGAGGAAAGGTAAATTAGACAATAAATTATTGGTACCCAAACTTTTATAATCATGTTATCTTATTCGTTAGCTTAAAAGTATTGGACACTTTCATTGAATTATAAAGTTTCAACACTTCAATCATTATTTTTTTATCTACAAAAGGGGTGCTTTATTTATCATCATTGGAGATGTAAATAATTTTTCCGTCCATCGTCTTATTCCATCAAAATCTTTATTGAACCCAAATTGTTACTAGATTAGAGTAAAACAATAGAGGGGAAGGAGTTAAATAACTTTATGTTCCCACCCCGTAGACTCTATGCCGACTTTCAATTGGGTCTTTGAATATCAGCCTATAGCGTAGAATATATTAACACAGTCAAGTCACTAAAAAAGAGCAAAAAGCAATTTGCTAGCAGACGAAATAAGTCCTTAACACTGGATACCTGTAATAATCTGGATTATATATCTATACTTAGTTCTTATATATATAAATTTGGTCATAATTAAGAACAGTTTCTCACAACTTATGTAAAAAAAAAAGATAAACAAAATAACCCTTTACTTGTGCCAGGAAAGTGCTAGAAGCCTGGGAGGCGCGTATGATCCAAGAAAAGGGAGAGGAAGGGTTCAAAGAGTACAAAAAACAAATGTTTGCACGTGGTCATGCTCTACACAGTCTATTAGTAAGTACATAATTTATTTTGTACTCTTTGTACTCTTTGTACTTTGAAAATATTAAATTCCAATTGTCTGTCCGTTTGTTCATTACAAAGTTTTTTTTATGATTTTTTTAGGCTATATAAAAATGTATGTTCATGATTTTTCCGTCCATAACATTCTATCATAATATCCTTATATAAAAGCAACAGGATCTGTGTCTGTTTTTTTCTGTATCGCATGATCTCCGGGTGTGCTGTTGTTTATTACACTAGTCCCTAAAGTCTTATACTTACATTTTCTTATTCGTTGGCTTAACTTAAATGACCTTTATTGAATTTAGTTTAGTTGGTGAGTGTCCAAACGTTTCAACCACTAATTGTAAGTTACAGAAGTGGTAATTTTGTGTATCATCATTGAGGATGTACATTAATTTATCTGCTATTGTCTTATCCCTTTAAATCCCTGGATGTGCTTAAAAATATTTATCTGTTTATGTAGGAAAGGTATCTGTTATATGGTGAGCCTCTGGACGATACACAGATAGATGATGAAGTTACAAAGAATCATATCAGATCTGTGTCCAATATTCTACCTTATATAAAGGATGCTCAGGCAGGGTTACCTGTCATTGTTAGCATTACAGACAGGCAGATAGATAGAAAGATAGATATATAATATAGACTAGAACACTGACAAACTAAAGTTACAAAGAACCATATCAGATCTGTGTCCAATATTCTACCTTATATTAAGGATGCGCAGGAAGGGTTACCTGTCATTGTTAGCATTACAGACAGATTGACAGACAGACAGACAGACAGGCAGATAGATAGATAGACTATAACACTGACAAACTAAAGTTACAAAGAACCATCTCAGATATGTGTCCAATATTCTACCTTATATTAAGGATGCTCAAGCAGGGTTATATGTCATTGTTAGCATTACAGACATACAGACAGACAGACAGACTGGCAGATAGAAAGATAGACTATAACACTGACAAACTAAAGTTACAAAGAACGAAAAACAGTAATATACTAAGATGTAGATTAGCTTCCCAATTTCATAATACTCAAAACAATGACATGTAAAAAAAAATGTGTACAGGCCCTAGAATCAGCTGTTGTGCATCCACAACTAAAGTACAGCGGCATTGTTGACTGTATTGCGCGCATAGGTAGTCGTTAATGTGTTCATCATACCACTTGCCAATTCAAATATTCTGATCAAAAAAATAGATGCCACTGTGAAACCTTATAAACATTATATTGGCTGCTATTTTGAATAGAGGGCAGATTTTTAAGAAGGATTTACTTAACGATATACTCTATATCTCACTATGTCTGATCCTCTATCTTATTTATAACGACACTGTTGGAGAAAAGGGAAATTTTTTGTCTGCTGCAAAAGATAGACTTCTGAAATTTTATGTGAAGATTCCCTTGATCACGTAATTCCATTATAACATTTTATAAAGAAGTCTAAAATATTCCTAAACCAATCACTCCTTAACTAACTATGTCTGTCTGCTTTGTGTGGTGTGCTGACATGGATCTTAAGGGATAAGCATAAGGAAAAAGGATAAGAGGATGAATACTCACCCCCTTTTCATGGTAAAATACTACTTCTCCATCCCTAAATTTTTAAAGAAAAATTAGCAGACGAAAATCAAAAGCCGCCCAGGGCTTTTTGTATGTCAATAATAAATGATAATGTGAATAAAAAGAAAAGTGATATTTAGCAAACAGCCGTGGGCGGTCAGAATCAGCTGAATGTTTATTATGAAAAAAATTTCCCCCTTTTTATAAATGAAAGGATTCATCTTCCATGCACAAATTGTTTTAAATAAAAATAAATTCTTTGTAATTTTAATTAAAACATTAAAACGACAATATCTAAAAGTAAAAAGTAAAAAAAAATATTTTTTTAGATAATGTTATTTTAGTATTTTTTATATTTAATAAAACAAGGATGACAACATCCATAAGTAGCGAAGCACAAAAAATCGTAGATGGGAATACGTACAGGTAGATTTAAAAGGTTTTTACTAAAATCAAGAATAGATTTATTGGATAAAATAAATATAAAACCTTGTTTTATTTTGTATGATGACGATGGTCAAAGTAAATTATATTAAAGATGCTCATAACAATGGGAAAAATTATTTTGATACTGATATCCCATAAAAGTTTGAAAATTGGATCAAAATAAACAAAGATCTTGGGAAATATGTAAAACATATAAAAATAGCCAAAAACCTGATAAAAGGCAGCCTGGCCGCCATGGTTGTTTTCAAAAAACAACAAAAAATTTAATTTTTAAATCCTTAAAAACTTTAAAAATTTGGAAAATCGGACCATATACACTGAAGATATGGAAAAAGTGTTAAATATATTTATAAATAGCCTAAAACCTGCCAAAAAGGCAGTCTGGCCGTCATGGTTATTTCCTTTAAAGACGGGAAATTTAATTTTGATATCTACATCTGAAAAAATTTTGAAAATCGGACTATAAACACTGAAGATATGGAGAAAAATGTTAAAGATATAAAAAAACAGCCAAAAACCTGCTGAAAAGGCAGTCTGGCCGTCATGGTTGTATTCTTTAAAAGACGGGAAATTTAATTTTGATATCTATAACTGAAAAAATTTTGAAAATCGGACCATACACTGAAGATATGGAGAAAAATGTGAAAAATATAAAAATAGCCTAAAACCTGCTAAAGGCAGTCTGGCCTTCATGATTGTTTCTTTAAACGACAGGAAATTTAATTTTGATATCTGTAACTGAAAAAATTTTGAAAATCGGACCATAAACACTGAAGATATGGAGAAAAATGTGAAAAATATAAAAATAGCCTAAAACCTGCTAAAAATCGGTCCGACAGCAAATGATGTTTTATAGTCAATTGTGCTCCTTAATAATGGGAATGTTGTCAAAAAATTTCAGCATTCTTTCTTTTATAGGAGCTGAGTAAATCCCATTTCCCCCATAGCGTTACGGACTGACTGACTGACTGACTGACTGACGGACGGACAAAGTGAATTATAGAGTAGCTTCGCTACTAAAAATTTTCTTTTTATTTTTAATTTAAATATTATATTCTAATTATTAAAACTTTACATATTAATTTTGTAATCCTCCCAGTTGAAAAGTGGTGGAATAGCAATAAAATTTAGCGCGGCAACAGCGCTAATTAGGCACCTGGGCCCACTGCCTATTTTCGTCTTCTAGTTGCTTCAATTCCTCTCTTTTATTTTTTTCTCTATGGGGATAAGACAATGATCGATAAATTGATACATCTCCAATAATGTAAAACAAAGTTACCTCTTTTGTAAGATTAGAATTATTGGGACAATACCTACTAGTTTTTACTCAAACAAATATTAAAATGGAATAACAGTGGCCAAATTTTTTTTTAGCAAACTAATAAGAATATACAACTTTGGGTACCAGCGTAAAAATAAACACATTATGGACGTGTTAACCAGGGGATCAGCTGTGTTTGATTGACTGGAAGACCAGTGAAAAGGCCAAGCCTACAATAGGCTCGCTCTTTGATAATCCACTTCAGGTCAAAAATTGGTTGGTACAAGAAGGTTGCGGGTTCAAATCTTTAAATCTTTACATTAAATATATTTTAAGAACTGTACTTATTTCTTTCTTCACATGTACCCAAAGTTTTTGAGCAACTGTGATTATGAAACTTTGGGTACCAGTTTAATTTACAGTTCAATGTCCCCATCATACAATTTTTTTTGCCCCAAATAAATCTTTTTTTTGTACCATGAAGGAATGGGACAATGGGCTGTTTATTACACTAGTCCTCAAAAATCTATAATAACGTTTTCTTATTTTTTGGCTTGATAACTTTGGGGATTTTTTAGAATTTTAAATTATTCGTTCCTCAAGTTGAGTGTCTAAATGTTTCAACCACTAATTGTAATCAACAAACGGGTAATTTTGTGTATGATCATTGGGGATATACAATTATTTATTGGACATTATCTTATCCCTTTAGATCCCTGATTTTCTTCCATGAAGTTTTCATGAGGGAAATAAAGAGATAAGATATTGACCGTTAAATTGCTCTTCTTCCCAAATGATGATATACAAAATTACCCCTCTGTCGACTACAATTAGTGGTTGAAACGTTTGGACACTCAACTTATTAAACCAACCAATCAAAATCTAATAAAAGTAATCAGAGTTATTAAGCCAAGGAATAAGAAAATATTATACAACTTTTGGGACTAGTTTAATAAACAGGCCAATGTCCCCTCCCTCTCTAATTTATCATACTAAACCAATTCTGATGTGTCAGGTTGTAGCGTACTTGGGCGCTGTGAGCGCAGATCCTGCCTACGCACATCTCAAAATTAAACAAGGAGCTGTGGTGGTCATATATAATACAGGAATATTTATATACGTTTAACTTGCAGGGAGCTAAAGGTATAAGATAATGGCTGATGAATTGAGGTACATTCCCAATAATGATAAACAAAATTATACTTTCTGTAGATAAAAATTGGTGGATAAAACGTTTGAACACTCAATTTAATGAGCCAATCAATCAAAAGTACCCAAAGTTGTTAAGCCAACGAATAAGAAAATGTTATTATAAAACTTTGGGGACTAGTGTAATAAATACAAACAGCCCATTGTCCCATCTCTCTTTCTGGTCAACTTGGAATTAAATAATTAGGGAAAGAGGGGACATTTGGCTGTTTAATTACTAAAGTTCTATAATAGAATCATCTAATTTGTTGGCTTAACAACTTTGGGGACTTTTGATTGGTTGATTCATTATGTTAAGTGTCCAAACGTTTCAACCTCTAATTGTAATCTAAAGAGGAGTAATTTTGTGTATCATCATTGGGGATTTACATCAATTTATCAGCCATTGTCTTATCCCTTTAGATCCCAGATGTTAACCCTATAAATACAATTGTGCAGGGTATCAAGCCAACATCCACAGGTTTTCTAAAGAACAGATGGCCAAATTCTGGAAACTATGGATCCAAAGAATTAAAATCTTCGAAGAAAGAACTTCAAATTAACCAAACCAAAAAAAAATCTTCTAATTTTTCTCCAAAAATTTGTCAAAACTTGTAATACCTGAAAATTACTGTGATTTTTTATGCTTAAAAATAAATAGTTTTAGTATTAAAGTATTCTATAATTATAAAGTTTATTTTTCAATATACTGTATGTACATAAAGGGGTCATTCGTTTGAAAATCTTTTTTTTTTAATTAAGGCAGAGATGGTGATAGGACAATGAACGAAAAATTAATCTCGCCTTAAAGATTATAGGTAGCTAATTTTTCAATTTGTAACTTGAAAGTGGAGAATATAATATTCTTTTAGCTTTTACCCTATGGGGAAATTTTGTTTATCATAATTTGGGGGTAGGGAGATTGATTTTTCATCCATTGTCTTATCCCTGTATATATTAAATATCATTTGGTATATTACCTTTTTTATTTTTTTTTTCAATTATTTTTTAGTAGCGTATCTACCTTACTTTTTTTTTTCAGAGAGTTGCGCTGAAGAAATGCAAGTTTGGAAGCGAGGAACTGATGACTGCCCGGCACAAGGCCCATTGGGCCCAAGAAGTAGATATCATGCTAAGGCTAGGTAAGTTAATTAAACTAGTCCCCAAAGTTTTATAATAACAACTTCGGGGACTTAATAAATTTTGATTTTTGTCTATTACGTTCCAACTACTAATTGTAATCAACAGATGGGGTAATTTTGTGTATCATCATTGGGGATGAACAATGAACATAGATTTATCGGCTATTGTCTTATCCCTTTAGATCCCTTATAAATCCCGGAGGGCTAGTGAGTAATATAGTAGGGAGGGCACATTGGACTGTAAATTACATTGAGCTGGATCTTTAAATCATTTTAGTGGTGAACCAAATCGGGGTTAAAAATGCCGCGCTGTGATTAGCTGAAATTCGGCGCACCCCGATCTAAATCACCATTAAAATGATTTAAAGATCCAGCTTTGGTAACCAAAGTTTTACAGACACTTTTCCCATTCTTTAGATTTAAAACTGTGAGAACTTTTATCAAATCTTAATTGGTTGGTTAATTAACTTCAAGTGGCCAAACATTACAACCAATAATTGTAATCCAAGAAGGGTTAATTTTGTTTATAATCTTTGGGGCTGTACAATTGGCAGCCGTGCATCAACCGCGTGTAAATTTTTTTCAGAATAATTTTTCTTTTGGTACATCATAATCAGTTAGGCGCTTATCAAGATAATAAGAGACGGACAAACGATTCGTATTATCCTATTATATAAAGTAGTAAGCTTTTTTGTGTGTAGCGAAGGATCTCGCAAACAACTGAACTAATATTACAAAAGTGAAGCTTTTTTTAGTTCCAGGGAAAGTTTATAACTGTTTTGGGGGAGAGTATCTCAACCCGCCCCAGAGAAACCCTTTCCATTTTAATACTAAAATTAAATGTGACTGGGCCGACTTCCCTCACCCCAAATTCCCTCATGTTTCCCTTGATGACTCTATTAGGGGCATATCTGATGGTAGTTACTACAAAATATAGGACTATAATAGGGCTTCAAAACGTCAAACTGTTGCCACATGGCATCGTGTGACAGTAATAGATAGATCATAAGGAATGCCTAGACTCCTAGAAAACTCATTACAATATATTATACAGCCAGTACTTTCAGACAAAGGTTCTTGAATCAAATGGTTAGCAAGATCTCTAATGATCTACAAATTGATTTCTTTATAGAATTCAACATTTAGTTCAGGTTTTTTGGCCATTAAACTTGACATAGATATCATAAATATAAATTGTATTTGAAACTCATTGTGAACAATTGTGAGAAACATTTGCTGATTAGAGCCTTAAGAAACGCGTATGAAGAAAGACTTTTGGCATGATTTATGTTGCGAGCTTTTGCATGTTTTATCTGAGACAATACTTCTTAAAAACTTATAGTAGAAAACAAAAGCTTTTTTATAACTTTCATAATTGCTTACTTTTCTCCCTCATAAATCATCCCTTTAACATTTGACTAAACCTTTCTATCTACTATATTTGTTTTGGACTGAATAATTATTCTATTCTTTAATTTCAAGGTACAATTTTAAACTTGTATTTTAAAAAAAACATTTTTAGTTACAGATAATATGAAATCATTTACAGTTTTCACCTAAACAACATTTAATTACACTAAGGAATATTAAACACTCATGGAAATAAGTTTGTCTTTTATGAATTCTGATCAATTGTTTTTTTTTACTTGGAATACACATCACTTGGAAAATAAGCATCCTTCCAATACTTCAGCTTTCTCACTGCAAACTTTCTTGTGTCCTTCTTACGTAGTAACCAGTATAATGGCATCATTGACTCCACAAGTCTCCCCATCTTTAATGAGAATAATATTATACAGTATTCAATTTGATCTTTGTAGTCTCCTGACAATCCTGTTGCTGTAATTATCTTGGCTATTGCAAAGAAAAGAAAAAGGACAAGAAGAATTTTAAATCCTACAAGTCCTAAGCTGACATTGTCTTTATCTTCATTTTCAATTTTGAAATCATTAACATTCATTGGCTGTGAAACAAACTTATTTGGCTCAACTGCTTCATCGTCTCTTTCATAGTTTGCCTGTTGCAAACTCTGGATGGATTCTCTGCTGTCAACAGAAACCATATCCAATTCTGTGGCTTTCAAAGCTACTGCAGATGTTGTGTCAATTTCTGATACCTGTGATGGCCCTGCAGACTCTTGTGGACATTTCCAAGCATCAATTATAACTGGTTTCATTCTAATCACATCTTCTTTACTTGACCTTGATTTCAACTCACTTTCATGGACAAAGATATCTGCAGTGTCAAGCTTTTTATCAACTTCACTAGTACCAGTGTCAACTCCCAATTCATGTACTATAATAACATCTTGATTCCCAACTTCAATTTGTCTTGCAGGAATTACAATATTCTTCCTCAAGGATATCTTTCTTGTTAAAACTCTCCATTTGATAACTACTCTTGAAAGTATTTCAGCAAAAAGTGGCATAAGTAGAAAAATTTCACCTAATTTACTAATTCCACCATAAGTTCCTATTTTAGATTCATCAATGTGAAGATTCAGGCTCACTCTAATACCTTCAATGTTATTTTTGTCACACATTGTATTACTTTGCTGATAGAAAAAGAAAAATTCATCTATTTGTTTAATTACACAAAGAATCCAGAACAACAAAGTCAAATGGTCATCTTCAAGCAGAAACATTAGACGAGGATATGCATTAAATAGTGCCCGTAAAGTTATAAGAACCATTATGCTGTAAAATGTGAGGTTTGCAAATCCGTAACCATCATAGAGCATACAAATGACACTTGGAAACCTGTAAAGTAGGTCTATGGTAGTTTCTGGAGCAAGATCAAACAAAGATCTTCCAAACACCCTTATTGTAATTGTTGAACCAAATATCATTACAATTATTTTCATTATGTAATGTAAAAAACTAGTTTTAGACTCAGGAATTGATTGATAATACTGATAAAGTATAACCAGACTGATGTCATTGATGACTGTCTTTAAAATTTCTACAATACAACTGTAGACACTCGGATTCCAAGGGCTTATTTGGAGCCAAATGGCATAAATCACTAACAATGATATTTCTTTTCTGTTCATGATTTTAGTTGGTCTTATCTGGGTGAAGATTTATAGTCAATTGACCAATAACAGAGAATTATTTTCTCTTTGGGATTTACATCAAATATTAATTGTGTTGTTATAGAGACTTGAATATCTTAATACTAGTAAAACTAGTTATGTATGAAATATTAGGATATTTTATAAATTCAATATGCAAATACTAAAATAATTTTTACATGACGTAATTGTACAAAAATGTAATGTTGTCATGACGAGTAATCTTATTTTTTACTAAATTTTTATATTCTGTATTAATAGAGGATAACCTATAAAATACATTTTTTTAGAATTAAAATTTATTTGATTTCATGCATAATTGGATAAAAATGTCAAGTGCCCTATTAAAGGTGGTAGTTGCACTAAATGCATTTGAACTTGAATTTAGTGAACCACATATTTTTTCCTGTTTAATAGTTTAAAACTATGTTTATAAGGCAAATATTTGAAAGAATTTCAATTTTCTACCACATATTTTTAAAAATATCAAAACTGAAATATTAACTTTTACCTACACAAATTAGACATTTTTGGACTTAACTTAAAAACTGCCTAGTAAAACATTTAAAGATTCACTTTTAGAAGTAACCCCCTCTCAGTAAATACACTTCGTGCAACTATCCCTTTTAACTGGATTTTAAAAATTTAAAATCAATATAATTAAAAATATTACCTACCTATTTATCTTTCATAAAATTTTCAAAATTTTCAATTTAACAAACTTACAATACAAATATAAATTAGTTTAAGATTGTCCTTTTATTTGAAATTACCTTGTTTTCTCTCTTTTATTTTTTTCTATCTATAACTATTTTTTTGCTTGCATGTTTTGTTGTTTTTACAATGCTATTTTCTTTACTTAACCCTTACAGCTCGGGCCCCAATTCCCACCTTAATAGATCGGGGGGGGGGGGGGGGGGGCTCCAAGAGCCCCCCCCCCTCTATCTCGGCTCCTGTTACAGATAAAGACGTAAAATTTTTTTCTGGTGGTTCATGTGTATTTTTAGAGAAAATTACTTTTTCTAGTCATAGCGGCCAGGCCGCTCCTTAGCCGCTTTTTAGCGGCCAGCCGCTAAATTTTAAAACAGCTGTAGAGCGGCCAATTTTGCAGCTAGGATGACCAAATTTTAGGACGAACTTTTATTTTTCATAACAAAAAAATTACTTTTTCTGATCATCGCCAAAAAACGGAAAATAACGGAAACCGCCATTTTCGGCGGTTACGGCGGTAAAACGGCGGTTGGTGGCGCCAATTAATATTTTTATCTGTTTGATGTTGCTCAAGGATTTACCAAAAAAAATTATAGGACTTTAGCTGTAATAGAAGCCACGATATTCATGATATTTGTCTGTAGTAAAAGCCGGACAAAAATCGGTCATAAAGTCGTTCAGGGATCGGTCAAACGGTAATAACACAACTTTTCTCAGAAGGTCATTGATATCTAAGTATTCACCAAAAAAATTTTAGGTTTCTCCTTATACACAAAAGTCATAATGTAGAAATTAAGATTTATTTAGAATTTTTGTCAAATTTTGGTGCTACCCAACCGACTTTTACCGGACATTACGACCGACACAGACCAGATGTCCTAATAAAATCAACTCTTGCCGACGTATAATTACTAAACTTAAAAAGTCATGAAGTCACAGCACTCCATCTTACCTACAAAAAAAATGAGATTGAAAAAACTAGAGGGGGGGGCTCTTGGAGCCCCCCCCCCCCCCCCCCCCCAATCTGTAAGGGTTAATGTTTAATATTTTTATTTTTAGTTGAGTAGATTTAAGAGTTAAATGATCATTATGAAAAGTTTTAGTAAGATTTAGTAATTTTGAGGTGATTTATTGGCCCATTATCAAGCGCAACTCATTCGAATCTTTTCAAAAAAGGCTAATATGACATCTATTGGTTGAAAGACAAGTGTACTTGATAAAGATATGACTACATATTTCTTATATTGATAATTTGATACCTACCACTTTTTACACTTACACCTACCCAAAACTAGCCTAAAACCTTTCAGGGACCTATAAGAAGCTTTATTGTAATGGAGAACAATACCGGTTCAGTGGTTGGGGAGAATCTTTAAAAAAAGCTTACTGCTTTTTATGAAAGGATAATGATTTATTTATTGTTTATCTCTCTAGATCACGGGAACGTAGCAAAATGTATGCCAGTACCAGTGGGTCTTGACCAAGGGAGTGAAGATTTCTGTCTATCTATCTATCTGTCTGTCTATGTATCTTCTTATGTTATGATAATGGTCGATCTAATTATCTAGATCACGAGAACGTGGTAAACTGTATGCCAGTACCAGTGGGTCTGGACCAAGGCAGCGAAGTTTTCTATCTATCTATCTGTCTGTCTATCTATCTATCTGTCTATCTATCTATCTGTCTATCTATTTATCTGTCTTTATATTTTCTTATATTAGGATAATGATCTATCTATCTACCTAGATCACGAGAACGTGGTAACGTGTATGCCAGTTCCAGTGGGTCTTGACCAAGGCAGCGAAGATTTCTATCTCTCCATCTATCTATCTTTCTGTCTATCTTATATAAGGATAATGATTTATCTATCTATGTAGATCACGAGAACGTAGTAAAGTGTATGCCAGTACCAGTGGGTCTTGACCAAGGGAGCGAAGATTTCTATCTATCCGTCTATCTATCTATCTGTCTGTCTATCTATATTAGGATAATGATCTATCTATCTATGTAGATCACGAGAACGTGGTAACGTGTATGCCAGTACCAGTGGGTCTTGATCAAGGCAGCGAAGATTTCTATCTCTCCATCTATCTATCTTTCTGTCTATCTTATATAAGGATAATGATTTATCTATCTATGTAGATCACGAGAACGTAGTAAAGTGTATGCCAGTACCAGTGGGTCTTGACCAAGGGAGCGAAGATTTCTATCTATCAATCTTTCTGTCTTGTCTGTCTGTCTGTCTATCTATCATTTACTAAGTATATTTGCGATTACTTTTATTTAATGAAATCTTCCAATTTTTAACATGTACAAAACGGCCTGCTTAATTGCTTCAAGATCCATGTCAGATCTATATAGGAAATAAATGTCTATAAACGAGCTCAAGTTTTCCAAGGAATATATGATTAAAACTCATAGTGCTCCAATAATCCATAATAAACTCTCATTGCCCAGAACGATAAGACCCATTATTTTACTTTATTAAAAATAAATTCATTTTTTTCATTTCATGTTGCTATTTACCTTATATTGATGTATTTAATTTCTAATCATAAAAAAGAAAATTTAAATTTATAATATGATAAATTTAAGAAAACTATGTTTTAAAAGAATTCGATTGTGGCGACATTTTGTGTGTTCAAATATTAAACTAAAATTGTAATCATCATCATTAACCCTTTGGTGATGATAATGTAAAGAAAAAAATATAATTTAAAAAAATCTTTTAAAAATCATTTAAATTATTAAATATTTACTTTCTTTTAGATAGTAATGCCGGGTGAGGAAAATAGATTTATTGAGAAATAGATATGCATATAGAAAACTAGCCAATAGGGAGATAATTATATCGAGCCAACTCTAGTCTTATAATATGATAATGATCTAAATATCTGTGTAGATCACGAGAACGTAGTAAAGTGTATGCCAGTACCCGTGGGTCTTGACCAAGGGAGCGAAGATTTACCCAGGTAATTATAGTGGAGCGGCGGCGTTTCTTCACATTTCCATCTCCTTTAAGCATCTACCATAACTTATTTTTTAGTTGAGTTATTTTGAGTTTTAAGTTTGATTTCTAAAAGTATAATAGCTAGATTTATAGTTTGAATACATCATAATATTAACATTTAGTCTGTGTATGGAGTATTGTGAATCCGGAGACCTGCGCAGAGTGTTGAATAAGCCGGAGAATTGTCGCGGCCTCCCAGAGGGACAAATATTACTCCTGCTAAGAGATGTCTCAGCTGCTATTGGTTATTTACATAACAGGTGATATACCCAATAATTATACACAAAACTACCCCTTCTGTAGATGACAATTAATAGTTCAAATATTACTTCTGCTAAATGATGTCTCCGCTGCCATTGGATAATGATATTTACATAACAGGTATCAATCAAACATGGATCGGTTATCCTTATATAAAAGTAACAGGATCTCTATCTCTCTGTCTGTCTGTGTACCGAAGGATCCCGCTAATCGCTGAACCGATAAGGTTATCATCTACAGGGTAGCTTCTCTTAGGTCCTGGGAAGGGTTTAAGCTAGTTTGGGGGGAGGATACCCCCCCCCTTTCAATTTCCCAATAATGATAGGTAAACAAAAAGACCCTTTTGACAGAAAAGGGAGGCAGCGGTTCTGACACTTTTGCGTAAACAGTGATTATAGGCTTTGTCTTAAAAGTGAGAGGACAGATTATATCACAAAAAAAAGTTTCCTTTAGGGATGTAGTTTTCCTATTTAAAAAAAAAAGATTGGACTTGGCCTCCAGGTTCAGGTGCTGCAGGCCTCCAGATTGTCGCTGGACATTCAAAAAGATGCATATATTTTGTTTTATAACCTGACTTTTAACTCTACAAAATAATTTTTTTGCAGCCTGCAGCACCTGAACCTGGAGGCCAAATCAATTTTTTTTTAAATAGGAAAACTACATCCCAAAAGTAATGTGAGATAATCTACCCTCTCACTCCAAAGACAAAGCCTATAATCACTGGTAATGCAAAAGTGTTAGAACCGCTGCCCCCCCCCCCCTATCAAAAATGATTGTTTAGACGAATAATTCATCGAGATTTGAAGCCAGAAAATGTTGTGTTAAAATCCACAGATTCGAGGATTATATTCAAACTCATAGATCTGGGCTATGCTAAGGTAGGATATAATTTCCTTTTCATAGGAACAGATACCTACTCTTATTACCAAGTCTTTTAATTAATAACTAGGTACCTATTGAACTTCGAATTTTTAGGGAAGCTTTACACTAGCTATTTAAATTTTAAGTTTATATAAGCTTTGAGTTGGTTTTAGACTTAATATACTCCCTTCTTTCCTCTTTGGATCAAATAATGGTCAATAAATTGATGTATATCCCCATTGATTATACACAAAATTACCCCTTCTGTAGTTTACAATTAGTGGTTGAAACGTTTAGACACTCATTTAAAAAACAACCAATCAAAATTCAATACATGTGCCCAAAGTTGTGAAGCCAAACGTTATTATAAAACTTTGGGTACTTTCAGGAGCTAGGAGCCTCCAGCCTGGCCAAATCCTTTGTTGGAACCCTGCAGTATGTGGCACCAGAACTGTTTCTGGAGAAAGATTACACCAAGTCCGTCGACTACTGGTCTCTGGGACTTATTTGCTATGAGGTAGGTTTTAGTTAATTTTAAAATATTATGAAGATTCCTATAACAGTTAAGTTCGATTTAGGAAGCGTAGTAGCTCTATAATCGTTACTAGAAAGTCAAAAATACGTCGATTGAAAAAATGCTGATTTTTTAACTTTTTTGACACCAACTTCTTGTATGATAAATTTACCTATTCATCTGTTTTTTAAAAGCGAAGCTTTTCTATAATTAGGGTCGGTCCGTCCGTCCGTCCGAGATAGATAGCTTTTATTCGTTAATTTAGGCATGTTAGAATTGTCCTATCGATTTCAAACTTTGCATGATGATTCCTGTAGTAGTTGGGTACGATTTAGAAAGCGTAGCAACTCTATAATCATTACCAGAATGTCCGTACGTCCATTTTAAACATGTTGATTTTTCTACTTTTTTAACAACAAATTTTCAAGTGTTTTAATTATCCGTTTGATCTGATTTTTGGTATACTGATTCCTGGGACAACAAAGAACAATATTATAAGCGAAGCAACTCTATAATCAAGTCCAAAAATGTAAGTATGTCCATAAACATTATCCTGTTTTTAAGCAGTTTTTCAACAAATTTACCTACAATTTTGATTCGACATTTATACATTTATGTTCCGATTTTTCAGTTCAGATACTATACAAGTGTTAATGTCCGTTTGTCCTACCGTTTCAGTGCTTCGCTTTTATGGATGTTGTCATCCTTGTTTTTAATAATGATACCTAGTAGAACAGGTATAATCACACTGGTACCCAAAGTTTTTCAGCTACTTTATCTTATTTGTTGGCCTAATAACTTTGGGTACTTCTTTTGAATTACAATAGGTTGGTTTCAAACTACCAGTAAATAAACATTTGAACCAACTATTTTAATCTCCTTAAGGGATAATTTTGTTTATTATCATTTGGTCTTGTTTCAGATAATAACCGGCTGCCGTCCATTCCTACCTCATCTCTCCCCGGGACAATGGGTCGACCATGTTCAAGTAAGTACCTACTGGTCCCCAAAGTTTTATAAAAACGTTTTTTATTTGTTGGCTCAACAATTTTGGGGACTATATTGAATTTTAACTAGTTGGTTCATTAAGTTGAGTGTTCAACAACTAATTGTAATTTATAGAAAGGGTAATTGTAATCATCATTGGGGATGTACATCAATTTATCGACCATTTTCTTATCCCTTTAGATCTCTACCTACTGCTGCTCTGTCCGGCGCATGAAATAAATATTGAGAGATTTTTTCACCTGCTTTTAAAGATAGATAGCTGAAAATTTAAGTAAAGATTCCCATGAAACGTGCGCATCTAATCTATACAAAATTTTGTCCGTATGTCTGTTGGTCATGCTTCAAAATATGTTATCGTTACTGTTTTAAGGTTTTGGGGGTTTCTTGGAGTTATTCTTTATTTTTTTAAGAATTGAACATGTGTTCTCTAACTCACTTTGTCTGATTGTCCATTCCATGATTTTTTTGTGCTACGCTACTTATAGATGTTGTCATCCTTTTTTTTTAGAGCAAGGAAAGAAAACATATAGCCATAGTGGAGGGAATCGAAGGTGATATTGAGTTCAAAGATAGGCTGGGCTTGGAGTCAAGATTGGCAAGACCATTGGCAGAAAGGTAACTTTCCAGTTTGGCTTCGAAACCGATCAATATCCACCACTGGATTAGAACCGGTTTTTTAACCATACTGAAAAATCATGTATTTATAGCATCGTATTATAGACAATTTTCCACAAATATAAAAATAAAATTAATGAAATAGACTCGAGGGGACGTTAAAAAAAGAAGCAATTATGGAAAACAATTTCTAAACGTATGGGGTTTGTATGTACAATTTACATGACTTTATTAGAGAACATGAAAATCTGGTGTAGGATCAAAATAATAATATATCCATTGTACCCAATTGTCCTTGTAATGCCCAGGTTGGAAGAATGGTTGAGATGCCTGCTCGACTGGAATCCAGAGACCAGGGGGAAAGATCAGACGAACGGCCAAATTGTCGTTTTCTCCCAGCTAGAGAAAATTATAAGGTAACTAGTGACTGCGCCCAGGGATCTACAGGGATAAGACAATGGCTGATAAATTGATATACATCCCCAATAATGATACACGAATTACCCTCCTGCAGATTACAATTAGTGGTTGAAACGTTTGAACACTAAACTTAATGAACCAATAAATCAAAATTCAAAATAATTCTCAAAGTTGTTTCGTAAACGAATAAGAAAACATTATTATAATACTTTAGGGACCAGTGTTATAAACATCCTAGTGTGCCCTACCTCCCTGCCATTTTTGACATATATTTTTAATTAAGGTTGCGAAGCATAAGAATATTCAATATGACAACAAGATCACTGGTTCATTTTGTTGAAGAACCTTTGTCTCTGGATTTCCAACATCTACAACAGTTCATCTCAACCCAGCTTCACATTCCAGAAGGTATTTTTATTTTTTTTTGTTCTTAGAAAGAATAGTCCTATCGTTATGAAACGCAGGGAGGGAGGGGACATTGTGCACTGGTGCAGCTTATTACACTGGTCCCCAAAGTTTTGTTTTTTTATTCGTTAGCTCAACAACTTCCAATGAATTTTTGTTTATCAACATTGGAGGGGTACAGACTGACCGCTCTTAGGACCAACTTTTTAAATTTCTCCTTGTTTAAAGGAAAATGCCCCGCAAAATTATGAGCAATGAATTCCGTCTTCTTGTATTTAAATATCATAAAATATCACCAAAATTTCGAAATTATTTTATAGCAGTGTCTTTATTTAAAGGTCACTAACTGTACCTAACTGAAGAGGGATATAGACTGACCGACTTGTTCAATTTATCTTTGATGAAATGTCTCGTGCGCAAATGCTTTGTAAAATTATGAACTATGACTGTCGTGTTCTTGTATTTAAACCTAAAACATCACTGTACCTCGATATTATTTCATAACAATGTCTTTGTTTTAAGGTCACCAACTGTACCTAACTGAAGAGGGGTACAGACTGACCGCTGAAGACCAGCTTGTTCAATTTGTAGCTGCTGAATTTCCAATCTTCCTGGTGGATACCAGGAGAATAAAGTAAGTAATAACATTTGATTAGTAATAGTATACATAACATATACAGCATGACCCTCAAAAAAGTATTTTTAAGCATCTGCAGCCCTTATTTCTCAATGAATTATTAAAAAATGCATATGTCCTATTCTCTATAGTATTCCACGTAAGTAGATGTCAAAGTCAAATTGTTGGCTAAGATAGATATTGTTAACAGACAGACACAAAGACTTCTAGGCACTTTGCTGGAATAAATTTTGTACCTGCTGTTTATACAGTGTGTTCTTCAAATCTGCTTTCCTGTTCTTTCCAGCCTCTGGTCTTCCAGTATCCCGGGTCACCACTGTGGTTGTCCGGGCATTTGTTTCTGCAAGTATCAAGGTCGTGGAAGTAGGGGGCAGGTTGATGTTGGTTTGCTAAAAATAATATATATTAATATGTGAATCAACATTTGAAACCTAAAGCTTTATCCTAGCTACCAGCCTTAGTTTTCCCACCCTGTATTTTATATACTTTAAGGGTTAAGGTACAGTAAAAGAGAAATGGCAGCTCTACCTGTATATTGGATAGTGCCAGCCTAGATTTCTCTTAAGAGCCGGCAGACATTATAGATAGACGGTCTGAAAAAAGTTTTGTTTTTGAATGATTGGAAAAAAGAAAGAACAGACCGATTATTTATAATATCTGCCGCAGTAGACTGAAAGCAACCTTCTGTTCTGGCTCGACCTAAAAATGGACAGCCGTTAGATTGGACTGCACACTCCGGGGAGGAAAGAAAAGAACATAGGGTTGCAAACAGACCACTGCATGTTTTACAATATTTTGTTAGTGGGAAAGGGCGACACAAACCGGTCTTGAAGCCAATACCAGGGTTTCGGATCCGGATCCGGATCCGGATCCGCAAGGATCCGCATATTTTGAGTCCAAGGATCCGGATCCGGATCCGCAAAAAAAATGCGGATCCGGATCCGGATCCTTAGACTCCAAAAAATGCGGAAAAAATGGAAAAATCTACCTAAATTTATATAAAATCTCACACATTCTCTTGATGAGAGCCAATCTTTAAGGTTTAGGTTCAGACTTGAAAATTAAAAGTATTTTTGACTTCGAATTGAAGAATTAATTTTTTTGAAAAATTTGGTGATTTTATTTTTATTGTCAAAGATCCGGATCCGCACTGACCAAATTTTGAGGATCCGGATCCGGATCCGCATAAAATCAATGCGGATCCGAAACCCTGGCCAATACCTTACAATATTAAGGTATTTTTTAAAGTATTGGACCTACTTTAAATTTGATTAGGTAGCTATTTCTTTTCATTGTTTAACTTTGTGTGTTTTTTATTTTAATCCATACCCTTGTATCTGAAAAAATATAGAATTTGGCAGTAAAAATGTTTTCTGAGGCAAAATTTTAAATTAGAGGTGGAGATTGTCCATCATGAGGGCCAGGATCGTGATTTCCTGTGCCTCCAATTGCTCCTGGAGTTGTCTGGCGCCCTCTCTGGTGACTTCCAGCTGCTCCTGGGTCCTCATGGTATCGCGGTTGGCAGAATGCAGTCGCTCCTGGTAGAGGTATCTGTCCTCCTGGAATCGTTCTTGAGCCTCACTGAATGATTGTTCTGTGCTGCTCAGACGGTCAGCAAACTCATGGAGTAATTGCTGCAGATGTAGGACGTTGGACTTCTGAGCCGTTACTTCGTCATCAACCTCCGCCAGCTGGTCTAGGACCTCCGCCAGCTGTGTTCTGGCCTTCCTTAACTTGGAGACTAGCTTTTTCATACGTGACGCTGAGACCCGGCGCCATGGTGTGACGGTTTTCTCCAGACTCCAGGCCGTCGTCCTGGAGAGCCTAAAGGCTTCAGCGGCCGGGCCCAGCGACGTTATTAGATCTAGGGCCTTTTCTCTGAGTTTACCCAGCTCCTCCCATGCTTGCTTTGTTGTGATCCTGAGAAGCCACTGGTCCCACGAATCAACGGCGTTTTCGAGCTGGTAGAGAGGTCTGACAAATTTAGCCAAATACCGGCTGTTGACTTTGTCATGGGGGAAATGGGTGAAGTGGGAATTCATCCCACGACGGGCCAACTCAACCACGCCATGGATGAGATAAATTTCGCGCTGGACGTACCTTTGGTGGTTATATTCCCCATCCCATGTTCCATTGTGAGTGCTCAGCGGTAGTTGAGGTAGCTGATTGCTGTAGTTGTTCATTTTTTAGCTTTTTTTATTTGGTTCTGAAATATTCAGAATTAATGCAGTGGAATAAAACTTTTTTTAAAACGGGATATGGGATATTAAAAAGATAAAAACACATAAAAAAAAAAACTTATATTTTTTTTCATAAAATCAGGATAAAATGATACAATATTTTATTTTTCTTACTTTGAATTTAGTATCTTGGCCGCTTGGAAGACATCCTGCCATAGAATTCCTCATGATGTGGGTATTCTTGGTGGTCACGGCGGTAATCTTGGTACTGGTGGCGGTCACGGGGTTCATATTGTTCAAGATACTGGCGACGGTCTGGGGGGTCATATTGGTCCTCCCGATATTGGTCATGGGTCGTTGGGTAATCCCTACGACCATAAGGCTGGTGGTCAGACTGATATGAAAACTCGGAGATCTGCTGAGAGTTTTCACGGTGGTTTTCCTGTTGATAGTAATCGGTCCGATACTGAGTTTCTTCTTGATAGTGGACCTCTCTTGGGGGTGGTGAGGGTTGCCTAAACTCTGGTGAAGGTGCTATCCAGCGCTGTGATAGTGTTGGACGCTCTGGAGACAGTGATTTTTGGCGCCGTGGTGGTCTTTCTGTGGATGGTGATCTTTGGCGCTGTGATGGTTTCGGTGCCGGATTACGGATTTTAGAAGACTTTTTCTGTAAACCATAAGTAGCCAAAGTTGGGTTGGACTTATGTTTACAGTCTTTACACGTCTTTTTTCTGCAAAATAAACGATTTGTGTGATATTTGGGGATGGTCTTGATGAAGGCATCCATATTCTCCACGGTTTTCATTCGATGCAGGTACTTTTTTTGGGCAGCTGTATACTCCAATCTTGCCAGATGTACCTCAAGGGTTTTTCGTTTGGCTATAAGGTGATTGATGTACATAGTGTCTGTAAACAATCTTTGGTACCTTCGGGCTTTTGCATGATCTGGTCCGACTAGCTGCCGGATAAGATCAACATCAATGGCTTGAGTATACAGTTTTTCTGTATTGTTTCTTGCCGTGTATTCTACAAGATTGTCGATTTCTTCCAGTAAGTCATCAGGTAATGGAGGGGGAGTCCTATCCTCGTCTGGGACTTTCATTTTTGAAAGTAGTTGGAACTTTGCTCTCTTGACAACTTGTTCCCGGATGTATCGTGTTGTTTCACAAAAGGTGCCTTTGTTGGTCCACTCTGGTGTAGGTATATCATCTTCCTCACCAGGTGTGAAGTTGCCTCCTGTTTCGTCAGTGGCTTCGATTTGGTCCGAGAGATCGAATATTTTATGCTGGAGTTCATCAATCGTTTTTCTGACCGAATTGATTTTTTGGGCCGTTTTGGCTTCCTCCAGCAGAAGTGTTACCATACCATCACTGGTAATCTCATCATAGAGTTGCTTATCAATGGAATGTTCCTCATTTATTGCCAGCTTTGCGTAAGCTGAAGTCTGGACCACCTTTGACCTTTTCTTTTTGGCTTTATATGACTCTAGGGTAGCTTCTTTGATGGTTCTGTTGTTGGAATCCATCGTGACTAAAACAAAAAAATGTTTGTTAGACGCGGTAGTGTCGATAAAGGGATACAATAGTTTTTTTTTTTTTTTTACATAATATATAGGGACAAAATAAATTATAATAATACTAAATGTCGCTTCCATGGATGTTGTAACACTCCGGTTCTGCTCAACTGGGAGATAATTACAATCCCACCGTTTGGTTATGAAATGATTAAGCTACAACGCCAAAAACAGCGCTGTAGTTATGTTTGTTATGAGGTTGAAATGATTAAAAGTACATTACTACATAGTGTGGTAGTTGTGTTTCGAAGAGTTAAAATTACTTTAATGATAAAATGCTGTTAAAACATCAGTGACGATGAAAAAGCAAGAAGTCTTGTTTGTGCCAAGTAAAGTAAAAAAATCACCGTTAGGTACAAACATGATTGGTTTTGTCAAGGTTATTTGAGTGTAAAATTAAGGCAGGAGCAAGCAGTTTTCAGGTAGCTTCAGCCGTGTTTTTGAAGAAGAAAAGCAATAAGTTCTGGGGACCAGTACTCATTTGCGATTTAGTGGCAGTTTCAGCCGTGTTTTTGAAGAGAAAAGCAATAAGTTCTGGGGACCAGTACTCATTTGCTATTTAGTGGCAATTTCAGCCGTGTTTTTTGAAGAGAAAAGCAGTAAGTTCTGGGGACCAGTACTCATTTGCTATTTAGTGGCAATTTCAGCCATGTTGTTTTATGAGGTATTATATGTGGTTTTGTTCGGTGAGGTATGACTTGTCACACTGGGAAGACGCGGACCTGATTTGGTCAACTAACGATAACTCGTCCTCGGAGAAGAGAATAGCAATGTGCCTGACACTTCTTCTGGTTTCATGAAACTCTTCTCTCCAGTGTTTCCGCCAACGAATAATTACTTGACGAACAATACCATCATCGGAAGTGATGAGGTGTAACACTTGGCCAAGGCGCCAAAGTTGGTCCCCGATTAACTCATCTGGGGCACGGAGAAAGACAACGATATCCATCTCTTTAGGCTGTGGACCTGTTTTGCCAAACTTTTTTGGCCTTGGAATGTAATCTGGGAGACGTTCATACAGCCAGATTTGCCACCATGATTGGTAGAGGCGCTCCATCTGTTCCAGGAGACGGGAGGGTTGTTCTACCCGCATTGGCCCAGTGGGTGCTCGCCTGTTATTTCTGCCGTGTATCAGACGGTTTGGAGTGATGAGGTCTGCATGACCTATGTCCTCAGTCCTGGATACAGTGCAGATTGGCATGTTGTTTATCTCGTTGGCAATGTATGAGAACGCAGTTTCATATGACATAACATCCAATTTAAGACCGTTGAATGTTGCATTGAACAAGGTTTTAATTTCCTTGATAGAGCGTTCCACACATCCCTGATAATTGTGTGCAGCGGTAGGACCGATTTCGTATTCGATGCTACAGCTTTTTCCATTCAGTGTTTTGGTAATGTCAGCCATGGAAAATTCTGACTTTGCTACGCCTTTGATAAGTTGTGCACCTGGGTCGATGTACACCTTTTTGGGGTAACAGTACCGATGAACAAACCGTTGGAAAGCCTGTAGGAAGGCGTCTGTGTTATACTTTGTCATAGCATAACAAGCAGTAGCAGAAGAAGCTGGGTCTCTACAGACTAGGCCCCAGACTTTGACTGAGGACCTGTGGTTGTGTTCACAGTGGGCCAGGAAGGGACCCATGAGGTCAAGTTGGCAGTAATAGAACGGAGGAGCAATGGTCAATCTGTTTTGGTGGATTGGTCCCATTTCAGCTTCTAAAAGCTTGGCTTTAAACCTACGACAGTGTGGGCAAGCTGCTCGAATCTCCTTGGAAAGATCTCTGCCATTGAGAATGTAGGCAATGTGCCTAGACTCTAAGAGTGTTGCATTTACATTTCTGTGTAGTGCGAGCTCTTGGTGGGCATATAGCATAATGGAGTATGCTATTATGCTATGACGATCAACAATTGGTCTAACGAAATGAAGCGGAGACAAATCTGGCATGATATTGTCAACATCTTCAATGTTTGTTCCCTCGACAATACGACCATTGTATTTTATGATCCCATCATCGGAGACGACATTGTTGCCGTGGGCCTTTGAGCTGGAGAACTTGATTATCTCTTTGGTGGCTAGCCTAAAGTAGTAATTCTCAGCTGTCTGGATTTCCTCGTCCGATAGCTGGACAACCCTTGTGGTGAGTTGTGCAGCTTTTGCTTTCGTCTTACTGCGATATGATTTGAAATCAAAGAAGCAGAACTTTCGAATAATGGCAATGACACGGAGAGATTTAGGCCAGGACCGTTTACACGGGTCATAAAGATAACCTGAAAACTTTGTTATCTCAGCTGTCCTTTCCTGAGGTGATTTTGAATCACTGTGAAGGATTCTAACCTCTTGGGCAGCGGCCTGTTTTGCCTCCATTGTTAGCTTGAGGTCTGTGAAGGATTTGGCTGGCATGTCCTGGTAGTCGAGATACATCCAGGGTTTGCCATTCTGCCATTCTGAGTTAGAGTCAATGTCCTTGATAGTGGCAAGGAAACGATTCCCAAGATCTGCGATGTTGTTTTCAGATTCAACATGACGCCATTGATCAGGGGAAGAGAACCTTCGAATTTCGATTACACAGCTGCGCACGCCAAGGGAGAGTGGTCGCGCGTCTTGATGAAGCCAAGACAGGACAACACTGGAATCTGTAAAAAAGGTGACCTTGTCAACCTTATTCTTGAGGTTTTTTGCGACAGTTGTTGCAAGAATGGTGCCTTCAACAGCTGCCCTGAGCTCTGCTCGAGGGATTGTGGAGCCGGTCACAATCTTGGATTTAGCAGCTGCTAAACGGACAGTGACCTCTCCTGAGAGAGATGTTGATCTAACATGCACACATACAATTGCCATGTTTTGGCTAGCATCAACAGATACTAACAGATCAACTTTGGGTTGAGAGTTTGCCGGGATCACTGACCGTGGACATGAAACCGATGCAAGTTGTTGCATGGTTTCAATGTTGGCCACCCAGGTGATGAGCAGCTTGGTTGGGAGCCCATCATCCCAACCAGTGGCATATGAAAGGAGGTCGTGATAATCTGCTTTGAATTTAGCAGTCACAGGGGTGCATAACCCAAGGATGTCGAAGTTTGAAGCAACTTGTGACAGAATGGTTCTTTTGGTAAAGTTAGGTAGAGGAGCCTCTTCAAGGCTGCCTTCTACTGGTGGAGGTCTTTTCCCTCGTTTTGTCTTACCAAATGACAACGGTTTTGCGTCCAAGCTGAGGGTGTCGGCTAGTGGTGCCCAGCGATAGCCGAGGTATCCGACATGTATTCCGTCACTGGACACGGTATCTTCAGGTACAGCTGAAGATCTGACGAAGCTTTTAACACTCATGCCTGCTAAGTCAAGTGTGAATTTAACTCCAGCAATAAGTTTATCCAGATCAGCTGCGGAGTCTGTTGAATCGGAGGTATCATCAACATATGTTTTAGTTTTGAGGACCTGGGCACCTGCAGTGTGTTCAGGGAAGTTGTCCATGACATACTGAGCTACCTGTTCAATTCCCTCTGCTGTTTGGTTGCCAGAGGGTTTAACACCGTAGATGATTGTGCGCATGATACGTGTTCTGACAGTGCCACTGGGGTCAAGACTGTCGACCCATAAGTATTTATGCCAGCGGAAATCAGATGGTTCCAACTTGACTTGGTTGTAAGCCATCCTTATGTCACATGCGAAGGCATGCGGGCCTGCTCTGAAGTTGATATCCAAAGCTAGGATCTTTTCCAATTTGTTGGTGCCTTTTGCCAAGACGTCATTTAAGCTTTTACCTGAGGAAGTCGTCGCAGATGCGTCGAAGACTACACGCACAGGTGTTGAGATTGAGTTCTCTTTAGTGACGAAGCGCCAAGGGAGGTAATATTCTCCTGGAAGGTTGTCTACTAAAGCTCTTTCCTCAGTGGACAGGTCGTCAATGTCACATGAGTAGCCATTAGATGCTAGCTTGTCATGTGATGCCAATACCTGTAGTTTTGCCTCAGGATCTTTTTGGAGTTTTCGCAACTGTGACTCCAGGACTTTGAGGGCCCTATTTCTGTTGGGTTGCAACTCCTTAACCGGATCAGCAATGAAAGGGAGGGTTGCTACGATCCGTTTTTCGTCCGGTTTGAACTTAACCGAGTTTTTGATAAGGAATTGTTCGGCTTCTTCTTTGAGAGAAGTTGCCTCCAGGATATCGCCGTTTTTGCAATCGTTGCAGACGCGGCATCCTATACAACGGTAAGGTGCTTGTGTGCCAATGTCTTCACTTTCGAGGAATTTCCTTTCATGTGTTTTGACATGTTGGATATTTGAGCTGTATGTATGAACATCCAGCGAAGTGTCCTCATCTGTAGTTTCCTCTACAGTGATTGGACGGAGATGTGGGAAGGTATCATCTTTGGGGTCAGTTGCACACCAATTTTTGCCACTGTTGAAAAGTGATTCAGTGGTGTAACGATATGCAGACAGTTCGTGAGTGAAGAATAGCGCAGCACCCACGAAATTTACCGTCTCAGCTGCTTTAGCCCAAGCCTTGTGTGGTCCACCAAGTACACCTGTGTGGCCATTGACACCCTTGAGTGGGCTTCTGTACAATGACAGGCCACAGGGTAATGAGCATATGCGCATTGGGAACAAGTAGTTGTACTTGATCCCGAGAATTATGTCGACTTGGCCTCCTCCAATGACATCGGGTACAGTTGGTAGGAGTTCATGACCCTTGTAATGTGCAACAAGGTCATTGTACGGCTCGTTGAGTTCCCATCTGGGAAACGGAGCCGTTAATGTGTCCATCTTTGCGGCGATTATGGTCGCAGACATAGAACTGTCGTCAACGGGCAGTGTAAACTTGTCACTTCCATAGGGTAAGTGGACAACTTTACCGCCTGCTACGTTCATGAGGGTCGGTCCTGGGCGGTGCTCCGACGCGTTTAGTCTTATAGCCGCTGAGGCTGAGACTGCTGCAGTACCGCACCCGCTGTCGTAAAACACGAATAGCGGGTTCCCCGAGCGGTCAGGAACATTTTGGCACATGAAGATGCCAGGGGCGGGAACATCAGGAAAGGTGTTGGGGCCGGAATCTTCAGGTGAGGAGTCGGAGGTTTGGAGATTCATGGTGATATTATCCATGAACAGTAAATTGCCAGAGGTTATATGCATGTCCTTTGGCAAGGATTTGCGGAAGTCGTCCAGGCGACGCTTGTTCTGCTCGGTGTGAACAGAACACGCAAGTATGTGTTTCTGTACACGGTGGAGTGACGCGTACTGGCAACTGTCGGTTTGACAGTAAAAGGTTGTGCGACAGTTATTTTTGTGATGATTCCACCACTCGTCAATGTTTTCAAAGTTAACGTTGGCGTCCATCCTGAGGCACCTGTGACATGCTTTTGTCTTGCCATGGAGTTTACGTTTCTCCTTGTGCGGTGTGTTGATGTACACGTTGCATTCAAACAAATATGTATGTTTGTTTTGACAAAGAGCACAATCAGTCAATACGGGCTTTGAAGATGCGCCTGTATATGCTAAGAGCGGGGTTTGCGTCTTAGCCGACTTGTCAACAGTCTTGCCTTTAAAGCGTTGTTTTGGCTCCTCTGATGCATTGAAAGTTGAAGCCGTGTAAGTGTTCGAGGCTGGTTTACTCCGGTTCGAGTTTTTCTGACCAGGGTTGTTACCAGTCTGGTGTGGCTGTCTATTGCCGGAGCTACCACTGCTCGTGTTGGCATTGTTTCCAACAGAGGTTGTGGTGCCAGTATGGAGGGATGCTCCTTCATGCTGATTAAGCTGGTATTGGAGTTGGCGTAGCTCACAATCAAGGAAGAGGAGAAGCTGTTCATAGCAATACTGCCCATCTTCCTCTCCATTTTCATCAGCGCTTTTGAGGAACGTTTTTGACATTTCCTTAAAGTAGTCGCCTTTGAGAAGGTTCAGCACGGAGTTGGCGATATCTGTTTTGCCGTGATACAGAGTTTGCTCCGCATCGTTCTCTTTTGCAAACTCCTGGGTATCAGCAAGTAATGAACGGAGTTTTACCATCCAGGTGATCTGCTGTTCCCAGTTGTATTTTGGGCATGGTCCAAGTTCCATGATTTTAGCCTTGCGTTTGGCTATGATGCTGGTTTTACTGCCATAGTGGAACGACAGTTGCTTCATACAAGCCTTAATGTTTTTTTCGGCTGAGCACAACATCTGTGCGTTGCCTTGCAGGCATTTTTCCTTCAGGATTTCTAACGCTTCGACTTCTGCTATTGAAGGCATTGAGTCGATGTAAATCTGGAACTTCTTTTGGAACGTGAATAGGTCAAATTTATCCGTTTTAGCCCCAGAAAAGTGAGGGATAGGAATGTTAGATGACCGCTGATTGAAAGAGTGTCCTGAGATAGGTACCCCAAATCGAGTTCTCAAACTTTCAACAAAGGATTCCACGCTGGATATCTCGGTTTCAAGCATGGTCGACTGGGCATCTAATGCTGTTGCATCTTGCTCCATGTCAGTAACCATTGCGTCCTCACATAAGGTTTTGGCTTTCTGTAAGGTACGCTGTGCTTTCTCAATTAGCTCCTTAAATTGAGCATTGAGCTTATTGAACTGACCTAACTGCTTAACTTCGGTGGTTTTAAGATCAGTGAATTTTTCGCAGAGGTCGTCAAGCTCCACAAGCAAAGGGTCCCTTTTTTGTTTTACCCTTGCTTGCTTCACCGCGTATGTCGTAGGATTTATGCGGTTGGGGATGGGGGCTGTATGCTGGAGCGTAGTTGCTGCAGGAACAGCTGTGGCTTGAGCCGTAACTGCTGGAGGCGCAGTTACTTGCCTGTCACATGGTAAGGTACCTGCCTCGGATCCGACTGCTGAAGTGGTAGTCGAGTCGTCAGAACAGGTAGAGAGAGGTACTGCTGGAGCAGCAGTTGTCGTAATTGATTGGGCTTTCAATCGTGACGTACGATGTTCATGAATGAATTCGATTTTCGAGCGCATTGCTAAACGTAGCTGTAGTGCTTTGTTTACATCAACTTCGGTGACCCTTGGGTCTGGGCTGTTGCGAAAGAAAGCTATGATGTGGCGAATTGACGAGGCTTTTTCTTCCAATAATGATAGACTATTGTCTAGCTTTTCAATGCTAAACCTGTCAGGGTTATTTATGATGCCCTGACAGTCTTCGTCTATCATCATGCACTCATCGCATTCGATGATGAGTTTGGTTGCCTCATCAGTCATGGTTGGGGTCTGCGCTGTAAAAAGCGTAGATAGATCAACACTAATATTGTGTGTCGATGTGGAAGCGTTATAAGCTGAGCCTGGGAGGTGGTCGTGTAACGGGAACTGTTCAGGGTTATAAAAAACCTCGTCCTGAACCTCTTTCTGTAAATCTTCAGAATAGAGTTGTTCCAGAGCTTCTTCAAGAATTGAAGCTGATTTTTGAAAGGATGGTATGGGGGAATAATTATCCCAATCTAGTTGCTGTGGGGCTAGCTCAAACTCTTCAGTATCTGTAGGGGTTGTGGGGGTTTGTGGTGAAAGGCCGTTATACGGATGTGTAACGGGAAATGTTATCAATGGATCAACAGGTGAAGAGGGTAGGTGGGGGGCTGCAAGTAATTGGGGAGCTGCAGGGGGTGTAGGGAATCCTCGGATAGGTGACGGGGATGGGCTACGGTGGTGGCTGTTTTGGCCTGGGGGGGTGCGACTAACACTGGACCTGCGTGAAGAAACGACAGGCCTAGAGTTGCGGTCAACCGGTTTTTTCCGTTGAAGTAGCGCTTTTTTTGTTTTAAGGAGTTTTTTGGCGCGTAATTCAAACGGGGTGTTGAGTTTATGTTTTTTGGCTAAAACTCTGACGGTTTTAGGCCGCCGGTTCACAACAGTCGCAGAGTCGGATTTTGAACGTGTATTTTGTGGAGGGGTGGGGTGGTTAATGGAGGGTAGGTGAAGGGTGTTATGCCTTGAGCGTGTAATTGCTCCGGGCGGTTTTGTAATGAAAACTTCCCTCATTTACCACTTATGGATGGTTTTATTATATTTCTATATACTACCCTTTTTTTTTTTTTTTTATTGGTGATTATTATTTTCTAAGTTCCGGTTGAACAGAACCATTGAAGCTAATAATGGGATGGGTCTTGTAAAGTACAAGTACCGGAGGAAATAAGGGGGGGGGGGGTTTTAAGTGGCCTTGTGAACAAGTGCCGGGGGGTAAAGTTTGGATGTGCCCTCAATTAATAAGAGCTAAATTAGACCAAGCTGTATGGTCAGGAGTTTTTCCAGGTATGGCACAGTATCCAAGATCTTATATCAACATCAATGTCAAAGTCAAATTGTTGGCTAAGATAGATATTGTTAACAGACAGACACAAAGACTTCTAGGCACTTTGCTGGAATAAATTTTGTACCTGCTGTTTATACAGTGTGTTCTTCAAATCTGCTTTCCTGTTCTTTCCAGCCTCTGGTCTTCCAGTATCCCGGGTCACCACTGTGGTTGTCCGGGCATTTGTTTCTGCAAGTATCAAGGTCGTGGAAGTAGGGGGCAGGTTGATGTTGGTTTGCTAAAAATAATATATATTAATATGTGAATCAACATTTGAAACCTAAAGCTTTATCCTAGCTACCAGCCTTAGTTTTCCCACCCTGTATTTTATATACTTTAAGGGTTAAGGTACAGTAAAAGAGAAATGGCAGCTCTACCTGTATATTGGATAGTGCCAGCCTAGATTTCTCTTAAGAGCCGGCAGACATTATAGATAGACGGTCTGAAAAAAGTTTTGTTTTTGAATGATTGGAAAAAAGAAAGAACAGACCGATTATTTATAATATCTGCCGCAGTAGACTGAAAGCAACCTTCTGTTCTGGCTCGACCTAAAAATGGACAGCCGTTAGATTGGACTGCACAGTAGATAAAAAAATATTTTTTTTACCTCCATTAACACCGGAGATTTTTAGTGCTAAAGTTTTGAAAAAGTGACTGAGGAAAAAGTAACTTTTAACATGATACGACTTTTTTAGCAAAATTAAGCTAAAAATCCTTTTATTTTTGTTACTAGCAGAAACTTTATACAAAAATGAAATAAAAAATTTAGTTTTTTAGTAAAAAGCATTTTTTTACACATATTTTTTGAGTCTTTTTAGTTTAATGATATTTTGAAAAACTTACTTATTAGGCAAAATTGTTTAAGATTAAAAAACCAAATAAATCTCTATGAATATAGCAGGAAAATTGTTTTTGTTTCACAATCCTAACTTTAATAACAAAAAAGTTATAAAGAAAATAAAAATAAAACATAATGATTTTTTAGTCTAAAAAGCTTAATTTACCCCTTTTTAAATAATTGATATGTCAGAAAAGTAGGCGGAGCAACTGTCATAATTAATCCTTTTCTATAAATAAGGGTTAATAAATAACCTAAAATTTGCAAATAATCAATTCATTCAGTAGTATTTTTTGCCATTAAAAATTGATATTTTTAGGTGTAATAAAAATGAAATATTTAGTTAACTTGTTTTTCTTTATGTCTCATTATTCAATTGCCAGAAAAACATAATATAACCATCCAAAAAATAAGAGAAACAAAAAAAAATTCTTTTTCTCAGTCACTTTTTCAAAACTTTAGCTCTAAAAATCTCCGGTGTTAATGGAGGTAAAAAAATATTTTTATATCTACTTACGTGGAATACTATGGAGAACAAGGACATATGCATTTTTTAATAATTCATTGAGAAATAAGGGCTGCAGATGCTTAAAAATACTTTTTTGAGGGTCATGCTGTATGTATATGGTATAACCAAACAACTACATAGATCCCCCAGTTAAGAACCTTTTTGTCTGCTAGCAAATTCGTTTCTGCTCTTTTGTAGCGACTCTGCTTAATTATTCCCGACGATATTGGTTGATTCATTGAAAGTTGGCACAGGGTCCTTGGGAAGTTAGGGGACATACAGTTATTTAACCTTCCTACTCTAGTGTTTACTCTATGATAGGGGGGGGGGGATTAAGTCGACCCTTGGCTTTCTATAATATTTTATAAGGTCCTTTTTGTCTTAGAAGATGGAAGTATCCGACCCCAAAATAATTTTAAACCTTACCTGCACCTATATAAAGCTTCACTGAAAAGAAGAATTATTTCGATCCAACACGGTTCCTAAGATCCTAATCCACAGATGCACCTCCTGTCATTTCCATATAAGTACAGAAGTTCAAAGCAAAACAACTTTAAAGAATTTTAATATCTTTAGTTTGACACTGGCTGAACAGTTGAAACAAATAGAACTGAGAATTCCAAATCTAGTCCAACATTTTCTAAGGTAAAGTGAAATAATATTTTATGGCATGGAGGAAGGGAGGGGACAATGGGCTGTTTATTACTCTGGTCCCCTATATGATAATATGGCGTTTTTATTAATTTGATTGGTTGGTTCATTAACCTGAGTGTTCAAACGTTTCAACCACTAATTATAATCTTCTTTGGAAGGAGTAACTTTGTGTATCATTATTGTGGATGTAATATGTATTAGACAGTAAAGCCATTTTCCACCCCCTCTCCCCTTTTTGCTCTAAAAAACATCTTAAAGTGATATTGCTAAAAACTGCCCTAAAGACGTTTGGTTTACGGCGGCCCAAAACCAGTATTGGGCCGGACCATCCTGATTCCCTAATATCTATGAAAATGGCAGCTGTCCTAAATGATTAAAATATTTAGGGATGTAAAGAAGAAACTGATAGATTATCACCATAAGATGATGTACATTCACGGTTATCATTTCATCTCACAAGAAAATGAGAAAAATCAACTCTTTGCCATTGGCTTAAGGTAAAAATCATAATTCAGTTTCCAATCAAATTAAAAGTATAACTATGCATGTTTCTTTACTCCTGTAACAATGTCAAATGCTCTTATTAAGTCAAAATGTTCTTAATAATAGCCTAAAACTTCATTTTGATCAACTGCACAATCACATAGAATTGCTGATATTATAGGTCTTTAGGTCTTATGAATCATGAATCACGTTTAAATGATCATCTCAATCATTTTATAAGATCATATAATATAATCAATGAGTTAAACCTCTGTTCATTCATGGAATCAATATATTATTACTTGGATGTTGCACCACATTTTCATGTACTCTGATAAAGTAATACTCGCAGTCGGCTAAAATAACGATATCTCCATCCCCTCCCCTCCGACTGGATGAACGAATTGACCAATAAATGAGGGTCATATTAGCAACCTAACTTGACCACAAATTTTCCCCTGTCAATATATCTACGTGTATCCTATATCCATTGTTCAGGGGCCTAAACAGTTATGTGATAAACTCCTCCTGTGAGGTGTATGGGGGTGGTGGTGGCCCACTGGACATACACTTTACCAGAGCAAAGTCCAAGCTGGATTTTCATAACATCAGTCTGGAACAAGACCTCGCAAGGTACATTAATCAAGGGAGGGAGGGGACAATGGGCTGATTATTACACTGGTCATGTTTATGGGGTAATGGCAGTTGCTAAAATGGGGTATGATGTGAAACGGTAGCGAAACCGCCGCTCTGTCAAAAAAAGCTTTATTCAGCTGATTTTTTTGCTTTTTCTCGCTAAATTAGACAATTTTGAAACATTATAGACAAACTTTTCATTGAATGATTTCTACCATCATTTGGGATAATTGAAATTGATTGTCCATTGTCTTATCCCTTTAGATCCCTGTATTGCTGTGTACATAATTGTCCTTGTATATTAAGATATGAGGAACAGGCCCAAAGCAAGGATAGAATAACCCCGAATAGATGATTGTCCATTGTCTTATCCCTTTAGATCCCTGTACATAATTGTCCTTGTATATTAAGATATGAAGAACAGGCCCAAAGTAAAGACAGAATAACCTCGAATAAGATGATTGACAACTGGAGCAAATCCATTGTCTTATCCCCTAGGCTCCCTGTGTTAGCTGTGTACATAATTGTCCTTGTATATTAAGATATGAGGAGCAGGCCCAAAGTAAAGATAGAATAACCTCGAATAAGATGATTGACAACTGGAGCCAATCCAAAGCTGATCTAGTCAAGATTGTTGATACAATTCAGTAAGTTCCAGTTTTGAAAGCGAAGCTGTTCTATAATTAGGGTCGGTCCGTCCGTAACGGGTAGCTCTTTTAATAATCTTAGTTATGTTAAAATTGTAATATCGATTTCAAACTTCGAATAAGATATTAGACCATTGGAGTCAATCAAAAGCATAACTAGTCAAGATTGTAGATACTATTCAGTAAGTTCTTTTCCATGATGGCCTAGAAACTGATTTATATCCACTAGATTAGAATTTGTTCTCAGCCATACTGAAAAATCATGTACCTATATAGCATCGTATAACAGACAATTTTCCGCGAGTGTCGAATAATAAAATAAAAATCATAAAATTTATACCTACCAGTTTTTTTTATTTGAATTTTCATTTGTTAAGATTCAGAAAATAATTTCTAGACGATCTATGGACTTATTTGTCTTTGCGCAAAATCCGGACAGTACCTAATCTTTTTCATTTAAAAAAGGCATCAGTTGCCATGAATACTAATCATGTTATACTTATTAATTTTATTTTAGTTCCCGAATCTCCATGTTAGAAGAAAATAAGAGATCCCTAATGAGTGCCATTAAAGTAAGTTTTTTTTCTGTAAATTTATGCTTATATCCCCCCAAAAATAATT
Organism: Acartia tonsa; assembly: GCF_053477335.1. NCBI lineage: Eukaryota > Metazoa > Arthropoda > Copepoda > Calanoida > Acartiidae > Acartia > Acartia tonsa. The sequence continues at coordinate 46,796,318 of NC_137271.1, forward strand.
CAATTAAGGTGTTAAAAAGGAAAAGTAAAAAATTGGTGGTTAGTTTTCTTCTATGTGCGATTTCTCTTGGGAGGGTTTAGATACCCTCCCCCCCCCCCCCAAAAAAAAAAAAATAAAAAAACAGTTGTAAACCTTTCCTTTGCCTAAAACATTTTTCGCTGTAATGAGATCCATTACTCATTACTCAGCGGTTAGCTATAAACAAAAAAAGCTTACTTCTTTATCTAAGACTAGCGGCTACGCCCCATAGAGGCCTCTAGGGCACTTAAGGAGGGGGGGGGGGGGTCGAATTTGATAACCCAATTTCTTATTTTAGTTTTTAAAAGAAAAATTGTAAAAAATATTTTGAGGGTGGAATTTTTTTTTGGGGGGGAGGGGTGCCCCCCCCCCCCATTATTTTTAATTTTAGTTAAAAAACGTTAAAAAAAATTTTGGGGGGGTTGGGGGTGTCACCCCCCCCCAAGAAAATAGTTATAAACCTTCCCGGGACTTATGAGAAGCTACCCTGTTAAGGAGAACCCGATCGGTTCAGCGGTTAGCGAGATCCTTCGGTACAGACACACAGACAAACATCCTGTTACTTTAGTATAAGGATGATACATATCAAAAATGCGTTGGGAAAAAATCGTCTGATCTTACAAGCTTTTTAAAACATTGTTTTGTTTCGAATCCTTAATGCATTAAAAACAGTGTTTATTGACAATCTCTGCAAAATATACAATTCTTTTTTATACTAAAATTTAACTTTTGCTTAAGGTTTTAAAGATGGAGTCTCTAACGTCCCCAACAGACAAAATTTTGCAGGTAGCATTTAAAACATATAGAAACCCTTTTTTGCCTCCTGTTTAAGAAAAGAATACACTTTCCAGTAAAGCTTCGAAATATATTTATATCCACTGGATTAGGACTGGTTCTTAGACATACTGAAAAATCATGTATAGCATCTTAGTAAAGACAATTTTTTTACATATATTAAAAAAAAAATCTTAAAATTAATACCTATTAGTTTTGATAGCCTGGTCCTATAGTTTCTTAGGCCTTTCCAGCTGGTTTTAATTTATCATTTTGATAAAGCTGTCTATGACATGTCTTGTATTATTTAGATTAGTTTATTATATTTTTATCCTAATTCTTTTTTGAAATTCAACTTTTAATTTAAATAGAAGTGTGCATCTCGGAGCTTACAGCTGTACGACAATTTACGGCGCGAACGCGCATCAACACGTGTTGACAACACAGCACGCGGCATGGCGCAACTAGTTGTGCGCATGCTTAGGCGCAGAGACGAGTTATTGAATACCAGTTGTGCGCGGCTGGTGCAGCTGCGCCAACTATTGGCGGACGTGCAGGATTTGAAGGCGGGAAATGTTGGGATTGTCAAGGCTTGCGAGAAGGTGGAGGGAAGTATTCTCAGATCCCAAAATAGGAGACAATCAGACATATGGACCCTTGTATCAGTGGCTATCAAATATACCCCTCAATTCAATCAGAATGAGAAGAAATATGAAGGATTTAACAACTTAGATGCTGAAAACGAGATTTGTTTGGATACTACCGCCACTCAAACATTAATAAAGGTAATTTAACTTCAAAACTCTTGATAATAAGAAATTTTTTCCCTTCATTTCTTCAAATAAGGATGACAACATCTATAAAAGCGAAACTCTAAAATCAGAAGGAAGAACAAAAGACAATAACTCTTGTAGAGTGTCAGAACTGATTCCTGAATAAGCAAAATATGAAGATATAAGGTTAAACAAAATTTTAAGTATATTTGTTGCAAAACTGCGTAAATACAGAAAACTGTTCAAGGACATTCTTACACTTTAAGGACCTTATTGTAGATATGTTTCTCTAGGAATCAGTATTCTAAAAATCAGATGATTAGTGGAATTATATCACATGAAAAATACATATATGGACGTACAGACTTTCTGATAACGATGATAGAGTTGCTACTCTTTTTAAATTATACCTAACTGTTATAGGAATCATAATGCAAAGTTTGAAAACTGTAGGGAAATTCTAACATTTCTAATCGTACCTACCCCGAATTTGCCCGCTATCATAATTTTTAATTTTAGGAAAATTCCGATTTGAGAAAAGTAATGGAGGAGAGAATGAACAACCTGGATTCTTTGTTCAGTGCTGCGGCTAATATCTCACAATGATCATAAACAATATCACCCCTTCTGTAGATTTTGTTTTTGGTTGAAATATTGCACTACTAGTTTTAAACCCACCAATTAAAGTGAAATTTAAGTACCTAAAGTTTTTAAGCTTACCTGAAAGATTACATGGTTTTAAAACTTTGGGTACCAGTGTAACTTGATTTCTTTGCTCCTAAATATAAATCTAATTATACAAATTGATAAAGTAATTCACGGATAATATCTCACAAAAAATTATTATAGATCTTATTATAACTTTTATACTGGTGTTTTCAAGGATTTCTAAATCTCACTTATACCTATATTTTAAATTGATGGATATTATATCTGTAAAAAATGAAAATGGATGTTTTTCTTTAAGTAACAAATCCCTCCCAACCTCTATTTATAAGGGTTTAGATAAAATACCAAAGTAATATTTTTCCATTATGGCTTCGAAACGAATTAATATCCGCTGGATTAGAACTGGTTCTCAGCCATACTGAAAAATCATGTATAGTACCGTATTACAGACTTTTTTCCACGAATAGGTATTGAAATAAAAATCATAAAATTACTACCAGATTTGTTAACCTGGGCCCTTGGCCAATCGAGGTTAACAAAACTGGTAATTTTTCGATTTTACATCCACGGAAAGCTGTCTATAATACGATGCGAAAAACAACTTTTATTAAAATTTGTATCTTTATAGATTGTTTCGGTATGTTTTTCTTGTATTCCCTGGCAAGTTCGAACCCATTAATCCCTGTTTCCTTACACCAAATTTCCTAGAGAATGAGTGTGTTACGCGGCATTCCTATCTATCTCCGCGCGGCGCGTGGCTTGTAAACAGACAAAAGAAACGCGCACTTTTTCTTTGATTAGTCCCACGTGAAGAGCTACGTGATTGAAAATAATGTATTGCTTGAATATACATGCGCTCTGATGTGTGGAATATCTCAAATAAGCCTTCTGCTTAGTTTGACATCATAATGTGGTAAGAATTTATCTTTAATTCTTAATAATAAGTGTAGTATGGTATATTTTTACGAAGAAACTTAAAACATTAATTTTTCAACAAATAGACCATTTAACTGCTAACTTTTTACATACGAATATTTTCCTTAATTTTATTGATCATTTGAATCTAAAATTATCAATTTCTGATGCTATTTAATATGTTTCGTGCCAATTTAAAGTTTTTTAGAAATTTTATATTTTTAATTAAATTGAAATCACGCAACCTCGATCTACAAAAATAATAAACCATTAATATTATGTAATTAATTTCTATATTTTTGTTTTAGATTCACTGTTTTCATGGTAATAAATACACATTTGTAAACTTCACATGTTGGTCATTCGGAGGGCTTGAGATTAAGATATCGAGAACGGCTAGGATTGCGTTCCGATACAATGAAAACAAGACAGAACAGATGCAGCTAAGAACATTCTGTGAAGTTTTGTGAATGTGTTGGTTGTGATACCTTACCACACATTATTATTATAGTCATAATCAGTACAGTTAACTTTAGTGACAATTATGGGTCCTAAAAAGAATAAAGGTGAACAATTGAGTAAGCGGCTGCGTCCAGCCGTTGATGCCCTAACCAGTGAGCTAAATAGAGTGATGAAGTTGGTCAGTGATACTTCAGAACTTAATGTTAGACATCTCACTAAGGAATCAATCCTTGTCCATGACAAGTTCGAGACATTTGACAGCATCATGGTCGGTTTTAGCAAGCTTGGTTTGAGAATCCAAGAGCTTGATGAGTTTAGTGACATTTATTCTGATATAGTTACTGTACAAAAAGACTATAGTGCCTTGAAAGACGCTCTTGATGCTATAGAAGAGCTTAGTGACATTCAAAGTGTTGTTGATGTTGTTGGTGATAATTTGCCTAACCATCAGGCTGAACTTTATGATCGATGTTTGAAGATTGTGAAAGTTATTAAAGGGCCATACTTTCCCTTGCCTGATGCAATTATAAACACTTTGTCTGCTTTGATGAAACGTCTGGCTGAGGTTAAGCTTAAACCTGTGAAGCCACCCACGACGACGGCGGGTGCCTCGACAGCATCGCCATTTGTGTCACCGTTTGGCACACCACAGTTCGTCGCCGGTTCTATGTTCACGCCAGGATATATGAATCGTGTCGACGAACGTCTTCTTCCATCTTTCGACGGCCTGGAAGCTTCCTATGTAAGTTTTAAAGACACTTTTAAAAAGCTTACTGTAGGACAAGACCCGTCGTATTTACAGTTATTGTTAAGCAGTGAAAAGGTCTGTAAAAATAAAGAGCTGAGACTCCAGTTAATTCAGATTCAATCGCATGAATCTCAGTGGGCCTACCTTGACGCACGTTTTAAGTCCAAAACACGTCAGATGCTCTGCCTTTTCAACCAATGGGAGAAGAAGTCTAAACCGTCGGACTCCAACCAGATTGTGACTGTGTTAGCAGAGTTTGGCGGAGCAGTTAGCCAGCTGGAGCAGCTGACTAAAGATGATGAAGATGATGAGGTCACCACCAGCCAGTGGTTGACCGTGATACTTCTTGAGATGTTATCCAAGAAGTTGCCACGTGATTTTCAAGATAAGCTCAATTTATCATTGGGCTCGATGGATGTCCCAAACGTCCCAAAGCTGTTAAAGATTATTGAAGAACAGCGTGGCGCCATTTTAATGAGGTGTTCGACTGATATGGACACCCCCTCTAAGAAGAAAGGTAACCCTGCGACAGCCGCTACCGCCGTAGGTAAACCTGGTAAATCTAAGATGAAGCAGTCATGTTTTGTTAATGGCTGTGATGACATGCACTTACTTTACAAGTGCCCAAAATTTCATGACCTGTCAGTGTCAGACAGGAAGAGTATTGTGGAGAGTGCTGGATGCTGTTGGATTTGTTTGCAAAAAGGGCATAAATCTGTGGATTGCCCGAAGGCAGATGTAATAGGCGGCTGCAAAGTGGACAATTGTGGTCAGGCCCATAACAACCTTTTGCATGAGAGTGTTGATATGGCTGCCGCCGTCTATGAAGTACATACTTCCCCTGAGGCGAACCTAATGTTAATGTTACAACAATTGGACGTCGTTGACATTAATCGCCAGAAGGTCCCAGTGAACGCCATGTGGGACACTGGTTTAACTACTTCAATGGTAACCCAGTCACTTGTTAATAAACTTCAGTTACCTTTTACTGGACGTTCAGCAAGAATTTCTCTAGCTGACGGTGAAGTTAAATGTTTCTCGACGGTCAAGCTATGTTTAGTTGATCGACACAAGAATTATCACATTTTAGAACCTGTGGTAGTGCCTCTCATTGGTCCAAAAGAGGCGATCTGCTCCATAAATCCTGTGGAGGCAGCTGTTTTGTTTGATATGAAACCTGAAGATTTTACTTTGGTTGATGGGCAGGTTGATTTGCTCGTAGGGCACCTGCACCCATCGATGTTTCCCTACTCTGAACATTCAGTAGGAGAAACCATGCTTTACTCCAGCCTGTTTGGATCTGGATATTTTGCTGTTAGTGCTAATGGTTTAGCAAAGAGTAGGTATGTTGTCTGCTCAGATGTTCAGCCGCAGCCGACTGTTGGTGCTGCTTGTGATGCTATTATTGAACCTGTTGGTTCTGCTTTTAACGCGGCTGATGAACCTTTTGGTTCTGCTAGTGCCGCAGCCGTTGACAACATGGCTACGGTGGGTGTTGCCGTGGCTAATATTGATAATGATGTTAGTTGTGCTGCAGTTATTCCTGATGATATTGGTAACGATACTGTAGTCGTTGATAACTTTGTTACGGCGGGTGTTGAGCCGCTGAATGATTCGGTTCCAGCCGGACAAGAGCCGACGGGAGTTTCGGTTCCGGCTGGACAAGAGCCGATCAGAGTTTTGGTTCCAGCTGGACAAGAGCCGACGGGAGTTTCGGTTCCAGCTGGGCAAGAGCCGATAAGAAATTCGGTCTCGGCCGGACAAGAGCCGACGGGAGTTTCGGTTCCGGCCGGACAAAAGCTAGTAGATGATTCTAAGTTTTATGACAGCCACACTTTTATTACGTGCCCTGGTGGTGTTATGAATCAAGAATCGACTTGGTTGCTGCCAAGCTGGCCGCCCGACGCAGGGTAAGAGGCCTGCAAATGGCGGTTGGAAATATGGCGGGTGTTGCCGCCAGAAAGTCATTGAAATTTTTTCAAACCACACATATCTAATCTACAACATGAACTATTATGTGAAAATGATCTTTAAAAGAAAAAATATCACAAGTTATATATTAGGCTTGTGAAGGGAACCAAATGGGTTCTGTAAAGAATAAGTATTCATTATTCAACTAATTTTATTGTTCATACCTAAGCACAAAAATTCTACAAAACTGTTTAGACTTTTAAAGCAGATTTTAAAAAAGATTTTGTTTCTTTAAGTATGATTTTGAAAAGCAAAAGTTTGTGTGTATAAATACCAAATGATTTGCAGATTTTAAATTGAGAAAAATAGATTTTTTACAAATTATTTTTCTAGTTTTTTTTATGGTTCACGTTTACTTAAAAAATGTTATTTCTCAGATTCTCATATGAAATAATGCATTAAAGTAAAGAACACAACATGTAATATTATTATGATAATGTTTAAGATATTCCTCATTATTATTTTAAAAGATTATCGCAAAAAATCAAGATATTTGTTTAAATTTGTAAGCAAATCAAAGATTTTCTTTCATTCCGGAGGCAGAGATTCTTAACAATTCATGTACAAAAGTTTTTTTGTTCACTCCGGGAGCTGGGATTCCTATTAATCCACGCGTAAAGATTTTTTTTTCATTCCGAGAGCAGAGATTCGTAGTAATATACGTACCTAGCGGTTTCGGACCATTTTAAACCTTGAGAAAATACTTTAGCAATTATTTTCCTAAGTATATATATTTTTCGTTCATGTTTAAGCATTTATAATAACGAACGCGATGTATGGTATTATTAAAATATTGATTATTATTTTATCTGAATGCCACAGAATTAATTTAAGATAAACTATGCATATTTTAAATTAACTCTACCTTCATTTTTATCGTATATATTAAAATACTGCTTCAATGTATTTATTTTTTGTAAAAAGAAATTAACCATTTCTTAAGATTTATAAGTAACGCAAATTTTGATACAATTTCGTTTAAACTTTCAGATCGATGCAAGATTTTTTCATTTGAAATGTAAACTTAAGTTTTTTATACGTTTACGCAAGTTTTTTCAATGATTTAAGTCTTTTCGGGACCAGGGATTTTTTTCGCGGAAAATTTCCTAGGTACCTGCACAGATATAAACATTTTTATCCTTGTTGGATTGAAATTTGATATGATAAGAAGTTAACAAAATGAGAGTTTTACATCATTTAAATATTTCTTTATGATTTATTATAATCACATAAATAATTTAATATAACAAGCATATTAAAATTATTACTATTTACCTTTGAACTGATGTACCTAAAGAGAAATTGCAGATTCAGCATTTTAAAGTTCTTTTCTTATATTGAGCTTTTGTTTATTTTGGTAATTTAATTTGCATATTTCAATTGCAATTTTATTTTACGCAATTTTGATTCACGAAGATTTAAAATTATGAAATTTTAATTTTCCGATGTTTGATGATTTTTACGGTCATATTTATTTAGATTTAATTATCTATTTTATTAAAACATGTTAGATTTAAGGATCTTACCTATTTTATCTTAAAAATGTTTAGATGTAAGCCCGAGTATTCTTCCGCTGGAAACAATGCTAATTATTGAGAAGTTTTTTATGAAATTTTACTTTTCTTTTCTAGCAAAAAGATTTAGTAGAAAAAATGTCATTATTTAATCTTTCTTTCTTTTGATGAAAAAAGTTTGAGTTGATTATTTAATTATTGATGCGATTTTTAATATAAAAATCATTTACCTATTTTATTATGTAGGTACCTAATCAAAGTTTAGGTACTATTGATTATTAATTCATGTATTCGCAATTACATGGTCTGTAATTCTAATTTTAATTGAGATTATGAGGCCATGATATAATGAGATGTGTGAGTGGTAAATGTGCATTTCATGAATGTTGAATGCTTTTCCCATTCCTTATTCCTATCCTTATGTGGTAGTGGACTCGGTTTGAGTTATTGTGGTATTCGCGAGTTACCATAATTAATTTTAGGCCTTATGGCCATAACATTTTAAACTCTTGTGGTTTATGTGTTGTGAGATTGTGATTTCGTGGACACTGTCTGCACGCATATTGCAAAGATGAGGTATTGTGTTCGATTCCCAGTGAATAGACGGGTGTGTTTCGGTATGTTTTTCTTGTATTCCCTGGCAAGTTCGAACCCATTAATCCCTGTTTCCTTACACCAAATTTCCTAGAGAATGAGTGTGTTACGCGGCATTCCTATCTATCTCCGCGCAGCGTGGCTTGTAAACAGACAAAAGAAATGTGCACTTTTTCTTTGATTAGTCCCACATGAAGAGCTACGTGATTGAAAATAATGTATTGCTTGAATATACATGCGCTCTGATGTGTGGAATATCTCAAATAAGCCTTCTGCTTAGTTTGACATCATAATGTGGTAAGAATTTATCTTTAATTCTTAATAATAAGTGTAGTATGGTATATTTTTACGAAGAAACTTAAAACATTAATTTTTCAACAAATAGACCATTTAACTGCTAACTTTTTACATACGAATATTTTCCTTAATTTTATTGATCATTTGAATCTAAAATTATCAATTTCTGATGCTATTTAATATGTTTCGTGCCAATTTAAAGTTTTTTAGAAATTTTATATTTTTAATTAAATTGAAATCACGCAACCTCGATCTACAAAAATAATAAACCATTAATATTATGTAATTAATTTCTATATTTTTGTTTTAGATTCACTGTTTTCATGGTAATAAATACACATTTGTAAACTTCACATGTTGGTCATTCGGAGGGCTTGAGATTAAGATATCGAGAACGGCTAGGATTGCGTTCCGATACATAGATAAAAAATGAACATTATGCCATTTAGACTTATTGATGTGATAGGAAAAGGCCTTAAAAAATCAAATCAAATAACTGTTTTAAAAAATTGTTAAAAATTTGTGTTTTGCATTATTATTCATCTACCTATGCAATTTACCTAAAGGCATTTATAGTTATATTTAGTATCATTTTAGTTTTAAATTAATAATGTAATCTTTTTTCTAGTCATATTTTATTCATTTATTGGGTAATGGTATAGTCCCTTTCGTGGCAACGCCTCTTAAGGGATGTTTCTTCGTATTTTTACAGTAGCGGTTTCCCCTATTTCTAGAGCCTGCTCTGGGACTCTAACCCTGCGGGGCCAATTGCCTCATCTTGGTGTGCAATCACCTAACCTTACCTATAAAAAGCTATTATGAAAATACGAAGAAACGACCTTTAAGAGGCGTTGCCACGAAAGGGACTTTACCCGATATATTTTTTTCTTTTTCCCCTTTAATTATGCTTTTATGTTTTTGTGTGCCATAAAATGAAATTAAACATTTAATATTAAACAAATAATTATTTTGTTTCAATTTCAGATTACTAAAAGCCCTAGGTACGAAGGGTTCTCTATGATAGTTTACTAGAAGCCGTGGGAACTCCTCCTTTGTTGGGGGACTCTAGTGATAACCTTACCCTTGGTGTAAGAGAAAAGGTGGAGTTTGGCTATTCAAAGAAACACAGGTTTTTAAACAATACTAAAATATTAGGATCATAAATGATAAGACATGTAAGACAAAAATGTATGTACATTGTACCTACGTACATTTACAACCTCATTTATGGAAAAATTTTCTCTTTTTAGTAGCGAAGCTACTCTATAATTCACAATGTCCGTCCGTCCGTCTGTCCGTAATTAATGAATTGGGGGAAACGTGATTTTCTCGGCTCCTATTTAAGATAGACAGCTGAAATTTTTAGTGAAGATTCCCACTATAAATGCCCATCTAATATATACATTGTTTTGTCCGTCTGTATGTTATTTGGGGTGCTAGATCGATTCCTAGATTTTTATGTTTTCTAGATTTTCTCAACTTCTTTTCAAGATAAAGGGCTGAAATTTTCAGGGATTAATTAATTTTATATTCTACATATTTTCACTAAGTTTTATCAATATTTTTTTTATTAATTGGGGTGCTAGATCGATTCCTAGATTTTTTAGGTTTTCATGGTTTTCTCAATTCCTATTCAATTTTGACGGTTGAAATTATCAGGGATTGAGTATGCTCATTTTCTACATATTTCCATCAATGCTCATTACGATTTGTCTATTAATTGCGGTGCTAGATTGATTCCTAGATTTTAAGTTTTCATGATTATAAGGTTGCGTGATTTTAAAGGTGTGATGATTTCCTTATTTTGCCAATATTAATATTTAGTAAATGGTACTACTTTATAGTATTTTTTTTCCTGATATACAATCATAATTTTTGAGCTTCGCTACTTATGGATGTTGTCATCCTTGTTTATATTAAAATAATTGGTGGAAAAGTTTGGACATGAATTTATCGAGGTACAGTAAATGATAACCAAAAAGCCCACATTTTAAATAAAAAATCGAAATAGGCAATTTTTAATCTTGCTGTAGCGTATAATATTAATATCTGAAGCGCTCTAGCATTTAGGTTCCCTCTATTTTAATGTGATGGCAGTGGGAAGAAAGTTACTAGGTTTACCTAGTAGTTTAGAAGTTTTAAGCTCTGGACTAAATAATTTTTACATTAAATAATACAAAAAATCAACTATTTTAGTATTGTTTTAATATTTTGATATTCAGAATAGAGTTTCCTAGAATGACAGACGAGATCCAACCCTTTCTACAGGTGAGCTTTTTTTATTGGGGGGTTGCGGTAGTTTCCCTTACATTGAATCTGGACCACGAAAGAACTTATTTATTCATTTCGGTTAAGTTAGGTACAGTAAAGGTTGGAAGATCCCACGGGTAGCTCAAGCTTGTTATTTTGAGGGTGAAAATGACGGTTTTCATGGGTTATCTGATGTATTTTTAACTTGTTTGAATGATAAATTTGCTATAGTTTTTTGGGTTTAAACCTAAGTCGTTGGTTGAGACTCCCTTGTATAGTCACTAGGGTATGCTAAAGATCCACGATTAAGTACATAATGACACACTATCTGATGAGACCGACTCATTATTTAAGTATGGCAGGTGTCCTAAAATAAGTAAGCTTGAAAGTGCTTGGGACTTTTTGTTTAAACATTAATATTTTATTGTAGGGTAGTGCTAGCGAAGGAGAGGATGAAGAAAATGGGAACATTATTTCAAGGTAAGACATTACATACAGACAGACAGACGGACTAACAGACAGACACAAAGATTGACAGACAGACGAACAGACAGATAGAGCGACAGACAGACAGAAGGAGAAGGTGATGAAATTTGAATATACCCGCTCTTACTTCAGTAGTGCCCCCAAGAAGCCTCTAGGGGCAAAGCCGCTATTATTAAATTTAGATAAAGAAAATGTTGCTTTGAATGTTTACATTTTAAGAAACATTGACCTTTCCCTCTACAATGTACAAATTGCCACGGAGGGAGGGGATATTGGACTTTTAATTACAATAGTCCCCAAAGTTTTGTTTTCTTATTTGTTGGATTAGAAATTTTGGAGACCTTTTATTCAATTTTGATTGGTTGTTTCATTAGGTTGAGTGTCCAAATTTTTCAAGCTCTAATTGTAATCTACAGAAAGGGTAATTTTGTGTATCTCATTGGGGATGTACATCAATTTATCCCTTTAGAACCCTGACGAATTTCTCTTGATTTCATTTCTCATTTTGTGTATATTTGAGTTTTTAAATGACAAAAAAACATATGTTTAATATATGAGAGAAGCTACTCTAAAAGCAACAATTGGTAGTCTGTCTATTAATTGACTGTTTGAAACATAACCGTTATTTATATTTATTTACAGTTGACTAACTATTCTTTTATGAAAGTATAGTCATGTTTTAATAATATTTAGAAAATATTTTTCCAGATTCGCTACTGTTTGGTCTCACTTGTTCTTGTTAATGAATCTCCTTAGTAACAACTAAAATTATAAACGTTTTTGTGTTACTATAATTTTCAGGGAACTATTTTAATTGGCTTTGTCCATAGTCTCTGAGGACTTAAATAAAATTTTAGTTCTAATTGTTTAGCTGTTTAAGAGGTTTTATGTCACACACACACATACAACTCAGAGATCTAAAGGGATAAGACAATGGCCGATAAATTGGTGTACATCCCCAGTGATGATACACAATATTACACCTTAGATTACCTGTAAATTACAATTACAATTAGTGGTTGACTAAACCTTAATGATAAAACTTTGTGGACTAGTGATATAAACAGCGCAATGTCCCCTCCCTCCCTGCATACGACTACTATACATAATATATTAATTTTGATATTGATAATATTTAGATTTGATACTTAGTACTTTTCTTTAGCATAACTACTCTACAAAAATAAAATGTTTTTTTCCCTATTAATTTGTTGATTTTAAAGAGGGCTTGGCAGATGCACTTCATTCGCGCGCATATGCCTCAAATTTAAACCCGCTTGTGTGCAAAAAGAAATAAATTCCGAAAAGATTGTTTGGATTGTTTGTTGAAGAACTAGTTTAGACATCCAGCAGAAGTTATATTTTGATGAGCCTTACACGCGGCTGACGCGTGCTGCCGAGCCCTGATTTTTTCATAACGTACCTACTCTATAATTCCTATTGCATGTTTGTGCGTTTGTCCATATTTCGCCTAATCAATGAAAGCACGTATAAAGAACATTCTTTCATGTTTTTTGGTGGATTTTAAAATGTAAGATATTTACAGAAATAAATATGATATTTCATTTTAAAATATTTCTTCTATATTTTTATTGCTGCGCTACTCATATACATAATTATCCTTGTTTTTCATGTGTTTTTAGCTCGTAGTAATTCCACGTGCCTCTCATGCCTTTTCTCAGCAGGGATCTAAAGGGATAAGACAATGGCCGATAAATTGATGTACATCCCCAATGATGATTAAAATTAGTGGTTGAAACTTTTGAACAATTTAGTAATGTTGTTGAGACAACGAATAAGAAAACGTTATTATAAAACTTTTGGGATAAGTGTAATAAAAAGAAGATTGTTCCCTCTCTTTCTCTCTGCTTTTCAGGTCATAGAATTATAAACATGTTGATGCGTTCCTAGCATCAAGAAAAAAGCTGCAAAATAGCCTAAACCATCCGAAGACTTATAACAGAACCTTAACAGGACCTTTTTGAATTTTCCATAAAATAGTGAACTCAATTAGTCCCTTGGTTATTGAATTCTTAGCCAACAGACATAAAACGTTACTACTTTATGGATTACTAGCGGCTGCGCCCCTAGCATCTAGGAGCCTTGCATAAAAGGGGGTAGGCAGGAAAACCACAAAAAAACTAAAACCAGGACCTATGTGAAATTTCCATAAAATGAAGAATTCAATCGGTACCTCTCAAACTCTTAAACTACAAAAAAGAATAAATAAAATAATATCCTATCCTATCCTATTATATAACAGTGGTTTTTTTGTGTCTGAAGCTTCAGATTTCAATAACGACTATGCTAATTGAGTTCTCCATTTTAGGGAAGCTTTACTTAGGTCCTTGTATGGTTTTAGACTATAATATTATTTAAAATTAAGCCTTGGGATGGTTTTATGTTATATATTCTTCCCATTGATTCCCTTGGAAAACAGAGCCCCTATAGACTAGGGACGCAGCTGCTTTTGTTATATATTTAATGATTGAAAGATAAAAATTACAAATATATCCTACGTACTATTGTAAATATTGTTTATTTTCCATTTCATTTAAAACTTTCCATAATAATGACTCATTACCTAGTAAAAGCGAAGCTGCTTTTATTGTAGGGTATGTTTGTATGTCCGCCATCTACATTATTGATAGCTTTAGATATTAATAACTCCTTCTGGTAATGATCAGAAAGGTTTATCGGTATCTTTTCTTAAGATAATGTTGTAGTCTTAATTTTCCGATATAAAGTAAAAAAATAACAATCAAGTAATGTGCAATATTTTTTTGTAATGTTTATCGAATATTTTAATTAATAAAAAACATTAAAATAGTTTCAGTTCATCCGGAATAAACGAAGATTGATCCTTTAAAAACCATCTAATAAATGACCAATTTCTTTTCTAGGTATTCATTAGGCTTCTTGTCTAATAATTCTATTTAAAAAACCTTCGTAAAACCCGAGAGACACTCCGTATGAACTGTATCCTAAATTGAATCTAAATTAGCTCCCCCCCTCCCCCCCTAATTACTGTTAGGTTTATTTCCATTACCCTTTATCCCTATCCCTTTTTTTATACCCCTTTTTTTGTGTCCCAACCCCCAGTGAGGGGGTGATAAAATTGCCCACCCCCTATTGCCTATATTTTCAAAAGTACATCATTTATAAAGGGGGAAAGGGCAAATACAGATAAAATTTTCGTTCTTACAATTTTTAGGTGTATTCTGCCAATATAAGCTTTAAAAAATGTAAAATAAAAGGGATTTATATGATTTCTACACCATGGCAGGGAGGAAACATATTTGGCTATTTCTTACACTAGTCCCCAAAGTTTTATAATAACATTTTCTGTATCGTTGGTGCAGCAACTTTGAGGACTTTTATTGAATTTTGATTTGTTGCTTCATTAAGTTGAGAGTCCAAACGTTTCAACAACTAATTGTAACCCACAGAAGGGTGATTATGTGTAGTACATCATTGAGGATGTACTTCAATTTTTGCTATTGTCTTATTCCTTTGGATCCCTGAATCATGATATGCCTAGGGCCTAAAATTTCCAAGTGATTAGGTAAAAATAAAAAACTTTTGTTTATGAATTAACTTTTGACCTCTTTACGATACTACCTATACCAGATTTTAATTATTGGGATTGTAGACTAATATAACCCCATAATCATCTCCCTAGTGGCGTAATAAAACCGCGTAATTTAAACGTTATCTGAATTAATATCTTCCTATTTGATTTAAACCCCCATGGAAAATTCCTCAAAAATAATGGAATTATAATAGCGTAACTTACGAACTCCATCCCCCATTTTAACTCCCCCTTTTAATTTTATGTTTGCACAATACAGACGATTTAACACATTTGGAAAAATGCGAATGCGTCTCTATAAATAAAATAGCCTAAAACCAGCCCGTGACCAATGTAAAGCAATTGGAAAACTAAATCTGTTTAGTAGATGTCGCAATTTAAAAACAATTAACAAACCTAAGTACTTTGTATTATACTTGCGGCTGTGACCGTAGCATCTAGTATATCTGTATTAGAAGTATTAATCGGTTCAGTAGCAATCAAAGTCTTAAGCTACAGACAAAAAAGAACCTTACTACTTTATGAAAAAGATTTTTTTTCCATAATTTATGATATAACCATCTTATATTTGGAGTAGGGGAAATCTCAATGGCAGTTTATTAAAATACTAGCGGCTACGCCCCCTAGAAGCATCTAGGGGCACTTAAGGTAGGAGGGGGAAAAGTCTACCAAATCTCAATTTATATTTGAGTTTGAAAAGAGTAAAAAAAAAATTTTGGAGGGGGGGGGTTGAAGACACCCTCCCCAAAAATAGTTTAAAACCTTCCCAGGACCTATAAAGGAGAACAATATCGGTTTAGCTGTTAGTGAAATCCTTCGGGACAGACAAAAAAAACGCTTACTACTTTATTTATTAGGATAGTCCTTTTCTCCCTCCAACCTTTAGTATAAAGTGAATATTAATGGAAATAATGGGTTGTGAATTAATTTCTTTTGTCCTTTACCTCCTTATAAATTATGCTAATTTTATCAATTTTAAATTGGGCGTTTTGTATTTTGTAACCGCCCTTCTTTACAAGAATAATCTTCCCCTGTTATATACCCCCCCCCCCTCCCCCGAGTTACTTCAGAGTTTAGAGAGATATGTCATTTGATTTCTCATTTAATCTTTCTTAAACAGTCCTCATAGTGATATCATCTTGATCATATATATATATTTATAAGCATAATAACCGTGTATCCATGGATTATTTCATGTTCAATTACAGAAACTAGTGTTGAAATTACTAAAAAAAGGATTTAGTTGGTGAAACACAATGGCTCCAAAACCCATATATTCTATTGGATTAAAACCGGTTTTGAGCCATACCAAAAAAAAAGTTTTGGAGCGTTAATCTTATTTTCCTATCCGTGGACAAGTACTTTTTGCATAATTTAAATTCTCTAATTCTTCCAATTTGAGAATGATTGTTATATTACATTATTATCCTTCTTATTTTACTGCCAGGTTTCTATAATTGAACATGATCAAATGTTGAGGTACCACCCTGATATGAAGATATACATAATTAACATGTGTAAAAATCATGTGTATTTTTAGTTAAGCTGCACAGCTTCTCTACAACTATGATTTTGTGTCCATTAGTCTGTAGCTCAATTAGAGTTTAATGATAAATATTTCATGTCAAAACTAGTTTTTTTTCCAGTATTGATTCGAAACCGATTGTTATCCGCTAGATTATAACTGGCTCAAAGTCATACTGTAAAATCATGTATAGCATCGTATTTCAGTATGGCTGAGAACTTTAATCCAGCGGATATAAATCGTTTCGGAGCCATACTGGAAAGTTAATAACATTAGACAGACGGACAGATAAAGCATACATAGTTTATTATAAATGCTACGGTTATATTTCATGTATTAATATACTTTTTAAATTGTTGTTGTTTTTTGAAGGGGATTCCTTATGTGTTTTTTAAAATTTTAATTTTATGCATAATTTATATTTTTTTTTTTACCAGTTTATCAATTAACTTAAAAGGGTGTCTGTTTATACCAAAGGATCTTGCTAACCACTGAATCGTTAGGGTTCTCCTTTATAGGATAGCTTCTCAAAGCTCCTAGAAAGGTTTATAGCAATTTGTAGGGAGAGTACCACCACCCTCCCAAGAGAAACGCCAAAATTAAAATATATAATATAATAAAAATATATAAAGCGCTGCCTAGTGGATATTTGGTAAACAGCTGATAATAACATAGATTTTTAAGAAAACATCATTTGTGTCCCTAGAGGCCTCTAGGGGCGTAGCCGTTAGTAAGTTTATAAAGAAATAAAACCTGACAGGACCTATCTGCAGCTTGCATGCAAAAAGAAATCTGCAAGTCCCGTTGTTATTGTTAATATCTACCTAACTTAGCAGACAGACATCCCACAAATATAAGGATATTTACTCTAAAACGATTAGACAATGGCCGATAAAATTACGTACATCCCCAATAATGATACAAAAAATACTTCTTATGTAGATTCCAAATAGTGGTTGAAACATTTGGACACTCAACTTAATGAACACTAATCAAAATTCGATTAAGTCCTCAAAGTTGTTGAGTCAACAAATAAGAAAACGTTGTAAAACTTTGGGGACTAGTGTAATACAGTTTCAATGTCCCCTCCCTCCCTGCAATTAACTAGTAAAATCTAACTGAAAACTAAATAACTCTAGATTCTGATAATATTAATGATTAAACGTATTAAATCATATATTTGTAATATTCTCCCAAAGTGCCTTGTTGAGTACAGAAACCCCTCCCCCTTTATTAAAAAGGAAGGAGTTAGTTCTTTGTTTAGTTCAGGTTAGGATAGATTATTTTGTTAAATGCCCTGCAGGGTTATGGTCAATCTCAGGGGTTACCATGGGGAAAAAACGACGTTTAAATGTTACCTCCTGCTGCTTTGACTGGCACATGACACTAATAATGAGAGTATGGACAATGCCATGGCCCATAAACAGGCGCAACTCATTAGCATGCACAGTTAGTACTTTCAGACAAAGGTCGTGCAATCAAACTGTTGGATGTTACTTAACAAACAGAGAAACAGACAGACTGACAGTCATATTAACCAGAATATTAATGCTTCAGAAAAGTACATACTTATTAATTCTGTGGTTTCTACTTATCTTACATATAAAAATAAAAACAGTAGAAGTAAAATTAATTAAAGCCATTGTGAAACTAAAATTGTGACATTACAACTTTAAGATATGATTTTTTTTAATGAATTGCCTAGCAGCTAAAGATTGCCTAATTTGACACGTTTTTAATTTTAATTTTTTTGTACTGCAATTACTCTACGGAGAGGTCATTTTAATTCAGGGAGGAAAGGAACATTGGGCCGTTAATTAATAGTGACTATTCTCTATTAAGGTTTTCTTATCTGTAGGCTTAACAACTTTGGGGACTTTTGTATGTCATTGTCATGTACATTAATTTATCATCCATTGTCTTATTCTTCAAGATCTCCGAGTGACACCACCCCTTATTATTGGAAGGTGGGGGGGGGGGGGGGGGGGTCAATGCTTGACGGGATCACTTCTAGGAAAATCACCAAATAAATTCCTTTGTTGCTAAGAATTCATTATTAAAAAAGCATATCTAAAAGTTTTGTATAAAGGGGTGTATATTTTTTTAAAAATTTACCGCTTTTTTTCCACAAATCTTAACAACCTCCTTTCCAATTGTTTCTCAACAGATTTTTAGCATGAGATCAGATAGGACTAATATTATTTTGGTGGAAAAGTAGGAAACAATTTTCCTTGTGTTGAAATATTCTAGGGATCTAAAGAGAATGCCCGATGAACTCGTGTACATCTCCAATCATGATATTTAAATTAAACCTCTTCTGTAGATTACAAATAGTGGTTGGACACTTAACTTAATCAACCAACCAATCAAAAATCATTAAAAGTCCCCAAAGTTGTTATAACGTTATTATAAAACTTGGTGGACTATAAGTCACTATTGTAATAAACAGCTCAATGTCCCCTCCCTACACGGAAATATTCATTCAATGACTAAAAATATACATCCCTGTAAAGTGAAATAAAAATGATGCAACGACGACTTCCCGCATTCATGAACCATTCCATACAGTCGGATATATTACCTGGCGATAACATCCAAGAACAGCGGTCAGCCTATTTTATTTTCATGTTTTTTTGGGAGGAGAGAATAAATGTACAATAAAGTATAGATGAATTACTTGAATCCAGTGTTGGGGACATTTTTCTTCTGCTAGCAAATTGCTTTCTGCTCTTTTGTAGTGCTTTGGCTGTGTTAATATTGACGACGATATTGGCTGTTAATTAAAGACCTAATTAAAAGTAATTTAACACCTTCCCTGTCTCTATTGTTTAACTTTAAAGGGGAGAGGAAATGGGAGGTCGTGATTATCCAGGGAGGGAAAGGTCAAAATCATTTATCAGTTTTAGAACAATGGAATAGTCTTTTACCCCAAAAATCTTCTTTGTTATTTATTTTCTTTAAAAAATTTCCTATTTTTCTGACAAATATTGCAAAAGATTTTCAATATTTATATTGTCAACAAATCACTTAACATGACATATTCATTAAAAGTTTCAATTTAAGTCTGACGGACATACATCACCTTAGTTATCGAGTAGCTGCGCTACTAAAAAAAATTACAATTTGACGGACATACCTTACCTTATTTAAAGAGTAGCTACGCTACTACAAAAAAGGTGTTGAACAGAGAACAGTTGTTAGAAAGCAACTCCAATGTTCCTTCAAAACTACCATAATGTCAAATTAGCCAAGATTCTTATTTTCAAAGCCATTTAGGGAGTTGATATTTTGCTGTTAATTGCACTAGTCCCCAAAGTTTTATAATAACATTTTCTTATTCGTCAGGTAACAACTTTGACCTAATAAGTGCATTTGACTGGAAGCTTGCACCCAACTTTACGGAATTATGCGAAAAAAATTACCCTCTTTTGGGTACCCTCCCCCAAAACAGTTAAAAACTTTATATAGGCATATAATAATCTTCACTATGAAGGAGAACCATATCGGTTCAGAAACAGACACACACAGACATCCTGTTAGTAGTTTTTTTATGGAGATATTGAAATGTGTAATTTGACACTAAATGATTTAATTCTAAAGTTAATCCGCCAAAATTGTAATGAACGATTTGATTCTTAGTGTTGAAACAAAATAAAAGATATAATTCATGTATGAAAATGGACTAAAACCTGCTTTTAATATCATATGTTTTTTTCAACGCTCAATGCTGTTTTAACTAAGTATCTTTATCAGACAGAAAGACATTCAAGATAGGTAAATTTTCCTGCTTAATAGCCTAATACCTGCCTTAAGCAAACATACTATACTTTCATTTAAAGTCTTGCCGTTTACGATATTTTAATGCACACATCCAATTTGTTTAGTACAGGATATTTATCAGGGATCTAAAAGGATAAGACAATGGCTGATAAATTGATGTACATCCCAAATGAAAAATTACCCCATCTGTAGATTATCAAATGTGGTTAAAAGTAAAACGCTTAGACACTCAACAAAATGAACCAACCAATCAAAATTTATTAAAAGTCCCCAAGGTTGTTAAGCCAATGAAAAAGGAAACGTTATCACAAAACTTTGGGGACTAGTGTAATAAAGAGCCCAATTTCCCCTTTCTCCCTTATATTAATAGCTATTTTTTGAAAATTATCTTTTTCATATAAACTCCCTATTATAACACTTTTCATATGTTAAATATGTTTTATCATATCACAGTTATATATAGAGAAAGAAATCTATTACTATACTAGTTTTTTGTTTTCATTAATTTCATTGTAAATAATGTAGTTTTATGTAGTGAGTTAGTTAAAATGATTACATCTTAGAGCCTTTCAGTGCAGTTGAAAAGCCCATTTATAAATCAGGGAGGGAGGGGACATTGGGCTGTTACTTGTACTAGTCCACAAAGTTTTATAGTTTTCTTATTAGTAGTCTTAACAACAATGGTGACTTTTATCGAATTTTGATTGGTTTGTTCATTAAGTTCAGTGTTTTAACAATTCAACCACTAATTGTATTCTACAGAACTTAGAAGGGATAACATTGAGGATTATCATTGGGGATGTCGTCAATTTAATAACAAAAATCAAACAAAAAGGGAGGAGGGGGGAATCCTCTTCACTATTAGGAACTACTTACAATAATAGAATTTAGATGTCATTTATCATATTAGGTAAACGTGTCTGTCTTAAGCTTAAGATATCTGCTATCCATTGGACCAATTAGGCTCCTCTTTGCAGGGAATATTCCAGCTGGTCATAACATAGTTATTGTGGTGGAACATCCCAAACCGCCTCCAAAAAAAATACAATCATTTTTGGGGGTTTCCTAAGCTACAAGTATAGGTATATAAGTGATAAGTATAGCACATAAAGTTTCTTTGATAAACTGGTATTAAAAATTATTAAAATCGTAGTATGTATTAATAAAAGAAATTTTCAACACAAAAAAAAACATTTAAGGAATCCCATTTTTGAAAAATATGTATAACTTTAATTCAACAAAAAAAAATTGCAGACCCGAATGAAATGATAAGAAAATGTCAAAAAATAAAAGGAATAATTTTCAACAAGTTATAGTTCACTGGTCATTAAAAAAGAAGGATAAAATATTGGGGTATAGTCCCTTTCGTGGCAACGCCTCTTAATGGGCGTTTTATCGTATTTTCACAGTAACTTTTCCCCTATTTCCCTGCGGGGGGCTCTAACCCTGAGGGGCAAATTGCCTAACCATCTGGGACAAACCTAACTTAACCTACCCAATGTCCTGTGAAAATACGACGAAACGCCCCTTAAGAGGCGTTACCTCGAAAGGTACTATACCCAATTATTGAATAGATAAACTCAAAATCTTTACATATATTAATGTCTTTTGTAGCATGACCAACAGACTGACGGACTAATTAAGTTGTATACAAAGGTGGATTCTTAAAAACAATTAGGGTCGCTACATCGCAAAATTGTGAGGCAAAATTGTTTTTGTGCAAGCTTCCAAAATCAAATATCTACAAAAATTAAATAAAATCATAGAAGGGTGAGCTATTAACATAAGATTTTATCATAGAGAAAAAAATAAAAGAGAGGAATCGAAGCAACTAGAAGACGAAAACAGGCAGTGGGCCTAGAGGCCTACTCAGCGCTGTTGCCGCGCAAAATGTTATTGCTATTCCACTACTTTTCAAATGGGAGGATTAAAAATTATTTAAAAAAATATTTTTTTTCTTTTTACTATTTCCATATTTAGGGCAAGAATATTAGATTAGATATTTTCGTTTTAATGTTTTAATTAAAAATTACATAGAATTTTATTTTTATTTAAAAAAAATTTGTTCATGAAAGATGAATCCTTCTATTTCTAAAAAGGGGGAAATTTTTTTCATAATGAACATTCAGCTGATTCTGACCGCCCACGGCTGTTTGCTAAATATCGCTTTTCTTTTTATTCACATTATTATTTATGATTGACTTACAAAAAGCCCTGGGCGGTTTTTGATTTTCGTCTGCTTCTAAATTTAGGGATGGGGAAGTAGTATTA
Source organism: Acartia tonsa (assembly GCF_053477335.1). Classification (NCBI taxonomy): domain Eukaryota; kingdom Metazoa; phylum Arthropoda; class Copepoda; order Calanoida; family Acartiidae; genus Acartia; species Acartia tonsa. The sequence goes on from NC_137271.1 coordinate 46,818,957, forward strand.
TACCATGAAAAAGGGGTGAGTATTCATCCTCTTATCCTTTTTCCTTATGGATTTTATTTAATTTTGTTGAGTTTTAATGTGATCTTAGGGTATCTTAACAAAAAAAAATAAGCACCATATCTTAAATAATAGCCGAAAAATATCTCTAAAGTATAAGGACGGACAGACAAAGTGATTTAAAGAGTAGCTTTACTAGTAACAAATGACTCATATGGGGAAAAAGGTCTCCAAAAATTAATTTTGTTTATAAAATGATTAACCTTTACATTAAGCATAAATATCAGGGATCTTAAGGGATAAGACAATGGCCGATAAATTGATGTACATCCCCAATGCACGAGGATACACAAAATTACCCATTAAGTAAATTACAATTAGTGGTTGAAACGATTTTGGACACTCAACTAAGCTATATGAACCAACCAATTAAAATTCATTAAAAGTTCCCAAGGTGGTTAAGTTAATGAATAAGAAAACGTTATTATAAAACCTTGGGGACTAGTGTAATAAACAGTCCAATGTCCCCTCCCTCCATGATGAAAATAGTACACATTTTTATCACATGGGACTGTAATATGTTTTGGAGTCATGATTAGAAGCGACGCTGCTATATGATGATATTTGTACGTCCGCCTGTTCGTCTGTCCATTTGATGGAGTCACTTACAAACACGTTTACACGAAATATCATAATCAACTGAAAACTGAGAATATCTTAAGATCTTAAGGGAGATTAAAATTAGAGGTTGAAAAGTTTGGACACTAATCAACCAATCAAAGTTTAAAAGTACCCAAAGTTTCTAAGAACGTACGTGCATGAATGGATAGATACCTACCATTTTTGTCCTGACTACAGAGTAGCAGCACTTATCACCTTCCCCCTCTAAAAAGAAATAAACTTTGATTTTGAACGCAAGAACTTGTAATGAAAATGTTATAATGGTTAGTTACGGACAGACGGACGGACAGTCACCAAGCTACTTTGTATTATAAATGAACTTTAATTTTGAACGAAAGAACTTGTTATGAAAATGTTATAATGGTTAGTTACGGACAGACGGACGGACGGACAGTCACCAAGCTACTTTGTATTATAAATGAACTTTAATTTTGAACGAAAGAACTTGTTATGAAAATGTTATAATGGTTAGTTACGGACAGACGGACGGACGGACAGTCACCAAGCTACTTTGTATTATAAATGAACTTTAATTTTGAACGAAAGAACTTGTTATGAAAATGTTATAATGGTTAGTTACGGCACATTGGAGAATACTTCTTTTAACGAGAATAAAAGGTACCTAGATAAAAAAAAAATCTAAAGGGAAAAGACAATGGCTGATAAATTGACGTACATCCCCAATGATGATACTCAAAATTACCCCTTCTGTAGATTGTAATTAGTGGTTGAAACGTTTGGAACTCAGTAAAAGTACCCATAGTTGACGAGCCAACGGAAAATAAAACGTTATTAAAAACTTTGGGGAGTAGTGTAATAAACAGCCCAATGTCCCCTCCTTTCTCTTTGTTTTTTAATTTTGTCATGATCTAATTTTGTTTATATTTTCAGTGATGGAGAGACAACTCCACATGTAGCTCTCAATATTCAAAAGGTAATTCATTTTTTTTTGTAGAATGGCGTTGAAGAAAAACTGCTCTTTATCAAGAAGGTTTTAGGTTCTATTCTAGGCTTTCCACCGCGTCATAACTAAATGGCTCCTACTGCTGCTATGTACTCCTGCGCGATATTAATAGTTTTAGTAATGGGGAAGACAGGCGCAACTCATTACCATGCACAGTTATGAGTAAGGACTTCAAAGACAACGGTCGTACTATCAAATAGTTTGATGTCTATATGGAAAATTGACGCTTTACGCCGTAATGAGAACTCTGAGCATGTTTCAAGGTGCGTGGAGAGGTCTAGAATCCGATGCGACAGAAAGCTTCCTTTGAAACCGATTAATTTCCGCTGGATTTGAACCTGTATCTATCTATTTAGAGTCCTGCCAAAGAAAGAGTGGATGATGAACCGGAGGGGCACAAAATTTCGTAAGTTTTACTATTCCAGTATCGCGTCGAAACCGATTTATATCCGCAGTATTAGAACCGGTTCTCAGCCATGTCTACAATTTAGAGAGGTTGGACTGTAAATTTTAGTGTTATCCAAGTTTTTATAAAAAACGGTCATCTTATTCGCTGGCTCAAAAACTTTGATTTATTTGATTCTCATTAGTTTGTTCAAAACTGGAAGAGTCCAAAGTTTTCAACAATTTATTCTAATCTACAAAAGGGTTTATTTTGTTTATCAACGTTGGGTATTTACATCAATTTATTGTTAAATTGTCTTATCCATGAAAACCCTGCTACAAATAAAGATCTTAAACATTTATATTAGCGATAGTTAAGACCTAAAAAGATAACAAAATTCTACCTAAATTATTTTTTGTTTAAGTTATTAATTAATTTTTATTTGTTTAGGAACTGTGATACAATTATACATTTATTAAAAGGTAATTTTATATTATTTTGCCTTTTTAAAAAAAAGACGTGTAGTTTTCACTTCTTCCACTAATTCAAAAACATTTTTCAATGTTATTGCGTCATTATGGCCTTTGGGACATCTAAAAGGATGGTCCACCAATATGCTGTCTGTCTGTTTGTTTGTCCGTTTGTTCATTTGTTACGCTTAAGAATATATATAGTTCTAATGGCATCTAATTATGATAACAAAAAACTCTTCCTTAGGCTACGATAGGGTTACAATAATGATTTATTAAGTTTAAAATTGTCTAACTTAGACTATCATTCTATTATTTTTATAAATCTATTTTTGATGTTAACAAATGCTTTTTTAATCACCTTGTCTGTTTTCCCATTCATTTTTCTTGGTGCATCGCTTCTTATGGATGTTGTTATCCTTGTTTTCTATTTAGGAAATATTGGAACTGGTATATTGGCTATGCCAGATGCAATCAAAAACAGTGGAATCATATTTGGAAGTTTAGGTAAAATATTTTTTCCAGTATGGCTTTGAAACCGATTAACATCCGCTGGATTAGAATCGGTTCTAAGCCATGCTAAAATTATGTATAGCATCGTATTATATCCAGTTTTCTGCGAATATTAAAATGTACAGTCGTATTATTAAAACCAGTTTTGTAGCCCAGAGATGCCGAAGGCACGTGCTTATTATTTTACATTTTATATCCGCGGAAAGCGATGCGCTAAATAACAATTTTTAAATTCTTGAGCGTAATATTTGCTAGTTGAATAGGTATATTATTTATTGCCTGCTCTCAAATTGCTTGTTGCATATTCCTAACACCAGCAGTGCCCTAATTCTGCTGATCTACCAAGTAGCCAATGTAACCTAACCTGCCTTAAAGTAAAAAACAAACAAAAGATTACAATTCTTTTATTTAGTGATTGAATAAATCTGTGAATTAATAACTATGGGAACTTTAGTGAATTTTGATTGATAGATTCATTAATTTTGAGTGTTAAAACTTATCGACCACTTATTTTAATTTACAGAAGGGGTAATTTTGTTTGTCAACATTTTGGATTGACATCTATTTGTTGGCCATTGTCTTATCTTTTTAGATCCATGATTTTATTTCATCTTTCTCTTTATATAGGGTTGGTGTTGATGGCAACAATCTGTATCCGCTGTATGCACATATTAGTACATTGTTCACATGAATTATGCAGGTACAGTTGTACTCTTTGTACCATTTCTAATTTTGTTGTACTATTTGTATCATTTCTTATTTATGTTGTACTCTTCGTATCATTTCAATAATCTGTATCCGCTGTATGCATGTATTAGTCCATTGAATTATACAGGTAGAGTTGTACTCTTTGTATCATTTCTTAATATTAATCCATTGTTCACATGAATTATGCAGGTATGGTTGTACTCTTTGAATTATATTAGTCCATTGTTCACATGAATTATGCAGGTATGCTTGTACTCTTTGAATTATATTAGTCCATTGTTCACATGAATTATGCAGGTATGCTTGTACTCTTTGTATCATATTAGTACATTGTTCACATGAATTATGCAGGTAAAGTTGTACTCGCTACTCATTGTATCATTTTTAATTTTGTTGTACTCTTTGTATCATTTCTGATTTATATTGTACTCTTTGTATCATTTCAATAATCTGTTTCCGCTGTATGTGTGGTATGCGGCAGCTCTGGACCATGCAGAAACCAAGACATTATAGTGATGCTACGCACCTAGTTAAATCCTGTTATTCTACAATTATGAAGCCACCTGAAAAGATGTCAGATAACGGTACTGATTTTATCTCTCAGTTGTCCTGCAAATGGAGGGAGGGGTGTTACCCCTCCCTCTCCCATCTTAAGCACCGGAACCTTCCCCTTCAACCACCAAGTTATCAGCACCACCTCAACCCTGAGGATAAAGGATCTAAACCTGCCCCCACACAGACTGTTGTTGTCACAAGTAATCATCAAACCTTCCCTCTTTAGTACCCAGACCTACCACTCAACCCCTCTATGCTTATCTACCTATTGTGCTGCTCCATGGGCTATCCTGCCTGCCCCAGACAGGGATAGCCATCTACCTAACCATTGCAATTATCTATGTTTTACTGTATGATTTATCTTTAACCATCTTTATTCCTAATCCATATGTATTTATATTATGGTTAACTGTATTCTTAATCCCCCCCACCCTTTCCAGGGATGGGGAATCATGATTGCCCAAACTGACTATTGTATATGTATTATAATGCTTTTATGTTATGATCATTTATTCCTATCCATGTAGTTATTGTTTGTTGTATATAGCTTCAGTATCCTTTACACCTTCAATAAAGTGACAACTGAAATAGATGTTGATTCTTGTCTAGTGAATGCTAGAGAAGCGTAGCTTCTCTATAGTAAGGTGTCCACGTCTGTTCACACTGCCGTAGTCTTTATTCGAACTCTGGTGTCTGCCATTTACCCTAGGCAGATACCACAACTTTGGTGACAGCTGTGTGAGATTACGGCGAACCACAAGTGTAGAGCAGACGCGCATCTGAGGCTAAGGTACTCCCAGCAGTGAATCTGGCAAAACTGACGCAAGCAACCTGAATTACCCACCCTGGACAGCAAAGTTTAACTCTGCATCCGGCAGTTGTGGAAGCGAGACAGCGAAATTTGATGAATAACCGCGAGCAGCGCTGATATCTAACGGAGAATTGAGCGCCAAAAGGGCTGAAACAGGCCTGCGGACCGGCTGAAACAAGCCAAATAAGTGTAAACGGCTGAAAATAGGCCAATTTTACTGCAAGAGATAGCAGGATCCGAACTAGTGGCGCTAGCAGGACGGGACATTCCCTGCCGCCATCAGCTGGATTTGGATAAGCGGCGCTAGCAGGACGGGACATTCCCTGCCGCCGATAGGCTGAAACACGCCACATAGCTGCAAGCGGCGCTAGCAGGACGGGACATTCCCTGCCGCCGATAGGCTGAAACATGCCACATAGCTGCAAGCTGCGAGCTAACATACGAGTGTAGTGCACCAGAACAGAGAAAAACTACGTCAACCCCGAGTATCCTGAGAGGCTACAACGCAGCCACCCATCTAGAAAACAGATATTATATCACATTTTCAGGGATTACCACCCTAGTGTGATGGCCAAACAATAGATTTATGAGCAAAGCTTGGCAAACAAATTGTTGTGTTGTGATAAATCTAAGAATAGAACAGGCTTGGATTATTGTGTATTGTGATAACAGCTAAAAATAGAACAGAGTTGGTAAACAAATCTGTTATGCAATTGTGATAAGGACAGAAATAGAAGCTAGATGTAACATAATAAAGACCCTGATATACAATCAAAACAATCTCAAGCCCACAGCACAACAACAACAATACACCCCTTATTCCAAGGGAAGGGGAGGGGCCCCTCTCCATTGAAGGCAAATACAATCAGGGTGATATAATAGATAAACCTAGGATTAAGAAGAAAAGGCCCTATTACACCAGCACACAGTTACCCCCCTCCCTCACAGGGGGAACGGACGGAGTTACCCCCGTCCCCTCACGCGCTTCCCCCTTCCTACCCACACTAGACTAAGTCCGTCTGTAGTGTGGGGCTAGCGATCGGACACACAGAGCGCCATTCACGGATAGCGCAACAGAGTGCGGAAAATATCATAAATCCAACGGACGAAGCGGACCAATGAGAGAGCGAGTTGAGGAGTGAGAGCGCGTTTTCCCTGTGTGCGCGGATTTGACGGCGCGGACGCGCGTTACAAGGACAGGAGATTCCACGCACACACACACACACACACACCCACACAGGAGAGGGGCCATTCTATAGCATACATCAGAGATATTTTTTTAGGAGAAAAACTTGCAAGCTCCTCCCTCCCTGTCTACAGTGTGATAAGGAAAACTAAACCAGTTCCTTAAACCCGCTCAGACCCTCAACATCTTCCTAGCCTGCCAACCCTACTTCAAAGCTGAATGGTTAGTGAAACAAATATATGTATATATAAATACCCAAGTGATAAATAAGGTTGTTTTTTTGTATCATGGGTACAAGTAAGTGAATACTAACCTCACCAAACAACACTGGAAACTGATATGATAACTGAACGAAAGTACGCCCACCCTGTGGACATAGCCTGACTTGCTGCCCCACACTGGGCAGTGGTGGTGTGTACCTGGACCATCGACCTTCATAGTTGTGAACTATATACAGAGGAAGCGTGATTTTTTTTGAAGCAAGGAGGAAAAGCTATCTAGCTCTGGGGATATTCCTATACACGTATATATATATATATGGGCGTGTAACCATGTATATATATAGATAACCTACCTATCCATATATCCACTAGCGGATACGCTCCTAGAGACATCTGTGATACCTAACATATTCCCTGTTACCTTTAAGCTAAGATCCGCTGGTTGCCACAGAAATCAAGAGCTATACTGGAAAGGAGAACAACTCAGGCTCAACAGTTAAACAAGACGCTGGCACCAACAGACCAACCCCCTACTACTTATCATGGGGGCGCGCCAGCCACAGAAACTCTTGAGCCAGGAGGACCGAGCCTACGGCTACGTGGACTACCACCCTAATTACACAGCTATAGTATTTATACTAGGGGTGAGCTGGCTCGAACCTCCTTGCGGTGCGGCTACTCTACTCTGCTCCTATATCTACAAGATACTGCTTCTGTTATTACTTTGGCCTACTGTGTCGAGTACAGTGAACATCAAACACATGCCAGGTCACAGACCCCTGGTCCCTGAGATGCCCTTGTCTGGAAGGGTGACTGAATGTCCGCTGCACAGCTCCTGTTCAGTTGGTGCTCAACGTACGAGAAATAGCAATACTGGACTGGGGGTTGCTGAACCTGTAGGTGTCCTCCTGGGGGTGTTGAACGATGCAACTGAGCCTAATGAGAAGGTGACAAGCTTCAGAGACTTAGTGGCCAGCCCCAAGATGGACACTACTACCAGAACTGAGATTTCAAAGGGGCCCAGCCCTAGGGCCAGTACCACCTGTTTCTGGGGTGGAAAGGTCCTCCCTGGCACTGGCCTCACCAATCTGGAGGATGGGGAGCTGTCCCAGGGGAATAGGCTCTTCACCCAGATGCCCGACGCGTACCTGGGGGTGGGGGAGCCGCCACCCAAGCCTCCCTGGGAGCCCCCAGGCATGGAACGACTGGGGACCGGCCTAAGGATGGGGACTGGTGACCTGCTGCAGTGGAAGACTTTATCCAGCACGGAGAGAGCAGGGTGGACCAGCAGCAGTGAGGCTGTTCCCCCACATTCCAAGACCAGATGCCGCTACTCTGTTGAACCACTGCACATGTCCCAGCCAAGTTCCCCCATGCTGCTGAAGATGGAGGCCCACCAGGATGCAGAGCTCCAACTAGGAAAGTCAATAAGAAGGCCACCCCTTGCCAAAACCAGAACCACCGCAGGGGCTCCCCACCAGCCGCTGACGGAGCCTGGCAGGGACGCAATACTAGCTGGCAACTCTGGCCCAACTCAGGTGGCTACCAACAGTCTGCTGACAGTCCGGAATACAGTTCAGGCTACCATCAGTATGGCATCTTCTGGGCCTTGCTGGTCCACCTGTGGGTACCTGTCCACACACTGGCCACCGGTACCCCCCAGAGATCATAGCCCCCTTTCCGACTGGCACCATCAACAGCCTTTGCTACCAACCACCTGGCATACCCAGAGGCAGGATCCCTCATGTGGAGAAGCACCTGCAGAAGCTAAGGCCGAGGCTGGCCTCGCCACCCAGGGGAGGAGAGCCGCTGTTGGATGGAAGGAACCTGTGTGTATGGGGAGGAGGCTGAATGTAACCAAGGAGCCACCACAAGCAGCCCAGCACCGCCTGACCCCTAGTAGGGGAGACCCTGTTTGTCAGCTGGTGCCCCAACTGGAGGAGGAGAGACCTGGCAGGTTGATACACCCTGGGGAAGCCGGCCTGATGGGACCCAGCTGGACGAAGGGGCGCTGCCGCTTCAACGGCCACACAGCCGCCAAGTCTAGAACCGGTTGGGACCGGGCAACGAAGAAACACCAGGCCGCCCAACAACCTGCATGCAACCAGTCTGCCACCCAGGTCCACCTGGAGGGAGATGCCCAGCCGTCACCCCAACTAGCTGCCGCCGCTGGGGCCGCGGCTACCCAGGAGTCTGTGTCTCAGATTGGGACCATGGTGGCCAGGATCAACGTGCTGGGAGGAGCGGCTGAACCCAACCGGGTTGGCCTGGACCTCAGCCGCAACCACAGGGGACCGGTGTCCGTAACCCCTGTCACCCCCAGCAAGAGCCGAGGGGCGCTACCCAGCGCCACCGGGACGGTGTACGGGGAGGCCCTGGCGGCCGCCGAGTGGGAGAGGCAAGAGGCGCTAGCCAGCGAGTCTGAGTCGATGTATGGGACGCCAACCGGCGTCGCCACCTGGAAGGAACGAGAGGTGCTTCCCTGCACCACCAAGCTGATGTCTGGGGCGACAACCGTCGCCGCCACCTGTGAAGACTGGGGGGTGCTATCCAGCGCCCCACGCTGGTGCCTGGGGCGACAACCGTCGCCGCCACCGAGAGACCTGGACCCCTGTGAAGACTGGGGGGTGCTATCCAGCGCCCCCACACTGGTGCCTGGGGCGACAACCGTCGCCGCCACCGAGATACCTGGACCCCGGAATGAGCCCGCAGCCCCAGAGGAAGGGGTGACACCCGTCACCCCCAGCCAGCCAGAGCCCCCAGCCAGCAGGGAGAGTCCAGCTGTCCCTCACCTTCAACTGCATCCAGCTGCCTACCTCCCTCAACCAAGCCAGGGTAATTGTATTGCACTGGTGTACCAGGAAGTTTGGGCTGGGCCAAACTTGCCTGCGCCCCCTGCATCTGCCCCAGGAGCCAGGGTATCAGCCATTACCAGCCAAACTGAAGAAGCTTTGACCGCTGCCTGGGGAGTAACACAACTAGATGCGCCAAGTGCCGAGCCTAACCATAGAAGTAGAGGATCCCCAACAATTATGTCTACCCAAGATGGAGACAATGTGCCTGGACCCCTTCAGGCTAGGGGAGGAAATCCGGAGCCTTGTGCCTCCAGTCCACTAGCAGCAGTGTCCGTGGATGGGCCTGTCTCCCAGCCAACTAGAGCGGAGCCACCCTTGCAGATCCAAGACAGCCTCCGGCATAAAGGGTGGACTGTTACCTTTCCCTACCCCGCAGGTCGGATTGCCATGCACCACCCTGCCAATGTCCAGAATGAGCCTGAAGGAGGCAACGCTCCTACAGTATGCCAACCACCACCTGCCCGCGTTGACAGAGACCCTGGAAGCCGAATGAACCTGACCAGCCCCGAGGGCGAAGAAACTGCGCCTGCATCCAGTAGCCAGCCTGCCAGCAGCAAGGTGACCAACACGATGGAGACCACCAGCCCAGTGGAGAAACCTGCAGAGGTGTACACCAGGCGGCTGTTGGTCCAAGCCCCCTCATGTGCTGTGCCACCCCTGGAGGTTGCCAGGGTGGCCTCAGAGGTACACATCCAACGGCCAGAAGATCCAACAGGACCAGCTACTCCAGCAGATATAGCCGATTCTGTTAGACCTGGGGAGGGCTGGAGTCCACCACCGTCCAGCAACTGGTATCCTGGCGGACCCATTCCACAAGGACAACAAACTGAAGGCCGCAACCACTGTCGGAAGTCTGGCGGTGCAGACAACCCCTCCAGCCTTCCGAGGGGAGAGTTGTGGTATGCGGCAGCTCTGGACCATGCAGAAACCAAGACATTATAGTGATGCTACGCACCTAGTTAAATCCTGTTATTCTACAATTATGAAGCCACCTGAAAAGATGTCAGATAACGGTACTGATTTTATCTCTCAGTTGTCCTGCAAATGGAGGGAGGGGTGTTACCCCTCCCTCTCCCATCTTAAGCACCGGAACCTTCCCCTTCAACCACCAAGTTATCAGCACCACCTCAACCCTGAGGATAAAGGATCTAAACCTGCCCCCACACAGACTGTTGTTGTCACAAGTAATCATCAAACCTTCCCTCTTTAGTACCCAGACCTACCACTCAACCCCTCTATGCTTATCTACCTATTGTGCTGCTCCATGGGCTATCCTGCCTGCCCCAGACAGGGATAGCCATCTACCTAACCATTGCAATTATCTATGTTTTACTGTATGATTTATCTTTAACCATCTTTATTCCTAATCCATATGTATTTATATTATGGTTAACTGTATTCTTAATCCCCCCCACCCTTTCCAGGGATGGGGAATCATGATTGCCCAAACTGACTATTGTATATGTATTATAATGCTTTTATGTTATGATCATTTATTCCTATCCATGTAGTTATTGTTTGTTGTATATAGCTTCAGTATCCTTTACACCTTCAATAAAGTGACAACTGAAATAGATGTTGATTCTTGTCTAGTGAATGCTAGAGAAGCGTAGCTTCTCTATAGTAAGGTGTCCACGTCTGTTCACACTGCCGTAGTCTTTATTCGAACTCTGGTGTCTGCCATTTACCCTAGGCAGATACCACATATGCACATATTAGTCCATTGTTCTTATGAATTTTAAAAAATAATTAGATTACCTACCCCCCCTCAAAATTATAAGCTTGGATGTCCGTCTCGTATAGGTTCAGTATTAATCTTACCCTTGTTTTCAAATCGTTTTATGCAGAGAGAGACAAAGAGAGGGAACTTTGGGCTTTTTATTACTTTAGTACCCAATTTTTATACCAACGTTTTCTTATTCGTTGGTTTAACAACCTTGGAGACTTTTATTGAATTTTTGGTTGGTTTAAATTTAGTGTTCAAACGTTTCACTTTCAACTACTAATTGTAATCTACAGAAGAGGCAATTTCATGTATTAATATTGGAGATGTACTTCAATTTATCGGCAATGTGTCTTATCCCTTTTGATCCCTGCGTTTTATGTACTTATCTAATGATGAAATATATTTTTTAGACGAACGAATTTGCCATCCTTGAGTTACTCAGACGTAGCAGAAACTTGCTTCGCCACCCACTCAAATGACAAAATCAAGGAAAAAATAACATAAACTTTTTCAGTTACTTGATCTAAGCTCGATCTTTAAATCGTTTATAGGTGATTTAAACCGGGGCGATTCATTTGGCGCACCATCAAATTATTAATATCAATCTTTAAATCGAATTTGCATGGGCGATTTGAATCGGGCAGTGGCGCGGGCCCGGCGCGGCAATGGCACTCACCGAGTGGCATTGCCGGTTTAAATCGGGGTGAATCATGCACTGAGCCCCAACGAAAGACCCATTGCATATGTAATAAATGGATATTTTTTCAAATTACTTTAATATTTTATTGCAAAACTATCGTGAAAACATTTTTATAGTTATTTTTAAAATAAATTATATATTAATGTTTTATATAAAATACCATACTGACACGGTATTTTATATAAAATACCTTACTGGCACTGCTTAAGTAATAAAGTTGTACTGGCGCGGATCGATATTTTAGTGAGTGCGCAAGCGATTTAACAACACCGCGCCGAAAATCTTTTAAAAATCAGGTGCGCTGTGGCTTACCACCAGCGCGCCTACGGTTCATCTCTGAATCGCCCCGATTCAGCGCGGCATAAAAACGATTTAAAGATCAAGCTCTAGTAAATTTAAGCATTAGATTTTACTTTTATATTAAAGAATTAAATATAAATATCTAAAAAGCTATTCATCTGATTTTCACCACTTTATTTTGGTGGTATTTTTAGGGGTGAGGGGAGTTAAATTTTCTTTTTGTTCAATACATACCTACCTACTCTTTATGCTCAGAGAGAGAGAGAGGGGGCAATGAGCTGTTTATTACACTAGTCCCCAAAGTTTTTTTAAAAAGTTTTACTATTCGTTGGCTTAACAACGTTGAGGACTTTTGATCAGTTGATTTACTAGGTTGAGTGTTCAAACATTTCCACCACTAATTATAACTAACAGAAGGGGTAATTTTGTGTATCATCATTGGGGTTGTACATAAATTTATCGGTCACTGTCTTATCCCTTTAGATCCCTGGTTTATGTTTATGAATTATTTTTTCTAAAATCAGAGATTAGCCCCCATCGCAAGGAAGATAGTAAACCTGTTCCTGTGCATCACCCAGTTGGGCTTCTGCTGTGTATATTTTGTATTTGTGTCACAAAACTTAAAACAGGTAGGTAGCATTCATGAAGGGAGAGGACATAGGAATGGAAATTATATTGGTTCCCAAAGTTCTTTAAAACACTTTATTATGCATCACACAGTTTGGATTCTGCTGTGTCTATTTTGTATTTGTATCACAAAACTTTAAACAGGTAAGCTTCAGGGAGGTAGAGGACATTGGTATGGGAATTATATTGGTCCCCAAAGTTCTTAAAAACACTTTATTATGCATCACACAGTTGGGATTCTGCTGTGTTTATTTTGTATTCGTATCACAAAACTTAAAACAGGTAATGTTCAGGGAGGGAGGGGACATTGGAATGGAAATATATTGGTCCCCAAAGTTCTTTAAAACACTTTATTGTGCATAACACAGTTGGGATTCAATTGTATCTATTTTGTATTCGTATCACAAAACTTAAAACAGGTAAGATTCATGGAGGGAGGGGACATCGGAATGGGAATTATATTGGTCCCCAAAGTTCTATGAACATATTCAGTGTCCAAACTTTTCCAAATACTTTCAATTTTAGAAAAAGAAATTGTAGAGGGGCGATTTCTCTTGGAAGGGTATACCCTTCCCTAAAATAGTTATAAAACAGGACCTATGAGAAGATACAATGTAAAGGAGAACCATATCGGTTCAGTGGTTAGCAAGATCCTTCGGTAAAACAGACATCATGTTACTATCATATAATATTTTTTCCTGATTTTTAAAATTTCACTAGGTGCCTAGAAAGTTTGGTGTATAAGATATTGTTATTTCATTTTAGTTTTTTTTGCAGGTTTTTGACCATTATTACGGATCTTTGGATTATCATTGGTACATGTTGATTATTCTAATACCCATGTGCTTATTAGTATCTGTAAGGTAATGCAACTTTTTTCTTTTCAAGCAACATATTTTTAAAAAGGGAATAGTACCTAGTGTTTGCAATATTGCGTACAGTTTTTAGTAAGATTACATCCAAATGCGCTTATTAGGTTAAACTGTTTTTAAATATGTGTTTTGTTGTCATTAATAACAGTTAGACTTAACAAGCGCATTTGACTGGAAGCTTGCTCACAATTTTACACAATATTGCGAAAGCTACTCTTCCCTTTCTTTATTTTTAATAAGCTTTTGATATGTATGTAAGTTAAATTATTATGATTTATGTCCTTTAGACTGAAGAGGGTGCCATGTTCACCGAAATTTATTTCAAATAAATGATTATGGAAAAAGCTACTCTTTCACTGCAGTGAATTTATCATAAATGTATTTATTTGGACTATTTACTTTTATTAATTCTTGATTAGGTGTTAAAAAGTAACAATAATTTTAAAAATAAAGATAATTTGGGTCTATCTCTCCAATGTCTTTATTTTACTGCAACTCTAACTCTAAACTATCTATCTATTTAGAAATCTGAAGTACCTATCCCCAGTATCAATGGTAGCCAACGTCCTCCAATTTCTCGGGCTTGGAATTATTTTCTACTATCTTATCCAAGGTAAACTTAATTAAAAATCGAAGCTTTTTCATAATTAGGATCTGTGCGTTACAATGTCGTTAGTCTAGTGTAATTGGCATAAGCTGTGCTCACGACCGACGGACGTTACTTAGTTTCAACTGTAGAGAAGCTTAGCAGAGGTTATATTTTCAAGATTATTGATGCAAAGTTTTAAAAATATCAACAGAGTTAGGATGGGTATAATGCGATAACAATATAGAATTTTTATCATCAACCTCCCAAAACCATATTCAGTTGAATGACATAAAAAAGATCAATGATAAACAATAGTTTGTATTACACAATATTTATTTAAATCACCACTGGTTACCTCGCATACAATTTATAAGTATTTGAAGGTGTAGAATAAAACACATCACCTTAACTATTTGGGGGGAAGGGAGCAACAACCTTCAAAAGACAATATTTACTGATTTAGGGTGGGTTAAGTAATAGAATAATATACAAAATTAAAATCATGGTTAACCCAAAAAAACATAGATTAACAAGCGCATTATTATTAGAAGGAGGGTAGCCATTTTTAATTAAAGGTCTGTCCGCTACATGCATTAGCACTTAAAAGATAGTTATATAGTTTGGCATGAAGAAATATCTTAACCATCTATCTAGATCTCTCGTATACCTGGGAAGTAAAGTACGTAGCATCTTTACAACAAATTCTATCTGTCTATCTACTTTTATATATTACTATCTATCTATCTAGATCTCTCGTAAAAACGAGAAGCATCTCTACAACATTCTAGATTCTATCTATCTAACTAACTGTCTATCTATCTATATATCTCTCGTATACGTGGGAAGAATAGTACGTAGCATCTCCTATCTGTCTATATCTATCCATCTATTTAACTATCTATCTATCTAACTATCTATCTATCTATCTCGTATACGTGGGAAGTAAAGTACGTAGCATCTCTACAACAGATTCTATCTATCATCTAACTATCTGTCTATGTAACTATCTATCTATCTAGATCTCTCGTATACCTGGGAAGTAAAGTACGTAGCATCTTTACAACAGATTATTTAATTTTATCTATCTATTTTATAATTATCTATCTATCTAACTAACTATCTATCTATCTAGATCTCTCGTATACATGGGAAGTAAAGTACGTAGCCTCTCTACAACAAATTCTATCTGTCTAACTATCTATCTATCTCTCTAACTATCCCTCTAACCATCTATCTAAATATCTATCTAGCTATCTATCTATCTAGATCTGTCTTATACCTGGGAAGTAAAGTACGTAGCATCTCTATAACATATCTTTTCTGTCTATATATCTATCTATCCCTCTGTCTATCTATCTATCTATCTATCTATTTTTCTATCTATCTAATTATCCAACTATCTATCTAGATCTCTCTGGGAAGTAAAGTACGTAGCCTCTCTATAACAATTTCTACCTGTCCATCTATCTATCTAACTATCTACCCATCGAACTAATTATCTATCTATCTATTTAGATCTCTCGTATACATGGGAAGTAAAGTACGTAGCATCTCTACAACAAATCCCACTGTACTTTGGTACTGCCATCTATGCATTTGAGGGAATTGGAGTTGTACTGCCTCTGGAGAATCAGATGAAAACACCAAAGGATATGAAAGTAAGTGATTTAAGGGCGTACCCAGCCCTCCCCCCCCCCCCCCTCATATATTATTAAAATAAATCCGAAGTAAAAAGGGGGTGGGTTAGTTTCTTGTTTTTTTTATGTTTATTACATTAGGTCCCTTTTAGCGACTATGTTAAGTCTCTCCTTTGTCCTCTCTTTCTCTTATTTCTTTTTCTCCTTCTATTATTCTTTCAATCTCTCTTCCTCTCCGTTCGTTCTCTCATTTTTGCCTTTTTACTCTCTCTCATCCTCTCTCTTTCTCTCTCTGTTACTGATTATTTCTCTCTTTTTATTTCTCTTTTTTATCTTCTTTTTCTATGTTTTTCCACCACTAAATATGAGAGGACTTATTTTCTGCTAAACAAAATTATCTTTATTATAATTTAATGCATTATTTTTATGTCAGCAGTTTCAATCAATTTAAATCATGTTCATAATTGTGATATTATTAAGGGGTGGAACGGTGTGTTGAATACCTCCATGATCATAGTCTCCTGTCTGTACATAGCCACTGGATACTTCGGCTACATGAGATATGGAGAGGCTGTAGAGGGCAGCATCACTCTTAATCTTCCCGTTCATGAATTGTAAGTTGCTTAGATAGATAGATAGATAGATAGACAGACAGACAGACAGACAGACAGACAGACAGACAGATAGAAAGATAGCTCCAGGATATTGCTGCTACATGCGGTAAGGAGAGGCTGTAGAGGGCAGCATCACTCTTAATCTTCCTGTTCATGAATTGTAAGTTTCGTTAACATATTCAAATATCTTTTTTGTCTGCTTTTAGACTATTTTCTGCTACTTGGCTGTGTTAATATAAGCGACATCATTGGTTTATTTTCAATAACCCAATAGAAAGGTTGCATAAGGTTGATGCGATGGGAGATACAGTTATTTAACCCTTTCTACCTCTAGAAGTTTTACTCCTATGTCTCGTTGATGTACAGACAGACAGACGGACAGATAGACATACAAACATACAAAATATAGACAGATAGATAAATAAAATTGAAGGCAGTATCACTCTATATATGTTCCTTCATTAATTGTAAGTTTCTTTCATGTACAGACGGACAGACATACAAACATACAAAAAAATAGACAGATAGATAAATAAATTTAAGGCAGTATTACTCTTAATATGTCCCTTCTTTTATTGCAAGTTTCGTTTATGTACAGACAGACAGACTGATTGACAGACGGACAGATAGACACTAGACAGACATACAAAAATATAGACAGATAAATAAATTGAAGACAGAATCACTCTTAATATGTCCCTTCATTAATTGTAAGTTTTGTTGATATACAGACAGACAGACAAACAAACAAAAATATAGACAGATAGATAGATAAATTAAAGGCAGTATCACTATTAGTATTTCCCTTTACTAATTGTAAGTTTCGTTGATGTACAAACAGACAGACAGACATACAAATAGATAGACAGATATGAAAATGAATAACAATATATCAATCTATCTTCCATAAAATTATACACAGACCAGGGAAAGGGGAATGCTATTCTGACATAACCCTCTTCCCCTTTTCCTCCCCTTCTTACTCTCCCCCCCCTCTTCAGCTAAATGAAACACTTTAAAAGGTTTCGTGATTTTTTGTAGAATTCATTTTTAGAAAAGCTACCCCTGTAAACAGACATACAGACGGACACAAAGACTGAAATACAAACAAACTTAAATATTTAATTTGTTTTTTTAGTTTGGCGACAGTTGTGAAGCTCTCCATGTCTCTGGCCATTTTCTTCTCCTATGCTTTGCAGTTCTACGTTCCTGTTGACATACTTCTACCATTCATACAGAGAAGGTACGCTACTAATCATGTGCAGGGCGGGAGGGGACATTGGGCTATTTATTACACTAGTCACCCAAAGTTTTATAATTAAATTTTCATTGGCTTAACAACATTGGGGACTTTTATGGATTTATTAGTTGGTTAATTGTAATCTACGGAAGGTGTTATTTTGTGTATCATCATCGGGGATTTTCATCAATTTATTGGCTATTGTCTTATCCCTTTAGATCCCGAGGACAATTATAATATTAAAGTAATAGGATGTCTGTCGGTCTCAGTGTAGCTTAAGATTTTGCTAACCGCTTGACTGATATAGTTTACCTTTACAGTGCAGCTTTTTATAGGTCCAGGGAAGGTTCATAAATATTTTCGGGGTGGTACCGCCCACTTCTAAAAGTAATCTTTTCCTGGAAAAGATATTCTTTGGCTCTGATATATTATTTATTGCAGGGTGTTCCAAGAAAGACAGCTACCAGTTAAATATATATTACTCACTATTCCTTGGTTTTAATTTATTATTTATTGCAGGGTGTCCCAAGAAAGACAACTGCTAGCAGAATATATTCTTTATTCCTTAGTTTTAATATATTATTTATTACAGGGTGTCCCAAGAAAGACAATTACTAGCTGAATATATTCTTCGTTATTCTTTGGTTCTCTTCACATTCGGTTTGGCCGCAGCTATTCCTAAGTTGGATCTGTTTATTTCATTGGTAAGTAGCGAAACTACTTTATAATTTTAGGTAATGTCTGTTCGTCTGTTTGTCACTCAAAGAAATAAATATACTGAACCGGTTTTCTTTAATGGACTTCAATGTCTGTCAGACATTCTATATATTAAAGTAAGAGGATGTCTATCTGTCTATTTTTACTAAAGGATTTTGATAACCGCTAGACCGATATGGTTCTTCTTTACAGCTATTCCTCTTATAGGTCTAGGGGAAAGTTTATAACTAATTTTTGGAGAAGTACCTTCACCCTCCCAAACTAAATTCCTCCCTCCCCACTATAAAACTAAAGTCTTAAGTGGAGGGTAGACAAGAGGGGACAATGAGCTGTTTATTACACTAGTCCCTAAAGTTTTATAATAACCCTATTCTGACAATTTTGGAAACTTTTAATGAACTTTAATTAGTTGGTTTATTAAGTTGAGTGCCCAAACGTTTCAACAACTAATAGTAATCTAAAGAAAGGCTAATTGGCCTTTGTCTTATCCCTTTAGATCCTAGTATTGCAGTATGTTCTAAAATATACATGGACAAGCAATCATTTTTGTCTCAATAATGATAATTATTTGTAGGTTGGTGCGGTCTCGAGTTCAACCCTGGCCCTTATGGCTCCACCTATTATAGATACAGTCACATATTGGGAATCTTCCAAAATGACAAAGTAAGTATAGATAGATAGATAGACAGACAGATTGATAGGTAGACAGCCATCAAGACGGATAGATAGGTTGCCATCAACTTGTGGGGGGGGGGGGGAGAATAAAATATTTTGTAGCCGGGGAAAAAAAATTGAATCTTGTGCAGAATGTACACCCCTGACTTTAGGTCAGATCAGGTTGGTTACTTGGTAGCCCCGCAGTTTGAGGACCCCGCAGAGATTCGACATTGGAAAAAAATTAAATCACCTTTTTTCAATTTATTACAAAGATAATAAGGGAGGGGGGGGGGGGGAATTAAACACCAAATAATAAACACTAAATTGAATTCAGGATAAGGTGAAAAAGCTATCTTAAAATTATTTATTTATTTTCAGAAAACGCATCTTTGTGAATTGTATGTTCTTCCTGCTCGGGTTTGTCGGCTTTCTCACGGGAACTTTCATCAGTGTCGGAAATATCATCAAATACTTCTCTAATCCTCACTAAAAAGTGAAAATTATTATCTACAAAAAGACATTATAAATAAAATTAAATTAAATTTAAAAGGACTTCTAATGATACTTAATTCAATGTTTGTTATATCACATTTTTATCAAATTAGCCAATAGGAAAAGATATTTTTATTTATAAAATAGCACAGTAATAACAAGATATTACACTAGTCTCCAAAGTTTTATAATAACAACTTTGGGGACTTTAGTAAATTTTGATTATTTGCTTCATTAAGTTGAGCGTTCAAACGTTCCAATCATTAATTTTAATCTACAGAAGGGACAATTTTGTGTATTATCATTGGGGGTGTACATCGATTTATCGGCCATTGTCTTATCCCTGATATAAATCTACCTTCATATTGGCGAGCTCGATCGGTTCAGTAGTTCTCGAAGTCTTAAGCTACAGACAAAAACTTCTTTATGTCATAGGGCACTTGTACTAAGTTTGACAATTTCTATGTCTAATTTCCTAGTTCAACGAAGAAAGCAATGTACATAACGGGACAACATTTAGAGTAGCTTCACCACTTAAAGCAATATTTTCAATGGCTTTTGGTTAATTTGATATCAGTAAAATGATAAATAAAAGATAATGTTAATAAAATTACAGAAAATTCTAAGCACCAGTGAAAGGTTTAATAGTCATATATGGTGTCGTATTATAGACAGCTTTCCGCGGAAATTAAAATATAAAAATTAAGATACAAACAAGTGTTGTTAACCCCGAGGGGCCGAAGGCCTGGGCTAACAAAGCTGGTGTTAATTTTATGATATTTATTTCAATACTCGATGAAAATGGTCTGTAATACGATGCTATACATGATTTTTCAGTATGGCTGAGAACCGGCGAATATCAATCGGTTTCGAAGCCATACTGGAAAAAACAAATGACAATCCAAAATGTTATTACAAAAAAACTTTCAGTAAATGCAGATTTAGTTTGTAAATTGTTAGCTGTCTTAAGGGATAAGACAATGGACGATAATTTAATGTACGTACATTCCCAATAATGATTAAGATGACTGCTCGAAAAGTTTGTACTGTACTAGTTTGAAACCAACCGATCACAATTAACTAAAAGTAACCAATGTTTTAGAGCAAACGAATAAGAAAACATGGATACCAGTGTAATTTCCTGTCCAATGTCTTATCCCTACATTCAAAAATGTAATTTTAATATATTTCATCTTTAGTGGAATCATATTGGATGGTTGAAATGTTGAAAAAATTCTTAATTAAATGAATTTAAGATAAATCGATTCCTCTTATTTTTTTCTAAAGATAAAATTCCTTTTCATTCACCTACCCCCAAAGTTTCCTGTAGCGTTTATTTAAAAATTATTTTTTTGAAGAAAGTAGGGGACTGGTACCCAAAGTTGTATAACAAAGTTATCTTATTCGTAGACCTAAAAACTAGGGTACTTTTATTGATTTTAATTGGTTGGTTTAAAACAAGCTGGATCTAAACTTTACAAAGGTTAATTTTATATACAATCATTGGGGATGTATACCAATTTATCGTCCATGGTCTTATCCCTTTAAGATGCATAAGTATTCTGTGTTAAAAGCATTTTATAAAAACATAGTATTTTTGTCTATAATACGATGCATTGAACAACTATGAATTAATTTAACCTTAAGTGCCTAAAACTTATTGATCTGATATAAATAACTGAAATAAAATAAATTTTATTTTTAGTAGGGTTGGGCCGGATATCCGGCCATTTTTAATATCCGGCCGGATACCGGATATTTAAACTATCCAGATTCTGGATATCCAGCTGATTTTTAATGCCGGATATCTGGTAATTTGCCGGATATACGGTTTCCGGCCAAACCCTAATTTTGAGTTTAAGAATTTTAAATAAACTTTTGTTTTTAACTTACTTATCATTAAATGAATGCTTAAATATATGTGATAAAATAAATAAGATTTTATATATTTTTGTACGATGACAAATATTATAAAAGTAATACCTAATAATTGTAAAAAAATTGCTTATATTTATGTACAATAATTAATTATAATTTATAATGAACAATAAATATTTATACATAGGCTTCCGCTGATAATAATATAACACAAATTTTCTACAATACAAAGTATAACGATGTTTGTCTATCTGAAGCCTAAGATCTCGGTAGCCGCTGAACCGATTGTCTTCTACTCTTCATGGTATATACCTACTGGTCCTGTGGTGGTTTTAGGCTATTTTCTTGGGGGATAGGTCACCTCTCCCCCCTAAGAAAAAAAGCAAAAATACCTCTTCTCCGATTTTTTTCATTTTGTCAACTAAAGCAAATAAGTGGGGTGAGGATTCTATATAGGAAAGGACTTCACAATACCTCCTGGGGCTTCGCCCCTAGAGGCTAGGGGTGAAGCAGCTAGTTGAATACATAGTTACAAAAATGACAAAATTAATAAAAGCGAAGCTTTGAAACTGTTGGACAAACGAACATAAACACTTGTCAGAACTGAATAAGCAGAATATAAATTTACAAGTCGAAACAAACCAGTAAGTAAATTTGTTGCAAAACTGCTTAACATACTTACATTTTTAAGACTTTGTTATAGATGTTTTTCTTATAAAAGTGTACCTTGTTGTAATATGAATCCCCTTTTTACCTTCTTCCATTTAGTTACAGCAAAAAATATCCAAATTTTCAGCAATTTCAAATGGAATTAATTTCCTAAATTACGTAATAAAACTATTATTATAAATATGAAATGAAAATATGCTATTATGTTATGTATATATTTTCTAACCATTAATGTGTTCTTATTGGTCCAATTTAAAGATTGTGTATCTAGACTGCATGTATTTATTGGAAGGACATATTACTAATAAAATTATCGTTATCAATTTTTTGTATAATTGATAATTTGATAAACCCAATATTAATGATTGTTTAAATATTATTCAGTCTTCCAAGTGAAAAAACTTGTATTAGTGATTTTTAAAAGCTCCTCTGCCGGTCCGTACGTCCGTCCGTCTGGAAGGGTTAGCTCTTTTCATTAATTTAAGCACGTTAGAATTGTCTTATCGATTTGAAACTTTGCATGATGGTTCCTTTAACAGTTAAGTACAATTTAGAAAGCGTAGCAACTCTTCAATCGCTACGAAAAGTCCGAACCGTTTTTTCTGTAAGTCCTTAATCATTATTCTGTATTGAGCAGTTTTGCAACAAATTTACTTGAAATTTAGTTTAATATATTTATATTCTGGTTATTCAGTTCTGACAGTTCTACAAGAGTTAATGTTCGTTAGTCCTACCATTTCATAGTTTCACGATTTTAAATTAGTTAAATTGATCCTAAATTAGAACTTAAAATTTTTAAATTGCCGTGAGAGTTTCATATTAATTGCTTTTTCTTGCCAAATTTAAGTCATTGTCAATTTTTTAAATTTCGAAAAGGCATCAGTTTTCAAGAAAGCTAGTCTTGTTTATTCTAAGACAGACAGGAGAGGAGTAGGAAAAACCATCATCAAGGTAGGAAAAAGAATAGTTATTTCTTTCATCGTATTATAAACAGCTTTCCGCGGATATAATTGTACATTTTTATTTTCGTAAAAAGCTGGATATAATACGATGCTAGACATAGTTTTTTTTCGTATGGATGAGAACCGGTTTCTATCAACCGGATTCGAATGAATACGAGAATAGTTATTTCTCGTATCGTATTATAAACGGATTTCCACGGGTCTAAAAAAACTGGTTTTAATCTTATGATTGTACATTTCTATATTCGTAGAAAGCTGGATATAATACGACGCTAGACATAGTTTTTTTCGTATGGATGAGAACCGGTTTCTATCCACCGGATTCGAATGAATACGAGAAAAAAATTATTTCGGTTTAAATTAAATTTTCTTTTAGGGGTGTCATTTGCACCTCCAACTGGAGAAATGTGTTATTTGAGGTCTTAGGACAAACGCAGGATTGACAAACGACATAGTGAACACTTAACCTAACCTAACGTAAACCATCTTTTAGGTTTTTTAATGCCTAACCCCTGTGGGGGGGGGGGGGGGCTTATTTTTATATTCAAATGTTAACCTAACCTAACATGTATAGAAATACTTAGTTAACTTCAATATTTTATACAATTCTGCGTTTGTCTACTTTTACGTTTGTCACTCCTGCGTTTGTCCTGGAACCGTAAATCTGTAATGTTTATTAAAACTTTGCTTGTGACTTCGGCTTCTCTATGATAATAAAACAATATTATAACAAGCACAACTCACCCCCCCCCCCCCTTTATTTTTGAAACAAATAAGAAATTAGGGGGTGAGGTTTTTTTTCTTTAAAACCCTGCAGAGCCTTTAACCTAACCTATCCTAAAGTTAAAAAAAACACACACAACCCCCCCCCTCCTCTACCAGTTTATTATCAATTTGTTAAAAAATAAGGGGAGGGTGGGCTTCTGTGCTTTTCAGGGTTCGGAAGCCTCAGCCACCATCAGCCGCGCGGCTTACGCGAAGCCTCAAAATCAGCCGCGCGGCTTTCTCAGCCACCCAATAAGCCTCAGCCTTAGTCGCAGCCGCGCGGCTTAAAGAAAACATAAGCCACTATAAGCCTCAGCCGCATTCAGCCACTGTAAGCCTCAGCCACAAAACTCCAATTCAGCCACATTATGCCTCAGCCGCACTAAGCCTCATTCAGCCAACGCCCCTCTAAGCCTCAGCCGCGCGGCTTATAGTTGGGGAAGCCTCAGCCACACTTAGCCGCGCGGCTTTTAATGATTTGAAGCCACACTCAGCCGCGTGGCTTCAAGAAAGCCGCAGCTGCAAAGTTTTGATACGGCCGCAGCCGCGCGGCTTGATATTTGTAAGCCGCAGCCTAAGTTTTATAATTCAGCCGCAGCTTTGACGCAGCCGCGCGGCTGAGATATTGTAAGCCGCAGCTGCAGGTGCTGAATTAGTACAAGCCTCAGCCGTCAATTCAGCCGCGGGGCTTAATTTTCATTTTATTTTGTCTGTCTGTTGCTTAAGATCTCAGTAACTACTGAACTGACAAGGTTGTCCTCAGAAAATATATATATGGTCATTGGGTGGTTTTGAGCTAATTTTGGGGTGGGGGTCGGGTCAGACATTTCCATCCCCCCCAAAAATTTTTAAAAATGTATTTTTTTTTAAATGTTATATTCTTTTATAAAAATTTTATTTTTTTTTAATTACAACATAGAAACTACCATCTCGAACAGCTACAAAAAGTTTGAACCTGTAACGTAAGAGCTCCAGTGGCGTAATCGGTTAGCGCACGGTTCATCTATACTGTTATGCCGGGGTTATAAGTTCAAGTTTCACCTGGAGCAATACGTTTTTGAACGTTGATACTTATGAATATTATTGAATACTATTTATAGGGTAACTGCCCTACTGATGTTTGCCTAATTTTATTGTTTTTAAAAGATACAAATTTTTGAGAATTTACTTAATATTCACTGTGCATTTGTATTATCTTAAATTTTTATACCAGTACCCATAGATTTTTACTGGTACCCAAAATTTTATACTGGTACCCAAAGTTTTATACTGGTACCCAAAGTTTTATACTGGTACCCAAACTGAGCACCTGTTATGTGCCAAGGCATTCCCTTTATTCTAACTATTAAGTTCGCGCACCTAACCTAGTAGCAGTAAGAATTTATTAATCTTTAGTTATGACGAAGTGCAAAGCCGAGATACGAACCTATCAACTCCCAGACAACAAGCAGATGCGCTACATGTTGAGCCACGGTCAAGGATTTCTATGACACAAACTCAAGGTCCAACAAACCTGGATAACTAAGCATCCCCCAAAATTGTTATAAACCTTCCTGGGACCTATGAGAAGCTACCCTGTTAAGGAGAACACGGTCGGTTCAGTAGTTAGCGAGATCCTGTGGTACAGACAAACAAACAGACATCTTGGTACTTTATTGTGAGAATTTTTTTTGAAATTTAATAAATAGAAACTACTAAATCTCGGTTGGGTTTGAACCTGCAACGTAAAAATTTAGTTATTGATACTTTATTAGTGAGCTATGAGAGACATTGAAAGTTATGAGAAAAAAAGTTAAACATATTTTACTAATTCTAGTATTTGTTAGCATTATATTTTTGTTTTCTATTAAGAATGATCATATTTTCTTATTCTTTGGCTTAACAACTTTGGGGATTTTAGTTGAATTAAATTGGTTAGTTAATTCAGTTGAGTGTCCAAATGTCTCAGCCACTAATTTTAATCAGAAGGGGTTTTTATGTATCACCATTGGTGATGTACCAAAATTTACCAGTCATTGTCTTATCCCTTTAGATCCCATGAACTTAATGTAATAATGTCCATTATAGTTCACTAGCGGCTTCGCCCCTAGCCTCTAGGGGCTTTTTCTACAAGAGGTTTGATCAACCTATTTTTGTGTTATTTAGATTTAAAAAGAAGAAAAAAAAATTTAGGGGGGATGAGTTTTTTTTTTTAAAAAGAGGGCAAGGTTAGTAGACCCCTCTTTTAAAATTTTAATTTTAAAAAGAAAAACAAATTGAGGGGGGGTATTTTTCATTTTTTGGGGGGGTTGGGGGTGTCCCACCCTCCAAGAAAATAGCTAAAAACTATCACAGGACCATTAGGTATATACCCTGAAGAGTAGAGCCCAATCGGTTCAGCGGTTACTGAGATCTTAAGCTTCGGACAATGATTAATGATAATACACGCACGTCCTCTCTCCCATTTTTAAAAAGTTTCCAAAGGCATAATATGATTACCAGTATGACTTTGCAACCGATTAATATCCGGTGGATTAGAACTGGCTCTGAGCCATACTGAAAAAATAGTAATAGTAATAGTTTTTAATGTCATTATTAAATTTAAGAACTAAATATGTTCAGCATTGTAGCACAATGCTTAAACTTTACATTATTTTTTTACTTTTAAAATCATATCCCGAGGATGCTAGATCAAATCAACCTAAACACACAAAATATCATTTTCACTTTCTGAGATTTTGCTGAATAAATGGCGAAAACTGTTTTTTATTATATATTAATTTATATATTAAACAACAGTCACTTAAAATCTTAGAAAAAAGCTATTTTTTAAAATTTGTTTTTGAAGGGGCTAGAACACGCATACACTAGCCAATTAAGGAGAAGTAAAAATTTAAAACACACGCTACCCCTATATAGTCTACAAAGTATAATACAATAACTTAAAAAAAAAATTATTATTTTAAGAACAAATTTAAACTGCGACCATGGCTCAACGTCAACACGTAGCGCATCTGCTTATCATCAGGGAGGTAAAAGGTTCAAATCTTGGCCAGACACTGCTGCCATGCCAGGTATGCAACATGAAAAGTTGAAGTATGAGGAATTCCTTGGTTCATAAGACGGCACAACTCATTACCATGAACAGTTAGGACTTTCAGGCAGGTGGTTCAATAAAAAAGTTGGTTGCTGGACAGGTGTTACTTAAACTAATACAGAAAAAGAAAGATATGGTTCCTCTTAGTTAACCAGGGTTCAACACGTAGCGCAGCTGCTTATCATCAGGGAGGTATTAGGTTCGAATCTTGGCTGGACACTGCATTAAAACTGAAGACGTTAAATGGTTCCTACTGCTGCTATGCCAGGTGTGCAACCTGAGCTGGATCTTTAAATCGTTTATAGGTGCGCTGAACCGGGGCGATTCATTGCAGCGCACCATCAGATTATTAATACCAATCTTTAAATCGAAATGGCATGGGTGATTTACCGCGGCCAGTGGCGCGGTACCGGCGCGCCAGTGGTACCCAGCAAGTACCATTGGCGAACCAAACCGGGGTGAACTGTATTTAAAAAGTAAATATTTTTTAGAATTACTTTAATATTTTATCGCAAAATTAAATTAAATTATGTATTGGTTTATATAAAATACCATACTGACACGGCATTTAATATAAAATACTGTACTGACACAACTTAAGTAATAAAGTTGTACTGGCGCGGATTGATATTTTTTTGAGTCTCGCCAGGGATCTAGCAACACCGCACCGAAAACCTTTTAAAAATCCATGTTTTATACAGTAACTGTGGCGCACCATCAGCGCGCCTCCGGTTCACCTTTGAATCGCCCCGATTCAGTGCACCTCTAAAATGATTTAAAGATCCAGCTCTGAAAAGTTAGAAACCCTCGACCCTGACTCAACATGTAGCGCATCTGCTCGTTGTCTGGGAGTTGATAGGATCGAATCTTAGCTTTGCACTGCGTCATAACTAAAGATGTTAAAATAAGTTCCTACTGCTACTAGGTTAGTTGTGCGATCTTAATAGTTAGAATAAAGGGAATGCCTTGGCACAAAATAGTTGCTCAGTTTGGGTACCAGTATAAAACATTGGGTACCAGTATAAAACTTTTGGTACTAGAATGAAATTTTGGGTACCAGTATAAAATTTTGAGTAACAGTATAAAACTTTAGGTACCAGTATAAAACTTTGGGTACCAGTATAAAACTTTGTGTACCAGTATAAAACTTTAGGTACCAGTATGAAACTTTTAGTACCAGTAAAAAACTTTGTGTACCAGTAAAACCTTTGGGTACCAGTATAAAACTTTGAGTACCAGTATAAAACTTTTGGTACTAATATTAAAGTTTGGGTGACAGTATAAAACTTTGGGTACCAGTATAAAACTTTGGGTAACGGTATAAAACTTTGAATACCAGTATGAAACTTTGGGTACCAGTATAATACTTTGGGTACCAGTGATAAAACTTTGGGTACCAGTATAAAATTTGAGTACCAGTATAAAACTTTGGGTACTAGTATTAAAGTTTGGGTACCAGTAAAAAACTTTGGGTACCGGTAAAAATTTGATTACCAGTATAAAACTTTGGGTACTAGTATTAAAGTTTGGGTGACAGTAAAAAACTTTGGGTACCAGCAAAAAACTTTGTGTAACAGTAAAAAACCTTGGGTACCTGTATAAAACTTTGAGTAACAGTATTAAATTTGGGACAAGTATAAAACTTTGGGTACCAGTATCAAACTTTGGATACCAGTATAAAACTTTGGGTACCAGTATAAAATTTGGGTACCTATTAATATCAAACTACAGCCTCAGCCATAATAAGCTGCGCGGCTTAATTTTCCCATCAGCCACTTCAAGCCGCACTCAGCCGCGTGGCTTTGAATAAGCTGCAGCCGCACCAAGCCGCGCGGCTTTTGGTAAGCCGCAGCCTCAGCCATAAATCTTTCAGTCACTGTAAGCCTCAGCCACAAAATTCCCATTCAGCCACTCTAAGCCTCAGCCCCCCTGATTCTTATTCAGCCGCAGCCGCATTCAGCCGCAGCCACACTCAGCCGCATTAAGCCTCAGCTACCCTCAGCCTCAGCCATTTCCATCACCATAAGCCTCAGCCACAAAATAGTATTCAGCCGCAGCCGCGCGGCTTCCGAACCCTGGTGGTTTTCAATAATTGATTATTTTAGACAAAACAAATACATTTAATTTAGTGATGATTTTGTAGTGTTTAGCGATTTTTATAAAAAAAAAAGATAATTAAATAAATATGAGAGCATATTGAAAGCCCTAGCTGAAACTCATTAAGCGGCTTTATTAGAGGGTGGGCAAAAAAATGCGGTCCTTTTTAAAATTTAAATTGCACGGCTTGTGTTAGTTAGTTAGTTAGTGTGTCAGTTAGGACATTTAACCCCTAGCCCCTAAACTTTGCTCAGCACAGGAATGGTTCTTATATTTCCAAAAACTAGAGCTTATAGCAGGTCTAGCGATATAAAAACTCTTTTCTATTATTAACACAAGCGGCGCAATTTTAATTTTAAAAATGTCCGCATTTTTTTGCACACCCTTTAGATTAAATCTACTATTACAATGTATGGGAAATAAAACCCTAGTAAACTTCGCATACGATGTATTTAAGCCAAATGGAAGATTGCTGATCTGAGTTGTTATTTGTATAAAAGAAAAAAATATTACTTAATTGTGCCAAAAAAAGGGATAAACAACAGGGAAGGGACAATGGGCAATTAATTAAATTGTATGGTTGTGACACTTTAAGGTCGAAAAACCTTATAGTATGAAAAAGTAATTATTACTTAATTGTGCCATTATACAGTATAAAAAAATGAGTATTACTTAAGGGGGGGGGGGGTTTAATGCAACCATCTCGTAATCAGTGAGCAAATGGCACTTAGAATTCGAATTTCGATCTGAAATTTTGCATGAGTAATCCTTGATAGGTCTATTTTCCCTAAATCGAACAAAAAGTTGGAAAAGTAACGGCTGGCGGCTGGCAGCTCAGCCGTTTAGCCGTTTTATGCCTATTTTTAGGGCAAATTCATCATTAATTACGTAGGAATCAACTTTTTAAAACATATTTTTGGTTTAATTCATGTTAAATGATAACAATAACCATTTTTTAAAATTTTTAGTACCAGCTGCTAAATGGCTAGAACTGGCTGAAAACGGCTGGGAGCGGCCAAGAGTATGAAGAGTAGATAGGGCTTGTGACATGTCTAGGGGTAGGTTTTTATGTGTGCTGAGCTCAAAAATGCTACTAAAAATAGTGACGGCTAATCCATATGGCAGCTGGGTAACAGCTGCAGCTCAGCTGCAAGCGGCCAAGAGTAGAATGAGTAGATAGGGCTTGTGACGTGTCTAGGGGTAGGTTTTTATGGGTGCTGAGCTCAAAAATGCTACCAAAAATAGTGGAGGCCCATCCACATGTGCAGCTGGGTAATGGACGCAGCTCAGCTGGGTAACGGCCGCAGCTCAGACGAGATAGGCCAAGAGTAGAATGAGTACATGAGGCATGTGACGTGTCCAGTATTAGGTTTTTATGGGTGCTGAGCTCAAAAATGGTACCAAAAATAGTGGTAGCCCATCCATATGGCAGCTGAGTAACAGCTGCAGCTCAGCTGCGAGTGGCCAAGAGTAAAATGAGTAGATATGGCTTGTGATGCGTCTAGGGGTAGGTTTTCATGGGTGCTGAGCTTAAAAATGCTACCAAAATTAGTGGCAACCCATCCATATGGCAGCTGAGTAACAGCTGCAGCTCAGCTGCGAGTGGCCAAGAGTAGAATGAGTAGATATGGCTTGTGATGTGTCTAGGGGTAGGTTTTCATGGGTGCTGAGCTCAAAAATGGTACCAAAAATAGTGGCGACCCATCCATATTGCAGCTGGGTAACAGCTGCAGCTCAGCTGCGCGCCACCAAGAGTATAATGAGTAGATAGAGCTTGTGACATGTCTCAGGGTAGGTTTTTATGGGTGTTGAGCTCATATATGCTACTAAAAATAGTGGTGACCAATCCATATATGGCAGCTGAGTAACAGCTACAGCTCAGCTAGGAGCAGCCAAGAGTAGAATGAGGAGATAGGGCTTGTGACGTGTCTTAGGGTAGGTTTTTATGAGTGCTGAGCTCAAAAATGCTACCAAAAATAGTGGTGACCCATACATGTGGCAGCTGGGTAACAGTGGCAGCTCAGCTGGGAGCAGCCGAAAGTAGAATAAGTACATAGGGCTTGTGACGTGTCCAGGGGTAGGTATTTATGAGTGCTGAGCTCAAAAATACTACCAATAATAGTGGCGGCTCATCCATATGGCAGCTGGGTAACAGCTACAGCCCACAAGCCCTATATACGCATTCTACTCTTATCCTCTCCCAGCTGAGCTGCAGCCGTTACCCAGCTGCCATATGGATGGGTCGCCACTATTTTTGGGAGCATTTTTGAGCTCAGTACCCATAAAAACTTACCCCAGGACAAGTCACAAGCCCTATGTACTCATTTTACTCTTGGCCGCTCCCATCTGAGCTGCATCTGTTGCTCAGATGCCATATAGATTGGCCGCAACTATTTTTGGTACCATTTTTGAGCTCAGCACCCATTAAAACCTACCTCTAGACACTTCATAAGCCCTATCTACTCATTCTACTCTTGGCCTCTCACAGCTGAGCTGCGGCCGTTACCCAGCTGCCATATGGATGGGCCGCCACTATTTTTGGTACCATTTTTGAGCTCAGCACCCATAAAAACCTACCCCTAGACACGTCATAAGCCCCATTTACTCATTCTACTCTTGACCACTCGCAGCTGAGCAGCAGCTGTTACCCAGCTGCCATATGTATTGGCCGCCACTATTTTTGGTACCATTTTTGAGCTCAGCACCCATAAAAACCTACCCCTAGACACGTCATAAGCCCCATCTACTCATTCTACTCTTGACCACTCACAGCTGAGCAGCAGCTGTCACCCAGCTGCCATATGTATTGGCCGCCACTATTTTTGGTACCATTTTTGAGCTCAGCACCCATAAAAACCTACCCCTAGACACGTCACAAGCCCTATCTACTCATTCTACTCTTGGCCGCTCGCAGCTGAGCAGCAGCTATTACTCAACTGCCACATGGATTGGCCATCACTATCTTTGGTAGTATTTTTGAGCTCAGCAACCATAAAAACCTAACCCTGGACATGTCACATGCCCTATGTACTCCTTCTACTCTTGGCCTCTCCCAGCTGAGCTGCCGCCGTTACTCAGCTGCCACATGGATGGGCCGCCACTATATTTGGTAGCATTTTTGAGCTCAGCACCAATAAAAACCTACCCCTAGACACGTCACAAGCCCTATCTACTCATTCTACTCTTGGCCGCTCGCAGCTGAGCTGCAGCTGTTACCCAGCTGCCATATGGATTGGCTGTCACTATTTTTGGTAGTATTTTTGAGCTCAGCACACATAAAAACCTAACCCTAGACATGTCACAAGCCCTATCTACTCTTCATACTCTTGGCCGCTCCCAGCCGTTTTCAGCCGGTTCTAGCCGTTTAGCAGCTGGTACTAGAAATTTAAAAAATGGTTATTGCTATCATTTAATATGAATTAAACCAAAACTATGTTTTAAAAAGTTGATTCCTAGGTAATTAATGATGAATTTGCCCTAAGTGCCATTTGCTCACTGATTACGAGATGGTTGCATTAAAAACCCCCCCTTATGCCAAAAAATATAGGGATATATAGGGAACAACCTATAGAATGAAAATGAAAGAAAAAAATTACTTAATTGCGCCAACAAATGAAGATCAAAGTGGAAACTTGCATGTGATTTTGATAATTATATTAAAGCCCCGAGAAGTAGAATCAGAAACTTTAGTCCGTTTCAAAATATCTCGTTCCTAGCTCTCAAAAAAGTTCTTAAAGATGGCCAGAATGATGGTTTTCAGTAATTTCTAAGACTAGGAATAAGATATTTTGAAGTGGACAAAAGTTCCTCATTCGACTCCTTGATGCCTTTTCTTGGAGCACCATGAAGCTGATAATTCTGATTCAATAATTTTTTACTTACATTCAAAATTGCTACAAAATTCTATGTCTGGTGTATTATATTTATACAATCATGTGCAAGTTCCAACTTTTGTCTCAGATAAAAATGTCCAAAATTAACCCACCCTAATATAAAGGGATAAACAACCTTTAGCATGAAAAGTAGGTATTACTTAAGTGTGCCAAAAAATAATAAAGGTATAAACAAACTTTAGTATAATTTGTGTTAAAACTAATGGGATATATAACCTATAGTATGTAATAGGAAATAATGATTAATTGTGCCCAAAATTTATTTTTTTACTGTCACAAGAATCATCATACGAAGTTTGAAATTGATAAGACAATTAAAACATGCCAAAATAATAGTTTGCTATCAAAAATATCCTTTGCAGCAGGAGGAGGGTGATTGAAAAAAGGGGTAATTAATTTTTTTGGTGGGGTGGGTGGTAGGGTAATTTTTCCTTTTTCCACCCACCCATTGGATTTACCTGGTTGCTTTGACTTCTTAGTTTTACTCTACAATTGATATGACAAAAGTAACAATAAAAGCTAAATGTTAAAGACATACGGACCATCCCTGATCGTAAAGAATCTTTGCTTTTAAAAACATTTATGGTGTTATAAGTAGGCCTAATTCCAGGGTTCGGAAGCCGCGCCTCAGCCACGCATAAGCCTCAGTTTTAAACCTGATTGTGAGTAGAAAAAGAAATTTCAGAAAGAAGGATTGTCTGCTAAAGAGCAGTTTTAAACATCCAGCTGAATTTTATAGTGATAAAATGAAGATTTCACTAAGGCTTACACGTGGCTTACGCGCGGCTTCCGAACCCTGCCTGATTCTCTAAAGTTAGGATTTAGATGCACACAGATTGGAGTTGGGAATCTATTAGCCAATCTAAGATTGGAAAGCCTCATGCACAGAGGATTGTATTCTATGTTACATATCAAGCTGACCCGCAACTATTATGGAAACTACTTTTTTTAAACATCAACATGTGCTAGAGTTTTGGCAGGTGTTCCTTAATTAATGGCACTCTAATATGAATGAGGAGCATGGATGCGGGAAAGCATGGTTTAAGTTGTGTGATAGGTAGAATCCTAACTTCCTACATATCTCACTGCTTACAACCTAAGGGCCTCTCTGGAAAGGTTGTGTGATAATAATTTGACAAATTGCAACATCATTTGTCAACGAAGTGAAAAGTCAAAATAAGGAATTGTACTCAGTGTTCCCGTCCTGAGCATAGTGCACTAAGCACTACTAAATGGGATACCCTTCACTTTTATTGTAACAGGCCTAATTCAATGATTTAGATTTAAAAAACGATGAAATGTTGAGTTGATTTCTCTTTGCTCTGGTCATCTGTCAACCAATCCAGGTATTTATTATGTACATCTACAGTTACAATAGGATACAAAAAAATTTGCCCGCCACACAAAATTAAAATCAATAGAAGTGAAAGCCTTAGGGTGTAAGACATACATTTAGGAGAAGAGGGTTTGTAATTAAACATACTCAAAAGTCAAACATGCATTTTGTCACTTAATAAAAGTTTTGATTTTTTCAAGTATACAGTCTGATAAATAAATAATATTGTTTGAAGATAAAACTTTATTATGCCTAAAAATATAAGATTTTTAATCATTCTTAACAAACATATACTCTGTTTCTTTTAAAGAAATGGCTACCAGTGAGGACAAAGATAGATTTTTCTCCTTGTGCTATGAGGGGGATGTTGATGAAGTTGCCCAACTGTTGAGACAAGATCCTTCTCTAATCAAACATAAACATCAGGAAAAAGGTAAACATTTATTTTATCATTTTAAGGACAGAAACAGGAAAAACCATTTAAAAGAGTGTAGATAATTTTGAAGTTAGAAAAAATTAATTCATTTATATGCATTTCTTTCTATTATGAATCAAACTGTAATGGAGAACCATGTCTTAAACACTATTTCTTAGATGTCACTGATCTAAAATTAGAGTTATAAATAGATAGATAGATAAGGACAAGATAGATTAATATATATAATTAAATATTGAAAGATATTATTCAGAGACGTGCAAAATAAAAGAAGGTGGAGACAATTCTAAGGTTTCTAACCCCCCCAATAATAAATAGATAGATAGACATAACAATATGGGAAAGGTAAATAAACAATCAAATAGATAGACAGACAGAACAACATATGGAACAAAGAAAGAAGTAGAAGAGAGTATTTAAGATACAGAAATATAAAGACAAAAATGATAACGATTATAATCATATTCAGGTGATACACCAATGATACATGCATCAAGAGGAGGAAACCTCCCTGTGGTACAGTATCTAGTCAAGGAGAAAGGTGCTAATGTTAAAGAAAAAAATAATAGAGGTAAGTTTCAGTATTTTGTATCAGGGAGTAAGGGAGAGACAATAGGCAATTGATTCAATTTTATAGTTGTAACCCTTTAAGGTTGAAAAACCAGATATTTCCAGATAAAAGGAGTGTTTCAAATGGAGCTTTTATTGGAAAATTGTTAAATTTTTGAATTAATATTAGTTCAAAATGTACAATCCTCCAAACAATACTTTACTACAAGCCTTTGATTATTGAGATCAAAAACTTTGATACAATTCATTTCCATAATTGTTATTATTTAATCTTTGGAAAATTAAAGGATCAGGCCATTTTCCTTCCACAACTACTTTTACCCAAATTTTTGTTTTATAGTTATTACAAAGCTTTGCTATGAAAAAAACCTTTAGATTATAAAATTTATTAAAACAGTTACCTCCCTTTAACTTTTAACACAAGTTATTTCTTTTAAAGAAATAAATAAGAGATATCTTTTGACAAAATTTGGTACTAAATAGATATAAAGTTTTGAGTATTAATACATCTTAATGTTAAAGATCTTTAAAGTTCAGAAAACATATCATAGTTTATCTAGTGACTGCGCCCCTAGCATCCAGGACAGAAAAATAGCTTAAAACCATCTTGAGATTTTAATGATAAAAAACTTAATCAACTCAGGACTTCATGAATTTTCCCTAAAATCTCGAAATCAATAGGATCATTAATTACTACAGAAAAATATTATCCTACAGACAAAAAAACTTTCTACTTTACATTATAGGATATTAGCACAACTACTATTGTATCGGAAAGGAAGTGTTCGTGTGTGCACTAAGTAAAAATTTCTGATCATGGAAAGAAAACGAAGTTGCTGGTTTTATCATATTTTCACAGTAGCTTTTGCAGGGTTAGAAAATATGCCCAGGGGCTAAAAATAGGAGAAAGGCTACTGTGAAAAAATGACGAAACCGGAATCTTCGTTTTCTTTCCATGATCCAAAATTTCTATACCCATTAATCCTTACTCCAATAAATCAGCGACGACAACATTTTCTTCAGTGATACCTCCCAGAGTGCGGCATTCATAGTGAGATGAGTTGGTTTTTCTCCATCGTGAGCGTTTTTCCTTTGTTGATCGGAGAATGCTTGGGACAAATGTTTTGTGCCATGGAAAGTGTATTTGAATGTTAGGACCCAGCTATAAGCATAGTTGCCAGATATTTTTTAGATCAAAGTGTACAAAAAATGTGTACATTGGGCCTTTGATGTGTACATTTGTGGGGGAGGGGAAGGAAAAGGGGAAGGGGAAAAGAGAAAAGGGGAGAGGGGTGAGGGGGGCATACATTACTTATAAAAGTCCATTTTCCTAAAGTTAAAAATGCATACATTACGCACAAAATGCGTACATCTGGCACCGCTGGCTATAAGTCTGTTCTGCTTGCATAAGCACATTGTCTCTTTTGTTTTGTTTAATGAAAAGACCAATTGCACCTATGTAACATGTTGATTTTGATGTATTACGCTTCAGAATAATACTTGTATTCGTTCAAACCATTTATGATCCTATTATGCTTGTTTGATCTGATTACTGTATTTATATGTATTATTTTATCTAATGTATTTTATATTTCTTTTAGATGCACAGTTTTCATCTTGTACTAAAAGATTTATAAACTTCTGTGTTATCCATCCTCATTGGACAGCAAGTATTGGGTTGATTGTCTATCAGCAATTTGACTGAATGTAAAGATCTTGAGTTAAGTCACAGTGATACAACTATATAAGAATAAGCAAAGCATGTTATAAATAAGAATTATAGTATTGTTAACTAATTGTACCTAACTGTTGTAGGAATCACAAACCAAAGTTTGAAAGGAGCCAACCATTACGGATGTACAGATGAGCAGGACCTAATTTTAGGAAAGCTTTGCTCATAACAACTAATATTCTTAATATAATTTATTTCCACAACACATTAATCCAGAGAAATATTAAACAAGAATTAGATAAAACAAATGTATTAAAATGATTCATTTTAAAAAAGATAAATTATTTTCAAAATCAAAATTTCCTGTCAGTTTGTTTATTGTTTATCTTTTTGTTATCGTACTAGTTTGTATAAGAATGCAGCGAGATTACGTGTGATGTTGTTCATATATGGTACCCAAAGTGGTTTAGAAACTGATAAGTTCAAGCACATTCCCTTAAGGGCCAGTACCTAAAGTCTGAGACTCCTAAAAATTTAACATTTGATCCATTGTCCTCTCCATTACTCCCTGATTCAGTATAATCTTTAGATATATTACCAATTAATTCTAGAAGAGAAATAGATACATTGATAGATAGAAAGTTGGATAAAGAATGGATAGACAAATAAATATTGAAACACAAATAATTATAGTTAAATATAGGTGCTACAGCATTGTTAATAGCCTCACAAGAAGGACACCTCCATGTGGTACAGTATTTAGTGGAGGAGAAAGGTGCTGATATTAAGAAAAGAACTGATGATGGTAAGTTTTTTTTTATTAGTGGTATAAGTATATTTACTTACTTAAATATAGATGAATGTTGGATAAAGAAGAGATAGACTTATAAATATTCAGACACAAATAATTATTATAATTGTATTCAGGTCTTACAGCATTGTTAATAGCCTCACAAGAAGGACACCTCCCTGTGGTACAGTATTTTGTAGAGGAGAAAGGTGCTGATATTATGGAAAGAGATGATCTTGGTAAGTTTTATCATTGGTAGTACTTTTAGAAATATTAAGTAATGAATTATATGTAGATATATTTATAGTTTATTTGTTTAGTATTATCTTTAGGTATATTAAATAATAAATTTTAGATAGATAGAAAGATGGATAAAACATAGACAGATAAATATTGACACACAAATGATAATGAAAATAATTATATTCAAGTTCTACATCATTGTTAATAGCCTCACAGTTTGGCCACCTCCCTGTGGTACAGTATTTAGTAAAGGAGAAAGGGGCTGATATTATTAAAAGAGATTATCTTGGTTTTATTATGAAGTAGTATCTTCAAATAAAATGACTTCCAAATTATAAATAGATTGATAGCAATATGGATAAAGAATGGATAGACAAATAAATATTGAAACACAAATAATAATAATTATATTCAGGTAATACAGCATTGTTACTATCCTCAGCATATGGACACCTCCCTGTGGTACAGTATCTTGTAGAGAAGAAAGGTGCTGATATTAAGGAAAGAAGTAATCATGGTAAGGTTTATTATTTAGTAGTATCTTTAGATATATTTATAGTTTATTTGTTTAGTATTATTTTTAGGTATATTAAATTATAGATTTTAGATAAATAGAAAGATGGATAAAACATAGACAGATAAATATTGACACACAAATAATAATGGAAATAATCTTATTCAGGTTCTACAGCATTGTTAATAGCCTCACAGTTTGGCCACCTCCCTTATTTAGTATTTAGTAAAGGAGAAAGGGGCTGATATTAATGAAAGAGATAATCTTGGTTTTATTATGAAGTAGTATCTTCAAATAATATAACTTTCAAATTATAAATAGATTGATAGCAATATGGATAAAGAATGGATAGACAAATTAATATTGAAACACAAATAATAATAATTATATTCAGGTGTTACAG
Source organism: Acartia tonsa (assembly GCF_053477335.1). Lineage (NCBI taxonomy): Eukaryota > Metazoa > Arthropoda > Copepoda > Calanoida > Acartiidae > Acartia > Acartia tonsa. The sequence continues at coordinate 46,857,778 of NC_137271.1, forward strand.
CATTGTTACAAGCCTCAGCATATGGACACCTCCCTGTGGTACAGTATCTTGTAGAGGAGAAAGGTGCTGATATAAAAGAAAGAAATAATTTTGGTAAGTTTTATTATTAAGTAGTATCATTAGATATATTATAAGTTATAAACTATAGACAGATAAATGAATAGATAGATTCAGGCATATGCTGGGTAGAAATTTAATAAAAAATAATATGAAGGTGTTAATTACCATTAAAATATTGATATTTAGGGACGTGTGAAATTGACTGGAAATTTTAATATTTTGGCCGAATAAAAATATTAAAAAATCAGGTCAGGATTTTATTGCCCTAGACATCCTATTTTTTTAATTTCTAACCCTTTATTACTAATCTCCAAACTTCTCATGAACTTTATGATTTTACAAGTTTATTAAAACTAATTAAATGCTAATCAGAGCAATAAAAATCCGAGTATATATTTACCATTTAAAAACACCAAATCTCTCCAAGATATATATTATTCAAGTTTTATACAAGTTTGGGTATCATTATAATTATTCAAATTTGGGTACTTTATTTCTTAATATCTGCGGAAAACTGTTTGTAATAAAATGCAATATTAGAATATTACATAAAAGTGAAACTCCATCCCCCCTTTTAGCACACTATTAGTTTTTAACATCTAGGCATATCTTAATATAATTCTATTTAGTTTTAATTTAACCTTTTTCCTGTTATAATTTTTTTGTTTCAAATTTAAAATCCACGGAAAAATGTCTATAATATGATGCGATAAATAACTAGTTAATTAAAGTCAACGAAACCGCTAGTAATTATCTAAATTACTATCTATTTAAATATCCGCGGAAAACTGTCTGTAATACATAGGGAGGGAGGAGAAATTGAGCTGTTAATTACATTAGTATCCAAAGTTACTTCCATAATATGAAAGGATGACAACATCCATAAAAGCGAAATGGTAGTACAATCAAACATTAACATAAATGTATATGTATAAACAAAAAGTATTACATAGTTGCTACTCTTTCTAAATCTAAATAATACTAGCATGCATGAATTAATGGAGCACAGACGGACAAATTATAGAAAAGCTTCGTTTAGACAAACGTTTAAACAGTATATAGCCCCTACCCCCTTCCCCTGATGTATGATATATAATGTCTACCTATGAGAACTTTTAAAAAGCGAAGTTTTTCTATAATTAGAGTCGGTCCGTCCGTACCTCCGTCCGTCACAAACAGATAGCTTTTTTAGTTAATTTAGGCATGTTAGAATTGTCCTATCGATTTCAAACTTCAATTCTTCAGACAACAAAGTATAATGTTTCAAGCAAAGCAACTTTATAATCAACTTCTAAAAATGTAAGTATGTCCAAAACATTATCCTGTATCAAGCAGTTTTTCAACAAATTTACACTTTTGCTTCAACTTGTATATTGTGATTATTCAGTTCTGACACTATACAAGTGTTAATGTTCGTTTGTCCTACAGTTTCAGTGCTTCGCTTTTATGGATGTTGTCATCCTTGTTATTAAAGTATTAGTATTGGGTTATTTATGGCCCTCCCTCAAAACTTTTATTAATAAATGGAATAATGAATAACCCCCCCCCCCCCTTAATCCTGTAAATGTATGTACGTGCTCAATTTTTAACCTCATTTCCTGTACTTTGGTTAAAATGTTTTTTTGGGAGGGTGGGGGGGGGGGGGAAGGCGGATGATGTGAATCATCATTGGGCCGGTATATGTAGTTCACTTAAATATTTGGAAAAATTTATAGATTTTTCTACCATTAACACAAGCCGCAAAATTTCAATATCAACCTTAAGTCGTAACCCCCCCTCTCCCACCTAATCCATCGGCATCCTTTTTCTGTATCATTTCATATCTTAAACATTCTTTCTCAGAGAAATTTTGAGTTTCTTGTCTTTAAAAGCGAAGCTTTTCTATAATAAGAGTCGGTCCGAAAAATCAGATCATCGGTTAATTAGATCACAGAAAAATGTAACTAAAAATTCAAAATTCCATATTTATCAAATTTTTTCGTTATAAGTTTTATTTGCTGTAGCTTAAATAATATGATGAATGATGTGGGTGAGGTAGGTTTATATCAACAAGGATGACAATATCCGTTAAAGCGAAACATTAACATAAATGTATAAGTATAATCAAATTATAAGTAAGTATTGCTATGCTTTCTAATTCTATAAATTCTATACAATACTAACATATTTATGATGGACAGACTGACGTCTATAACCAACACAAATTATAAAAAGGCTTCGTTTATTAAAGAGGGGAGGGGAATTTATTTATTATTTCCTAATTTCCATATGTCTAGTGTTGTTATTCTTGGGGGGGGGGGGGGGGGGTTCATATATCGGGCAACCTTTCTCAAATAGGGGAAAGGGGGAGTATATTGTCAAAGCTAAAGCCATATAGAATTTCATATCGGTCAACCCTTCTTAAATAGGGGAGGGGGGGAGTATATTGTCCAAGCTAAAGCCATATAGAATTTCCATCGTATTACAGACAGTAATTTTTCAAGTCTCTTTACCCAGTGGCCCCGTCCCCCCTTTTTTAGACTCCTAGACTTATGTGATTAATCAACTTTGGAACTGAGAGGAATGTTTTATCTTTCAAAATTATCAGGCAGCTTTGTTGATATGAGTTTCAGCATAACAGAATGATGAACACTCTCCAATCAAGATAAACAAAATTAACCTTCATCAATTAAAAAAAATAAAAGAACGTGATTTAAAGCACTGGGTACTGTTATAATTTACAGTCCAATGTCCCCTTCCTCACAAGGTAAATACATGGTCCGATATGGATAAACTTTAATTACTATCATGTACTTGGTGACCATTCCCTTCCACATTTCATTTACATTTTTACGTGCATATTATGGCAGGAGGAAAATAGTCGTTAATTTAGGTTGCTTTAATGGACATCATTGACATCGTTTACCTAGTAGAAGGGGATTGGGCAGGTTAAAGGGGCTAGATAGGGGCATCGTTATATTAGACAGCTACAAGTTTCACTTCATTAGAGTACAGGATAATCTTGCGTAAGATCTAAGTAATAATAAATCCAATTAGTATAAACTACAAATTTCTTAAAATTGAAAAAACAGCATGTCTTGAATCAATTTGCTATTGTGTCTTTTTGCGAATATAAAACAGCAAGTGAACGTGATTATATACAGAGGTGAATGCACACTCATTTATACTATAACATTTCAAATCAAGTCTAAAATCAAAGAACCCCAACACTAATAAAATAGGCGAAAACCAGTGTTATTATTTTATAAAGGCAGAACTCAATCAGTCTAATGGGTACTCAGAGATTTAGCTTGATAAAGACCCTAAAAATGACTAAACTAAAATTCATAAAATATTTTAATACGTATGGATGTTGTTGTCAGTAATATGTTAGTATGTATGGACTCAATTGTATATAAACTTCGCTTCGCTTTTATGGATGTTGTAATTCTTGTTTTAAAACTTTTATTCAAGAGATAAGACAATGCACGATAAATTGATGTATTAATAATTATCGCATCGTATTTAAAGACAATGGAAGATAAGTTGATGTATATACCCAATGATCTATTATTACATACATCTAACAGTGAGAGTTTTAGATTAAAAAAGGTAAAAATGATAAAAGTAATTCTACTATGTATTGGCATGTATTGATGTTCAGATTTCGTGATTATTATTCAAAATATTTATTAATTTGGTGTTTTACCTAGAGGTCATAAAAAATCTGTGAGGTTGTAAAATTTCCCCCTTCCCCCCACGTAACAAAAACTGGCCAACCCAAGAAATTCATAAATTTGTTTATTATTTTATTGCCTTTACTGACCACAAAAATGAATATTTTTATTCCAATATTAATATTGAAAATATAAACCCTTCCTCCCTGAACAAAATTATAAATTTAGGTGTTAATTAATACTTCCTTTGTGAACGAAAAATTTAATATTTAAACCCATTAGATATATTGATATTTGAGTCCAAATATGGACTGACCACAAAATTTTTCAATTTTTTAAAATCTAATGCTACCTAGCCTATGCCTGGATAGATTTAGAGATAGTAATATGACAAATAATATTGAAACACAAATAATAATAATTATATTCAGGTGTTACAGCATTGTTAATAGCCTCAGCACATGGACACCTCCCTGTGGTACAGTATCTTGTAGAGGAGAAAGGTGCTGATATTAAGGAAAAAAATATTGATGGTAAGTTTTATTATTTAGTAGTATCTTTTATTGTCTAGATATTTATATACATATCTAATAATGGAACAGATAGATATAGAGAAAGAAACTAGTCGAATCACCTCCACCATATAAGGGCTTCATCTCCCCCCCCCCTTTCCATATGAAAATTTTGTAATTGATTAATATTTAGAAAGATGGATAAGGAATAGATAGACATATAAATATTCAGAAACAAATGATAATGATTACAATTACATTCAGGTGTTACAGCATTGTTACAAGCCTCAGCATATGGACACCTCCCTGTGGTACAGTATCTTGTAGAGGAGAAAGGTGCTGATATTAAGGAAAGAAGTAATAGTGGTAAGTTTTATCATTGGTAGTATCTTTAGATATATTAAGTTATGAATTATATGTAGATATATTTATAGTTTATTTGTTTAGTATTATCTTTAGATATATTAAATTATAGATTTTAGATAGATAGAAAGATGGATAAAACATAGACAGATAAATATTGACACACAAATGATAATGGAAATGATTATATTAAAGTTCTACAGCATTGTTAATAGCCTCACAGTTTGGCCACCTCCCTGTGGTACAGTATTTAGTAAAGGAGAAAGGGGCTGATATTATTAAAAGAGATTATCTTGGTTTTATTATGAAGTAGTATCTTCAAATAAAATGACTTCCAAATTATAAATAGATTGATAGCAATATGGATAAAGAATGGATAGACAAATAAATATTGAAACACAAATAATAATAATTATATTCAGGTAATACAGCATTGTTACTATCCTCAGCATATGGACACCTCCCTGTGGTACAGTATCTTGTAGAGGAGAAAGGTGCTGATATTAAGGAAAGAAGTAATCATGGTAAGGTTTATTATTTAGTAGTATCTTTAGATATATTTATAGTTTATTTGTTTAGTATTATTTTTAGGTATATTAAATTATAGATTTTAGATAAATAGAAAGATGGATAAAACATAGACAGATAAATATTGACACACAAATAATAATGGAAATAATCTTATTCAGGTTCTACAGCATTGTTAATAGCCTCACAGTTTGGTCACCTCCCTTATTTAGTATTTAGTAAAGGAGAAAGGGGCTGATATTAATGAAAGAGATAATCTTGGTTTTATTATGAAGTAGTATCTTCAAATAATATAACTTTCAAATTATAAATAGATTGATAGCAATATGGATAAAGAATGGATAGACAAATTAATATTGAAACACAAATAATAATAATTATATTCAGGTAGTACAGCATTGTTACAAGCCTCAGCATATGGACACCTCCCTGTGGTACAGTATCTTGTAGAGGAGAAAGGTGCTGATATTAAAGAAAGAAATAATTTTGGTAAGTTTTATTATTAAGTAGTATCATTAGATATATTATAAGTTATAAACTATAGACAGATAAATGAATAGATAGATTTAGAGATAGTAATATGACATATAATATTGAAACACAAATAATAATAATTATATTCAGGTTATACAGCATTGTTAATAGCCTCAGCACATGGACACCTCCCTGTGGTACAGTATCTTGTAGAGGAGAAAGGTGCTGATATTAAGGAAAAAAATATTGATGGTAAGTTTTATTATTTAGTAGTATCTTTTATTGTCTAGATATTTATATACATATCTAATAATGGAACAGATAGATATAGAGAAAGAAACTAGTCGAATCACCTCCACCATATAAGGGCTTCATCTCCCCCCCCCCTTTCCATATGAAAATTTTGTAATTGATTAATAGTTTGAAAGATGGATAAGGAATATATAGACATATAAATATTCAGACACAAATGATAATGATTACAATTACATTCAGGTACTACAGCATTGTTAGTAGCCTCATACACTGGACACCTCCCTGTGGTACAGTATTTAGTGGAAGAGAAAGGGGCTGATATTAAGGAAAGAGATAATGAAGGTAACTTTTTTTTTATGTTGCAGTATATATTTGTATATTAAAGGAACCCTGCAAGAAATATACCACTTTAATTACTGAAAGGATGCCACGAGTAGACCCAATTCCCAAAATTTGAAGCCTCCAGCTCCAATAACAAAAAAGTTATAGACATTTCAAAATTATATTCATGTACACTGAAAATTTTGAAAGTATTGTAGCGTGAGAATACCTGCCTTTAGGATTTTCAGCCATTCAGAAGTTTGAGTCTGTTCTCAGTCCGCTGAACAACCAATCACAGCTGAGCATCTGTATTACTTACTTTAGTTTCATTTTTTCCTGCTTTAATACAATGTACCTAATGTAAATCCATTATGAGGAATCAAAATCTTTAAAAAGATTATTATACTAAAATAATCTTTTTGAAATGTCTGTACTTTTTGTTATTAAAGCTGGAGGTTTGAAATTTTGGGTATTGGGTCTACTCGTGGCAGGCTTTCAGCAGTTAAAGCGGTGTATTTCTTAAAGGGTTTCTTTAAGTTATGAATCATAGATAGATAGATGGATGGAAAATAGATAGACAGATAAATAAGGAAACACAAAAGACAATTATTATAATTATATTCAAGTGTTACAGCATTGTTAGTAGCTGAAAGGGGTGGAGGTTTTAACAACCCCCTGAATTTTATATATTGGAAAGGCATGCCTTACCCTTTTTAAATTTATTAATTGTTTACACCCCCTTAATAAGTCATATGCATGCCAATTGTTGATTCCATGTTTGTCTATGTTTGTCTGTCTGATCTGTAGAGCTATGCCTTTTTTATTAAAAACAAGGATAACATGATCCAAGAAATCAACATTTCATAAATTTATTTCAAAATTATGGCAAAATCATTTTAAAAATAAAAATGCGGATAGATATTATGTAAGGATTATATAGTTGGAATGCTTTCTAAATGGTACCTAAGTATTTTCAGATATAATTTAGAAATGTTTTCAATATGACTAAACATTTAATATCCTAAAAATGACAAAAATTTGAAAGCAAAGTTATGATTAATAATGTTTCATATAACTTAAGGAATCACTGCAGTGTGTTATGCATCTTACAGGGATCTTCATGCTAAGTGTTTGGAATATTTGATCTTCTATGGAGGAGACTCAGATCAGCTAATTAATCCAGGTTAACTTATTTTGTACTGTGTTTACCTATTAGGAATTTTTCAGCTGCTGAGGGGGGAGTTTTTTGTTTGTTACTTTAGGTTTGGTTATACTGGGTTCCCTTGAAGGGTTGCACTACATGTACAGGGCTTGCAAGATTAGGGTTAAAGTAGAGAAATACCCCCCCCCCCCATTTCTTTAGATTTAATTTTAAAATAAGGTTGGGGGTTAAGTGCAGTCAATTTTCACTAAAACCAATAAAATTTTTGAATATAAGTGCAGTTGTAACCTTTTATAATATAGATAAGGATTTTGATTGCCTTTTATCTGAAAAGTGTATTTTCTCCATAGGAACCGTCTAAAAACATTGGGTTTTTAAAACTAATAATTTTTGTAATAAGTTGTACTAAAACAGTAGCTTTTAGTCTTATTAGAATACAGATGACAAAAAACTGCAACAATTCTACGTTTAAAGACATAAAACAGGAAAAAGTATTTGAATTATGAATTATTATTTAGCTATCTTTTATAAAGTAACTACAATATCATTCAAAGGAAAAAAAATATTGACTGCACTTATAGGGGGTATCAGTGCACTGAAAGTTTTTTCTCTAAAGGTTACAATGAATAATTTATCAAATCTAAAATCGTGCCTAATGATAGATTACAGTAATGACTTTATGAAAATATATATTTGTTTAGAAAATTATATACAGTTATTGAATGAAATGGAAATTCCAACACTACTTGAAAGGCCACCAACCTCCAAAGAAGCCTTAAAGTCTTATCTGGCTACTCATTTAAGTTTGTCAACAAAATATACAAGAAATGAGAAATTGAAATTCTTTCTTCATTATATGGAGGTGGCTACAAGTCAAAAAATATTGAATAAAAAAGATGTTTATGACATTTTTCACATCAGAATAGTTGGACATGCAATTTTAGACACAATTATAATGGACAATGCAATTAAGAACAATGACCAGGAGTCTGCTACTGAAATAATGAAGTTTGAAAATGAAGTTCATGGTAAAAATAAGTTATCTCTCCTACAATGTACCAGAATAAATCTGGTTAATGAAGATTTGAAACAATGGAATGTTAGGCAAATAAATAAGGAAGTTGATAATGACTGTTTGGGAAAGATAGGTATTAATAAAAAGAGAAAGCTGTGGATTTGTTTGTCAATTTTTGTTAGTACTGTGTTCCTGTCCATGCTACCATATACAATGGACCAGGAAAGACAAATTTTAAAAAAACTCATATTTGCTCTTATTATTGATCAATTATTAAAATGTGGATAAAATTTGACATAAAATAATATCAAAATCCCTCAATGAATGTTAGAAATATATGTAGTTACAAAAGGACAATTATAATCATGAATAATGCATCAAAGAAAAGACAGTAATTAAACAAACTGCTCACTAAATAATCAAAAAAGTAAAAACAAGCATCTTTTCTCAAAATATTTTTTATTAGACAGTCTTATGATTTAAGTTTTTAGAGACTACTTTGTGGTAATGTGAATATTTACAGAAAAGCGTAGCACAGACATACTGACAGACCAAGGGATTATAGACTAGATTTGCAATATTCAGCAAAATCTATGAAAAAAAACAGTCTTCTATCTATGATCACTAGTTTAAGGTAACATTTCTTCAATGGAAATTTGATGTCCTAAAGAGCATTAGAGATTAACACAGATCAAATGAGTTGTAGAAAAGGGGCTCATGGATAAACGTAATACTATTGATGGAAAGACAGACCAAGTAAATTGGATGCTCTTTGTTATAAGTAAAAATTCAGCTTCAATTTAGGGGGAAACTTATATATACTCCTAAATAATTAAGCCAGACTGACAGATAAACAAACAGATGAATAAAACTTTTTGCTTCTAACATATTTTTTGAAAATTTGTTTTCTAAGGTATCTGATATGAAGTTAATGGTAGATTATACATCAAAAAATGTCAATGAAACATGGTATGAAATGAACCTGCAAAACAATACAGCCTGTACAATTGATGATGCAATTAATTTGACTAAACAATATGCCTTGGCGGGAAATATAATGTTATTGGTACTTCTTTCAAATCTTTGTTCTTACATTGTTGGAGTAATCATTAGTAATCCAACCTGGGTAGATCAAATAGTGGATAAATATAACAAAGATATAGTAAAGTATCGTGATATTGACAACAGGAAAAGGGAAAGTATGCTTACATCTGCTGAAGAAAACAAGAAATATGATGAACTCAAACCCAAACTTCCTGAAATCAAAAGAAAGATGATATTTTTCAAAGAGTTCAGAAATTTTACAAAATTATTATGGCCGTTCTTGATTGTATTGCCTCATGAATTCTTGACAGGTATTGAGTGGTGTATATTTTCTATAATTCCCCACACTTTGTAAAAAAAATATAGCCAAACAAATACATTCATGAAAATGGAGGGTCATTACATGTCCTTCTCTTTAAAGATACTATACTAGGTAACAAAGGTTAAGTATTTAACAGCAGAATTTCGTAATTTCCAAAAAAAGAATTACTTAGTTCTTTATAATAATAAAAATTTTGCTAAATTTGTTATAAAAAGTGCTATAAAACTTCAATTTTAAAGTTGGTACCTACAGTATTCACAAAATTCATGAATAAAATCATCTGTTAAACAAACTTTTAAATATTTTGGCATTTCTCTTATCACAGATTAGGTTATTAAAATTCCTAATTAAAATAGTCATAATTATAAATAGTTATTCTTTATCAAATTTTCAAAAATTGCTTTGTGCTCACTTTAAAAATGTTTCAATACTCATAATTTATGCTAGGGACAAAACTACAGACTAAACTAACTTAAATAAAATTTCTGACTGAAAAAGAATTTTAAAAAATTGAGATTTAGAATGCGACCACAAGACATAAGCAAAGACCACATTCAAGTTCACTCAACTTATTATCTCAGTTCCTATTAGTGCTAGAGGGCTAATTTTTTTGTGCATTTCCCCAGTTTGATAATGAATTTCCGACTATAAGTCGGGCAAAGTCATATTTCGCTTCCTTACCCTTTAATTACCAACCTTTTACCAACAACCAGACCTACAATTGTATAGCTATTTGTAAATGATAGTTAAAAATTTATTGAATCAAAACTATGGCTTCATGGTGCTCCCAGAAAGAGCCTTGGCGAGTAGAATCAGGAACTTTTGTCTGTTTCAAAATATCTCGTTCCTAGCCTTAGAAATTACTAAATAACATGATTTTTAAAGGTTTATTGAGAATTGTCCAATTTGTAGAGATTTTGAGATTTTCTCAGGCTAGGAACGAGATTTTTTGGAACAGTAAAAAGTTCCTGATCTACTCCTCAATGCCTTTCCTGGGAGCAACATGAAGCCATAGTTCTGATTCAGTAAATTTTTGACACTCATTCACAAATAGCTATACAATTGTATGTCTGGTCATCAGCAGTTTTTAAATCATCCAGAGGTGAATTATACTCATGAAAATCATTTGCTGATTCCTGATTTGGTCTCAGAAAAAAAATGTCCAAATCAACCCACCCTAATATATGCTGATTGAAAACTTTAATAAATTTAATAAAAAGTAAAACATTTAGGAACATATACACCAATTTAAAGGCACATCTGACAACCCAATTAAGTACAGCAAAGGAAAAGGTATGTCAAACAACCTATGGCTTGGAGTCAAGTTTGTAGAAACATCAGTAGAAAATGTTCTACAGCTTGTACTGATGACATGGTTACTTATTCCATACTTAGCCTGTGCACCATCTAAAAAGTTGAATGAACTGGTTTATGAAGGACTAATGGGGCTCTTAGATATTCTCTCTTTCAATTACATTGATCCTGGGAACTTTGCAGTCAAGTGTGGAAAGATTGTATTTGCTGTCATCTCCATAGCTGTTGGTTGTTCACTCTTGAGACTAAAAAAACCAGGCTTGAATGTTAGCAGAAAGATAAAGTCATTTCTTGTATTGTTTCCTGGTGCTCTGTGTCAAGTTGTTGCAAGGCTGCTTTCACTGTGGACCCTGATGCTTATGGAACAAAGTGGAATGCTGAAATACACTTTATTTCTAGTGATCCACACAACCCTTTGCCTGTTGATAAAAATATTGTTTGAATTAAGAGCTAAAGATCTGAAAAAGTTGAAAGTCCTGTTGATGGTATTCATAAGCTGTATATCTTCTACATTTGTACAGAATAATATCCACCACAACTCTTCAACACAAATCAATTGCCCAAAATATGATATAATCAGTAGATGTTTATTTCTGTTGGTGATATTTATTGAAAACATTAGCCTTTCACTTATGCCATTTATGTATCCACATCTTTACAACAACATGTCAGAACCCTATTTGAGAATCAATGTAGTTGTTGTTAGCTGTCTATGGATATTCAGTATATTCACAGAGGTAATCAATTAATTCTTTAATTAAAAGTAGTAAGGTATTGTTTTGTTTGCAACAAAAGTTCTCTAAGGTGGGTCATTGGGATTGTGGTTTGACGCATGACATCAGATGGTTTTGAAAATACTAAAATTTTTAAGCTCAGAGCACAGTTCACTCAAAGCGACAGTAAGAGAAAAAAAATTTCCCAGACATAAGGCCAACTGTTTCTAAAATGTCCCAATGAACATATAAATTTAGTATAAAAGACTTGAAATCTTAAACTAGGCCTTTCTGAGAAAATTAGATTTGAAAATTTCAAGTTCAATTTTCACCCCCTAGGAGTTACCGCATAATCATGACAAGAAAAGCAAAGATTATTTATTTAAAATTTTGAACAACTTTGCTTTTATGAAGTCTTTCATAAAACCTCTCTATATATGATTTATTTAAGGCTGAATTTCCGTGACCTTAGCAAAGCAACTGAAAAAAATGGCCATTAATTAACTCCCTTCAGGAATAGTTTTATGAAGAACTTTATAAAAGCAAACTTATTCAAAATTTTAAATAAATAATCTTTGCTTTTCTTGCCATGATTTGGCGGTAACTCGTAGGGGATGAAAAATGAACTTAAAATTTTCAAATCTAATTTTCTCAAAAAGGCCTCATTTTAAGATTTTCGTTTTTCCACTAAATTTATATGTTCATAGGGACATTTTAGAAACAGTTGGCCTTATGTCTGGGAAATTTTTTTTCTCTTACTGTCGCTTCGAGTGAACTGTGAGAGAGGCTAGTTCACCCCTGCTCCTGCAATAAACAGGAACCTCAAGCCACTAGTCAGGCTTCAGGATTAATTTTCATAAAATCTGAAATTTCTAAATTGATGGCACTTTACATCTTTCATGCCTTACTTGCCCAGAGATGGCAAGCTATTGTTCTACATTAAAAGGACAAATCACCATAGTGGAAGTGGTGGTTTGAATCCTGGCCCAAACCAATTTATAATTAAATAGATTAAAATTGTACCTGCTTCTGAGACAAAAACATTAAAAACTTTTTATCATGCATGACAATGGTCATGCAATAAATCCCCAGAGGTATTAATAATGAATATTGCAAAAACTTTAATTATTAGTTCGTGTACTACAAGTATTGTCATGTTTGGAGACAAATCTTGGGAGTACAGAAACTTGAAGAGGGAAAATATACCTTTCATACAAGGTAACATTGATGATTCCCTCCTACCTCCTAACAGAAGTAAGGAAAGCAAAAGTATGCATAAATCTGAGGTGGTTTCTTAAAAAAACTTTTTGGCTTACTACCTCACTAAAATCAGTAATGCTCGCTAAAAGTTAGGTTGGGATAATTTTGCCCCACTGTGATTCTCATTGATTTTAGTAAGGCAGTGAGCCAAAAAAGATTTCTAAGAATTCACCTCTGGTTTACATCAAATCATAAACACTCCTTTAATTTCTTAATTCGATGAAAGGGCATATCCTCCATCTCTTAGGGATACACTAAAATTTAAAGACAAAAAAGTTTTTGTGAAACATGTTATACCCTCATGCTCTGATAAAACTTAATAAAACTAAATTAAGTTTTTTTAAGATGGTTGTTCAAAGATCATGTACAGAAAATATCATGCATTTGTTATTGTACAACAGAGGATTATACAGGTATAGTAACAAAAAAAGTTTTACTGTAAATATTTGTAAACGTTTTTCATGTTTATGATTGGGCAAAATTACTTTTCATTCAGGACTTGAGAATCCTTTTGATAAACATTGTGAAGAAATGGATGAGACTGAGTTTTGGAATATGAAAGATAAAAATGTCATCATCTCTGGGGTAATTCAAATATTTTAATAATAATTGAACTTGTTTGTAAGTATTTAAAATGATTAGGTAAAGTACTTTATGGTTTATGTAATTTTCCCTGTCTTGAAACAAATTGTTTTTAAGATCAGCAACAGAAACTATTCTTACTTTATACAGCTTGGCCTTATTTTTGGCACAGAACAGTATGTAAATTCACTGAAAACTGAATTTCAATTGATTAAGTTAATAAAATTTTAAGCTTAAGATAGAAAGACAAAAACTGTTATACCTATTTATTAGGATAGCAAACTTTATAAGAAACATAAAAACAGAAAAAAAGTTAATATTGTCTTTTTTTGAAGCAGCATTATCTTAATAAACTCTTTAATTCTTATTCTATGTCTAATTTAATACCATAGCAATTAAAATTGAATTTCATATCAGGTTATGTCAGATCATGATATTTTACTAACAGAAGTGAAGATGAAAAACCAAGAGACACCTTTAGTTGAGCAGGTTAAATAACAGTCTAGCAACAGAAGTTTTTTTAAAGTATCAAATAATTCATTTTGAATTTTCAATGTCATTTCTAATAGAAGCATATACAGTGTGCTTTTTATTAAATTAAAATTTGGCTTTAAACCAATTGCTCTTGACATGAATTTATTATTCATGTCTGATTTCTCTCAGTGGCTTGGGGAGTAATATCTACGAATAAAATAACTTATAATTTTCAACAAATCATGCCTAGAAACTCTTTTCCTTATTAAGTTTTTTTTAAATATTAATGAATAAAAAAAAATATAAAATCTTTATACTACTGGTAGCACCAATGAACCTTTCTTAATGAACAGCAATCAGGTTAATTACATTTTAAATGCTAAATCTTCACTAAGACTCACTTTCTCTGTCTCCTTAAACAGATTGTAGGTAATTGTTTTTTTAGGGTTTAGAGCTGCAATTTCTATGAGATTTCCTTAAAGATAGCTCTACACTAGAAATCTTTTATTGCAATGATTGCCTTTCTTAGATATATGTGATCTATTCAGAGCTGATAAACATAAACTCAGCTTGTCTACTATCTTGATATTTTCTTAATAATATAATAGGATGCTGTGGCAGTTGATATTCACAAAGAAAGTAATGCTCTTAACATGAAGTTAAATGTTGAACAGGTAGAATCATATTTCTATAACAACTTACGTTACAGTTTGGTAATTTTAAAATTGAAAATTTGATTAACTGTAAATAAATCCATAACATTATTTTACTTCAACAGTTTTTTTCCTCACTATTATTTGATATTTGTATCAGTATGAGAATGAAGATGGAGAAATGGATGGAAATGAGTCTCTATTGTCAAACAATAAACAGGTTTTAAACTATTTTATATAATTACATTTAATTTATATTGACAGTAGTAGTTAATCTTAGGTAGGGTTATAATGATATACTAGGGCACAGTGGGATCCAGTGGGACATCCAAAAAATTTAAAATTGACTTTTATCTATCCTAGGAATTAATAATGGCTGTAAGTAGACAGCTAGAAAAGAAATTTTTTAAAAATATTCATTTTTGGCGGATTTATGCCATTTTTAAAAAAGGTAGTGAAAAATTTCTTTTCAGTTTTGATGATTTTCCAGATTTTTTTACACAATTTTTTCAAAGCAACAAAAAATACATTTATGTTCATCTTATGAAAATAATTTTTGATTGAGGTACTTTTCAGATACCTGTACCAATGTCTAATTAAAGAAAAATTTTTAAAAAATATTTTTTTGGTGGTGTAAATTGACATTTTGTGAGAAAATTTCACCAAAAATATTAAGATTTTTAACCCCAAAAAATCAGTTTTCTCCATTTTACCCAAAAACAGCCGTGATGCCCCGGGTTTTACAATAATAATATTAATATGCAACATGTATTGTGTTTAAAACAGTTTTCATAACCTGGGGCCTCCCGGCCGTTTTTGAGTAATTGAGCATTTTACATTGCATGGTTTGAACAATTTCGTTCTTGTTAATTTGAAATTTTCCCTCGTTAGAGGTGGAAGGAGTCATTTTAGAGCCCAAAGTCATCTCTGCAATGTTTTCTAACTTTTTGAGGCGGAACTTTCTTTACTTATGCATCATTTGCCTCCGGCCAACCGTTTCGCCGTTATTTGCCGCCGTAGGTGTGATTTTTAACGATTTTTGCCGTTCTCGTGGTTTTAATGGACATTTAAGGGAACAAGAAGTCCTTAAAAAAAGATGACATAAAAATACTTTTATTTTAGCAATTAAATTTGCTAAATTTCATGTGTTCTGAAAAAAATTGTATTTCTAACTGGTTTTGGTTCAGCAAAAATTCAAATTCGGGGATTAATTATAATATTTCAAAAACATTATATATGCGTCTGAGAGAGAGAGAGAGAAATATACGTTTGAGAGAGAATATAATAGAAGCAATTATGTTTATATTCTTATACAAACTTTAAATGAAGATAGCTAGACTTAGAATAAAGGTATTAACACAAAATCAAAAGAGTTTTGAAAATTATGTTATTGTTGTTTATATCTGTAAAAAAAAACATTAGAAAACATGCCTTATTAGTGTCCTATTTTACTTATACTGGACCTACCTAAAAATGCCGGGACTCGAACTGGGTGCACCTGACGCTATATTCATGTTCACAAACATTGTTTGCATTGAAGAAATATTTACATAGACGTTTATTTTGTTAAAATATTCCTATCCTAACTAAAGTTATGAAGGTTTATAGATTTTTTAAAAATAGGGTAGCTTCGCTCCTCCAAAACCGCCAGACGTACTTACCAAATGCACATTAGAAGTTAACAGGAGCAAAATTTATGTTATTTTTGAGTTAAAGCAAAAGAAATTACATCATTTCGTCAAATACAAGCTTTTTTATTGATGTTTACTTTTGTCTACCCTTAATGTCCCGTTTTTTGGCAAAAGATCCCACTGTGTAGGGTTGATAATTAAATTGCCTTTAGTATTTATATATAGTCTGTTCCAAAATACTTGAATTCCAAAAAGAGAAATATCTTGACTGTTTATGTTGCTTTCTATTATTTAATACTTACTATAATAGACTGCAAGTGTCAGAAATGGAGATATAGATGAAAATGAACTTCTCTTGACAAACAAGGTTTTGGTCTATTTCATGAACTTTTCTTTTTTTAAACTAATCTACATCAGTAATTCATATAACTTAGATTTATTCCAAATTGAGTTTTGGAATTTCATACACTTTAGGTAAATATCACAGTTGAAATTCATGAAGACACAAGTGCATGTGCCAGCAATTTCAATGTTCAAAATGTACAGGTATGGGTAAAATTCTTAAGCAATATTTCATATTTCTTGAGTATTCAAACCAATGAGAGTTATTTGTATTTTTTTTATTCTGTCAACTATTCATCTATATTTATCTATTATTATTAAATATATTTTTATTATTATTAGAATAAAAAAGTTGGAGATATGGATGAAAATAATGATCCTCTCTTGACCAACACTAATCAGGTTTTAGTCTATTTCATTAATTATTTTTTCATTTAGTAAATATATACTTTCAGCTATTTAGGTATCTTATTTTATTTTCATTTTTTTATTATTTATCAGAATTCCAGTGTGATAGATGGTGATATGGATGAGAATAATGGTCCTCTCTTGACCAACACTAATAAGGTTTTAGTCTATTTCATTAATTTTGCTTTTTCACTGATATTTGATCTTTACCCTGGATAAGTTACATAAAACCTTTACCATATTTTAAGGTAAATTTGATATTCTTTTATTATTATTAGAATACTAGTGTGAGGGCTTAAACTTAAAATTTTTTTTTATCATCTGCATACTGCCAACCATATAAGTATCTTATTTTCATTCACCATTTTTTATCATTATAAGGATGCCAGTGTGATAGTTGGAGATATGGATGAAAATGATCCTCTTATGACTAACACTAATGAGGTTTTAGATTTCATCAATTAGACTTTGAAAAATTAATTTATTATCTTATTTATACTGTCAACCATTTAAGTATCTTATTAAAATTTAATATCTTTTATATTATTATCAGAATATGAGTGATGGAGATATGAATGAAAATAATGATCCTCTCTTGACCAACGCCAATCAGGTTTTAGTCTATTTCATAAATGAGACTTTAAAAAGATAATCTATTAAATATTTACTGCCAACCATTTAAGTATCTTATTTCAATTCAATATTTAATTCTATTATTATCAGAATTCCAGTGTGAGAGTTGGAGATATGGATGAGAATGATCCTCTCTTGACCAACTCTAATCAGGTTTTAGTCTATTTCGTAAATTTTGCTTTTCACTGATATTTGATCTTTACCATAGATAAGTTAAATACAATTTTTACAATATTTTATGGTAAATTTGATATTATTTTATTATTTTTTATTAGAATAATAGTGTGAGGGTTTAAACTTAAAAATTTTATTTATCATCTGAATACTGACAACCATTTAAGTATCTTATTTTTATTTAATATCTTTATCTTATTATCAGAATGCCAGTGTGAAAGTTGGAGATATGGATGAAAATGAACCTCTTTCCACCAATCCTAATCAGGTTTTAGTCCATTTCATTAATTTTGCTTTTTCACTGATATTTGATCTTTACTATAGATAAGATTTTAACAATATCTTTTTTAGATATAGATTAGATTTTAACAATATCTTAAAGTAAATCTGATCTTTTTATATTATTATTAGAATGCCAGTGTGAGAGATGGAGATATGAATGAAAATAATGATCCTCTCTTGACCAACACCAATCAGGTTTTAGTCTATTTCATTTCTTTTCCCTTTTCACTGATCATTGATCTTTACCATAGATATGATACATTAAATTTTAACAATATCTTGAATTAAATCTTTAACCAACACTAATCAGGTTTTAGTCTATTTCATTAATTTTGCTTTTACATAGACTATAACTAATATATATATAATACATTAAAATGTTACTATGTTTTAAGGTAGACTTTAAAATTTCATTTTTTATCTAAATACTGTCAACCATATAAGTATCTTATTTTGATTTAATATCTTTTATTATTATCAGAATTCCAGTTTGAAACTTGGAGATATGGATGAAAATGATTCTCTCTTGACCAACACTAATCAGGTTTTAGTCTATTTCATAAATCAGACTTTAAAAGATAATTTATTAAATATATACTGTCAACCATATAAGTATCTTATTATAATTTAATAATATTTTACTATTATCAGGATGCCAGTGTGAGAGATGGAGATATGGATAAAGATAATGATCCTCTCTTGACCAATCCTAATCAGGTTTTAGTCTAGTAATCAGACGGTAAAAGATAATTTATTAAATATATATACTGCCAACAATATAAGTATCTTTTTTTGATTTAACATCTTATTAGCAGAATGCCAGTGTGAGAGTTGGAGATATGGATGAGAATAATGGTCCTCTCTTGACCAATCCTAATCAGGTTTTAGTCTATTAATCAGACTTTAAAATATAATTTATTAAATATATATACTGCCAACCATATAAGTATCTTATTTTGATTTAACATCTTATTATCAGAATGCCAGTGTGAGAGTTGGAGATATGGATGAGAATAATGGTCCTCTCTTGACCAATCCTAATCAGGTTTTAGTCTATAAATCAGACTTTTAAAAGATAATTTATTAAATATATATACTGTCAACCATATAAGATCTTATTTTAATTTAATATTTTATTATCAGAATTCCAGTGTGAGAGTTGGAGATATGAATGAAAATAATGGTCCTCTCTTAACCAATCCTAATCAGGTTTTAGTCTATTTCATAAACTTTGCTTTTTCACTGATATTTGATCTTTACTATAAATAAGAGGCTTTAGATTTTAACAATATTTTAAAGTAAATCTAAGGAGAATTCTTAAAAAAAACTTTTGCCTCATTAAAATCAGTTTGCCCCACTAAAATTTTCCCCTCTAAATTTTTAGTTTGTCTTACTGATTTTAGGAGGGCAAACTGATTTTAGTGAGGCAAATTTTTTAAAAGAATTCACCTCTGATCTTTTTATATTATTATTAGAATGCCAGTGTGAGTGATGGAGATATGGATGAAAATAATGATCCTCTCTTGACCAACACATATCAGGTTTATATACATTTCCTTTGCTTTCATTTAAATGGATTGTAGAGCATTGAACCCTCACCCCCCCAAAAAAAATAGATCTAAAATAATAGAGGATGAGATTTTTTCCATGCCTTACCCCTTGGGGGAACCTAATTAAACCTTTGCTGACCTTAAGTAATAAACAAACAAGCTAAAAATTACCTCACTATTAGTTTCAATTTATTTAAAAGATAATGGGGGGGGGAGGGGGGTGGTTAATATTGTGAAATCTCCTCTAAATATGAGTAAATGTAAATCTTAATAATTAAAAAATGTGGTAATTGTCGTATATAATTTTAAACTATGCTTGAGTATTTCTGTAACAATTAGAAACAGTAATGAAATTTCAGCTACTCTGTATTAGTTCCTATGCCATGACCATAAGTTGACTTCTAAGATAATACATTCTAAAACAGACCTTTATTTCTTTATTCTATGTTTAGAAAGTTGTGTTTGTTTGTACTTTTGTCTGGTTAAAGAAGTTTTGCTTTTATGGACATTTCAAAAAATCTTTAAATTAATTATTTTTCTATTACAGGATAAGAGTGATAGGGATGAATAAATATGCATGTATCTGCCTAGTACAATGATGTGGCCTTGTTAAAGGTAGGTAAAAATAATCTTTACATAAAAGTAACAGGATCTCTTCTGTCTGTCTGTTTGTTTGTACAGAATGATCTCGCTAATCGCTGAACCGATATGGTTCTCCTTTATAGTGTATATTATCATTTAGGTTCTGGGCTGGTTTATAACTAATTTGTGTGAGGGTACAAACACCTTCCCAAAAAAATGTATATAAAATCATATTCTACGAAACTAGCGGTCGTTTAGACATTCTTGGTACACAGCCGATCTTAACATAGAATTTATTGAAACACTTACATTCCTGTAGGGACATAGCCGCTAGTATGCAATAACCTAACAAATTAATTGGACGGCTGCTGTCCGTCTTCCTGTCTGTGATAAATGATTTATAATATCTGCACTTAACAGGATCTGATTTCATGGATGCATGTACAAATTTTGAACAACTATCCCTTGTAAATGTATAAAAACTAAATTTTCTAAATCATACCTAAATGCTACATGGATCGCCATGATATTTATGATATCGAAAGGATGACACTAAAGTGGCTAAATAAACCATGAGACCTATCCGTTTCAGACGTACGAACATATGGCCAGGCAGAAAGACCCCAAATGTTCAAAAGCCTTTACAAAATAGTTATACATCGCATCGTATTACAGACAGTCAGTTTTCTACGAATATCTTGAAATAAAAATCATTCGGGCCATCTGCGGCTTGGGCTAACTAAACTGGTTTTATTTTTTTCATTTTACTCTCCGCGGAAAGCTGTCAATAATACGATGTGATTAATAACTATTAAACGTCTCTAAAGTTATGTAATATATTTCAGGTTTAATGTTAAGTTTAAGAAAAAGAAGATTTTTCATTTTTGTGGCCACGAAAAAAAAGAAGAAATTATCAAGGAACATAACCTTGACATTCTTAATCGTATTTTTTGCATGCATTTTCTTATCAATTTAGCTTCAAAACAAGACTGAAAACGGTCATAGATGCATAAATGTACATATATATTATATGATTTGCATAGAATTAATAACGTTTTTTAGAATTATAAAGAGAAAGAGTTTTTTTATTTAATTTATATTGTTGTCACTAACTGTCAGGGCTCGGCAGCTATGCGTCAGCCGCGACTAAGCCTCAAATTAAGACAATTTTTTTTGAAAATAGGGATTGCCATGTTTGGGTCAGGTTTAGACTTCCAGCTGATTTTTAATATTTTATAAGGTTGGTTTCCCGGAGGCTTAAGGATTTTTTGAATTTTTAAATTTGGCAGAGATATTCTAAAATTATATAATGGCACGTTAATAACATATAGCTTATATCATATCGAACCTATATTCGCCCTTTAAAGGCAGCTGACACGCAGCTTCCGAGCTTTCACTCTAACAGCGGTATACAATATTTCTCTTATAGAGAAAATCTTATTCAACTCTCAGTGAGTAATGCAGTTGGAGAAGCTTATACTTAATATTAATATAGAGATGTTACGCACCTAAAAGTCTATTTACAAAATATATGACCGTAGCAATTCAAATTACTCTGACATTTTAGAAAAATTCTGTTATAGTTATTTATCGCATCGTATTATAGACAGCAACATTTATGATTTAAACCAGTTTTGTGAGCCCCGAGGGGCTTAAGGCCTGGGCTAACGTGATTTTATCAGTATGGCTCAGAACCGGTTCTGATCCAGCTGATTCGAAGCCATACTGTTATATACATCTCAATTAAAATTTGAAAATCACAAAATTAACAAAACTAGTCTTATTCTTAAATTTTCTTTTAACATTCGCGAAAAAGCTTTCTATGATACACAATGTGATAAATAACTATTCAAAACTTAGTTTGACGTGCTTTATATCCATACTAGCGGTTACGCCCCTAGAGGCCTTTAGAGGTACTTGAAGAGGGGGGAGTTTAATTCTCTAACCCATTTTTTAAATTTTAGATGTAAAAAGAAAAAGTTAAAATATTTTCCTGGAGGACATTCTTTTTAAGATGTGGGTGTAATTTTTTCTAGGGCTATTTCTCTTAAAAGGGTTGTGGTACCCTCCCCCAATATAGACAGACATCATGTTACTTTATTATAAGGACTTGGCAGGGATGAAGGGATATGGCCTTTGGTTGTGAATTAATAAGATTTGGAAGTATATGAATTAAAGCATAAATTTCATTATATATGTAATTGTGTCATTCAGTTTCTTCTGGGCGTTTTACAGGAGGTTGATATATTTTTTTTATATTTAAACCATTTTTATGATTTAATTTTCCCCTCTATTGGTATGATCATGGTATGATATATATTTGTAAGCTACAATTCCACTTTAAATAGAGACGAAACTGTAATGGTACATTATGTTTACATATTATTACTTATTTAAATCAACATAATAATAATGGTATATATAAACTAGTTATTTTTTAAATTTTACATACAATTTGTTAAATTTTACATTATATTTTATGCTTTTTTATGACTAACATAATCTATGAATTATATGGAAAATTCTTATTATGTCGATGTTAAAAGAATAAACCACCATTCCAGTTTCATCTCTTTTTTTATTAAACCGTAATCATAGATTGAATTTCTGCCTTTATAAGAATGGTTTCAACCTCCAAACTGTGTTATGGCCGTTTTCGATCTTGTTTATGTTGTAATTTTATAATGCTTGGCATATTTGTCATATCATAATGATTGTAATGTTTAAAAGCGAAGCTTTTCTAAAATTAGGGTCGGTCTGTATGTCCTTTAAATAACTCTTTTTGTTAATTGATAATGTCCTAGAACTGTCCTATTGATTTCAAATTTTGATATTCCTATAACAATTACTTACGATTAAGAAAGCGTAGCAGTTCTATCGTTATCAAAAAGTCCGAACATCCATTTAAAATATGCTAAAATTTTACGTTTTTGGACATTATTTGATATAATTATCCTATACGACTAATTTTTGAAATAACGATCTTTAGGGGTCAGGACAAAAAGTAAAATATTTCAGGCGAGGCATTTCTATAATCAAATCTTAAAAATAAAAGTATGTCCTTTTACTGCATCCTATATTCACGCGATTTTGCAACAAATTTATGTAGAATTTCGTTTAGACTTAGAAATAAATGTTCTGCTGATTAAGTACTGACACTCTACAAGAGTTGATGTTAGTTTGTCCTAACGTTTCAGAGCTTTGCTTTTATGGATGTTGTAATTCTTGTTTAACTTTATAATAATGTATTTTATATTTTGATTGTGTTTGGGTAATAAAATAGTTTTTATATTAATGAATTATTACCAAAATTAAAGCTACTATAAAATGTTGTGTTTGTATGTTTTTATAGGGACTATGATTCTGAAACACAATTCTAAGTGAAAATTTCCCTACAACCCATTTCCTTTTAGTTACAGCACAAAATAAGTGTTATGCTACTAAAATATCTAAATTTTCAGCAATTTCAAGTGGAATCAATTTGCTGAAACACAGCAGCACCTGACAATTGAATAGCAGCTGCATTCCTCCTACTTTGACTTAATCAGCAGCGTCTTGATTTAAGCTATGAAGAACTGCATAATAGCAGGGCTCGGCAGCCGCGCTTCAGCTGAAAGTCATAACCAGGCCCAATTAATCCTTCTTTTCAAAAATATTTTAAAGCATCCAAACTGGTTTTAATTTTAGGCCTAGTTGCAGCAGTCGCACAGCTGCCGAGCCCTGCAAAATAAGTCACTGTCAAGGGCAAAACGTCATCAAAATTATTGCATTGATAATGAATAATTCGTTTTAAAAATATTAGCTATAGAATTTGATTCTTATCAGGGCTCGACGGCCGCGATTAAGCCGCTTATAAGCCCTAGGTAAAAAAACTTTCACAGTTTTAAACATCAGCTTGAAGTCAAAATCGGATTCAAACATGGCAATCCCTTTTTTTAAAAAAAATTTTCATCCAAACGGGTTCAAATTTTAGGCTTAGTTGCGGCAGTCGCACAGCTGCCGAGCCCGTCAAAATATGTCACTGTCAAGGGCAAGACGTAATCAAAATATGAGTTTGCATTGATAACGGCTATAGAATTTGATTCTTATCAGGGTTTCAGCTGCATTAAACAACTTTAAAAATGAGCACAAAGTATAAATAATCCCTAAAAAATATTCAAAGCATCCAAACGGGTTTAAATTTGAGGCTTAGTCGCGGCTGCCGAGCCCTAATTCTTATAATATAAATATATTTATATTTTTTTTAGCCTGTGCCTTCGGCACCTCGAGGCTAAAAAAATTGGTTTTAATCTTATAATTGTACATTCTATATCCGCGGAAAGCTGTTTATAATACGATGCGAGAAATAACTATTCCTGCAAGATATTAGAAACGGTAACACATAATAAGTAAGTTTTGCTGGCCCAGGAAGTTGATGGAAACTAGGGATAAAATTTTAAACTGAAAAATCATGAAAAAATGAGAAAATGCGCAAAAATTCAGATTTTTAAAATTCTTCAAATAGCCCTAGAGTTTAGGGGCACGGAAACAAGTCTAAATATAAAGTGATAAGGTTTTTTTTGCTGAGTTTAGCTATGGTAGATGGCTTTATTATTTTTTTTTATTCTTCCCCTTTTTCTTTCATCTTTCTCTTTCTTTCTTATTTCTTATGTCTTCTTTTGTTTTTAAAAGCGAAGCTTTGCTATAAGTAGGGTCGGTCCGTTCGTCCGTCCGTACGTCCGTTACAGTTAGCCCTTATTGTCCTATAGATATTAAACTATGCATGCTGATTTCTGTAACAATTAGATACGACTTAGAGAGCGCAGCAACTCTATAATCGTTTCCATAGTATAGTATTATACGCGATGCATCTCTATCATCAAATCCTAAAAAACGTCAGTATGTCCTTAAACAGTAACATGTATTTAATCAGTTTTGCAACAAGTTTACTTACAATTTTGTATAGACATTTGCATTAATATTCATTTTATTCAGTTCTGACACTCTACAAGTGTTAATGTTCGTTTGTCCTTCCATTTTAGAGCTTCGCTTTTATGTATGGTGTCATCCTTTTTAATGCTGTAGACACACAAAAAAGGTTGTTTTTCTTCCTATGCTCAACTCCTGTTGGGGTCCTAATCCTGCGGAGCCTATACCTGCGATACCCCTTGCCTTCCCCCCTTATCTATGATACAAAGTAGAACGATGTCTGTCTGTCCGTCTGAAGCTTAAGATCTCAGTAACCACAGAACCGATTGGGCTCTACTCTTCAGGGAATATACCTACTGGTCCTGTGGTGGTTTTAAGCTATTTTCTTGAGAGGTGGGACACCTCCCCCCTAAAAAAATGTTTTGAGGCAGTTACTTCACAAAAATGGCAGCACCAGAAATACTTAATTTTTTAAAAATTACCTCTTGGGGCAAAGCTTCCAGAGACTAGGGGCCAAGCCGCTAGTCTTTAATATAGTGTAAATAAGGTATCAGTGATTAAGATGGCACTTTGAGTGAAAGGGACAGATTGACAAACAAAAAGTAGTTATGGAGTTCCTTTGCTACTAAACTTAAAATGTAGAAATTTTTGTAAATTTCAATATTAAAATTTTGTATAAATTACTTAAAATAAAGGAAGTAGTATACGTCTTATCAAACAAGCTAAAATTCTTAATTTTTATTTATATTTTCAATTTTTTGTAGCAAATCAACTCCATATCTTAATTTGTATAATCGATTTCATCAAAACAAGGATGACAACATTCATATGAAGCCAACAACAAAAAATCATAGATAGACAAACAAGTGAGCTATAGGGTAGATTTGTTGATTATCAAAACTCAAAGAACTGACAAAATCACCATGAATGTGTTTTAAAGTAACAATATTATTTTTTAATCAAAAACATTTTATATCCTTATATAAAAGTAACAAGAACTATGTGTGTGTGTGTGTGTGTGTGTGTGTCTGTCTGTCTTGCTAACCGCTAAACCGATATGGCTTTTTATTGGTCCTGTGAAGTTTATTTCTATTTAGAATCTAGAAAAAAAATCAATATCTACTGAAATATTGAGGTATCTTATTTTTTCATAGGAGCTTTATAAGGTCCTAGGATGGGTTTAGTCTATTTTAATTTTGCATATAAGTCTTAGGATGGTTTAATGCCTTTTTCTGCCCCCATTTTTACTCCTTAGAAAGCAGAGACCATAGATGCTAGGGGCGCAGTAGGTTTTTTTTGTCTGTAGATTAAGATACAGATTGAGTTTTTCATGTTATGGAAGTTACATTTAGGTTCCGGGAGTTTTCAGACTAACTCATTTTAATATTTAAGTCTTGGGATGGTTTTTGGCTGTCTATAGGCTTTTTCTACCCCTTCTAATAGAGAGCCATTGACGCCAGGGTAAACTTGCTAGTATTCTTGTAATTAAAAAAACAATTAAGCAGGAAATGCTTAAAAGATAGATTAATCTTCCTATAATTATGATTTTTGGTCTGTAGTAGCTTGTAATATATAGGAGGAGAAACAGTTATTGCAGGGAGGGAAGGGACATTGAGTTTTTTATTACACTGGTTCCCAAAGTTTTATAGGAACGTTTTCTTAATTGTTGGCTTGATAACTTTTGGGACGTTTATTGTATTTTAAGTAGCTGGCTCATCTATTTCAGTGTCAAACGTTTCAACCAATAATTGTAATATAAAGAAAGGACAATTTTGAGGATGCACTTCAGATTAAATTTGTTATATCAACTACTTTCTGCAAATCAATTTCACATTATTTCTGTCAGTGTTTTTTTGGCGTTTTTCTTATTAAGAAGTTTAATAATACTTTCTTAATTATCACGAAAATTATCATTTCAACACTATTAATCTTTCCAGTATGGCTTAATATCTGCAGGATTAGAACCTCAAGCATACTGAAAAATCATATACAGGCAGCATTGTATTCCAGACAATTTTCTATGATTATTAAAATAAAAAAGTCGAACCCAGTTTTGTTAGACCTGAAAGCTTTCTATAATACGATGCGATAAATGAATATTATTTTTTTATGCTCTTTCTCATTTATATAATTCACAGGGTAGCCCCTGAGGCTTAGCGACCCCACAGTGGTTAGTCAAAGAAAAACGATAGATTGATGTATCTCCAATGATGATAAGCAAATTATCTACCCCTTTTGTAGGTTAAAATTAGTGGTTTAAATGTTTGAACACTCAACCTAATAAATCTACCAATCAAAATTTATAAGTCCCTAAAGTTGTTAAGCCGACGAATAAGAAAGCGTTAATATAAAACTTTGGGGACTAGTGTTATTAACGGCCCATTGCCCCCCCCCCCTCTCTCAAAGCTCGCCTAGCACAGTTTATCACTTATTAGACATAAACCTTTTTTAAGGTTTCGTGGTTTTGAGTTTTTGCATTTTCTCTCTCTTGCTTTTCTTTGTTATGATAACAGATAATCAGCTCTATAACTCACTTTGTCCGTTTGTCTATTTCATAATAGATACAGTGCTTCGCTACTTATGGATGTTGTCATCCTTCATTAAACCTTATAATAAAGTAACAGGATGTTTGTCTGTACCAAAAGAACTCGCTAATTACTGAATCGGTATGGTTCTCCTTTACAGAGTTGCTTTTCATACGTCCAGGGAGGGTTTATAACTATTTTGGGGGAGGGTACCACCAACCTCCTAAGAGAAATTGTTTCTAGAAAATTCTACCCCCCCAAAAAATTTACTCAAATTTAAAAATTGAAAAAAAAATTCTAAGAAGATATTACCTAAAATTCTAAGGGGAATGGTTTTTTTTTTATAAGTCTGGTTATTCACTGTTTCTGCCATTAGAATATGGATTTTTCCAGGAATAAGTTTTCCAATTGCAATGCCTATTTAAAAAAAAAAAAAATTTCTTTAAAAGTATCTTAAAGTATTTTAACGGGCCCCATTTAATTGTCATAAGTAATATTATACACCTCTAGAAGCACTAATTAATAAGCTTTATAGAGTTTACAGACGATCTATAGTATAGATGTATATAAAAGCGACACTATTGGTTGGTTTTCAATGACCCAATAGAAAGGTTGCGATGAGGAGATATAGTTATTTAACCATTTCTGCCTCTAGTGTCTTACTCTAATTATATACAGAAGTTAAAACATAAATGAAAATCAACTATCTGTTGTTAAAAGCGAAGCTTTTCTATAATTAGGGTCCGTCCGTACGTCCGTCCGAGATAGATAGCTTTTATTCGTTAATTTAGGCATGTTAGAATTGTCCTATCGATTTCAAACTTAGCATGATGATTCCTGTAGTAGTTAGGTACGATTTAGAAAGCGTAGCAACTCTATAATCATTACCAGAATGTCCGTACGTCCATTTTAAACATGTTGATTTTTCTACTTTTTTAACAACAAATTTTCAAGTGTTCTAATTATCCGTTTGATCTGATTTTTGGTATATTGATTCCTGGGACAACAAAGAACAATATTATAAGCGAAGCAACTCTATAATCAAGTCCAAAAATATAAGTATGTCCATAAACGTTATCCTGCTTCAAGCACTTTTTCAACAAATTTACTTACAATTTTGCTTCGGCTCTTATACTTTTAAATTCTGATTATTCAGTTTAGATACTATACAAGTGTTAATGTCCGTTTGTCCTACCGTTTCAGTGCTTCGCTTTTATGGATGTTGTCATCCTTGTTAATAAATGATCCCTTTATCATTTCCTAACCAACAGTTCAACTTTCTTTTGTTGCCGTGGCCCCAAAAATATAAACTTGTTTTACCAAATGTCATGCTTCCAACATCAAATATTAGATAAAGTTCAAAATGCAAAGTAAGGTCTTCATTTCAATAATTACAAGCTGTTAGCGGCCATACAGTACATAGCAACTTTCGCACATTACCGGGGGGGGGGGGGGGGGGGCGGTTAATGTAACCATCTCATAATCAATGTGCAAATGGCACATAGAATCCGAATTTCAGGAAAAAAAATTGAATGATTAATCCTTGTCAGGTCTATTTTCCCTAAATCGAATAAAAAGTTGGAAAATAAACGTTAAGCCGTTAAGCCGTTTTTTATAATATCTTCAGGGAAAATCCATCATTAATTACATAGGAATCAACCTTTTTAAATGATATTTGGTCAATAGTTGGTATTAAAATGATCCTCTTGGCATTTTGTAGATTTCTTTTGAGACCTTTTTAAAGCAGATTCAAATGTTGCTAATATAGTATAACTAGTTGCTTAGTTGTCACTGAAAAAGACCCTACATTTTATCTTGGCCTAGATCCCTATATATGTACTTCACAATGCGTAAAATACAAATTTCAAGTGGGTTGGTGAAAGCCTTTAACTTGTTGGAAGTTTTTCGTTTCGGCAACGTTCAAAAATATCTGAAAGTAATCAAGATTAAAGTTTTTTACTGGTTTCTCTTTTTAAAAGCGAGGCTTTTTCTATAATTATGGTCAAAGTCCGTAGGTCCATTTTAAACATGTTTATTTTCTACTTTTTAAACAACAAGTTTTTATGTGATAATATTTTCCGATTGTTCTGATTTTTGGAAAACTGATTCCTAGGACAACAAATTTACTTAAAAATTTGCTTTGAAATTATAATTTAAAATTCGGATTATTCAGTTCTGACACTCTACAAGCGTTAATGTTCGTTTGTCTTACCGTTTCAGAGCTTCGCTTTTATGAATGTTGTCATCCTTGTTAACAGAAAAAAAACAGCATTAATATATAATATAAGTAAAGGGTCATTGACTGGAACAGAACTATCATGAAAAATTGAAATCCAATGAAACAGAAAAAGAAATTTTTAATAGTTATTTCTCGCATCGTATTATAAACGGCTTCGGCCTTCGGCATCTCGGGGCTAAAAAACTGGTTTTAATCTTATGATTGTACATTTTTATATCCGCAGAAATCTGGATATAATACGATGTTAGACATAGTTTTTTCGTATGGATGAGAACCGGTTCTTATCCACCGGATTCGAATGAATACGAGAAAACATTTTATAACCTTATTGGTTTTTTTTTCAAGAACAAATAAACTTTTTTCTCTGTTCTTCTATTTCACCTTAGTTCTAATTTTTTGGGGGAGGGGGGGGGGATGTTTTCAAGAAATGTTACGAACCTTTCATAAAAAAATAGCCTATAACCTAACCAAGCAATAAAGCTATTTAAAATACCACCGTTTCTCTTGATTTTTATGTTTAATCTTTGTGCTAGAATTTATTTTTGATTAAAATTATCTGTATTCTGTATATACGCACTTTAAAAAAAAACTACCATCCCTCTCCCCCCTTTTATCTTATTCTATGTAAAATCATCAATGAAATTCCTGTAAAGCCGTAAAAAAATAGCGTCTAAAGTAGCTAGATATGCAATGGTCCATTGGGATCTTCTAAACAGCTGTTGAAAAGATTTTCAGACCAAGTAAACTTTTCTTGATGCTGTGAGTATTGGTGCAAAAAATATGACGTAACAAAAAAAATTAGCCAATGAGAGGCCGTTATTGACCAATGGTAAAATTTATAGTGGCCTCTCATTGGCTTATTTTTTTTGTTACGTCATATTTTTTGCACCAATACTCACAGCATCCTTTTCTTTGGCTTATACCAATTAATATCCGGTTCTCAGCCAAACTGAAAATTCACGTATAACATCGAATAACAGATAACTTTCCATGAATATAAAGATTTAAAATCACAAAATCAATATCTGTTTCACTGGGCCGCATTATAAAACTGTGTTCTTTAAAAGATCTTTAAACCAAATTTATCTAAAACATTGCCAGAGAGAGTTTAAAACATGACAAGCAATAAAAAGTAGAACCTTTATAACAGTAAATTTAAGACTTTTTAAGATCAAATTCTTGATATATCAGTAAATATTATGAAAATCTTTAATTTTTATGAAATTGTGATTTTGTTATTAATAAAATGATTAATAAAATATGCTGTATTGTATGGAATAATTTTGTGCTAAAAAATGTTGCAAACTAAAAGACTATTGCGCGCAAAAGAGACCTTGGCAGAAATTTTCTTGGCAATCTTATTCAATAATGGGTGCTGCGGGCATTGCTGGCAGTCAGTCACTTGTGGGATCTCATTTGGCTAACAATCTTTCCTTTTCTTGTCCCTTGTCCCTTTAGCTCACAAAGTAGTCTCTTATTCTTGCAACCTTAATATAAGAACATATACAATTTTATACTTTTCTATCACTTTTTAAAAATTTTTATTTCAATAAAACTTAATTCCCTGCTAACTAAAACTTTTTTTCTCCTCGTACTATCCTGTAACCCTTTATTAGTTATATATTAAAGTAGTGAGATGTCTCTGTGCAGTTAAGAATTTCAATTCACTAAGGATACACATAAGGTTTAATAAAATTAAAATAGTAACATATTCTATGAGCAAAAGTAAATTTTAAAATTTTAAGTTAGGTAAGGGGGTTAATAGGGAGTCCCGGGGGGACATTTTCATCTTTATTTTTAGATATAAAAAGATGCTGGGTAGACCTGAGTGAGATTAATTCAGAAATTAAAGCTGAAGCAGTGTCAACCTAGTCCAGGCCCCTCGGGGCTAAAAAAATTTTTTTTTCATTTAAATACTTACAGAAAGTTGTCTTTAATACGGTTATTCGTATATACAATAAATCCAACTAAAAATAAAGATTAAATTTTTTTATCGTTTGGTAATTTGCTATGCTCTAAATTTTTCATTTAAAAGATTTATATATACTCTGGTGGCCTCGCCCTATGAGGTAAGGGGAAGTCAACCCCCCTTTATAGAATTTGTTAAACAAAAATAGGCACCGCTACAGGCTACCTACTGAAGTGCTACAGCTTACCTAAAAAAATGGGTTGAAGATTTTTTTTGTGAAAAAAAGCCTAAAACCACCAGGACCAGTAGGTATATTCCCTGAAGAGTAGAATCCAATCGGTTCAGTGGTAACCGAGATCTTCAGGCACGGACGGACAGCCATCATTCTACTTTGTATTATAGATAGCACTCCACGCACATGTATAAAAAAGTGCGTTTTGTACTGATCATTTTTTTATTAGTACCCTCCTAAAAAAGGGTAGATATCAGGGGTCAGAAAGGAGACTGTGTGTGTATGTGTATGTGTGGGTGTGTGTGTGGGTGTGTGTATGTGTGTGTGTGTGTGTGTATGTGTGTGTGTATGTGTGTGTGTGTGTATGTGTGTGTGTAAGTGTGTGTGTGTGTGACGCGGCTTGGTGGTATAAAAGGACTTGTCAGCCATAATTATGGTACATTTCTTTTTGGACTGTAAAACAAAACTCATCACAAAATGAAGATGGTAAGCATTCACTTCATATTCATAAATTTTTTTGTGATTTCTCCTGGGAGGGTGGTGGTACCCAAAACAGTAATAAACCTTCCAAGGACCTATGAGAAGTTACCTTGTTAAGGAGAACCTGATCGGTTCAGCGGTTAGCGAGATCCTTAGGTACAAACAAACAAACACACTTTATTACTTTATTAGAATGATAAGCTTTCATTTCTTTAAACAATCTTTATGGACTTTAGTCTTCTTTCCCTACAGATTTACTCTATGTCTGAGTGATCTATAAAATCTATTTAAAGGATCCCTGTAAGAAATACAAAGCTTTAACTACTGAAAGACTTCCATAAGTATACCCAATACCCCAAATTTGAAGCTTTTAGCTTCAATGATAAAAAAAAGTTCTAGGCATTTCAAAATGACATTTTATGTCCAATGAAAATTTTGAAAGATATCATTGCTCTTAATAGAAATTACAATATTAAATTATGTCGCATGGACACAAAATTATAACCTTATCTTTGCCAGAAACTTAGGTTGCCGGTAACTGAATACTTTTCTACAATAAAAACACCAAGTCATAGTCATAAACTCTGAAAAAAAATCTGGTTTAATTTGTGTTTGTAGGCATAAAATAATAGCGGAAACAAATGAAACTAATACAAGCTCAGCTATGATTGGTTGTTGAACTGATTCAGCCTTCTGATTGGCTGGAAATAATACAGTGCTCTCAGTACAATGCAAGTTAAACTTATTTTTTTTAATGATTTTGACAATTATTTAATAAATAAATAATTAGTTACTAGCAACCTAAATTTATGACAAAAATTAACTTATTATTATGTTTCTAGGCTACGTAGTTTAACTTCTAATTTTAAACATGAGCAAAACCTTTAAAATTTTCATTGTACATAAAATGTCATTTTAAAATGCCTACAACTTTTTGTTATTAAAGCTGAAAGCTTCAAATTTGGGGCATTGGGTCTACTTGTGGCAGTCTTTTAGCAGTTAGATAGATGTATTTCTTGCAGGCTTCCTTTTAATCCTAGCTTATAAAATGTTACTGCTCTACTTATGAAGACTATTTCACTGGTTTATTATTTTATATCTATGGTGTTAATTATTGATATGATCTAATATTTTCTAATTTCAGCTCGTAGTTCTCGCTCTGAGTGCCTTTGTGGCAGCCGAGCCTGAAGCCGATGCTGCTTTTCGCTACACCACCGCCTTTGGTGCCTACCCCTACGCCGCTCATGCCGGTGTGTACGGCTACCCCTATGTCGCCCCCGTTGCCTACAGAGCCCATCTGACCTACACCAACGTTGCCGCCGTCAACACCTATGGCGCCCCCGTCGCCTACGGAGCCCCTCTGACCTACACCAATGATGCCCCTGCTGTCACAACCTATGATGCCTGCGGCTGTGGAGGTAACTGTTGTGGATGTGGGTGCACCATTGATGCCAACCAGGCCGTTGTTGCCCCCGCCGTTGAACAGGCCTAGACCCCTGACCTGACCACGCTGTTGCCTACACCGCCCATGGCCCACCTCCAACGTTGGTGTCTGCACCCATGTCGCTGGTGTCGCTAATCAGCTGTTCTCTTGTTTCATCTACCAAATGTTAAAGTCACCATCCAACACAGTGTATGTATACATACAGCCAGTAATTTTATAATTAATTCTTTACCTGAACCTTCAGTGATAGTTTGTTTTTAGTCCAAAAAGAGCAATGATCAAATGATAAATAAATAATTGAAAAACACTTGTATTTTTATATTACCATTTTTTTATTTATTCATTTTTGTTTCATATCCTATCCAAATCTTGCTAACACAGGGCATGAATACGCGGTGGTCAAACGGCCTACACACAACCAACCTTTTGATTGCAACCTTTGTCTTAAAGTCCTAACTGCTTGGTAACTGATTTACTTTCCCCAGCCCCACAACACTCTAACCAATAATATCACGCATCCGTCATTGCAGCAATATTCTTGTTGTAATTTAAATCACCGTCATACCCACTTCCATTTAGTTACAGATCTAATTAAGTTTTACACCATAAAACTATCTAAGTTTTCAGCAATTTCAAATGGAATTAATTTGCTGAATTACCGAATTAATAAAACTGTTATTATTAGCATGAAATGAAAAAATGCAATTATGTTAGAAAAATGTGTAAAATTTCTAACCAATAATGTGGTTGGACATTTCCATTGATGGGTTCCTATTGGTCCAATTTAAAGATTGTTTTCTGTCCTTTTCAGGGATACTGTACGTTCTTTCACAAAAGGACTACCGAAAAAAGTAGTAATTTTATTTTTTTTAATCACGAAACCTTGTATGCGTATCCTTTTATAAAAGTAACAGGATCTATGTGTGTCTGTCTGTACAGAAGGATCTCGCTAACCACTGAACCGATTTGGCTCCAATGTAGCTTCACATTGGTTCTGTGAAGGTTTCCAACTATTATGAAGGAGGGTCCCAACATCCGCCAAAGAGAAATCTCCTCTAAAAGAGACCCACATTTTTTTATTAAAAATATTTCTTTTTAAAACTACGATTGAAAGTTGGGGTCGACAGCCCTCCCTGGGCCTATGAAAGTTCTACTGTAAAGGAGAATCATTTCGATCCAGCGGTTAGCAAGATCCTTCCTTACAAATAGACAGACAAACATCCTATTACTTTATTAAAAGGGTTAACATTTAATATGGACGCAAGTACATTCATATTTATATAGTGTCTATGATTATCTGTTAAATTATACTTATAAATTAAAACTGAAATATATAATCAGATATGAACAGACAGACAGATCAACCTTTTGTACAGAAAATCTTCAGTTTATGCATCAAAAGAAACCAGGGGGAGGGGGGAGGATATTGAGCTGTTGATTACACTAGTCCCCAAAGTTTTATGATAACGTTTTCTTAACAACTTTGGAGAATTTTATGGAATTTTGTTTGATTGGTTCATTAAGCCGTGTGCTCAAACGTTTCAATTACTAATGGTGATTGTAATCTACAAAAGGGATAATTATCAGTATTATTGGGAATGTACATCAATTTATCGACCATTGTCTTATCCATGCCTTAGATTCCTGGAAAAACACTTTTTAAAACATTTTTTAAATGCAAAACTTTTCTATAAAAAGGGTTGGTCCATTTGTCCTTAACGGACAGCTCTACTAGTTTTATACTATCATTTCAGAGCTTTGCTTTCATGGATGTTGTCATCCTTGTTGCTTTTGAAAACAAAGTGACTGGACATAAACGAATCAAATTAAAAGATTAAATCTATAAGTTTTTTTTCAAGCAAAAAATCATCTGTTTTTAGTGGTGGTGAAGCAATTTTAAAATTCGAAATGTTTTAGGAACTTTAGTGAATTTTTATTATTAACAACGACAAACCGCCGTTTTTGATATTACAACTGAAAAGTATTTTAAAAACTACTGCAGAGCTGGTTAATTGAGAAAATTCAAGCAAGCATTATTGAATTTTACACTTTGCATGATGATTCCTATAAAAGTAAGGTAACTATATATAGGGAATATTATT
Source organism: Acartia tonsa (assembly GCF_053477335.1). Lineage (NCBI taxonomy): Eukaryota > Metazoa > Arthropoda > Copepoda > Calanoida > Acartiidae > Acartia > Acartia tonsa. Next base: position 46,893,927 of record NC_137271.1, read on the forward strand.
CAAGCCCATTTTACCCTATATATTTAAATCATTAACATAATATTCTTGCTTAAAATAAACTAACTAAGTACAATTTTATACTTACTTACCAGTGTTATTGGTTTGAAGTGAAGCTTCTCTACATAACTATCCGTTCGTGAATATGTACGCCATTCCCACTCCCGACATTAATTACTATTTAAAGACGTGCAACGTTTGATTTAAAAAGATATTGAAATCAATAATCAATTTATTATCTGTTAGTAAATTTTAAAAATACTAGCGGATAAGCCCCTAGAGGTTCTTGGTTGGTTTTGGGGAGGGAGGCGGAAGTCAACCCCTCTTTCCTCATCTTGGATGGGAAAGAGAATTAAAGACAAATTTTAAATACAAAAGAAACATATCTAACATATTAAAATTTATATTTTGTAGCATGGCTGTCAGACCGACGGACAAAGTAATTTACACACTAGATTCTTATTGGTATAGGGAATCTTCACAAAAAATCAGCCGTTCATCTTGACAGCTGAGAAAATTACATTTCCCCTGTAGCGTTTCGTATGGACAAGTCCCCAAAGTTTTATAATAACAATGTTTTCTTATTCATTGGCTTAACAATTTGATGGGTTGGTTCATTTAGTTGAGTGTTAAAGCATTTCAACCACTGGTTTTAATCTACAGAAGGGGTAATTTTGTGCATCATCATTATTGGGGACGTACATCAATTCATCGCCCATTGTCCTATCCCTTTAGCTCCCTTGTTTTAAATAGCAATAATATTTTTCAAAAATCACGAAACCTTGCATGCTCATCTTTATATAAAAGTAACAAGATCCAAGTGTGTTTGTCTGTCTGTACCAAAGGATCTCGCTAACCGGTGAACTGATATGGCTCTCCTTTACAATGTTGCTTCTTATTGGCCCATACAAATATTTTAAAGAAGTAAAAAGTAAAAAGTAAAAAAGTATAAATGTAGTATATTGAAATGTTCCATAATTAAAACAGTTTGACTTAACTAGAGCATTTGACTACTTTACGAAAATCCGCGAGAAAAAACACAGACAATGGAATATATAACAACAATGTTCGATCCGTCTTTAACCGTACCATCTTTTTAACTTGACATGTTAGAATTGTCCTACTGTACCTTAGTGCTGACACTCTACAAGTTTTATTGTTTGTTTGTCCTACCGTTTCAGAGCTTCGCTTTTATGGATGTTGTCATTTCATAGAATTAGAGAGGCCCTAGAAAATTTCAGTTTGAATTTATGTCTTGGGATGGTTATAGGCTATTTCTATATATAGTATATACTAATAGCTATAACAGCTAGAATTTGGAGAATAATAAAAATCACAAAACCTCTCTCTGGTAAAAGATTTAATCTAAAACTAATATAAACAAGTGTGCTATTGAAAACATCATCTTTTACTTTGCCGAATCTTTACAAATTTGCTGACAGTATTTGCTGAACCAATTGGGCTCTACTATTCAGGAAACATATGTATTGGTTCTGTGGTGGTTTTAAGCTATTTTCGCGAAAATAATCCCTGTGAACCCTCCCCCCCTCCCACATAATCTATAATATATGTATAAAAACCTTCTCTAGACATTTAATAAAGTTTAACGTCTATTGAATCATTTAGAGCCAATTATTTGCAATCATTTTTACAAATGTTTCTTCCAATTCGGGGACAATGGCTATTCATCACAAAAGTCCCCAAAGTCAAATTACATTTTATTATTTTTGGCTTAACAATTTTGGGGACTTTAGTGAATTTTGATTTCCTGGTTAATTATATTGAGTGTTCAAACGTTACATCCACTAATCTTAATCTACAGAAGGGTTAATTTTGTGTATCACCATTGGGGATGTACATCAATTCTGTTTTATCCCTTTAGATCCCTGCTACCAATTACGACAAATAATCAAGGTTTTTCTTTTGATAATTTTTTGATAATTGAAGAAGGACTTTAATCATCAAGGCCAAAACAATTTGTTTTAAATGTTAATGCGTTATTGAAAAACAAGGATGATAACATCCATAAACGCAAAGTTCTGAAACGTTATGACTGACGAACATTAACCCTTGTAGAGTGTCAAAACTAAATAATCAGAATATAATTGTAAAGAACTAAGAAGTCGAGACAAACCAGAAAGTAAATGTAATGTTTAAGGACATACTTACATTTTTCCGACTTGATTATAAAGATGCCTTGCTTATAACATTTTACTTTGTTGTCCTAGGAATAGTATGTGACACCCTGTATACAGAATTGGGATCATGGAAAGAAAACAAAGTCATTCCTAATTAGGACAGAAGTAACTGGAAATTGATCTAAGGAAGGCTACTTGTGTCCTTTATCTAACAAAATCTAACTTAAGGGAGGTGACTTATGTCTTTTGTCTGACAAATTCTTACATTAGGAAGGCTGCCTATGTCCTTCATCTTGCAAAACTTAGTTTTTCTGTCCTTCACATAGCAAATTCTTGGAAATTAAATAAATTATTACACCTCCGAAATTAATAATATTTTACTGGTAATTGATATCCTAACATTATTTTCTATTAAAATTCTATCTAGGCATTGACTGATTACTCGTAAAAAGTAATTTTATTTTAATATTTTTGAAATGATTATTAAGTCTTTTAAAAACAACACAGGTGTGTATATTAAGATTAAATGCAAATTAACAAAAAAATTTAACTCCTTTCCTATTGGATACAGATTTTTACACAAAGACGAAAAAACCAATTAATTTTTTTATCCCTTTGATTGATGAGTCATATTTTTATTTAATATTATTGAAATGCTTATTACGTCTTTTAAAAACAACACAGGTGTGTATTTTAAAATTAAATGCAAATTAACAAAAACAAATTACTCCTTTCCTATTGGATACAGATTTTTACACAAAGACGAAAAGACCAGTTATTTTTTTTATTTCTTTGATTGATGAGTCATATGTCTCACAATAAATGGCCACCCTATACCTCATCCCATGGTGCACAAATTCACTCATTCGTTGGATTCTATCTTGGAGCTCATGAAAAAATCTGTTTAGTTGGTATAATCTAGCAATGCTCACTTTTGCATCTATAGAAGTGAAAATTTGTATATCATCATTAGGGATCCATGAGAGTGTACTTTTTGCCCATTTTCAGGGAGAAAGGGGTTGGGGGTTGGGGATTCGGTTAGGATAATTCAAAAAATGAAAGAAATGTGAGAACACAATCCTTCAGTTTTTTGAGAAAATGCCTAGGCTTACAAACTGGTAATAATTGTATAATTTTTATTTCAATAACAATATCTATGGAAAATTGTTTTTAATTCAATGCTTACAATGGTTTTTCAGTATGGCTGAGAAACCAAATGGTTACAAATCTGTTTCAAAGCCATACTGGAAATCATTTGAAAAGATTAACCCTGGAGTTTTCCTAAAAATTGACCCGCGAACGAGGCTCAGCATGTAGCTCATATGCTCATTGTCTGGGAGGTGAATGTTTGAATCTTGGCTTAAAACTGCTTCTATGTTAGGTGCGCGACATTAATAGTTATAGCAGGCTGAATGCCTTGGCATAAAATAGGCTCAACTCAAGATGCACAGTTAGAACTTGCAAAGGTCGTGCAATCTATGAGATGGCTGTCTTTAGTTGTTAGACCTTACTTTAGAGAGTCATATACAGCAGGCTCGCCTATATAAGACAATTGATAGGTAATAGCCTTAAAAATATATCTGACAGCCGCAGCCGCTAAAAATGTCCATGCCTTGAAAAACTAATAATTAGAATTACTTATAATTAAAATCTTATATCACTATGTGGAATAATACACCAGGGAGGGAGGGGACATTGACCTGTTTATTACACTTGCCTCCAAAATTTTTATAATAGCGTTTTAACAACTTGGGGACTTTTATTGAATTTGATTGGTAAGTTTATTAATTAAGCTGAATGCCCAAATATATCATTCACTACAAAAGTGATAAATATTTTGTGTATTTACAATGTACATCAATTTGTAGGTCATTGTCTTAACCCTTTAGATCCATGATACTTTTTCAAATAAGCGTAATTAAAATACATTTTCAATATATTTATTATTTTAGTATTTAATTGATGATATTGAAATAATTTTACACTTGTTTATGTTTGAAATAAAACTTCATTTAAATATATATATGTATATTGTATAATGTATATATATATTCATGTATTTTTTAATCGATTTATTATAACTTTGATATTGCACTAGATTTTCACATACTGTGGCGTAGCCCTCCTTCAGTCCTTTGAGTCGTTCATGAATGAGAATCCCCACCTTTGTCACCCTTATACCCAAAGGGTCGTTAAGACGACATTCTGTTGGAGTCCTGCGTCTGACACGGCATCTCATAGGCGTTGCACCTTTCTCTGGAAAGATCTAGAAATTTCTATCTCTTCTGGAACGTGAACGTGGAAAGATGTGAAAAACAACAAATGGAATTTTACATGTCTGTCATCATACATCTCCCATACGGCTGTTCTGTTACACGGATTTAAACCAGGTTTGATAAATTTTGTTGACCAACATAAGACTAGATATAGAGCAGATTCCTTTAATATAAAAAGAAAAAAAATAAATAATTTGAGCATTTATTGAGTTTAAACTATGATCATTACGTGCTGATAATAATATTGCCTCATATTATGTTTGATATATTTCTGACTGTAATAGTATTAGTTGCGTTTATGTATTGAAAATTTATAATCCTTTTGAGATAAGTCAATTGATGTTGTACCTCGTCATATTGTTCGTACCTTGTAATATGTTTCTTTTTGTTCAGACAACTGTTTTCATCTCAATATATGATTGGTAATCAGCTGACTTTGTCCTATGGCAGAAAAAGTACGCGGATGATTGTCTTGCACTGATCGAATGCACGATAGGATCTCGTGACAAACGAAAAATATACTCTAATAAAGTGATACTCAGAGCTGGCTAAAATAGGGTGATATCCATTCCCTCCCCTCACTACATGATGAACGAACTGACTAATCAATAAGATCAATGTTAGCAACCTAAAGTGATGACAAATTTTTCTTGACATTTTATCCATGTTTTTTCTTTATCAATTGGTTTTTATAAAATGTTTAAAATATTTTATGCCAAGGGCGCAAACGTAGATGACAATTTTTTAAATTCCATTAACACTTGAATTGAAAATTGGGCAAGAGGGATATTTCTCCACCCTTTTCCCTCATCCTTTCAGTCAAGTGAATCTAGAGGCTATAGGGGTTGTAGTCGCTAGTTTTTCAATAAAAGTAAGATAATTGATTGATTGATCTCTATATCTAGAACTAGTGGATTCACTTCTAGAGGCCTCTAGATACACTTGATGGGAAGGGGTAAATATGATTATGTAAGGAATCTCTTCACTAAGATTTCACTTTATATTTAATCTTTTTGCATATTTTATATTCTTTAATTAGTACAGACTTACTGCTGGATTCTAAACTTTTTTTAAACATCATTTGTGGATGACAAAATTTATGTTTGAGATTTTTTATACATAAAGATAAACATTTCCTGAAAAGATAGTTTTTCTAGCTTCAAAAATAAGAAATTTTTTAGCAAAAAATTACCTAAAAACAAAGGTTGTTCAATAAAAACGGTGAAGGAAGCAAAAATTCATTATCAACAGGGGACATGCACAATTTTTTTAGCCCTCTAGCTGTAATAGTAGCTGAGATAATTAGGGACCAATAAAGGGGTGGCAAGGGGCCCATTTGTTAAAGGTTAAATCAGCTGGGAGGAAACAGTGGAGTAATAATTTTTTTTATTGCTGTGTAGTATCCAGCAGGCTTGATACCTCTCGATTTCTTTTATAACGGAATTAGGTGGGTGCTAGACATACAGACTTCCAGTATAGGTAAGCTTTGCTTCTATCTAATGATCAACAAAAAATGTGTATTGAAATCAACGGTTGACAAGAAACTAGCTACATATATATAATGGGTTACATTTCATAGATGCAGGTATAGATATATACAAAGATTAAGTTATAAGCAGATTACATGTTATTACAATAGTTTAAATCAATACATATCCCTGTCTCTTGGGAGCAGGGGAGTATACGCTACGTCATTAGGAGTAATAACATTAACATTTTGCAGATGTCAAATAGATAATTTAGATCGCAATCATTGAATAACTTTGGATTATGGGGTGGACATATTGCTATTTGAATTATGTACAATTAAGGAAATCAATATTTGCGGGAGTGGGGCTACTCTTTAATTAGCTCTGAGAGGTTAGGCTTTACTACAGTTACTTCTATCGCCCCTTCCTTGATTTATATTACATAGCCACTTTATTGTCTCTCCAGCTCCCCTTTATATACCTTTCAAAGCTCGTACTTTGCCTCTCTATCTTCATTTCATTGCCTTTTGTCTAACTTATATTAAATACCCCCTAGATGGCCCATTTTATTGCCCCTCCATCACCCCTTAATCGCCTCATCTCTATTTTATAATACAGAGTCCCTCAGAGCTATTTATAATAAACTAGCGGCTATGCCCCTAGAGGCCTCTAGTGGCACTTTGAATGTTTTTTTTTTAATTAAAATATCTAATTAAAGAAATAATTGGTTTATGTTTCGTTCAAGTCTCTTTTTCGGGAGCGGTCATTTTTTTCTAGGGGCGATTTCTCTTGGGAGGGTGGTGGTACCCTCCCCCAAAATAGTTATAAACCTTCCCGGGACCTATGAGAAGCTACCCTGTTAAGGAGAACCCGATCGGTTCAGCGGTTAGCGAGATCCTTCGGTACAAACATACAAACACACAGACATCCTGTTAGTTTAGTATAAGGATTAAGGAAGAGGTCATGAAGGGTCGTAGGAAAGGCAGTTCAGGGCGATGGAGAGGTGATGAAGGTGCATAGGAATTGTGAAGGCGCTTTGAAGAGGAAAATAATAGGAAATTGAAGAGGAAAAGAGGCGATATCATCTCCTGTTTAAAAAGGGGAATAATGGATGATTATTGCTCCACTTTATTCATTCTGGGTTGTGGGACCTGATATTGCAGTCTTGTATTTAACAGCCACTCCCCAAGCATGATCAAGTCAAAATAATTTACTTTTGCTCTACAGATGGTTTTACCGTCATATTCTAAATTAAAGAGTAGCTTTCCTACAAAAAAAAACTTAAGAAGCATTCTTTTAATACTATTTCATTTTTAAATATTAGGAATTTTATTAGGACAATGGTTGAATCTCCAATGATAGAAACAAAATTACCTCTTTTGAAGATTAAAATTCTTGTCTGAAAAGTTTTTAACCAGCCAATCTAAGTTCAATAGAATTAACCAAAGTTTTCTAAGTCAACTAATAAGATAACCATCTTTTTTAAAAACAATAAAAATAATGACCCATTAAATTTAGTATAAAATAAGGATGACAACATCCATAAGAAGCGAAGCACAAAACGACGGGAAATTTAATTTTGATATCTTTAACAAATAAATTTTGAAAATCGCACCATAAAAACAAAAGATATGGGGAAAATTTGGAAAATATAAAAATAGCCTAGAACCTGCTAAAAAGCAGTCCAAATGCCATTGATGTCTTATAGTTAATTGTGCTCCTTAATGATGAGAATGTTGTCAAAAAGTTTCAGCTTTCTACCTTTTATAGCAGCCGAGAAAATCACGTTTCCCCCAATTCATTAATTACGGATGGACAGACGCAAATTGTGAAATATAGAGAAGCTTCGCTACTAAAAAGGCAATGAATAAAGCCCGAAAAACTAGAAATTTAAATGTTAAAGAAAAATATTTCTATAAATAAAAATTTAAAAATAGAAACATCTGTATATTTATTATTGCAAGGACAAAAAATTGTCTGAAATCATGGACAGGAATTTGCCAAGGGGAGTGGGCAAAGCACACCAGAACACTTCTAAACAACCCCATAAGTCCTAAGTCTAGTTTTTATTTTAACTTGACCCCCCCCCCCCCACCCAGGCTGTAATAGTGGGTGTATAAGGGGATTGTGTCCCTAAATCAATGGGGTTGTGGGAGGGTGAATCTTCTAATCTCTTTTTTTTTGTCACGAAGTGTTATATTCCTAAACCCTCCTTCTGCACTCCTCTGTCTTTCAGTTCATTCATTTTCTTTTCAATGACCACACTTTTATTTATTGCAAAGTTTTTATCATTTAGATTAAGTTGTCCATCCGTAAGTTTGTATGTTATGAATCACATTGTACTTGCTTATGTATGCTGAATTGTCCTATCAATTTTTAACCAAATATGATGATTACTGTAACAATTAGCACATCCACAATCTCAATGACCATATTAAAATTCCTGTTTTTATGTAATTTTGGAATAGATATTTACAGAATTGATGTTAAAATTAAATGCAATAAACTAGTCTATATTTGTTAATGGCGTTGTATAAATGTCCATTTTTGTAAATGTTGTCATCCTTGTTTTATTATTCAATAATTATTGCGTGATTGCAAACGTCAAATGAATTTTGAAACATTTCTATCAAATCATCATTTAGCACAATTACAATTAAATTAAATGTAAAATAAAATCTATAGTTTTGTTGGTTTAATAATATTTTCCATTACTGAATTTATGATTCATAAGATTTTAAATTACAATAATTAGCAAGAAATAATATTTTGAATAATTTTATCTGCTCCTCCAAACAATAGCACACCAATATCACACAGACAGTATTTCTAAAAACTTTTATATAATTAGTGTCCGTCCGTTTATCCATAATGGTTAGCTCTTTTCGTTAATTTAAGCATTTTAGAATTGTTCTTTTTGATTTCATACTTTGCATGATGATTCCTACAACAGTAAGGTATACTTTAGGAGGCTTAGCAACTTTTTAGTCGTAATCTGAAAGACTGTACTTTAATTTAATACATGCTGATTTTTACCTTTCTAGACAACAACTTTTTGTGTAATAGGGGTGAAGCAGTTCAAGCCCTATTTGGTGAGTCCGGCGAAAGAGCCCCTAGCCTTAATGATTCTATCAATAAAATACTCCAAGTAGTTACATGATAAGATAATCGCTTTATATACAACAAATTACAGATATTGGGTTAGGTAGACAATGGGTGTGGAGAGAATGGGGAAATGCTGTCCAGGTGAAAGGCAGAAGGGCAGGCCAGTGTGAGGGGTAAGGCTGGCGTCCACCAGAAAAGGGTAGGTTGACTGGAACACAAGGGGGGAGGGGCAATCCCTTCCCCCGCTGGCGGCTGGTAGTGTTGACCGCGTTAAGCTGGCGGTCAACAAAAGAAAGGGTTTGTTAAGGAATGTGCTGGGTTGAGATTTAACACCTGATTGCTTATCGGGACTCTAGGAGTGTAGCATGCTCTAGGAAGTGAAAGTCTGTCCGACTACCACAACCTACCCTTCAAGGCATGAGGGACCTCGGAACATCAGGCCTTGAACCATGGTTGGCGGCAGACTCTTCCTGGGGCACAGCGTGGTGTAGGACAGCTTGGGTCACACATGCCCCTCGGGACACCCCCTGCTTGGTGTGGCTGTTGTTGGTGATCAGCATGGTCAGCTCCCTGTTGGCTCGCAGCTGAGGGTTGGTGATGGTCGGGCCTTGGTGCTGGAAATTCTGTCTGGTCTGCAGGACGATCTCCGTCTTGGCTGGCAGCTGGATGTGGAGGCCCAGATTCACTCTGGAGGCCCCTAGAGGAGGGATGGCGAGGGCGGATGGCGCAGCTGGCCAATGGTTTTAGGTTGACTAGCTGGTACGGGTGCTGCAACCGTTCCACCATTGGACTGGTCCAGGAGTATCCGGCTTCTAGGGTCTCGAATAGCACTTGCAGGTGGTGGTGGCAATTTGGTGGCCACCTTGTCTCCCCCAGGGTTGTCAGATCTTCAGTGTAGAGGTAGGTCAGTTCCCTGTGTCAGAGGTTGGCGCCGGTCTGAGGGTTCGGCATGGGTCTAGCTGGGCAGGCAGTTCCACAGTCCCTGCTGCGAGGGTACAACATCCTGAGATTTCTCCCCTAGCCTGGAGGTGACCTGGCACTCCGTTTCCGTCTGGGCTAGGGGGAAGTGGAAAAGATCTTTGACTGTTGGGCTCATCACTAGGTGCATCTTCTTTCTCTCCCCAGGCGACAGCGGCGGCTTCTTCAAGTTTGCTGGTGATAGCTGATGTCTGTATTCCTGGGTCCCACACATCATCAGCTGGAGGCGTAGGTCTTGGAAGGGCTCCCCTGGCTGGCAAGTTCTTCTTGGATGGCCTTTGACAGGGGTGTCTGGCTGGGGGTGACCACTCATTGGCAGTTGAGGGTAGAATTGGCGAATCCTTCCCAGGAGCAGGCGGGTTGGTTGCTACTTGGCTCATACGGTAGGTCTGGTTCCTCTGTGGCGGCAACAGTTGCCCCTCTCCTCTCCTTGGTGGTGACAGGGGTCACCTCTCCTTCTCTGCTGGTGGTGACGGGGGTCACCTCTTCCCTCTGCTTGGTGGTGACGGGTGTCACGGTTGGCCGTTGATGAAAGTATCCGCAGTTAGGGAGGCTTCCGGGAGGCAATCGGTCTCCGGGAAGGCTGTTGGCAAGTCTACCGGAGACGTGTCTGGTACAGGTGGAAGGGTTGCGGCCGGCAGGTTGGTTCCCTTGCTGGCGTTGAGGGCCGGGTCCACCTAGTGGGTTCTGCTCTCAACAACATGGGATGATTCTGAGCTTGGGCCCGGCAGCAGCTCCTTGTGGCTCAGTTCATGTTCAGTGTCGCCATGGGTGGCCGATACGCCATGGATGGCAATATTCTCCCCTCTCATTGGAGAGAGGGTGCTCATTCTCTGCTGGCGTCAGGCAGGCTGTGGCAGCAGGCGGGCTGCCGCTAACGTACCTCCACCAGCCATTGTGAAGGAAATACGGGTCTCCAGCAGTAGGCTTGTCTGGAGATGATGGCTGCCAGGAAAACACGTCCGGCAGGTGAAACAGAAGAGGGTGTCTGCCTGGAAACACGTATCCAGCAGGCGACACAGTAGAAAGTGGCTGTAGGGAAACACACGTCCTACAGGCACAGCGGGGTTGGGGCGCGTTTAAGCCGCCTATACTTGTATTTACACACACGGTTTGCAGTTATTGGGCATGTTTCAGCCGCCTAGCGCACGATTTTCAGTTAGATTCGCCACTCTCCGCAGTTCTGGAAGCATGCTTGGCCTCCCTGCTCGTCTTGGCCGGCTCTGTAGCCACATCCGCCGTTGTCTCTTGGTAGCTCCCAGCTCTCGTGTCTGCCTGCTACTCACTTCCACCTGCCGGATCTAGGGTTAGACACCGTTATCCAGGGTGGGTTACTAATGTTTGTGTCCTGGGGCTCGTTCCCAGCTACACAACTTCACAGAGGACCAGCTACGTAGCTGTCTGTCTCATGGTTCTGGCCTTACTTGTGTCCTGGGGCTTGTTCCCAGCTACACATTGCCAATTCTGGCAGATGGGTCTACACTGAGAACCCGCTCTAAACAGTATGGGCTAACACTTCCAATCACCGCGGTAACGCCCCAATCGCAGCTACCCAGCGATGTGGCAAATGTTATACTAAAGTGGTGTACAATTCCCAAGTAATTGCAGAAAGGTACGTGGACAACACTTCCAACACTGCGGTAGTCCCCCACCTCGTGACTACCCAGCAGTGCGGCAAATGATGGACACCTCTGTGATGCAATACTTATGCTCCTTCCTAAGCACAGTTGTTACACCCCGCAGGGGTGCCCCACACTTCCGACAATGCGTTCATATGCTCCTTCCTAAGCATAATCACAAAACATTGCGGCAAATGTGGTCCTTATTCATTCAAGACTCCCCTCTAGATTGATTTTCGCAGGAGGGGACTACAACTATGCTAGCATTCTCTAAGCTTTTAGGAGTGTCAGCTAGTGTAACTGCTTGGGAACGAGGCTTTCAGCTACAACTGTGTCTAGACCTTTGGTCCTTTGATTCTTGCAGGAGGTGACTACAACTATGCTAGCATTCTCCAAGCTTTTAGGAGTGTCAGCTAGTGTAACTGCTCGGAAACGAGGCTTTCAGCTACAGTTGTGTCTAGACCTTTGGTCCTTTGAGCCCTAGAATCAGGTTGTCAGACACTTATCAAACCTGCAAAAATTGTGGAAGTGCCCCAATGTTTGGTCCTACCTGTGCTGGCCTTGACGATAAGGCGTCCAGCAAGTGTAGGATGAATCCGCAAAGCGGCTTGTTCGGTCACTAAGGGTGCCGTGTAATGCGTGCAGCAGGCAAAAAATACCCTCAGCAGGTAAAAATACCCGCGTTTATGCGTTCAAAATGATGAAATAATTGCCTAAAAAGGCAGTCTCTCTTGTCAGTTGGCTTCTTGAAGTCTTGTTGGGTGTCAGTTGACTGTCCCCTTACTTGCAAAAGGGTCCAATCTTTCAGCCTGAGATAGAATCAGCTATTTTAGCAGGGCTCGATCAAAACACGCTGACACCAATTTTAATAGGGGTGAAGCAGTCCCCTCCCCATGCCCAGGTGGCCATTGTATTCCATAACAATGGGTTGGGTGTGACCGCTTATCAAAATTACCGTCTTTTGATAGCGTATCTAAAGTTGATGGGTGGAGTTTTTAACACCTGCATTTGCCGGGAGTCCCAGAGCATAGTATACTCTATGCTTGTCCGTATGATGCCGCCTACCACAACCTCCCCTTCAAGGGCTGTGGGACCATCGGGACATCAGGCCTTGAACCATGGTGGGCGGCAGACTCTCCCTGGGGCACAGGACGGTGTAGGACAGCTCGGGCCACACAGGCCCCTCAGGCAACTCGTTGCTCAGTCTGGCTGTGGTTGGTAATCCGCATGGTCAATTCCTGGTTGGCTCGTAGCTGAGGGTTGGTGACAGTCAAGCCTCGGCGCTGGAAGTTAGACCTCGTCTGGAGAACTATTTCTGTCTCAGTTGGCAGTTTGACATGGAGGCCCAAGCTCACTCTGGAGGCCCCTAGAGGGGGGACGGCGATGAGAGTAGGCGCATAGAGCTCCAGGGGTGCGCCTGCCTTGTCCAGGTTACTGGAGGCCTTGGCTCCAACCACGGTGGGTATAGCTGTCATCTGGAGGGGGCACATTGCTTTGGCTTCATCCTTAGGGGCCGCAACTTCCCTCTCAGTGGCTGCTTCCCGTCATGGGGACTCGCTGTTGGCTGGCAGAGGCTCCATGTCGGCATCTGGGTTCCATGTCATGTCGGTGGGTAGCGCCGGAGGGGCTGTTCCCAGTTCTGCAGGTTGGCTGGTCAGGTTCTCTTCTTCCCCTCCAGGGTGGTTGGTCCGGTTCTTAGGTATCTCAAACTCTAGTTCGTCTGTTGGATTACATATGGCACCAGCTGGCGGCGCAGGCGCAGATCCAGACTGCTCTCCTCCTTCTGTAGGGTTGCTGGTAAGACTCCTGTCCACAGCTGGCGGTGGCAGGACAGTGACTTCGGCTGGATGGTACAGGGGCAGTTGGCCAGGTTGACTGCTAGCTGGTAAGGTTGCTGCAACCGTTCCACCATTGGACTGGTCCAGGAGTATCCAGCTTCTAGGGTCTCAGAAAGTTGGTGGTGGCCGTTTGGCAGGTGGTGGTGGCAGTTTGGCGGCCACCTTGTCTCCCCTAGGGTTGTCGTGAACGGGGGCAAGTAGGAGACTGGTAGTTAGATCTTCAGTGTAGGGGTAGGTCAGTTCTCTGTGTCAGGGGTCGGCGCCGGTCTGGAGGTCCGGCGGGGGTCTGGCTGGCCTCTGGGCTCTCTCCCCTAGCCGGGAGGTGATCTGGCACTCTGTCTCCCTCTGGGCTAGGACAAGGTCTTTGACGATTGGGCTCGTCACTGGGTGCATCTCCTCTCTTTCTCCAGGTGGCTTCTTTGAGTTTGCTGGAGGTGGCTGATGTCAGTATTCCTGGTTCCCACACATCATCAGCTGGAGGCGTAGGTTTTGGAAGGTCTCCCCTGGCTGGCAAGTTCTTCTTGGATGGCCTTGGACAGGGGTGTCTGGCTGGAGGTGACCACTCATTAACAGTTGAGGGTAGAATTGGTGAATCCTTCCCAGGAACAGGCAGGTTGGTCGCTCCTGGGTCTGTGCAGAGGCAGGTGGCCAGTCGTCTCACAGGGGCCTCTAGGCCTCTTGGGGAGTGGTGTTCTGCTATCCCCTTGCACCTCTGACCCAGTCCACAGCTGGGGGTGGTGGCCTCAGCTAAAGTCTCCTTCGGTTCATCTGGCTGGGGCCCCAGCATCCCAGCAGGGTCTCCGACTTCTGGCAGATCCCCGTTGGCTGGTTTCCTGGGGGCAATGGTGGTCACTCCTTCTCTTGGCTCATACGGTAGGTCTGGTCTCTCCGTGGCGGCAATGTTCGTTGCCCCTCTCCTCTCCTTGGTGGTGACAGGGGCCACCTCTCCTCTCATCACATCTCACATTGGGGGGCTTGTCCCTTGGTGGCACTGGGTCAGGGCAGGTTGAGATGCTGCAATGGCTGGCAGCTGCTCCGGGCTGCCGCCACGGTTTCTAGACCCACCTGTGTCGCTGGGACCAGCCCAGGACACAAACTAACGGGGCTTGCAGGACGGACATTCTCTGCCGCCACCGCTTCAAGAATCAGCTTCTAGAGCTCTGTGCCCCCACCATGGTAGGAGAGGGCATCATAGCTGCGGCCCGGCGGCCGCTGAAATTCCGCCCGACGCCATCGGAACGCGGGAACCCCCTACCCCCTGTCTAGTGGCCAGGATCTACCCTTCCACATCAGGGTGCAGTTCCCCACTCACGACCCTGCCCAGCACGTGCAGGTCAATGCAATGATAGATCCCGGCAACCGTATGCCCGGGTCTGCAGTAATTTCCAAGTCCCTCATGCACGCAATGGGCGTGCAGAAACTACTGATTCCAACACATACGTGTATCATAACTGCCAATGAAAAGGGGCAGCCATTCCAGGTAATTGGCGAACTAAGCGAGCTCTATATGGCGGTGAGCCATTCGCTCATCCTCCATTTGTACCGCGTGACTGTGGTCAGGAATCTCTCGCACCCACTGAGCTTAGGGGGGGTCTTTCTGTGTGAGTTCGGAACTAGGCTTTGTTTCAACATGCAGACCCCCTGCCTGTGGGTGCGTGGGGAGTTTATCCCCCTCCACGGTGCCCCAGTGGACTGCGAGACTGCCAAGAGAGAGTTAAGCTATGAGGGGCCCCCAGAGGCCAAACCCGTTGAGTCGCGGCCAGCTAAGTCCGGGACCGGGCCCGTCAAGTCGCGGCCTGATGCCCCCAGTGCTGCGCTCGGCCAGCGGAGTACAGCCACCCCCAGAACCGAACCCGTCGAGTCACGGTCAGCTAAGTCCGGGACCAGGCCCGTCAAGTCACGGCCTGAGGCCCCGATACAGCGCTCGGCCAGCAGAGTCCGGCTAACATCAAGTCCGAGCTCGTCAAGTCGCAGCTGGCCACCACCAAGACCGAGCCTGCCAACCGCGGCCAGACGTTCCCGGTGCCGAGCCCGTCCAATTACGGTCGGCCACCTGTGACGACACTGAACATGAACCGAGCCACAAGGAGCCGCTGCCGGGCCTGAACCCAGAATCATCCCTTGTCGGTGAGAGCGGAACCCACTGGGAGGACATGGCCCTCATCGCCAGCAAGGGAACCAACCTGCCGGCTGTGACCCTTCTACCTGTACCAGACACGGCTGCAATAGAATCGCCAACAGCCTTCCCCTTGAACAGGCACGCGGCCCCGCTGATCACAGCCAAGCAAGTCACCCCTTCAGGCCGCAATTCGCTTGGCTGTCCCAGCGCAGCAGTTTGGGGAGCACTACCTCCTACTGGATGCTGGCCTCCCTGTGGCTAGGAAGCTAGTCAAGCCTGATGTTCTGAAGGTTTCCACCAATCTACCCCAATGTCTACATGCCAGGGGAGAACCTGTAGGACTCCAGGCGGACCTGGAGCTGGACAAGACTGAATTCTGGGAGACAGACCCCATGCTCAAGCGCTCCAGGACAATGCCAGGACGTCAATTACCCTTTTAACCCAGGAGGATGGAAGCTTCAGCCCAATACAGCCCAGGGCCGTAGGAAGAGGCCATCACCCGGCACCAGGAGTAGGGGGGAGCCAGCCCCCCTGAGGAGCGTCCAGGCCCCCACAGGATCAAGGCCTGGGGAGGACCTCAACCACAAGCCTCAGGACTGCCCGCCGGGGAAGCTACCTGTAACATCAACCCTGTACAGTAGGGTTGCCCCTGGAGGCCCCGTTGCAACCATGTCCTTTCACTCGGACCTGCCACTACCTGGTCACCTGGCCCAGCTTATCGCCTGCCTTGGGCAAACGAGACGTCCCACCGTGCAGCAAGAAGTCAGGGATGGCCAGCTTGGGACCCTCAACCACCTGGCATCAATGACCACCGCCTGGCTGCCGGTCATCGTATTGTTAATGTTGAGTGGTTGTACCTGGCTCTTACCCCTACATCTCTCGATATTCTAACAAATGTTCTCCCGGATTGGAAAGTTGGAAAGAAATAGTTCTCCAGACGAGGTCTAACTTCCAGCGCCGAGGCTTGACTGTCACCAACCCTCAGCTAGGAGCCAACCAGGAATTGACCATGCGGATTACCAACCACAGCCAGACTGAGCAACGAGTTGCCAGAGGGGCCTGAGCTGTCCTACACCGTCCTGTGCCCCAGGGAGAGTCTGCCGCCCACCATGGTTCAAGGCCTGATGTCCCGATGGTCCCACAGCCCTTGAAGGGGAGGTTGTGGTAGGCGGCATCATACGGACAAGCCTTTCCTAGAGTATAATATGCTCTGGGACTCCCAGCAAATGCAGGTGTTAAAAACTCCACCCATCAACTTTAGATACGCTATCAAAAGACGGTAATTTTGATAAGCGGTCACACCCAACCCATTGTTATGGAATACAATGGCCACCTGGGCATGGGGAGGGGATTACCCCCTCCCCCTTTCCGCAGCCGGACCTTCCCTTTTCTCTGCCATCACCTGCCTACCCCAAGGAGGCAGCCTTCCCTCCTACCTTTGCACCTGTGGACACAGCCCCAGCTCAAAGGAACCCCTCACCAGCTATCCCTCATAATCTGTTATTATACTTCTATTTGCTTTATAAACCTGTATATCTATTGTAATGATTCAGTTTAAATATATCTCTTTAACAGTAACTACTTGTAGTTTCTTATTGATAGAATCTTAAAGGCTAGGGGCTCTTTTGAATCGAACTCGCTCAGTAGGGTTGAACTGCTTCACCCCTACCACATTACGTCTCATTAGTCAGAATCTTTACAAATCATTTTACTGCACTTATTACGTATTTCTAGTAGCGAAGCTACTCTATAATTATTGAATACTTTTACACCAAATTTGATTGAGATTTGCTTATTGGTTGTGGTGCTAGTTCGATTCCTAGATTTTTAAGTTTTCATGATTTTCTTTATTCCTATTCGAGATAGACAACTGATAATTTTAGGGATTAAATAACCTAACAATTTATATATCCCCATATAGTTTCATTAAGATTTTCTTATTAGTTAAGGTTCTAAATCGATTCCTAGATTTTCACGTTATAAATTGTACAAGGTTTCGTGATTTTTAGATTAATGTCTTTTTTATGAAACTGCTCTATAGTTCATTTTTTTCCGGATATCCATCCATAAATTTGGAGCTTCACTACTTATGGATGTTGTCATCCTTGCTTCTTTTCAAATTATTGTTTTATTTTTATAACCTATTGAAAATAACAACAAAAGCTAAAATGCATCTGTAGTTTTTAGAATGTACGTCTTTACTTCTATTAAAATTTGTAAGAAATTATAATTTATTATATGAAGTATATATATATATATAAACACATAGGTTATTTTTTAAACATTTTATGGATGGAAGACAATTGTTTCATTATTAAATGGATCATCAATTCCAATGATGTATGAAATAAGAGTTAAAAAAATATATGTCTTTGCATTTTAATCCTCTTAATAGACTAAAAAAGAAGTAAAAAAAAGAAGTATGTGTTAAAAAATTGTACCCACTGCAGGGGTTTTTAAAACTCATATACTACATGGGCTGGGGGAGATTAGCATCTTGATAGGAAAAAGGGGGAGGTGTTTAAAGGGAATTTTTAAAAGAGAAATTAGGTCAAATTATTCCATATGCAGTTACAATTTAATAATTATTATATAAAAAAACTACTGCTTTGGATATGGTTCACTTTGAAAGATATGTCTCTATGTGGGCACTTGCTGAAAATTTTATTTCGGATATTTAAAGTTTGGGTGTTAGACTTGAAAGCATTCATTATTTCTAAGCTTTCTGTTAAGCTAAGGTTACACTTTTTGGAATTTTGATTGTAAGGGTTTGCTAGTTTTCCAATTGACCATTCAATTTTATAGTTTGTGTTTCTTTGTCTTTGTGTTTTGATGAAATCAGATAGCTTTGTGCAAGCTGTGTCTCGTGAGAAAAAGGATTTGTGCCTACTATATCTTTGCTTGAAAGTTGCAGAGGTTAGGCCAATATATTGATGTTGGCTCTGGTCTGAATCTAGTGTCACAGTGGCTTTATAGACCATGTTTATAGTTTTGCATTTACCGTCCAATGGGCATGTTTTGGGTTGTATATTGTTGTGTAGTGGGTCTTACTTGAGATACTTGTAAATTAAGCAGAATGACATTTTCGTGATCCTAAACGAGTGGACAGATTTTTACGAAATTAGCACCATTTTAAAGCGTTTATTTTTCTCTATTGATTTTACTTTTATTTGAATTTTTAAGCCCACAAATGACGGATCTCGAGTTTTAATTATGAAACATTTGTACTTATTATATTCTGTTAAAATCTTGTGATATCTCATATGAGGCCATATTTTTCCACGAAATCAATATACATATAATGCTCCGCATTTATATGTATATTTGACCTTTCTATCATCTACGCGTGTAGGTTTTAGGCGATATTTAACTTATGTACTTTTATAGAGAAGGCTCCAGTTATCCAGGGATTTGGCATCCTCAATGCATCACGGAGATTTCCCCGGCACAACAGAACGTGACTACACGGGAAACTCAACATACACTCCGGCCTGCTGATATATCCTACGCAGACCTACGTGTATCCCTAGCCATCCCTGCATGATCAGAAACGCCCCCTCAATACTTCAATACTCTCTGTAATTTTCCTATATGTATAATGTTATAATATGTATTCATGATTTTGTGTAAACTATACTTGTCTATTGAAAATACATCAGTTCCGCACAAACAGTTGTTAGTAGAGTATCACTCTTATTTTTGGGCAGCTATCTCTAGCTGCAATTAATTATTCAGAAACTTATATAAATCCCCTGTGGGTACTTGCGTGCAGTTTTGTTCTTTAACTTATCGGAGACGTACAGACGAAGGGAACGAATTGCTTCGCTCTCGAATCGCTTCAGCCACAACGTTACCAGCTCAACGTGAAGTGCCGCCACACCGCTCGAGGCGGCCTTCCTTGGTTTTTAAAAAAGACCAGAACCACGTCCGATCCGTTACATGTTGCATCCTTCAATTGTAGGTATATTGGAATCGCCAAGGATGTGTTTGTTGTCGGTAGAAATTATGCTCTGCATGTTTGGCATTGTGCTGTCGGAAATCTTGATGGTATTTCTATTGTAATATTTGTATAGTTCTAAGCCTGGAGGAAAGTGCTTCTCTACTAGCTTTAAAAACTCTTTGGCTATGTTTGTTTTAACTGCAGCGATATAGGGAGTGGTGAACCAAATAACCTTTCTTTTGCGATTTTTTCTCGCTGTGTTGTGCTTGTTGCTTGTATTGTATGTTGTGCATGTAACCTGCTATTTTTAAGGTCGTATTATACAGGTCTTTTTCTTTATTAAAAAGAGCTTCATTGACAGAGACATATTATAAATTCGCTTTTCAATCATTAATGGTAATTGCTCAATGATGTTTAGTTTATGGTAAGTTTTGGTGTTGATTTAACAAGGCAAATTTGTTTCCTTTCTAAATGGTTTAAAGCAGCCTGTAGTTAGATCAAGGGTGACATCTAGAAAATCTTACAATTTTGATGTTTGCATTGGTTGTGATAATGGAATGACCAATATTTAAAAAATATTCTCAGGTTTAAGGAAAGGTTTTGTGATTTTTTATTTAAAATTTTTCTGCCAAAAATAATTATTTTTTCAAAACACTTGTATATCCCAATAAATATGAACTGAAAATATTGTAAATTTATCAGTTTCTCCTGGTTAATTCAATTTGAAGGTAAGCCTTATAAATTTAATGTATTAGTTTAAACGGATCATTTAAAGATAACGCAGTAGCGAGTTTCATCCTTTTTCACAGTATCTTTTCTCCTATTTCTAGCACCTCTAACTCTGCGGGGAAATTTTCCTAACCCTCCGGGGCAATCATTAACATTTACCTAACTTAAAATAATCTATCAAATATATTAGGTTTATTTGGTGAGTAAATATGGATTTGATTGAAACTGTAGGAAAATGACTCACAGAATTATGAAATCACTTGTTTCTCTCTATAAATACATAGGCATTTTGATAGTTATTAATCAGTTTTCTATGTCCTTGAATTAAAATAGATTTTATTATTGTTTTCATAATTATAGCATAATTTCAAATACTTTTCTTACATAGTTTTGCAGGAGCAACTTGTTAAAATGAAGAGTAAACTATCAACATTTCTGTTTGCATTTGTTTTTGGTAAATACATCAATTTGAATTTGAAATATCTTATTTTTGAATTTGTTTTCGGATTTTGCCACATTAAAACAAAACTCACAATTTATCAGGTTACATTGTCAATTCTTCTTCTGGACAGCAAAATATAGGTAAATGTAATTATTTTTTAGAGATAATCTAGAGATATACACTTTAAATCAGCCAATAGGAAGTTACATTTTAGACATGTCATTGTTTAAAATATATTACAGATTTTGATATGTTAGTGCATAATTTTCTCATTTCTTTTGTTTTATGAGTCAGCTTTATATTTTTGTATATCTTTAATAAGCTTTTAATGTTTAAATTATTATATGTAAAATATGAAACATTTAACAAAACATATAACAATTTAGTTATGAATAGTTGCATTTCTTAGGATAAAGTTAGCTTTATAAAAATTGTATCATCAGGAAATTCTCTTATATTTTGTATATAACAAAAAATAAACAATACTTTTCTCTACTAAAAATCCCTTCATAAGTTTGTTAAAAAAAGGGGTCAGATAGATCATCTAAATATACTATGTCTATTAATTTTCCTAATATTAATGTAAATTTTTTTTGTTGATTGTCAATTCTAACTAACATTTAATTTACTTGTAAATTTCTTTTAGCATGTCCATTGACACGGCAAATAAATGTAATAGTTACTTGTGATGATGGTACAACTCCACAGGAAATGCTAAATGTCTATATGTCAATAGAGATAGTAATATGAATAATAAAATACATGACTAAAAAAACTATTTAACCATCTTTGCCACACTCAAACTTACCAAACAAGATTTAAAAAATATAGCTTTACAGATTATTAATTTATGCAACTAGCTACTCCGCCCCTAGCATCTAGGTTCTTAGTTTAGAAAGTGGTAAAAATAGTGCAGAAGAATATTCTAAAACCAGCCAAAGTATTATTTCTACAAAAAATTACTTCTTTGAATCTTGATATATAGTCAAATAGTTTATTTTCAAAGATTTTGCCAGCCACAATGATAAAGTGTTCAGCTTCTTCTACTTATGACACGTAATTAAAAAATTTATTATTATATAAGAATGATGATTGCAAGGTTATAAGTAATGCCTATTGTTTGATAATGATACTACTCTTCAGTAACAGTTACATTTTGGTATTATTTTATATTTCTCTTTTTACATATCTTTCTTAAATGCATCATTAAGTTTTATTAATTTTAGTATCACAATCTTTTCCTTCTTTAGGCGATACACTTGCAGCAAAGCTTTACAAGGACCCTACCAAAGAGGAGATAATGGGAGAGCCTGGGCAACTAAAGTATTCCTTTCTTTTATTTAAGAATTTAGTATTTTAATTGATAATAACACATTTTTCCTCAAATTATAATTAAAACTAAAAATCAGGGGCAAGGAGTTGGCGCATGGATTCACCTCGAGTTTAATGATCCCATTGTTGTAAAGGTAAAGCCATTCAGTATTGTTCAAGTTGGTTTTCCATCTTATATATTAACTAAATTAAAATACATATGATCATTGATTTCTTTTCTTTGTCAGATGGTAAGACTTTTGCAGAGGTATTATTCTCATGAAAATGCCAGGTAAAACAAAACAATAATTATAAAATTATTTTTTAATATCTATTTTATATTAATTACTTAACTGTTCATAAATTTTACCTGAAATAAATATCAAATTGTTAAGGCGTATAAGATTTGAATATGTTGATGACAACTCTTATGAGGTAAATTATTGTTTTAACTAATGTATAAAGTATTTTAATTTTTTTTTTGAAATTTAGTTCATAGTAAGCTAATTTTTTGATATTTGAAATTGTACTACAATTATATCTTTGCGAACAAAACAACACAAATATCAGAAAGCCTTCCTATACACTAAGTATTTAAATGGTTTTTTGGTTTGTAACCTAATTTTATATATTTAGGAAGCATTCTTGTCAAATTTTGGAAGCTTTGAATGGAATGATATCAGGTAAAATTGTTCATACATAGTTTTACTGCAAACATAGAGTTTTAAAAGATAGATTTATTTAATGAGTTTAAATTTGAAATTTTAAGACAAACATATGAATAATGAATTTAATAAAATTATTAAGTTTGAAACGTGTTACTCCAATCAAATCTTTGAGGATTAAAGTAATGGAGGTATCTAGTTAGTTTACTTTATTGATTATAATTATAACATTAAAAAAAAAACACTTCTGATGCAATGATTTTTCTTGTGCACTCTGGGACTGTAACATGTAACCGTCACAGATTTGATAAAATAACAAAAAACAAGGATGACAACACCCATAAAAGCGAAGCTCTGAAAAGTTAGGACAAATAAACATTAACACTTGAGTAGTGTCAGAACTGCATAATCAGAATATAAAGGTTTTAAAGTCGAAAAAAACAAAATATTAAGTAGAGATGTTGAAAAACTGCTTAAATACAGGATATTGTTTAAGGACATACTTAGGTTTTGAGGACTTGATTATAGATATGATTCGCTTAAAACAATGTACTTTGTTGTTCTAGGAATCAGTATTCCAAAAATTAGACCAATCAGATAATTTTATCACATAAAAATTTGTTGTTAAAAAAGTTTAAAAGCAATATGTTTAAAATTGATGTACGGACTTTCTGGTAACGATTATAGAGTTGCTTCACTTACTAACTCGTACCTAACTCCTATAGGAATCATCATGCAAAGTATGAAATTGATAGAACAATTCTAATATGCCTAAATTAACGAAAAGAGCTATCCAGTACGGACGGACGGACAAACCCTAATTATAGAAAAGCTTCACTTTTAAATACAATGATATATATTGGCTGGTATTATAAACATTTTTCTGCAGGTAGTAAATATTAAATATTAAACCATAAATAAATGTCATAGTTGTTGATGTGCTTATTTTTCTATCATACTACTATATTTTAACTGTTTTAGATGGTACCATATGGTGGACCAACATACGTTGGATTCAAAGGTATTCAAATAATTGGATGTCCTAATCTTTAATGTTTAGCTCTATCAAGTTGTGATTAAGTTGTATGATTTATATATTGTGATCACATTATATATATAGATATATCTTTGTTTGCTATTAATATTTAATCATGGAATAAAGTATAAGCATTATTTTTGAATTTTTTTATACACTTTTAAACACTCAATATAATCTAGAACTAGAAATATGACTTGTTTCTTTTTTCTTTTAAAAACTGAATTAAAAATGGGGGAGGTTTCGACTTCACTCACTCCCCCCCCCTCTCCCCCCAACCACCAGACGCTTCTAGGGGCGTAGCCGCCAGTGAATAGTAAGATAGAGAGTAGTAAATAATATTGAATATACTCTCTGCCAAACATTTAGCAAAGTTCATGGAAATTTGTGTTGGCTTCACAACTAAGATCATTTTGATTGGTTGGTTCATTAAGTTCAACCAAAAAATATAAAAGGGGTAATTTTGTGTATGGTCATTGAAGATGTACATCAATTTATCGGCCATTGTTTTATCCCTTTAGATCCCTGATTTTTCATATTAGGTTAGAGGAAGCTCTAAAATCAAAAGGAAGGATAAACGACCATTAACTATTGGAGAGTGTCATAACTTAAAAAGCAGAACATTATTTTGCAAGTCTATACAAAATGATACATAGGTTTGTTTTTGTAGCAAAATTGCATAAATATATATGTTTTAGGATTTGATTATAATATTTTAATTTATTGACTTAAGAATCATTATTACAAAAATCAGATAGGATTATCATATGTTTTAAGGACGTATGGTCTTTATGTTAAAGATTATAAATCGTACCTAACTGTCATAGGAATCATCATGCAAAGTTTGAGTTTCTAACATTCTAAATAGATATATATTTTTTTTGAAATTTAGATATGTTTTGGTGTACTTACTTATCCAATTATTTTGAAACTTTTCCAGACTCAATATGTAGAATATGCAATTTATATTCATACTAGCGGCTACGCCCCTAGAAGCCTCTAGGGGCACTTAATGTAGGAGGGGGAAAAGTCAACCTCATCCCATTTGAAATTTGAAATTTAAAAGAGTCAACAAAAAAAATTTGGAGGGGGGGGGGAAGGGGGATGAAGGCACCCTCTCCAAAATAGTTTAAAACCTTCCCAGGACATATAAGAAGCTTCACTGTAAAGGAGAACAATATCGGTTCAGTGGTTAGCGAGATCCTTCGGGACAGACAAAAAACGCTTACTACTTTATATAATAGGATAATTGTCCGCAGCTAGCCAGGGAATTGGAATAAGAATGATTCAAATAAAAAGGGGGCATGAGCTATATTCAACCAGGGATCTAAAGATAAGACAATGTTCGATAAATTGATGTACATCTTCTATAATAATACAAAAAATACCCCTTCTATAGATTAAAATTAGTGGTTGAAACTATTGAACACTTAACCTAATAAACCAACCAATCAAAGTTCACTAGAGTCGCCAAAGTTGTTAATCCAACAAAAAAAAAAAAGGTTGTTATAAAACTTTGTTATTTACTCTCGCTTTATAACTCACATTGTCCGTTTATCCATTCCATAATTATATATGTTTCACTACTTATGGTTGTTTTCATCCTTGTTTTAAAGTTAGTTGTATTACTTATACATAACATTAATGTTTCCGCTAAAATTCTAGATGTATGTAAATCTAAATAGTAATTTAAAATTAAATCAAGAAAAGACGACCTTTGATCCAGGATAAAATTATCTTGTTTGTTAGATTAATTATATATCATGTTTAACAAGAATGACAATACCCATTTGAGCAGAGCTCTAAAATCAGAAGAAGGACAAACGTACATTAACTCCTAGAACTTAATACGTAGAACATAAATTTGTAAGTCTAAGTAATTAAGCAATATTGCAACAAATTTTTGTACAATATTATTAAGCAGGGATCGGAAGCCTCACGTAAGCCGCGCATAAGCCTCAGTTTTAAACCTGCTTGTGAGCAGAATAAAAAAAATTAAGAAAGAAGGATTGTCTGCTAAAGAGCCGTTTTATACATCCAGCTGAATTTTATAGTGATAAAATCACGATTTCACTGAGGCTTACACGCGGCTTACGTGAGGCTTCCGATCCCTGTTATTAAGACTTGCATTTGATTGAAAAAATATTTAATTAAATCAATAAACTTTTTTATTAGAGATAATAAATATTTATTGATTAAATAAATCAATAAAAGTTAGATAATAAACATTTATTTTAATCTGTATAAATAGTTTTCAATAATATTAGCACAATTGACGTCAACTTATTTGCACTTTAGCGCAGATTTGTCCCCAGTTTTATAATAACAGAGTTTTCTTGTTCGTTAGCTTAACAACTTTGGGGACTTCAGTGAATTTTGATTGATTGGTTCATTAAGTTTGTGTTGATGCATTTCAACCACTCTGGGTTTAATCTACAGAAGGGGTAATTTTGTGCATCATCATTATTGGGGACGTACATAAATTCATAGCCCATTGTCCTATCCCATTAGCTCCATTATTTTAAGTAGCTATATAATTCTTCAAAAATCACAAAACCTTGCATGCTCATCTTTATATAAAAGTAATAAGATCTAAGTGTGTTTGTCTACCAAAGGATCTCGCTAAACAGTGGACTGATATGGCTCTCCTTTACAATGTTGCTTCTTATTGGCCCATACACATATTTTAAAGGAGGGTTGTAAAAATAAAGTATATTGAAATGTTCCATAATGAAAACAGTTTGACTTAACTAGAGCATTTGACTCCAACCTAACAAACAACTATACAGAATTACGCGAAAAAATACATTCTTTTTATAATATTTTGTCTGTGGCAGCTTGTAATATATATAGAAAAAGTTTAATTAATTTAAAGGGATAAGACAATGGATAGTAAATTATCTACATCCCAAAATACACAAAATTATCCTTGAAATTAGTGGTTAATTCGTTTGGACACTTAATAAACTATTCAATATTCAAGTCCCCAAAGTTGTTAAGCCAACGAATAAGAAAACGTTATTATAAAACTTTGGGGACTAGTGTAATTAACATCCAAATGTTAATTTGTCTAATTGTCATTGTAATCTCCCTCAATAACTATTGGCGAATTAAATTTATTATTTCAACTACTCTGCAACCCACTGTATGTATGTCAGCGTATTTTTACGGTTTCCCTATTAAGAGTAGAATTTAATAATTATTTCTTAATTATCACAAAACCTCTCAAATTATAAAACTTTTTAACCTCTTTACTAATGGGAAGGGTTGTTTTAAGATTACCTTATATATAGCTTCGAAACCGATTAATATCCACAGGCTTATAACCTGCTCTCCATAGACGTCCAAGGGGGGCCGGGGGGGGGGGGGTAATATAACGAATTTGGGGGTGCCGTAGGCTATTTAAAATGTACCCCTACCCTGGCATTTGAGAAATTTTACCCCCCCCCCCCGCCCCCCCAAGAAACGAATTACCCCCCCCCCTAAAATTTTTTTATCCCCTCCCCCCCAAAAAAATGATTGGACGCCCCTGCTGCTCTCAGCCATACAGAAAAATTATGTACAGCACATCATATTACAGACAATACATAAAATACGATACCATAAAAGTAATACTAGTTTTGTTAGGTCAGGCCTTCGACCCTTCGCGGCTACAAAAACTGGATTTAATTTAATACCCATGGAAAGCTGTCTATAATATGATGCAATACATTATTATTAGTCTTTTATACAGTCCACAGGCTTAGTGATCCTGCATGGGTTAGTCATAATCTGTCAATCAAAATTCAAAACTCCCCAAAGTTGTTAAGCCGACGCATAAGAAAGCGCTAATATAAAACTTTAGGGACTCGTGTTATAAACGGCCCATTGTCCCCTCTTTCTATAACTAGGGTCAGTCCGTCCGAGACAGATAACTTTTTCCGTTAATTAAGGAATGTTAGAATTGTCCTATCGATTTCAAACTTTGCATGGTGATTCTTGTAGTAATTAGGTACGATTTAGAGAGCATAGCAACTCTATATTACCAAAGTGTCCTTACGTCCATTTTAACATGTTGATTTTTCTAATTTTTTAACAACAAATTTTTATGTGATCTAATTGTACATTTGATCTGATTTTTGGTATATTGATTCCTGGGACAACAAAGTACAATATTTTAAGCGAAGCTACTTTATAATCAAGTGCTAAAAATGTAAGTATGTCCATAAACATTATCCTGTATCAAGCAGGTTTTCAACAAATTACCTTCCAGAACGGGACGCTTTAAAATTTAAAACAAAAACAAAAGGATTCTTCTTGAAAAAACATTTTTTTAGTTACGTCTTATTAGTCAGAATCTTTACAAATTACACTTATTACTTATCTTTTAGTTGCTAAAGCTAAAATGCATCTGTAGGTTTTAGAATTTGCAATAATTGGTGCTGACTCATTTCTAAAAATAAAATTAAATGAATTGGCCTTGCAAATAATTAGCTCTAAATCTACAAGTGTTTCTTTATACACGTAATAATTGCTCTTCTTTGTTGCATTTTAAAATGATTAATATTTGACTTTGGGAATTAAAGTACGTTAGAAATAAATTAATAACAAAATCTAATAAAATTTTTAAGTATTGACACTGGTCCTAGAACAACGCAGGATTACCAAACGTCGGAGTGGAAACTTAACTCTACAATGATTTTAAAATTGAATCTTGAAGCAATTAAATCTGCATAACGTTTCTGTACATGTAAATATCATTTCTATATGGTATTTAGGAAATTATGTACAGAAATATTTTAATATTATTTATTTTCGCCTGACTACAAAATAAAGAAGGATGACAAAAAACAAGTACAAAGAAGTGCAAAAAAAGAAAGCTAGATTTTTGGAAACAGTTATAGAACTAGTTAGAATAGGTAACGTAGCAAATCTAGCATTGATATCATATTTTACCCAAGTATGGACTATTCCATTTATGAAAAAAAATTGATATTAGGCCAGGGTTTTTCCACAATCGAGCTCCAGGTAAAAATGACTTGTGAAAAGCTGTTCTCCTACACATTAATAAATGTGTTGATTTAAAGGTTTTTGATTGTTAAGCAAGTTTAAAGGAAAAGAACTCTGAAAATTGTGTGTTTTAGAACAAAATTAGTATCTCCCTACCTGTGTATAAAATTGTGGCGAGATGTCTTTTTATTCCTTTTCCATTGCACATTCAAAATGGATTTTAACAAATTTCTACCTTATATTAATTTTTTAATATAATAAGATCCACTAACACAATCACATTGCTTGGGGAATTGACAGCATAGACCCAAAAATGGCCGAGTTTTATAGAGGTTTTTTCATTTTTAGAAACGATGCCTTAACTATAAAATTTATTATTTATTTGTGTTTGCCCACTATAAAAAATTAATTTATCTTAAAATTAATAAAGTAAACAAAACAATATTGACGTTGTCAAAAAATTATAAAACTGTAAAAACCTGGTATATATTTTTTTTTATTACAAGCTGTGTTGAATACAATAATTTCGGAAAGTAGACATTATTACCAATTTTTATGATACCAATAACAAAGTTCATGTTAACAGCACTATAGATTTAATTTGAGGAGGCTTTTAAATCTTTATCTTAGGACTATATAGATAACTTTCTTCCTTACAACTTTCCTAAATAGTTTAACTGTCCATAGCAATGTGAACTGAACCAGTGAAAATGTCTGTTTATATGTTGTATTTAGTAGCGAAGCTACTCTATAATTCACTTTGTCTATCCATCAGTCAGTCCAGATTTTTTTTCAATGAATTGGTAATTAAAATTAATATGTATTTGCCTTTTAGAAAAGGATTTTACATCCTAATAAATATATGTATATTATTTCAAATTGTAGCTCATTTATGACACTATACATGGTATACTCTGCTTTTACACCTACAAAATGAATGTAATTATTTTAAATTCCTGAAAATCATAAAAATCTGTAAATTGCTATATGCATTTTCAATATTTATTCAATAAATGAACTGATTTTTGAAAGACATATTTGTTAAATGTTCCTAAACTTGATATCCTTGTTAGAATGTACTATAGTATATGAATAAAAAATATATCATTATTTTTTGTCAAAACTTTTAAAGCTAGCTTTTTAATAATTACGTTTAAATTCTGTTAAATTTACTGATAATTATCATCTAATAATTCATCGCTTATTTTCAAGGTCTTACTATTCTAATTATATATACATTATTATGTTTAATAAGAAAATTCCGACATTCATCTTAGTTTATTTTTTTTCAAATCTTTGAATTAAATATTTAAATAAAATTACACACTACAAATAATAAAAAACAGGTTTTGGTTACAAAACACAAACAAATTAATGGAAACACTTTTAAAAAGATAGCATTGATTTTAAATGATAAATATGCTCTAAATTTTTACAAAAACAAGGCAAAACATTTATTATTTGTCGTTGATAACAATATCTTATTCTTATAGTCTTATTTACAAATAGTTTTACACTAAAATCTTTTGATTTAATTGTTTTAACTCTTGTACATTAGGTCACATGACTTTAATTAATAATAAAGGTCCCCCAAATCCTTATACCAAAATGTTTGGTGATTTTGATTAATAAGTAAAGTTCCTTCAAACCTTATTCCAATGACAGCTTATGAGCTTTCTAGCAGCTAAGTGAGAAAGCAAAAATTTTATCGATAAACAACCTTCTGCAAAGTGATAGGTCTTTGAATTAAGAAACCTTATTGCTATCTGTTTATACATCTATACTCTAAATTTATTGCAGCACCAGTAGTACTAAATTTTTTTATTTTAAATTTTCTTTTAATTACCTCTTGGGGCGAAGCCGCTAGTACATATATATAACACTAGACTAGTGTCTATATGCGTGTATTAGGGTGGGTCGATTTGAAAGCTTTTTGGGATTTTCACATTACTACACATTGGCAAGGGTTACTGGGCCAATATAAAACCCTGTGAAACTTGAATGGGGTTTTGTAATCTAAAAACAATGGGCGCGGGGGGGGGTATACAATGTGCCATCCCCCTTATAAAACTGAAATTCCTTTAACCCTTACAGATCAAGCCCCAATTCCCACCTTAATAGATCAGGGAGGGGGGGGGGCCTAAAAGAGCCCCCCCCCCTCTATCTCGGCTCCTGGTACAGATAAAGACATAAAAAATTTTTCTTGTGGTTCATGTGTATTTTTAGGGAAAATTACTTTTTCTAGTCATAGCAGTCAGACCGCTCCTTAGCCACTTTTTAGCGGCCAGCCGCTAAATTTTAAAACAGCTGTAGAGCGGCCAATTTTGAAGCTAGGATGACCAAATTTAAAGACGAACTTTTATTTTTCATAACAAAAAAATTACTTTTTCTGATCATCGCCGAAAAATGGCAAATAATGGAAACCGCCATTTTCGGCGGTTACGGCGGTAAAACGGCGGTTGGCGGCGCAAATTAATATTTTTATCTGTTTATTATTGCTCAAGGATTTACCAAAAAAAATATAGGTCTCTAGCTGTAATAGAAGCCACGATATTCATGATATATGTCTGTAGTAAAAGCCGGACAAAAATCGGTCATAAAGTCGGTCAGGGAGCGGTCAAACGGTCATAACACCACTTTCTCAGATGGTCATTGATATCTAAGTATTCACCAACAAAATTTTAGGTTTCTACCTTATACACAAAAGTCATAATGTAGAAATTAAGATTTATTTAGAATTTTTTCTAATTTTTTTGCTACCCAACTGACTTTGACCGGACACCACGACTGACACAGACCAGATATCCTAATAAAATTAACTCTTGCCGACGTATAATTACTAAACTTAAAAAGTCATGAAGTTACAGCTCTCAATCTTACCTACAAAAAAAATGAGATTGAAAAAACTAGAGGGGGGGCTCTTTCAGCCCCCCCCCCCCGATCTGTAAGGGTTAAACACAGGCATGTTGCAAACAAAATAACCGCATTGAAATGCTGATTACGAATCTGAAAACCGTTTTGAAAAATATTGATTCAGTCTGAACTGATTTTCAAATAACCTACCAAAATAAACAGTTTTGACTAAATCAGCTGTTTTAGGTACTTAATTCGATCTTATTTGAGCTAGGATCAATATTTTTTAAAATAGTTTTTAGATTTGTAATCAGCATTTCAATGCGGTCATTTTGATATGCAACATGCCTGTGTTTGAAGGAATTATAATTTTTGGTTTTATAAAGGGGCAGGCAATTTTTATACCCCCCGCGCGCTCGTTGTTATTAGATTACAAAATCCCATTCAAGTTTCACAGGGTTTTATATTGGCCCAGTAACCCTTGCCAATGTGTAGTAATATGAAATTTCAAAATCGACCCACCCTAGCATGTATTGGAATAAACTGAGCAGGTTTTCTTAGGCATTTTAGGCCATAAAAGTAAAAGTGTGGTAGTCGGACAGACAGACTGTCATTTCCTAGAGCATACTACGCTCTGAGACTCCCGGCAAATGCA
This sequence comes from Acartia tonsa, assembly GCF_053477335.1. Lineage (NCBI taxonomy): Eukaryota > Metazoa > Arthropoda > Copepoda > Calanoida > Acartiidae > Acartia > Acartia tonsa. The sequence goes on from NC_137271.1 coordinate 46,926,086, forward strand.
GGTGTTAAAGCTCCACCCATCACATTCCTAAGCCAACTCTTTCTTCTATTTTGACCGCCAAAGAATGCGGTCAAAGTTATCACCCGCCGATATGGGGAGGGAGTTGCCCCTCCCCCCTTCATGCTTCAGATAACCTACCCTTTTCCGGGGGACGTCTACCTTACCCCCCACAGGGGCCTGCCCACCTGCTATTCACCTGGCTGCAGCCCCCCATCTTCTCCTCACCCATTTTCTACCTAACCCAATATTGTAATCTGTTTGTATATAAAGCCATTAATTTGTTGTGTATAATCAGTTCTAAATAAATATTCAAACTGTAACTACTTGAAGTACTTTATTGATAGAATCCTTAAGGCTAGGGGCTCTTTTGACCGGACTCGCTCAGTAGGGTTGAACTGCTTCACCCCTACCACAAAAGAATATAATTATGGTTTTAAGCAATTTATTCTTATTTGACCATTTGTATACCAAATAGTTACTTTATAGTTTATAGTTTACACCACATTTAAAAGACTGATTATATTTATTCAATTGATAATTCGTTGGTTCCTAAGTTTTAACCCAACGAATTTAAACATTGAGCTTAAATTTTTATTAATAGAACCAAAGTCCCAGCCTTAAATATAAATAGTTTATTACTTAAATGATTACCATGTATGTTTATTTTATAACTAATTGATATTTGTTAATTCAGGAGTCATTTTGACACCTTTCTACCTATTCAATAAAGAGTGTATACAAATCCCTGTTTGATTCGATGGTCCAAACTCTATGAATGTTTATACTGTCACAGATCTCAAACAGACAATAATTCACACCACGGCCTTACCTACCTGGTCATGACACCATGTTTGCATTTAATCAGAAACTGCTTAGTTGTTGTGCAGCTTCACAAAAAAATTTAAAATTATGATTGATTTCCTGATATCATATTTAAACATCTCAAAATATTGGAAGACCAGAAAAGAAATCTTGTATTATTGTAATGTGTATCATACTTTTTGGCCAGTCTGTTGAAATGATGTGTACATTTGTTTGATTATTTCAATAGGCAATTAAATATATACATACTCTAAATCAGCCACCCTTCCCTGATTCACATCACATAGCCCCTTAATGGCCCCTTAATTGTCTCTCCAGCGCCCTTCATCCCTTTGCCTCTCCATCCCACCTTTTATGTAATATAAATTAGGCAAGAGGTAACGTTGTGGCATAATCAAGATAAAATAATTTACTTTTGCTCAACAAATGGTATTACTGTCACATTCTAATTCTTTGTTAAAAGTTTGGACACTAATAGTTTTGAACCAGCCAATCTAAGTTCAATAGAAGTACTTAAATTGTTTTATTATAGTCAACAAATAAACACCTTTTAAATAAAGAATAAAATTGATGACCCAATAAATTTAATATAAAAAGAAGTAAAAGATATATTTTTTCAATATACATTAATGAAAATTTTAAATAGTTAAATTTGTTTCGAATTAGACCAATTGATAAAGCCAGATAAAACTAGAAATTTCAAGAAAAATGTAAAAATATTTCTATGAAAAAAGAAACATATGTAGATGAAAAGCCAATTATTTGCAAGGCCAAAAAATTGTCTAAAATCATTTGCGTGGATAGGACTTTGCCTGGGGGGTGAGCAAAGCACACATTAGAACATTTCGAAACCAACCCTTGAACAGCAAATATGGTTGCTAATTTACATAATTTTAACTTGGTCCCCTTCCCCCAACTTGACTGTATTAGTAGGTGTATGAGGGGGTTGCGTCCCTAAATTACAGGTGAGCTGTAGGAGGGTAACACTTATCAAACACATTTAATTTTGTGTCATATATCCCTAAATCCCCCTTCTGCACGCCTCTGTCTGTCTGTTCATTCATTTTCTTTTAATTTTCCTTCAAATGTCTACGCTTTTATTAAATGCAAAAGTTTTCATTGTTATGAAATAGTTGTTCATCCGTCCGGCCGTTGGTATGTGATGAATAGCATTTTGTTTGTTTATGTATGTTAGAATTGTCCTATCTATTTTTAACTACATATGATGATTACTTTAACAATTATTACATCCATAGTCTCAATAACTATATTAAGCATTTGTATTTATGTAATTTTTCAATAGATTTATACAAAATTGAGGTTAAAATTAAATGCAGTTTTAATCTACATTTGTTAATATTAGTATTAATGACCGCTTTAATTGATATTGTCATCCTTGTTTTTTTTTAATTGCTCTAATTATTGCAAACGTTCAAGGAATTTTGAAACATTTGTATCAAATCATCATTGAATTTAGGCATGATAAAATTTCAATGAATTTAAACATAGAATAAAAAAAATTATTGAATTAATGATTTTTTCCATTATTGAATTTATGATTCATAAAATTTAAAATTACAATATCTAGCAAGAATTAATATTTTGAATAATTTTGTCTGAACCTCCAAACAATAGCACACCAATATCTCACAGACAGTATTTATAAAAACTTTTATATAATTAGTGTCCGTCCGTTTGTCCATAATGGTTAGCTCTTATCGTTAATTTAAGCATTTTAGAATTGTTCTTTTTGATTTCATACTTTGCATGATGATTCCTACAACAGTAAGGTATACTTTAGGAGGCTTAGCAACTTTTTAGTCGTAATCTGAAAGACTGTACTTTAATTTAATACATGCTGATTTTTACCTTTCTAGACTTTTCGTATGATTTCTAGGAAAACAATTGAAAGTGTTGTCCATTTGTCTACTTTCTTATTTTAGAGCTTTGTTTTTTGTTTATGGTCATTTTTCTTATTTATTCTAATACTGACAGTTTTTGCTTAAATTCCAAATTATGCATTATGAATAATATGTACATATATTTTTTAGAACTAAATCTCCATTGGTTTATGTTTAATTTATGTCTATAACATATAATACAAAGTAAAACGATGTCTGTTCGTCTGTTTTTTTATATATCCATATAAAGCTTAAGATCTTAGTAACAACTGTTATAAAAAGATGTCGTGATTTTTTTAGTTTTATGTTTACTTTTTATGACACTGCTTTATAGTTAATTTTTTCCAGATGTCCTTCCATGATTTTTGAGCATTGATACTTATGGAAGTTGTCATTATTGTTATTATTCATATCTTAAGACCTTAAATAAAGTAATATAATTACCATCATGCAATCAAAAGTGTATCGAAGGGAAGGCTTCTCTTGAGTCATTTGTCGTGCTCTGTATGAAATCCCATATGACGTCAAAACCTTATCCCAATGCAGTGAAAACGACAATTTTCTTTTTCCTCCGGCATCCAACAAGCGCGGCATTTTTATGATATGATTTTTTGCTTTATCTGATTCTCGAATATGTATGTAGTTTTAATGTGTTCTTTTTTGTTTTAGTTGCATGGTTTTCATCTTTTTGGAATAAAGAGATTCAAAATCAATCTGGTTGTTTATATCTAATCGAACAGCAAGTAGTGGTTAAAATTCATAGCTGCGGTTTGACTCTTGCTTAATATCTAGAGATTTGTCCTGCAGCAAACATTAACATAAACATATTAAATGATGATTAAATTTCATGTAGATCTGATATCTATAGAAATTTTCTGTGAATATTCTCCTGATCCTAAGTCATTTTATATGTTCCACTTTCATTAATATGAAATTTATTATTGTTTATTAATGGATATTTTCTTTATTGTAATGTTTAAGAACAAGTCCTGTAAATAATGTTATCTTTGTTTAATATATCCTTTACTATTTCCGTAAATACAAATATTTAAAATTTAAAGTAGCTGGATGTACATAAAAGTTGCGGGTTTCTCTAACACCATATCTAACCCAATTAAATTTTTTTTGTGTGGGATAAGACAATGTCTGATTAACCCATTAGTGCCGAGCGCCACTTTTATGGACCGATCGAGCTGAAAATCTCAGGGAAGCTTTATAATGGTAAAAACGGAATTCCAATTTTTTTGTTTTGCTCTAGTGGCGTGCACAGGAAAGTTGCAGGAAAACCCGGTTCGGCGCGAGTAAAGAAACCATTCGGCATTAATAACCGTTTTTGGCGTTTTTTGGTGCTTTCCCCCGGCATTAAAGCCCATTTTCGACCTAAATACCCGGTTATTTGGCCCAAAAAATTAAAAATGTAATTTTTGAACGCCCAAAGTGAGATGAACACTTTTTAAAACTACGATACGATCCGTAATTGAAAACTACATAACCTCATGTAATTGATAGAGCTACAACTAACATACAAAACAATTTATATCACATTTAAGATTTTGGCTATAGGTACCGCGCTTTTCGGTTAAAAAAGCCCATTTCGAGGAAGTTTTAAAACTTTTGATATTATATGTGGACGGGTATCTTTACTCGCGCCGAGCAGGGCAATAAAACTAGCAGGTATTTTTACTCACGCCGAGCCAGAGCTATATAGAACGTAAAAAAACGATAAAAAAATCATATAAAAAATAATAATTTGAATAAAATGAATTCACAAATGAATGTAGTTGCCAATAAACTTTAAATTTCACGAAAAAAATCATTTACTTTACTTCATAAACAAAAAAGTTAGGAGGGGTATTTTAAAATCACCTTGTTTTTCTTGGTTTTCAAATTTTGTTGAGCTATACCGGCAAACGGAAGTAAGTAAAACTGTCTGCTACAGGGGGAAATGAAAACCAGGGTAGTAGAGGGGGGATTCATACTGAGAATGATGCAATCCTAAAACTGAGAACCGTTTTTTTTCGGCATTTTCTGGAACCGGGCGTTAAAAGCCGGTTCGTCACTAATGGGTTAATTTATGTACATCCACAATGATGATAAACATAATTAGCCCTTCTGTAGATAACAATTAATTGTTGAAATGTTTGGACACTCAAATTAATGAACAAACCAATGAAAATTTAATTAATTTAAGTCCCAAAAGTAAACTAATAAGAAAAACGTTGTTATAAAACTTTGGAGACTAAAGATGTCCCCTCCCTCCCTGGGTATTAGTTATTGTCATAATAACCTCTAAACTCAAATGTCTTGCTGGTTCATTTTAGGATAGTTGTTCAACTCTTTGATTACACTACCTTTGTCTATAAGTTACAACTTTGAACGATAATGAGTTGTGATAATTCATATATTTATGAAACTTTTAATATTACTGTCATACATCTGGCATATAGGCAGTTGAATTCTTATTCCAGTATAACTTAGAAATCGATTGAAATCGGCTGGATTAGAACCAGTTGTCAGTAAAAATGTCCAGATATGAATCATTAAAAGATTTTTTTAACCGTATGGGCTAAAAAGTGTAGATTTTTATCAAAACTAATGAATCTTTTGAAATTTTTGAAAAAAATAAGTTTTACTATGTGCGCCTATAGCTTAAAGTTTTTAAAAAAACTTAATTTTTCATAAAAAACCTAATAACACAGTAATAAAAAAAGAAATTTACTTACCACTAAATTATAAACCAATATTTGGGTTCATATTAACTTCCTTAGAAAAAATTTTCATGATATATAGCTTTTTACTATGTGCGCAAATCTCTAAAAGTTTAAGGTCTGTTTTTCAGCTCAGCAATCAATCAATCACTTTTTTTTGCCAGTTTCTGGCGCACATGCTTTTGATAGAGGTAGAGCCTAGATTTTTTTAGTGTGTTGTCTACTAACCTAAAGAATAAGATTTAGATATAGAGTATTTTGATTTTCATTCATAGGGGGGGGGGGGGAGGGGTACCCCTACCCACTCTGTTATAATTCTATAGAAAACTGTAAGCTACATGTAGATAGGGCTTGTGACGTGTCTAGGGGTAGGTTTTCATGGGTGCTGAGCTTAAAAATACAACTAAAAACAATGAGGGTCCATCCATATGGCAGCTGGGTAACAGCCGCAGCTGCGCTGTTAGCCATTTTTTGATATTAGGCGCACATAGTAAAAATTATTTTTTTTCAAAAATTTCAAAAGATTCATTAGTTTTGATAAAAATCCACACTTTTTAGCCTATACGGTTCAAAAATCTTTTAATGATTCATATCTGGACATTTTTAGTTGTCAGCCATACTGAAAAACATGTATAGCATCATATTGCAGACAATTTTTATGAATATTAAAATATAATAAAATTTTTACTAGTTTTGTTATCCCTGGTTTTTTGTCCCTGCAGAGTTAACATAAACGATTTTAATCTTACAATTTTTTTTTTATTTGCCAAAAGCTGTCTATAATATGATGTGATAAATAATTATTATCATTCATATAATTTATCACCAGCAACAGCCCCTGCTATCAGCCAGCCAGCCAGACTACAACCTCTGGAGAGAGTGGAGGCAGGATCCCCCCTGTGGAGAGATGTCTGTGGAAGATAATAAGGAAAGAAGAATGTCTGTTGTGGTGGCAGGACCTGTAAGTATGGAGAGAATGGTGGATGCAACCAAGGAGCCACCACCAGCTGTCCAGTACCCACAGCACCTGGACCCTGTTATCAACCCTTTGTGTAAGCTGCCTAAACTGGTTCAAGGCTTGGCCAGAGGACAGCCAGGAAAATTACCCCTCTGCCCCTAGTGCTGGAGACCCTAATGTAGTGGGTCAAATTTAGGGCATCTTCCTGGAGGGAATCTTGACTGGAAGGGGCTGTCAGCTATGGCTATGGGAAGCTCCCAAGAGGTGACCCAGCTAGTGGACCAGAGAGAGATAGTTGTCAGCACGCTGCAGTACCAGGCCAGGGCTGACAGAGATCCCCCAGAAGAAGAGTCAACACCAAGATGGGAGCAGCTGCCAACCCAGGACTGGATCTAGCCACCAGACATGCCGCCAGCAATGAACCTGGAGCTGCCCCCTGGGAAGACCTGGAATTTGACCGGGGTGACCCCCTCCCTTGCCTTTCTCAGAAAGGAGGCTACGCTGCCTAAGGAAGTGGTGCTGTTGTAGCCCAGCCAGGGGAGTTATTTAGCGGCCATTAATGCTTTGGTCACTATCAGACAGTGTTCTAGTCAGCACAGCCAAAAGAGAAAGAAGTAATTGGAAGGAGCACATCCACACACGAGGAAAAGGCCAAGCATGCAGCTGGAGGCTCTGTCTTGCATCTAGTGCACCACCTGGTTAATGAGAAGCCTGGCAAGTGGACCCGGTAATAGGCAGGACTTGGCTAGTAGTCTTTAGCATGACAGAGGTACACCAATTCATTCAGCCGGGTAGGCCAACTGCCAACCTGAAGTAAGTCACAGCCCATGTAGGAGAATGGCGCCAGTACACAACAGAGCTGACCGCTAGCTCTCACCCGGCTGCCAGCTTGGATGATCTGGATAAAAATGCAGATGTATTGGAGATACGGCTCCAGCCGCACAGAAAGGAACAGATGGCCAGGTTGACTGCAGTTGCACGGCCAGAGGAGAGCAGTGCCACATCTGGACTGCCAGCTACCTACCCCAGCCTGGATTCCCTGAGTGAAGTTCTACCTAGACCAGGAGAGCAGCAATGGCCAATCCTGCCTGCTAATAGTGGCTGGCCCCAGCCTAATGAGAAGAAGGAGGCCTCAGCTGAGGGAGCAAATGCCTCCAGCCGTGAGCTGGACCAGATGTGCAGAATGACGCCAATGTACCCCCCCCCCCCCCAGGAGAACTAGAAGCCCCTGTGAGACCATTAGCCGCCAGGACCCAGTAGATGAAAACCTGCCTGCCCAAGGAGAGAGTTGTTACCCCCTTCCCCCCCTCATCAGCTTGGCCTTCCCCTTCAACTGTGAAGCTATCAACACAGCCCCCAAGTCCACAGTGCTGCGGGTTTGAGCCCTAGCTTTATCTACACACACACCCACACACCCTGATTTCCAAACAATCCTACTATCAAGATACACAGAATCTCATCCTATTTGTTATCACAAGATTATCCCAGCCTTTTACCACCTATCTCTAATTGTCACCCATCTATTCATATATATCTATTTTGTATCTATGTAATAAACATGTTGACCACCAGTTAACAACCAAACTGTCTTTGTCACTATTAGCTGCCAAATCCATTGTTTGCTTTCTGCTGCTGCGCCGCCATCGCCGAACTCCATTCTAGAATATTAGGAATCTTTACTGTAAATATCAGCTGTATATCTTAAATATAGGATGAGTAAATCCAATGTCTTACATAGCGTTACAGACTGACTGACCGTCAGACAAACAAAGTGATATAAAATAGTTTTCCTACTGAAGGAAGGAAAAAAGAAGTTCAATTAAGTCTTTCCATATGTAGCAAAAAAATAATAATAAAAAAACAAATATTTTAGGTATTAATGATAGATGTTTGAAGGAAAATGTTATTACTTGGGATTGAGTTCTCCAATTTAGTGGAGCTTCACATAAGTCCCAGGTTAGTTTAAGGCTACTTTTTTTTAATTTAAATGTTAAGATGGTTTTCGGCTATTTTTCATCAATGGACGCATGGACGCATTGCTACTCATTCATAATCGTACCTAACCTTTACAGGAATCACCATGCTAAGTTTAAAATCTATATGAAAATTCTAACATACATAAAATACTGACAATTAGCACAATAGTAATAAATCCCATTAAATATTCTTATTCTTAGATTTTAGATGTATATATGTACTTTTTACAGTCCACATAGAATGAATAGTTGAATGTGTACAACTGTTTTAATAAAATGATAGGCCGATTAAAACAGAGATAAGAAATTTAAATGTATTCTCTTTTTTCAAATAATGCAATTTAAATGTCTCTTTGTGAATAGAAATTGACAAAATAAAATGCATTTTCAAAAGCAAGGATGACAACATATATAAAAGCGCTGCAGAATGGACAAGCAGACGTTTTATGAAAATTAATAATACTAACACTTAATATTGGAATATGCAAAAAAAAAATAATCTAATAACCTCCAGAAATTGGAACAAAAATTAACTGTTCCTATAATTTTAAAGATTTTTACAATAGTCCTAGAAATTGCCATTCTTAGTACACAATGAGTTATTTAGATGATTTAAAATTACCCACGAAAACGTAAATAAACATAATAGAATTGATCAACATTTTACTTCCCAGGATATTTATCCCACAGTAGAAAAATTAAACCTTTTTTTATTGAAGTTTCCAAGGTGGCAAAAAAATACAACACAATTTTTTTTATGTGGCATCGCTATCTGTGTTATAATGAATACCAACACGTGTTTGTTTCCTTTATTACTTTTTAGTTTTTTTTTTATTTTCAATTATATAAAAACCAGGATGACAACATCCATAAAAGCGAAGCTATGAAACAGTAGGAAAAACGAACATTAACACTAGTAGAGTGTCAGAGCTGAATAATAAGAATATAAAAGTATAAAAGTCGAAAAAAATTGTAAGTAAATTTGTTGAAAAACTGCTTAAATACAAGATAATAATTAATTACATACTCACATTTTGGGTATTGATTACAGAGATGCTTTTCCGATAAATTTATGTACATTTCCAATGATGATACAAAAAATACCACTTCTGAGAATTCCAATGAGTAGTTAAAATGTTTGAACTCTCAACTTAATGAACCAACCAATCAAAATTTAATAAAAGTCCCCAAAGTTATTGGGCCAATGAATTTAAAAATGTAACTCTAGATATTTTGGAATCGCTAAGGATGCATTAATTATGAGTAGAAATTGTACTCTGCATGGTTGGCATTGTGCTGTAGGAAATCTAGATGGTATTTCTATTGTAATATATGTGTAGTTCTGAGCCTGGAGGAAAGTGCTTATCTACTAGCAATAAAAAACTCCTTGGCTATGTTTGTTTTAACTGCAGCGATGTAGGGAGTGGTGAACCAAATAACCTTTTTTTTGCGATTTTTTTCGCTGTGTTGTGCTTGTTGCTTGTATTGTATGTTGTGCATGTAACCTGCTGTTTTAAAGGTCGTATTATACAGGTCTTTTTCTTTATTAAAAAGAGCTTCATTGACAGAGACATATTATAAAGTCGCTTTTCAATCATTAATTGTAATTGCTCAATGATGTTTAGTTTATGGTAAGTTTTAGTGTTGATTTAACAAGGCAAATTTGTTTTCTTTCTAAATGGTTTGAAGCAGCCTGTAGTTAGATCAAGGGTGACATCTAGAAAATCTTACGATTTTGATGTTTGCATTGGTTGTGATAATGCAATGACCAATATTGTAAAAAATATTCTTAGGTTTAAGGAAAGGTTTTGTGATTTTTTATTTAAAATTTTTCTGCCAAAAATAATTATTTTTTCAAAACACTTGTATATAAATATGAACTGAAAATATTGTAAATTTATCAGTTTCTCCTGGTTAATTCAATTTGAAGGTAAGCCTTACTAATTTATTGTATTAGCTTAAACGGATCATTTAAAGATAACGCAGTAGCGAGTTTCATCCTTTTTTCACAGTATCTTTTCTCCTATTTCTAGCACCTCTAACTCTGCGGGGAAATTTTCCTAACCCGCCAGGGCAATCATTAACATTTACCTAACCTAACCTAACTTAAAATAATCTATCAAATATGTTAGGTTTATTTAATGAGTAAATACGGATTTAATTGAAACTGTAGGAATATGACTCACAGAATTAGGAAATCACTTGTTTCTCTTTATAAATACATAGGCATTTTGATAGTTATTAATCAGTTTTCTATGTCCTTGAATTAAAATAGATTTTATTATTGTTTTCATAATTATAGCATAATTTCAAATACTTTTCTTACATAGTTTTGCAGGAGCAACTTGTTAAAATGAAGAGTAAACTATCAACATTTCTGTTTGCATTTGTTTTTGGTAAATACATCAATTTGAATTTGAAATATCTTATTTTTGAATTTGTTTTTGGATTTTGCCACATTAAAACAAGACTCACAATTTCTTAGGTTACATTGTCAATTCTTCTTCTGGACAGCAAAATATAGGTAAATGTAATTATTTATTAGAGATAATCTAGAGATATACTCTTTAAATCAGCCAATAGGAAGTTACATTTTAGACATGTCATTGTTTAAAATATATTACAAATTTTGATATGTTAGTGCATAATTTTCTCATTTCTTTTGTATTATGAGTCAGCTTTATATTTTTGTATATCTTTAATAAGCTTTTAATGTTTAAATTATTATATGTAAAACATGAAACATATAACAAAACATATAACAATTTAGTTATGAATAGTTGCATTTCTTAGAATAAAGTTAGCTTTATAAAAATTGTATCATTGGGATATTCTCTTATATTTTGTATATAACAAAAAATAAACAATACTTTTCTCTACTAAAAATCCCTTCATAAGTTTGTTAAAAAAAGGGGTCAGCATCTAAAGTTAATTGGATACTAATAAAAAACCTGTATCTAGCATTGTTATTGTATTTGGTTTTCAATAAAAAAATATTGCATATTTTATCAATTTCTAAGTAACTATACATTGGATTAAAGCAAGGATTATGTTAAAAGTCAGCTTAACCGTTAGGAAAAATCAAGAACTAAAGGGTGAGCAAAAAAAATGCGTAGATTTTTAAAATTCAAATTGCGCAGCTTGTGTTAATAGCAGAAAAATGTTACGCATACCATTAGAACCGGTAAGAAGTCTATTTTTTGAAAATATGAGAACGATTCCTCTGCTACGTATAGTTAGGGAGCTACGTGTTAAAATGTACCAACTAACTTAAAACTTGACTTGCGAGTATATTAGTAAATATTAGACAATAATTCTTGCAAAAATGCGTGCGTACATTTTTAAAATTCAAATTGCGCGACTTGTGTTAATGGTAGAAAAATGTTACGCATACCGTTAGAACCGCTATGAACTGTATTTTTTGGGAATGTAAGAACGGTTCCTGTGCTACAAATAATCTAGGAGCTATGTGGTAAAATGTCCCAAAATTTACTCGCAAGTCAAGTTTTAAGTCAGTTGGGACATTTTAACATGTAGCTCCCTAACTATTCGTAGCACAGGAATTGTTCTTATATTTCCAAAAAATAGACTTCTTACCGGTTCTAATGGTATGCGTAACATTATTCTACTATTAACACAAGCCGCGCAATTTGAATTTAAAAAATCTACGCATTTTTTTTTGCTCACCCTTTATGTGTAAAAGTTTAATTTTAGCTATAATGGGAGAAAAAGGCAATTTAATGCACATTTTACATAATACGGAAAATTTCTTCCTTTTCCTTTACCTTATAAAAATCGTTGGAAAAAGCCATATTTTAAGCAAACAAAAGCACGTTTTGCTCTATCTGTGAGATATTATGAATGAGATAATGGTAAGATTTGATATTAAGATGAGAAAAAATTGTGTTTACAGTCCTTTTAATAAAAGGTGATTATAAAAAGACTACCATTCCCACATTTTCAATTTTATCAAAGATAAAGAATTTGGTGAGTTTCAGAGCTCAATAGGCACTTTTAGGGACAACACCATGCTATACATACAGGATATGCTGGGTTTTTTTAAATTTTAATTTAATTTTAAATAACTTTTGAAATGAAAAAAATAATTGTTGGTACATGATTTTTCTATTCAGGTTGCAGAACTGGATGGATTGAAAATCCAACAACAGGTAAACTATTTTAAGTTCTTCTTGTACTCTTCAAGGGATTTGATTAAACTATTAGTTAAAAAAATAAAAAAATCTAATAAGCCTATTATATATGTATTTCATAAAGAAAAGCAAGAATTTGCTATGTGAAGGACATAAATGCTATGTTTTGCAAGAATTTGCTATGTTTTGCAAGAATTTGCTATGTAAAGGACATAAATGCTATGTTTTGCAAGAATTTGTTGTTTTGCAAGAATTTGCTATGTGAAGGACATAAATGCTATGTTTTGCAAGAATTTGCTATGTTTTGCAAGAATTTGCTATGTGAAGGACATAAATGTTATGTTTTGCAAGAATTTGCTATGTTTTGCAAGAATTTGCTATGTGAAGGACATAAATGCTATGTTTTGTGAGGTTTTGCTATGTGAAGGACAGAAAAGCTAAGTTTTGCAACTTGAAGGACATAAGCAGCCTTCCTAATGTAAGAATTTGTCAGACAAAGGACATAAATCACCTCCCTTAAGTTAGATTTTGTTAGATGAAGGACATAAGTAGCCTTCCTTAGACCAATTTCCAGTGACTTCTGTCCTAATTAGGAATGACTTTGTTTTCTTTCCATGATCCAAAAAGTAGTTAATGATCATTACAAGATAATATTTTTAAAATTTTTGTTTAGAATAAAAGTTTTAAAAAATAAATCAAAGCATTAAGATTATTGTTTTATGTATTTGCATTTCTTCTGTTCAAAGTTTTTTAACCTTCAACATCTTCAATTTCATTTTCATATCCTGAAATTTTGTTCCTATTTTTGAGACAAAGGTCAAAGGACAAAGGCATGATTTACCCTTTATTAAGCAAGTAGCAACCACAAACTTTTTACAGGATAATTACTTCTAATGTTTAGTATCTATAAAAAATTTTGATTTCAGTTGTCTCTAAACATGTTTTTTACAAAGGTATTTCATATACTCTTTCTGTTTCTACTCTCACCCACTATTACTTAAAGGACGCCTGTAAGAAATACCATGCTTTAACTGCTGAAAGACTGCCACAAGTAGACCCTATACCCTAAATTTAAAGCCTTCAGCTTCAATAACAAAAAAGTTCTAGGCATTTCAAAATAGCATTTTATGTACAAAAATATTTTTGAAAGATTTCCAATGCTCATAAAAGAAAATTACGTCGCCTAGACACAAAATTATAACCTTATCTTTGTCAGAAACTTAGATTACCGGTAACTGATTACATTTTTACAATAAAAACACCACATTTCATAGTCAAAATTTATGAAAAAAATTAGATTTAAATTGCATTTTTAAACAAAAATCATAGCGGAAACAAAGGGGTAAACTAATACAAGCTCAGCTGTGATTGGTTGTTAAGCTGATTCAGCCTTCTGATTGGCTACAGTACACTCGGTACAACGCAAGTTAAACTTAATTTATTTTAATGATTTTGACTATAAAAATGGGTATTTTTATTGTAAAAATATAATTAGTTACTGGAAACCTAAATTTATGACAAAAATAAGCCTATAATTTTGTTTCTAGGCCACGTAGTTTAATTTCAAAGTTTTCAACATGAGCATTGCAATTCTTTCAAAATTTTCATTGTACATAAAATGTCATTTTAAAATGCCTAGAACTTTTTTGTTATAGAAGCTGAAGGCTTCAAATTTGGGGTATTTGGTCTACTTGTGGCAGTCTTTCAGCAGTTAAAGCGTGGTATTTCTTGCAGGCTTCCTTTAATGAAATAAATTTTCCAGTACTGTCATCTGAAAGAAAACACTATCAAGCTGATTATGTCTCTAAAATTTACATTTGAATATTAAAGGTATTGGTTTGAACAATGTCACTCTTAACAACTACTTTTCAAATGAAATGGTTTTACAGGTAACAATATAGGGTAACAATCAAATCAATTTATCAATATGAAACACATATCTCATTTAATACCTATATTTGCGACAACTTTTATTTAATGAAATCTTCCAATTTTTAACATGTACAAAATCTCTGGCCCTCTCGGACAGGTTCGAACTCGGGACAACCGGGTAAGAAGACTCGCATTCTATATACTGAGCTACACGAAACTTCAAAGATGGGTTGTAAAAAAAGAAAATGTATTAAAAAAAAGTATTATTCACCAAACCTTGAAGTTTTTTTCATAAACTCTCACCAAACTCTCACCAAACCTCCCTGTTTTTTGGGGTATATGTATTTTGAAGATTTAAAAATTTAAACAAGTTTTTGCACAAAAAAAGCAATATATGGCCTAAAAAATCAAATCAAAAAAAAAATTTAAATCTACAAAATACAAATATTTTAGATACGGAGGTTTCGTGATAAAGAAATAAATGTTCCCCCCCTCTCTCCCTTTTTATCCCACTTCATATGTTCTTCCTGGTCGAAAAGTACATGGACAAAATTTCCTCTGTAAAAGATTTAGCAATATTTCGTATAAATTAAGCAATATTACTTAAAACTATTTAAAAACAGATAAAACATTATATCTAATGTACATGCACATATAATAATCCTAAAAACGATATTCTTTTAACAATTTACATCAAAAAACAGTAAAGAAAAAAAGACAATAGAATAAATCAACCTCATTTTCTCACCAAACTCTCACCAAACCTCCCTGTTTTTTGGGGTATATGTATTTTGAAGATTTAAAAATTTAGACAAGTTTTTGCACAAAAAAAGCAATTTATGGCCTAAAGAATCAAATTGAAAAAAAATTTTAAATCTACAAAATACAAATATTTTAGATACGGAGGTTTCGTGATAAAGAAATAAATGTTACCCCCTCTCTCCCTTTTTATCCCACTTCATATGCTCTTCCTTCCCTATTTCCTCCTTATATCTCCTCCCCCACCTCCTTAATTTTTACAATTATTGCTGGTGTTCTTGGTAGGGTGGTTATCGCACTTGCTTCTTAATGTGAAGATAGCGGGTTCAATTCTTGGCGAATAATCTGTAAATTTTGTTTTCACTTTCTCTCTCTCTTTTTCACTTTCTCTCTTTTTCTCTCTCTTTCTCTTTTTCTCTTTCTTTTTCTTTCTCTCTCTCTCTCTCTCTCTCTCTTAATTTTTATAATTAATTTTACACAATTTATAATGGCGTTCTTGGTATGATGGTTATCGTATTTGCTTTTAAATATGAATATAGCATGTTCAAATCTCGGTGAATGTTATGAAATTTTTTTTCACTTTCTCTCTTTCTCTCTCTCTCTCTCTCTCTCTCTCAGGTAAGGACAATAGAAGAAAAAGGTTGATATTCAGACAATGGACTGTTATATACTTACGAATTTTTAATAGGCCTCTAAACAGCGTTCGTGGCACAGAGGTAACGTGTTCGTCTATGGCTGAGAATGATTAGGATTGATTCCTGAGTGAGTTCTTACTTTTGAAAAAAAATAATTTTGAGAAAATTTTTCGTGGATTTCCAGTCAGATTAGAACCTGGAATTTAGAAATGGCAAGCTAGAGTGTAAAACACTAAAACATGCAGGATACATATTTCAGTGCAATTTTTTAATAATACATAATAAAATTTGTATTTGATATTCCCTGACCCTAAATACATTCTCACTTTAATATTCCAGTATTGCTTCGAATCCGAATTAGAACCGGTTCTTAGCCATACTGAAAAATATATATATGCATCGTATTATATCCAGTTTTCTATGAATATAAAAATGTACAATCATTTGAGATTAAAGCCAGTGTTATATAATAATAGTTAATGATACGATGCTAAATAACTATTATATTACTCCCCCCTCTCCAACCCCCTTGAAATATTTTTGATTCATAAATGAATTAATCGATTCGTGAAATTGATATGTAATAAGGAAAGAATAATTTGTTGTCAACGGAATTTTGGATAAAAAATGTGTAACCAAGCAAGACTAGAACCTGGATTTTAAGGATGACAAACCAGCGTGTTAACCCATGCGCTATTTAGGAAAGGAACTTTCACTCAAATTTTAAGCTAAGAATTAAAAAAATTTAATACAAAAGCTTGGAAGTAAAATGCTTTTTCATGCACTAGCATCTAGAGGCTTTCTATTGGAATATCTTATAAGTAGCCAAAAACCATCCCATATCTTAAAACTAATAATTACATTAGCCTATAACCATCCTAAACCCTCTGTGAAACTTTCCTCAAATGGAGAACTCAATCGGTTCAGTAGTTATTGATCCATTAAGCTTCAGACCAAAAAAACATTACTTTATATAATAGGATATACAGAAAATATGTTTTTCTATGAATATGTTAATATTTATATTTTATGATGGATTTTATAGATGTCGTTTCTCTAAGTCATACGCAGTCATATTCAATGTTGAAGGGTGACGCAAATTCAGATTTCAAATCAACCATAGAAGAAATTAAACAAAAAAGCTAAAACCCTTTTTTTTGTTAAAATTAATGTTTCAGGATGATGATTTTTATAAGAATCAATATCAATAATGTATCATAACAGAAGGAAACAATTATTTTCACCAATTTATCTAAACCTGGATGGTACATCCAGGCATTTCTAGTATTAGTAATACTATGTTAATTACTATTTCATTTTAGAGAGGTGTTCAAAACATTATTTGGGGGTATGGTACCTCTAAAACCCACTTTGAGTACAGCTGTATTACAATGGATGAAAGAAAAATAGAAGGTCAATTAACACCTATACAGATATCAGAAAATGTTTGGCAAGTAAAAACTCCCATTCAAGATGAATGGACATTGTGAGTATTATTATATCTATTTTTTGAATTCTTTAACTTTCTGCCTTTTACAAGACATACCTAGAACCCAATATCAATTTACTGAACCATTATGTCTTAAAGAACATGTGCTAAAAAATTATGCTTTGAAGGATACATCTGTTACTTGTATTAATTAAACTAACATATTTAGATGCAATTTTAAATTTTCTGAAAATACAAAACTTGAAAATGTTGTATATGGGGATGTGTGGCTTTGCTCTGGACAATCAAATATGGAGCAGGTCAATGTCATTTGTAATTAAGCTAAATATTTCTAAATCTTAATTAATATATATATTTAAATTGATATATTATTTGTTTAGAATATGGAAAACATCTTTAATAGTTCCAATGAAATTAAGAATGCTGAAGAGTACTACAATTATACAGTAAGATTTGCAACAGTTGCTAATAAATTTCTGAATTCCCCACAACCCAATCTTAATCAAGAAATGAAACTTTCATGGTCAATGACTACCACTCCAAACGCAATAAAGGAAATGTCAGCTGTTTGTTTCTTGTATGGAAGAACTATCTACAACAAGATTAAGGTGCCCCAAGGAATGGTCAACTCAGATTGGGGTGGTACACGTATTGAAGCTTGGTCAAGTCCAGATGCACTAAAATCTTGTAATATATCTTCTAATAGTAAAGGCAATCAAAATGCTAATTCTGTGCTTTGGAATGGAATGATAAACCCTATTCTAAGAGTCTCAGTCCGTGGTTTTCTATGGTATCAAGGGGAAGCTAACATGGACTACAATAGAGATCTTTACAGCTGCACTTTTCCTGCAATGATAAGGGATTGGAGGTCAAAGTTTTCACAAGTTTCTGAAGGAACAAACAAAAATGCACCATTTGGATTTGTTCAGCTTTCAACCTGGAGGTGGAATTCTGATTATAATGGATTTCCTGTTATTCGTTGGCATCAAACAGCTGATGTAGGTTATGTCCCAAATGCCAAAATGCTAAATGTATTTATGTCATCTCCTCTTGACACCTATGATCCAAAATCAGGATATCCAGGAGGTATTCATCCCAGGGACAAACAGATTGTGGCAGAACGTCTTGCCTTTGCAGGTCTAAACACTGCTTATGGTTTAAAAGAATATCCAACCAATGGTCCCTACCCAAATAAATTTACACTAAATCTTCCAATTGTAACATTTGAATTTGACAAAGACCTGGAATATTTGATTGATGCTGAAATAAGTGGTTTCTACTTCTGCTCAGAGTCTATTGATGATTGTGATAAAGGTAAAGTAAATATTTTCATTTAAAGAACTGGGATAAGCATGGATAACTCCAAAGCATTTATTTATATTTTTATTACATCAGGAACAACGGTTGAAAAGTGGAAAGAAGTTACAAAAGAGAAGGTGAAGCAAGATGGGAATAAAACTATCATAGTTGACCTTTCTGACTTTGATACAATGTCTGGAGGCTCTATTGCCTATATTTGGAGAGAAACACCTGTTAAAGATTTGTATAAACTACCAATATACTCTTCAGATCTATTCAGAATGCCAACTCCTCCTTTTAAGTTCTATATTGAAGACAATGTTAAAAAGGGTAAGTTATCCTAATATTTAAGGATAATGTGCTATTATTCTATTTCTCTGTCCTTTTACCCCTATGAATAAAATGTCCTCAGATTCCTTCCTTCCTTTCTCTATCACGCCTCACTATGTTCGGGTTTATTGTACTTAACCTAGCTTAAGATTTTTTAAAAATTTAAATTTCCTTTCCCTATCACGCGCCTCACTATGTTCGGGTTTATCGTACTTAACCTAGCCTAAGATTTTTTAATAATTAAAAGTTCCTTTCCTTTCTCTATCACGCGCCACACTACGTTTGGGTCTATTGTACTTAACCTAGCCTAACATTTTTTAAAAATTAAAATTTCATTTCCTTTCTTTATCACGCGCCTCACTACGTTCGGGTTTACCATAGATCATCTATGTCTATTAATTTTCCTAATATTAATGTAATTTTTTTTTGTTGATTATCAATTCTAACTAACATTTAATTTACTTGTAAATTTCTTTTAGCATGCCCATTGACACGGCAAATAAATGTAATAGTTACTTGTGATGATGGTACAACTCCACAGGAAATGCTAAATGTCTATATGTCAATAGAGATAGTAATATGAATAATAAAATACATGACTAAAAAAACTATTTAACCATCTTTGCCACACTCAAACTTACCAAACAAGATTTAAAAAATATAGCTTTACAGATTATTAATTTATGCAACTAGCTACTCCGCCCCTAGCATCTAGGTTCTTAGTTTAGAAAGTGGTAAAAATAGTGCAGAAGAATATTCTAAAACCAGCCATAGTATTATTTCTACAAAAAACATACTTCTTTGAATCTTGATATATAGGATTAGATTGAACTAGTCAAATAGTTTATTTTCAAAGATTTTGCCAGCCACAATGATAAAGTGTTCAGCTTCTTCTACTTATGACACGTAATTAAAAAATTTATTATTATATAAGAATGATGATTGCAAGGTTATAAGTAATGCCTATTGTTTGATAATGATACTACTCTTCAGTAACAATTACATTTTGGTATTATTTTATATTTCTCTTTTTACATATCTTTCTTAAATGCATCATTAAGTTTCATTAATTTTAGTATCATAATCTTTTCCTTCTTTAGGCGATACACTTGCAGCAAAGCTTTACAAGGACCCTACCAAAGAGGAGATAATGGGAGAGCCTGGGCAACTAAAGTATTCCTTTCTTTTATTTAAGAATTTAGTATTTTAATTGATAATAACACATTTTTCCTCAAATTATAATTAAAACTAAAAATCAGGGGCAAGGAGTTGGCGCATGGATTCACCTCGAGTTTAATGATCCCATTGTTGTAAAGGTAAAGCCATTCAGTATTGTTCAAGTTGGTTTTCCATCTTATATATTAACTAAATTAAAATACATATGATCATTGATTTCTTTTCTTTGTCAGATGGTAAGACTTTTGCAGAGGTATTATTCTCATGAAAATGCCAGGTAAAACAAAACAATAATTATAAAATTATTTTTTAATATCTATTTTATATTAATTACTTAACTGTTCATAAATTTTACCTGAAATAAATATCAAATTGTTAAGGCGTATAAGATTTGAATATGTTGATGACAACTCTTATGAGGTAATCTTATTGTTTTAACTAATGTATAAAGTATTTTAAATTTTTTTTTGAAATTTAGTTCATAGTAAGCTAATTTTTTGATATTTGAAATTGTACTATAATTATATCTTTGCGAACAACACAACACAAATATCAGAAAACCTTCCAATACACTAAGTATTTAAATGTTTTTTTTGGTTTGTAACATAATTTTATATATTTAGGAAGCATTCTTGTCAAATTTTGGAAGCTTTGAATGGAATGATATCAGGTAAAATTGTTCATACATAGTTTTACTGCAAACATAGAGTTTTAAAAGATAGATTTATTTAATGAGTTTAAATTTGAAATTTTAAGACAAACATATGAATAATGAATTTAATATAATTATTAAGTTTGAAACGTGTTACTCCAATCAAATCTTTGAGGATTAAAGTAATGGAGGTATCTAGTTAGTTTACTTTATTGATTATAATTATAACATTAAAAAAAAAACACTCCTGATGCAATGATTTTTCTTGTGCACTCTGGGACTGTAACATGTAACCGTCACAGATTTGATAAAATAACAAAAAACAAGGATGACAACACCCATAAAAGCGAAGCTCTGAAAAGTTAGGACAAATAAACATTAACACTTGAGTAGTGTCAGAACTGCATAATCAGAATATAAAGGTTTTAAAGTCGAAAAAAACAAAATATTAAGTAGAGATGTTGAAAAACTGCTTAAATACAGGATATTGTTTAAGGACATACTTAGGTTTTGAGGACTTGATTATAGATATGATTTGCTTAAAACAATGTACTTTGTTGTTCTAGGAATCAGTATTCCAAAAATTAGACCAATCAGATAATTTTATCACATAAAAATTTGTTGTTAAAAAAGTTTAAAAGCAATATGTTTAAAATTGATGTACGGACTTTCTGGTAACGATTATAGAGTTGCTTCACTTACTAACTCGTACCTAACTCCTATAGGAATCATCATGCAAAGTATGAAATTGATAGAACAATTCTAATATGCCTAAATTAACGAAAAGAGCTATCCAGTACGGACGGACGGACAAACCCTAATTATAGAAAAGCTTCGCTTTTAAATACAATGATATATATTGGCTGGTATTATAAACATTTTTCTGCAGGTAGTAAATATTAAATATTAAACCATAAATAAATGTCATAGTTGTTGATGTGCTTATTTTTCTATCATACTACTATATTTTAACTGTTTTAGATGGTACCATATGGTGGACCAACATACGTTGGATTCAAAGGTATTCAAATAATTGGATGTCCTAATCTTTAATGTTTAGCTCTATCAAGTTGTGATTAAGTTGTATGATTTATATATTGTGATCACATTATATATATAGATATATCTTTGTTTGCTATTAATATTTAATCATGGAATAAAGTATAAGCATTATTTTTGAATTTTTTTATACACTTTTAAACACTCAATATAATCTAGAACTAGAAATATGACTTGTTTCTTTTTTCTTTTAAAAACTGAATTAAAAATGGGGGAGGTTTCGACTTCACTCACTCCCCCCCCCTCTCCCCCCAACCACCAGACGCTTCTAGGGGCGTAGCCGCCAGTGAATAGTAAGATAGAGAGTAGTAAATAATATTGAATATACTCTCTGCCTAACATTTAGCAAAGTTCATGGAAATTTGTGTTGGCTTCACAACTAAGATCATTTTGATTGGTTGGTTCATTAAGTTCAACCAAAAAATATAAAAGGGGTAATTTTGTGTATGGTCATTGAAGATGTACATCAATTTATCGGCCATTGTTTTATCCCTTTAGATCCCTGATTTTTCATATTAGGTTAGAGGAAGCTCTAAAATCAAAAGGAAGGATAAACGACCATTAACTATTGGAGAGTGTCATAACTTAAAAAGCAGAACATTATTTTGCAAGTCTATACAAAATGATACATAGGTTTGTTTTTGTAGCAAAATTGCATAAATATATATGTTTTAGGATTTGATTATAATATTTTAATTTATTGACTTAAGAATCATTATTACAAAAATCAGATAGGATTATCATATGTTTTAAGGACGTATGGTCTTTATGTTAAAGATTATAAATCGTACCTAACTGTCATAGGAATCATCATGCAAAGTTTGAGTTTCTAACATTCTAAATAGATATATATTTTTTTTGAAATTTAGATATGTTTTGGTGTACTTACTTATCCAATTATTTTGAAACTTTTCCAGACTCAATATGTAGAATATGCAATTTATATTCATACTAGCGGCTACGCCCCTAGAAGCCTCTAGGGGCACTTAATGTAGGAGGGGGAAAAGTCAACCTCATCCCATTTGAAATTTGAAATTTAAAAGAGTCAACAAAAAAAATTTGGAGGGGGGGGGGGAAGGGGGATGAAGGCACCCTCTCCAAAATAGTTTAAAACCTTCCCAGGACATATAAGAAGCTTCACTGTAAAGGAGAACAATATCGGTTCAGTGGTTAGCGAGATCCTTCGGGACAGACAAAAAACGCTTACTACTTTATATAATAGGATAATTGTCCGCAGCTAGCCAGGGAATTGGAATAAGAATGATTCAAATACAAGAATAGAGGGGGCATGAGCTATATTCAACCAGGGATCTAAAGATAAGACAATGTTCGATAAATTGATGTACATCTTCTATAATAATACAAAAAATACCCCTTCTATAGATTAAAATTAGTGGTTGAAACTATTGAACACTTAACCTAATAAACCAACCAATCAAAGTTCACTAGAGTCGCCAAAGTTGTTAATCCAACAAAAAAAAAAGGTTGTTATAAAACTTTGTTATTTACTCTCGCTTTATAACTCACATTGTCCGTTTATCCATTCCATAATTATATATGTTTCACTACTTATGGTTGTTTTCATCCTTGTTTTAAAGTTAGTTGTATTACTTATACATAACATTAATGTTTCCGCTAAAATTCTACATGTATGTAAATCTAAATAGTAATTTAAAAATAAATCAAGAAAAGACGACCTTTGATCCAGGATAAAATTATCTTGTTTGTTAGATTAATTATATATCATGTTTAACAAGAATGACAATACCCATTTGAGCAGAGCTCTAAAATCAGAAGAAGGACAAACGTACATTAACTCCTAGAACTTAATACGTAGAACATAAATTTGTAAGTCTAAGTAATTAAGCAATATTGCAACAAATTTTTGTACAATATTATTAAGACTTGCATTTGATTGAAAAAATATTTAATTAAATCAATAAACTTTTTTATTAGAGATAATAAATATTTATTGATTAAATAAATCAATAAAAGTTAGATAATAAACATTTATTTTAATCTGTATAAATAGTTTTCAATAATATTAGCACAATTGACGTCAACTTATTTGCACTTTAGCGCAGATTTGTCCCCAGTTTTATAATAACAGAGTTTTCTTGTTCGTTAGCTTAACAACTTTGGGGACTTCAGTGAATTTTGATTGATTGGTTCATTAAGTTTGTGTTGATGCATTTCAACCACTCTGGGTTTAATCTACAGAAGGGGTAATTTTGTGCATCATCATTATTGGGGACGTACATAAATTCATAGCCCATTGTCCTATCCCATTAGCTCCATTATTTTAAGTAGCTATATAATTCTTCAAAAATCACAAAACCTTGCATGCTCATCTTTATATAAAAGTAATAAGATCTAAGTGTGTTTGTCTACCAAAGGATCTCGCTAAACAGTGAACTGATATGGCTCTCCTTTACAATGTTGCTTCTTATTGGCCCATACACATATTTTAAAGGAGGGTTGTAAAAATAAAGTATATTGAAATGTTCCATAATGGAAACAGTTTGACTTAACTAGAGCATTTGACTCCAACCTAACAAACAACTATACAGAATTACGCGAAAAAATACATTCTTTTTATAATATTTTGTCTGTGGCAGCTTGTAATATATATAGAAAAAGTTTAATTAATTTAAAGGGATAAGACAATGGATAGTAAATTATCTACATCCCAAAATACACAAAATTATCCTTGAAATTAGTGGTTAATTCGTTTGGACACTTAATAAACTATTCAATATTCAAGTCCCCAAAGTTGTTAAGCCAACGAATAAGAAAACGTTATTATAAAACTTTGGGGACTAGTGTAATTAACATCCAAATGTTAATTTGTCTAATTGTCATTGTAATCTCCCTCAATAACTATTGGCGAATTAAATTTATTATTTCAACTACTCTGCAACCCACTGTATGTATGTCAGCGTATTTTTACGGTTTCCCTATTAAGAGTAGAATTTAATAATTATTTCTTAATTATCACAAAACCTCTCAAATTATAAAACTTTTTAACCTCTTTACTAATGGGAAGGGTTGTTTTAAGATTACCTTATATATAGCTTCGAAACCGATTAATATCCACAGGCTTATAACCTGCTCTCCATAGACGTCCAAGGGGGGCCGGGGGGGGGGGGGGTAATATAACGAATTTGGGGGTGCCGTAGGCTATTTAAAATGTACCCCTACCCTGGCATTTGAGAAATTTTACCCCCCCCCCGCCCCCCCAAGAAACGAATTACCCCCCCCCCTAAAATTTTTTTATCCCCTCCCCCCCAAAAAAATGATTGGACGCCCCTGCTGCTCTCAGCCATACAGAAAAATTATGTACAGCATCATATTACAGACAATACATAAAATACGATACCATAAAAGTAATACTAGTTTTGTTAGGTCAGGCCTTCGACCCTTTGCGGCTACAAAAACTGGATTTAATTTAATGAATTAATACCCATGGAAAGCTGTCTATAATATGATGCAATACATTATTATTAGTCTTTTATACCGTCCACAGGCTTAGTGATCCCGCATGGGTTAGTCATAATCTGCCAATCAATATTCAAAACTCCCCAAAGTTGTTAAGCCGACGCATAAGAAAGCGCTAATATAAAACTTTAGGGACTCGTGTTATAAACGGCCCATTGTCCCCTCTTTCTATAACTAGGGTCAGTTCGTCCGAGACAGATAACTTTTTCCGTTAATTAAGGAATGTTAGAATTGTCCTATCGATTTCAAACTTTGCATGGTGATTCCTGTAGTAATTAGGTACGATGTAGAGAGCATAGCAACTCTATATTACCAAAGTGTCCGTACGTCCATTTTAACATGTTGATTTTTCTAATTTTTTAACAACAAATTTTTATGTGATCTTGTACATTTAATCTGATTTTTAGTATATTGATTCCTTGGACAACAAAGTACATTATTTTAAGCGAAGCAACTTTATAATCAAGTGCTAAAAATGTAAGTATGTCCATAAACATTATCCTGTATCAAGCAGGTTTTCAACAAATTACCTTCCAGAACGGGACGCTTTAAAATTTAAAACAAAAACAAAAGGATTCTTCTTGAAAAAACATTTTTTTAGTTACGTCTTATTAGTCAGAATCTTTACAAATTACACTTATTACTTATCTTTTAGTTGCTAAAGCTAAAATGCATCTGTAGGTTTTAGAATTTGCAATAATTGGTGCTGACTCATTTCTAAAAATAAAATTAAATGAATTGGCCTTGCAAATAATTAGCTCTAAATCTACAAGTGTTTCTTTATACACGTAATAATTGCTCTTCTTTGTTGCATTTTAAAATGATTAATATTTGACTTTGGGAATTAAAGTACGTTAGAAATAAATTAATAACAAAATCTAATAAAATTTTTAAGTATTGACACTGGTCCTAGAACAACGCAGGATTACCAAACGTCGGAGTGGAAACTTAACTCTACAATGATTTTAAAATTGAATCTTGAAGCAATTAAATCTGCATAACGTTTCTGTACATGTAAATATCATTTCTATATGGTATTTAGGAAATTATGTACAGAAATATTTTAATATTATTTATTTTCGCCTGACTACAAAATAAAGAAGGATGACAAAAAACAAGTACAAAGAAGTGCAAAAAAAGAAAGCTAGATTTTTGGAAACAGTTATAGAACTAGTTAGAATAGGTAACGTAGCAAATCTAGCATTGATATCATATTTTACCCAAGTATGGACTATTCCATTTATGAAAAAAAAATTGATATTAGGCCAGGGTTTTTCCACAATCGAGCTCCAGGTAAAAATGACTTGTGAAAAGCTGTTCTCCTACACATTAATAAATGTGTTGATTTAAAGGTTTTTGATTGTCAAGCAAGTTTAAAGGAAAAGAACTCTGAAAATTGTGTGTTTTAGAACAAAATTAGTATCTCCCTACCTGTGTATAAAATTGTGGCGAGATGTCTTTTTATTCCTTTTCCATTGCACATTCAAAATGGATTTTAACAAATTTCTACCTTATATTAATTTTTTAATATAATAAGATCCACTAACACAATCACATTGCTTGGGGAATTGACAGCATAGACCCAAAAATGGCCGAGTTTTATAGAGGTTTTTTCATTTTTAGAAACGATGCCTTAACTATAAAATTTATTATTTATTTGTGTTTGCCCACTATAAAAAATTAATTTATCTTAAAATTAATAAAGTAAACAAAACAATATTGACGTTGTCAAAAAATTATAAAACTGTAAAAACCTGGTATATATTTTTTTTTATTACAAGCTGTGTTGAATACAATAATTTCGGAAAGTAGACATTATTACCAATTTTTATGATACCAATAACAAAGTTCATGTTAACAGCACTATAGATTTAATTTGAGGAGGCTTTTAAATCTTTATCTTAGGACTATATAGATAACTTTCTTCCTTACAACTTTCCTAAATAGTTTAACTGTCCATAGCAATGTGAACTGAACCAGTGAAAATGTCTGTTTATATGTTGTATTTAGTAGCGAAGCTACTCTATAATTCACTTTGTCTATCCATCAGTCAGTCCAGATTTTTTTCCAATGAATTGGTAATTAAAATTAATATGTATTTGCCTTTTAGAAAAGGATTTTACATCCTAATAAATATATGTATATTATTTCAAATTGTAGCTCATTTATGACACTATACATGCTATACTCTGCTTTTACACCTACAAAATGAATGTAATTATTTTAAATTCCTGAAAATCATAAAAATCTGTAAATTGCTATATGCATTTTCAATATTTATTCAATAAATGAACTGATTTTTGAAAGACATATTTGTTAAATGTTCCTAAACTTGATATCCTTGTTAGAATGTACTATAGTATATGAATAAAAAATATATCATTATTTTTTGTCAAAACTTTTAAAGCTAGCTTTTTAATAATTACGTTTAAATTCTGTTAAATTTACTGATAATTATCATCTAATAATTCATCGCTTATTTTCAAGGTCTTACTATTCTAATTATATATACATTATTATGTTTAATAAGAAAATTCCGACATTCATCTTAGTTTATTTTTTTTTTAAATCTTTGAATTAAATATTTAAATAAAATTACACACTACAAATAATAAAAAACAGGTTTTGGTTACAAAACACAAACAAATTAATGGAAACACTTTTAAAAAGATAGCATTGATTTTAAATGATAAATATGCTCTAAATTTTTACAAAAACAAGGCAAAACATTTATTATTTGTCGTTGATAACAATATCTTATTCTTATAGTCTTATTTACAAATAGTTTTACACTAAAATCTTTTGATTTAATTGTTTTAACTCTTGTACATTAGGTCACATGACTTTAATTAATAATAAAGGTCCCCCAAATCCTTATACCAAAATGTTTGGTGATTTTGATTAATAAGTAAAGTTCCTTCAAACCTTATTCCAATGACAGCTTATGAGCTTTCTAGCAGCTAAGTGAGAAAGCAAAAATTTTATCGATAAACAACCTTCTGCAAAGTGATAGGTCTTTGAATTAAGAAACCTTATTGCTATCTGTTTATACATCTATACTCTAAATTTATTGCAGCACCAGTAGTACTAAATTTTTTTATTTTAAATTTTCTTTTAATTACCTCTTAGGGCGAAGCCGCTAGTACATATATATAACACTAGACTAGTGTCTATATGCGTGTATTAGGGTGGGTCGATTTGAAAGCTTTTTGGGATTTTCACATTACTACACATTGGCAAGGGTTACTGGGCCAATATAAAACCCTGTGAAACTTGAATGGGGTTTTGTAATCTAAAAACAACGGGCGCGGGGGGGGGTATACAATGTGCCATCCCCCTTATAAAACTGAAATTCCTTTAACCCTTACAGATCAAGCCCCAATTCCCACCTTAATAGATCGGGGAGGGGGGGGGGGCTCAAAGAGCCCCCCCCACTCTATCTCGGCTCCTGGTACAGATAAAGACGTAAAAAATTTTTCTTGTGGTTCATGTGTATTTTTAGGGAAAATTACTTTTTCTAGTCATAGCAGTCAGACCGCTCCTTAGCCACTTTTTAGCGGCCAGCCGCTAAATTTTAAAACAGCTGTAGAGCGGCCAATTTTGAAGCTAGGATGACCAAATTTAAAGACGAACTTTTATTTTTCATAACAAAAAAATTACTTTTTCTGATCATCGCCGAAAAACGGCAAATAATGGAAACCGCCATTTTCGGCGGTTACGGCGGTAAAACGGCGGTTGGCGGCGCAAATTAATATTTTTATCTGTTTATTATTGCTCAAGGATTTACCAAAAAAAAATATAGGTCTCTAGCTGTAATAGAAGCCACGATATTCATGATATATGTCTGTAGTAAAAGCCGGACAAAAATCGGTCATAAAGTCGGTCAGGGAGCGGTCAAACGGTCATAACACCACTTTCTCAGATGGTCATTGATATCTAAGTATTCACCAACAAAATTTTAGGTTTCTACCTTATACACAAAAGTCATAATGTAGAAATTAAGATTTATTTAGAATTTTTTCTAATTTTTTTGCTACCCAACTGACTTTGACCGGACACCACGACTGACACAGACCAGATATCCTAATAAAATCAACTCTTGCCGACGTATAATTACTAAACTTAAAAAGTCATGAAGTTACAGCTCTCAATCTTACCTACAAAAAAAATGAGATTGAAAAAACTAGAGGGGGGGCTCTTTCAGCCCCCCCCCCGGATCTGTAAGGGTTAAACACAGGCATGTTGCAAACAAAATAACCGCATTGAAATGCTGATTACGAATCTGAAAACCATTTTGAAAAATATTGATTCAGTCTGAACTGATTTTCAAATAACCTACCAAAATAAACAGTTTTGACTAAATCAGCTGTTTTATGTACTTAATTCGATCTTATTTGAGCTAGGATCAATATTTTTTAAAATAGTTTTTAGATTTGTAATCAGCATTTCAATGCGGTCATTTTGATATGCAACATGCCTGTGTTTGAAGGAATTATAATTTTTGGTTTTATAAAGGGGCAGGCAATTTTTATACCCCCCGCGCGCTCGTTGTTATTAGATTACAAAATCCCATTCAAGTTTCACAGGGTTTTATATTGGCCCAGTAACCCTTGCCAATGTGTAGTAATATGAAATTTCAAAATCGACCCACCCTAGCATGTATAGGAATAAACTGAGCAGGTTTTCTTAGGCATTTTAGGCCATAAAAGTAAAAGTGTGGTAGTCGGACAGACAGACTGTCATTTCCTAGAGCATACTACGCTCTGAGACTCCCGGCAAATGCAGGTGTTAAAGCTCCACCCATCACATTCCTAAGCCAACTCTTTCTTCTATTTTGACCGCCAAAGAATGCGGTCAAAGTTATCACCCGCCGATATGGGGAGGGAGTTGCCCCTCCCCCCTTCATGCTTCAGATAACCTACCCTTTTCCGGGGGACGTCTACCTTACCCCCCACAGGGGCCTGCCCACCTGCTATTCACCTGGCTGCAGCCCCCCATCTTCTCCTCACCCATTTTCTACCTAACCCAATATTGTAATCTGTTTGTATATAAAGCCATTAATTTGTTGAAGTACTTTATTGATAGAATCCTTAAGGCTAGGGGCTCTTTTGACCGGACTCGCTCAGTAGGGTTGAACTGCTTCACCCCTACCACAAAAGAATATAATTATGGTTTTAAGCAATTTATTCTTATTTGACCATTTGTATACCAAATAGTTACTTTATAGTTTATAGTTTACACCACATTTAAAAGACTGATATATTTATTCAATTGATAATTCTTTGGTTCCTAAGTTTTAACCCAACGAATTTAAACATTGAGCTTAAATTTTTATTAATAGAACCAAAGTCCCAGCCTTAAATATAAATAGTTTATTACTTAAATGATTACCATGTATGTTTATTTTATAACTAATTGATATTTGTTAATTTCAGGAGTCATTTTGATACCTTTCTACCTATTCAATAAAGAGTGTATACAAATCCCTGTTTGATTCGATGGTCCAAACTCTATGAATGTTTATACTGTCACAGATCTCAAACAGACAATAATTCACACCACGGCCTTACCTACCTGGTCATGACACCATGTTTGCATTTAATCAGAAACTGCTTAGTTGTTGTGCAGCTTCACAAAAAAATTTAAAATTATGATTGATTTCCTGATATCATATTTAAACATCTCAAATGTCAAAATATTGGAAGACCAGAAAAGAAATCTTGTATTATTGTAATGTGTATCATACTTTTTGGCCAGTCTGTTGAAATGATGTGTACATTTGTTTGATTATTTCAATAGGCAATTAAATATATACATACTCTAAATCAGCCACCCTTCCCTGATTCACATCACATAGCCCCTTAATGGCCCCTTAATTGTCTCTCCAGCGCCCTTCATACACCCTTCATCCCTTTGTCTCTCCATCCCACCTTTTATGTAATATAAATTAGGCAAGAGGTAATGTTGTGGCATAATCAAGATAAAATAATTTACTTTTGCTCAACAAATGGTATTACCGTCACATTCTAATTCTTTGTTAAAAAGTTTGGACACTAATAGTTTTGAACCAGCCAATCTAAGTTCAATAGAAGTACTTAAATTGTTTTTTTTATAGTCAACAAATAAACACCTTTTAAATAAAGAATAAAATTGATGACCCAATAAATTTAATATAAAAAGAAGTAAAAGATATATTTTTTCAATATACATTAATGAAAATTTTAAATAGTTAAATTTGTTTCGAATTAGACCAATTGATAAAGCCAGATAAAACTAGAAATTTCAAGAAAAATGTAAAAATATTTCTATGAAAAAAGAAACATATGTAGATGAAAAGCCAATTATTTGCAAGGCCAAAAAATTGTCTAAAATCATTTGCGTGGATAGGACTTTGCCTGGGGGGTGAGCAAAGCACACCAGAACATTTCTTAACCAACCCTTAAACCAAAATATGGTTGCTAATTTACATAATTTTAACTTGGCTCCACTTCCCCCACTTGACTGTATTAGTAGGTGTATGAGGGGGTTGCGTCCCTAAATTACAGGTGGGGTGTAGGAGGGTAACACTTATCAAACACACTTAATTTTGTGTCATATATCCCTTAACCCCCCAATCTGCACGCCTCTGTCTGTCTGTTCATTCATTTTCTTTTAATTTCCTTTAAATGTCCACGCTTTCATTAAATGCAAAAGTTTTCTTTCGTATGAAATAGTTGTTCATCCGTCCGGCCGTTGGTATGTGATGAATAGCATTTTGTTAGTTTATGTGTGGTAGGCGGCATCATACGGACAAGCCTTTCATAGAATATGCTATGCTTCGGCTTATCAAATCACAACCCAGCGCTAATCCTAGTTTATCACCATTCCACCCGGCCCCTTCGGGGCCTTGCCGACACCTCACAAGCAGCGGTCAAATTGGACATCTCTGATAGTGGGAGGGGCGCGGCCCCTCTCAACCCCAAGTCCCCAGTCACCTGCCTTGCCGGGAGATGTCTACCTTCCCCTTGCTGAAGCCTACCCCACAATTATTCACCGGAATGGGGCTCCGCCCCCATCTCCCCGCACCCCCTTCTACCTAACCTATTTTATCATCTATTTGTGTATATAAAGTAGTAATCCTATTGTAAATGTATTCAGTTTAAAATATATCTCTTTAGTAGTAACTACTGTTAGTTATTCATTGATAGAATCTTTAAGGCTAGGGGCTCGTTTGAATCGAACTCGCAATTGTAGGGTTGAAACGCTTCACCCTACCACAATTTGGTGTCAGCGTGTTTCAATCGAGCCCTGCTAAAACTAGCCAATTCTATCTCTGATTGGACCCTTTTGCAAGTAAGGGGACAGTCAGCCGCCAACTAAGAAGCCAACTGACCCGAGAGACGGCCTTTTTAGGTCAATTTTCCATCATTTTGAATGCATTACGTAGGCATCTGGCCTACTGCAGGCAGATTTGGCCTGCTAGAAGCGCCAGTTAACGGCGTTTTCCGCACCGCTTGGGAGCCGCGCTAGGTGCGCAACCACGGTGATCGGATAACTTAGCCCAGATGGCTACAGAACCGAGTCTAATTTGGCATGTGTAGCTGGGACAAGCCCCAGGACACCCAGGCCAAACCTACGAGACGGACAGCTGCGTAGCTGGTCTCCCAGAGAAGGCAATGTGTGGCTGCGAAGCTCCAGCACACAAGTAAGGCCTACCATCTGCGACGGATAGCAGAATTCGAACCCAAGGCGCGGCAGGACGGGACATTCCCTGCCCCCACCTCTCTGGATTCGAACCCACGGTGCTGCAGGACGGGACATTCCCTGCCGCCACCTCTCTGGATTCAAACCCACGGCGCTGCAGGACGGGACATTCCCTGCCGCCACCACCTGGATTCGAACCCATGGCGCTGCAGGACGGGACATTCCCTGCCACCACCCCTCCGGATTCGAACCCACGGCGCTGCAGGACGGGACATTCCCTGCCGCCACCACCTGGATTCGAACCCGCGGCGCTGCAGGACGGGACATTCCCTGCTGCCACCACTCCAGATACGAACCACCGGTGCTAGCAGGACGGGTATTCCCTGCCGCCGCTGCTTCTAAACCCAACTGTGTCGCTGGAACCAACCCAGGACACAACCTACCAGCGCTTGCAGGATGAGCATTCCCTGCTGCCACCGCTTCCAGAATCACCTTCTAGAGCTCTGAGTGATAAAATATATATAAGTGTTCCCAACTGTCAACCAAGTGATAAAGTATTAATTGTTGACCTAGTGATTTAAAAAGCTCAAGTGATTCGAAGCTCAAGTGTAAACCACCCCCAGAGGTTTGCGCTCACTATGGTAGGCGAGAGCACCATAGCTGCGGCCCGACCGCCGCCGAAGTTCTGCCCGACACCGGCGGAACGGGAGGCCCCCTTGTCCAATGGCCAGGACCTCCACTTCCCCTGCCATATCAGGGTGAGGTTCCCCACTCACGACCCTGCCCAGCACGTACAGGTTGATGCCATGGTTGATTCTGGCAACCGTGTACCAGGGTCTGCTGTTATTTCCGAGTCCCTCATGCACGCAATGGGCATGCAGAGGATGTTGATTCCGGACAACACCCAAATTCTGACCGCTAATGAGGAAGGGCAGCCCCTCCAGGTAATTGGGAAATTACATGAGTTGTATATGGCAGTTAGTCATACTCTCATACTTCACCTGTACCACGTGACCGTGGTACGTCTGTGGGTGCGTGGGGAGTTCATCCCCCTCCGCGGCATCCCTGTGGACCGGGAGACCGCCGAGAGAGAGTTAAGCTACGAGGGGCCGCTGCTAGGCCCCCTGCCGGAGCAGCCGCACATAGTCAAGAGAGGGACACACTGGGTGGATACCGCTCTGAACGCCCACAAGGGGACCAACCTGCTAGCCATGGGAGTGCCCCCAGTGCCCCTGGAGAGCCTGCCAACGACGTTCCCCAAGATTTCCAGCCCTCCAGAGGCCATCTTCTCTGCAGATACCTTTGTCAATGGCCAGCCATGTCCACCTGGCCCCCTTTACCTGCCCAGCTAAGTCCGAGACCAGGCCCGTCAAGTCGCGGCCTGATGCACTCGGAGCCGCGCTCGGTCCACGGGATCCAGCCACCCCCGGGGCCGAACCCGTCGCGTCGCGGTCAGCTAAGTCCAAGACCAGGCCCGTCAAGTCGTGGCCTGATGCACTCGGAGCCGCACCCGACCCACGTGATTCAGCCACTCCCGGCGCCGAGCCCGTCAAGTCGCGGCTGGACGCCCCCAGAGCCAAGGCTGGCCCCGCGCCAGCAACCACTTACAAGCTGAATGCCATCACTCCAGCCAATGGCCAACCACCCCAGCTTCGGACGGCCAAACGGGTAGCCTTGCCTGGGCGCAGCATCATGGCTGTCCCCGTTGAACTGGTGGGGCACTGCACTAAGGACGCCATCCAGCTGTCTGCCCCAGAACAGAGGTTTGGGGAGTACCTTGTCATCCCAGAAGGCATGTATGCGCACCGGCCTGGCTCCGCCAACATGTTCCGAGTACTGGTGGTCAATGAGGTGCCTCTCCTGCTGGACGCTGGCCTCCCCGTGGCAGGGGAGCTGGTGAAGCCCGACATCCTGGAGGTCTCCGATGAACCTCCCCCTCGCCTCCATTCCATTCAAGAACCTTCTGAACCCCCAGATATGCAGCAGCTGTGGGCAGACCTTGAGCTGGAGGAGAACGAGTTCCTGCGCAAGGACCCCCTGCTCAAGAAGGAGGTTTGGACTATGATATCAGAGTACAGAGACGTATTCTCGAACTCTACCCCAGGCTGCACCGATGTAGTAGAGCTGCAACTCCGACTAAAGCCTGGGACCCAGCCGATCCGCCAGAAATTTCGCGATCTTAACCCCTGGCAGGAGGCTGAATTGGAAAGCCAGTTGGATACCTGGCTGAAGGAAGGAGTGATAGAGCCCTCTGACTCGGCCTGGAGCAGCCCCCTGGTGCCCATCAAGAAGAAGGACGGGAGCACCCGTTGGG
Organism: Acartia tonsa; assembly: GCF_053477335.1. Lineage (NCBI taxonomy): Eukaryota > Metazoa > Arthropoda > Copepoda > Calanoida > Acartiidae > Acartia > Acartia tonsa. Next base: position 46,961,329 of record NC_137271.1, read on the forward strand.
CTGTCGACTATCGGGCCCTCAACAAGTGCCTAGAGTTAGACAGCTACCCCCTGCCCAAGATCCAACAACTGGTAGAGCCAGCCGGGGGACACCGCGTCTACAGTGCCTTAGACGCGGTGGCTTCATACTATACCATCCGGGTGTCCGAGGATAGCCGGCCCTGTACGGCCTTCACCACACCTAGAGGCTTGTACCAGTGGAAAAGGATGCCCTTTGGCCTAGCCACCGCACCTTCCGTCTACTCCAGGTTCATCGCCGGGGTCCTCAACCCACTGGGCACGGCCAACCTCCAGTCCTACCTGGACGATGTCTTGTCCTTCCACAACAACACCTGGGCCCACCTGGCTAGACTCCGAGAGGTCTTGGAAGCCCACCGTCGGGGAGGAATCCGCCTCAAGCCATCCAAGACCAAGCTGTTCCGAGCCAAGGTCGATTATCTGGGCCACACCCTCAGCCGCGAAGGCATAGCCATGCAGGAGGACTACATCGACCGCATCCTAGACTGGCCAGCCCCCAGCACCCCCAAGGACCTGCTGGCGCTCCTGGGGTTCTTTAGGTACTACCGGCTGTTCATCCCGGAGTACGCCGACCTCACCTACGAGATGAATCGGCAGAAGACGACAAAGGCATGGACGGCTGAGATGGATGCCCAGCTGGTACAGCTCAAGGATAAGTTCCAACAAGCCACGATCCAAGCGCCACCCAGGTTCGACCTACCAGCCGTGTTCCAGCTCACCACTGACTACAGCAGCCGGGCCATCTCCGCCATTCTCAGCCAGTGCCAGGACAGCAAGGAGAGGCTCATTGCCGCCGTGGGGCGCAAGACTACTGACCCCTAGACCCATTACCCGTCATGGAAGGGAGAGATGGCCGCCATCATGTATGGGATCCGGAAATTCCTACCACAGCTTCCAGATCAACACCGATTCCTCTGCCTTGCTACAAATGAAGTCACTCAACGCATACACAGGGATGGTAGCCCGCTGGCAGGAGGAACTGGCGGCCCTAGACTTCACCGTCTGCCATTGTCCCGGCGCCCAGAACACCAATGCCGACGCCCTCAGCCGCCGGGAGGATGACAACATGCCTGCCCCGTCCGACGAAGAATTAGCAGAGCAGGCTGAGTATCTCCACCACCTCTGCCAGCTAGGGGAGCCCGCGCCTGGCAGACCCTCAACAGTACGCCTGGACCCGGAACGAGTCCTGGAAGCCCAGAACCAAGATCCTCTCCTGCTCCGTGTCCGCCAGTGGGTGGCTGACGGGAAGCCCACAACCAAGGCTGAGCTCCAGGGGAAAGTCTCGAGATGAACAACAGTACGCCAGCCGGTTCGCAGCACTCGGACTCAACGAGCACGGCTGCCTTACCATCACTGCCAAGACCCTGACAGGGGAGAGGACTCGTTACCTGCTGCCCCCGGCCCTCCAGCAGGACGTGTACTTCCTGGCCCATGGAGCCCCCATGGCTAGACACCATGGAATGGAAGCCACTGTAGCTTGTGTCGCCATGCACTTCTGGTGGCCTACCGTGCACCGCGACGTCCGCCTGATGGTCCAGACCTGCCCTGAGTGTGTACAGAAGATCACCAAGGAGCGGTTGAAAGCCGGGTTACACATGCCCTCCTGGCAGGGGTATCCACAGCAAGTCCTGTTCATTGACCTTGTGGGGCCCCTACCTGAGACGCCAGCCGGGAACCGCTACATCCTCACCTGTCAAGATGGGTTCAGCCGGTTTGTCAGCCTCTACGCCATCCCCAACAAGCCCACGATCACTGTGGCCGAGGCCTTACTGCACCGCCACATCGCCACGTTCGGATGCCCCCTGAAGATCCACTCCGACAATGGGATGAAGTTCACCGGCCAGGTATTCAAGGAACTGGCCTCCCAGCTTGAGATTGGCCTGACACATCCGCCGCCCTACAGCCCGCAGTCCAACCGGGTCGAGAGGTTCCACCAGACGCTTAACACAGGCATGCGGCTGTTCCTAGACAGAGACGACAACAACTGGGAGCCGCACTTGCCTGCTATTGCCTTCGCCTACAATACAAAGACCTGCAAGACCTCAGGCGTGACCCCCTTCCTGGCCTACTTTGGGAGAGAGGCCAAGCTTCCAGTGGACCTTGTGCTCCGGCTGCCTGACACTGAGTATGCGTCGGTCACAGCCAATGTCCAGGCCATCCTGCAGCGATACCATGCCGTGTTTGACGCAATCCAGCAGCGGGAAGACGGGACCATCCAAAGGAGCGCGGGGGCCTACGAGGGAACGGCCAAGTACGAGGTTGGAGACCTGGTCTGGTATCTGGCCCCCCGCCTGGTGCCGGGGAGAGCAGCCAAGATTACCAAGAGGTGGACCGGCCCCTGGAAGATAGTGCGCAAGGCGACGGACGTCCACTACATCATCAGCCCAGCCTCTCCAACAGCCAAGATCTCGGAAATCACCGCGCATATTGGTCGGCTGCGCAAATACACTGGAGATGTCACCGCCCAGCAGATTCCAACGGAAGTTCAGGACGATTTGGACGGCAACGAAGACGCCACCGAGCTGCCAGTCGGAGCCGCGGATGTGCCATTGGACCAGGTCAGCTTCCCGTGTACCAGCCAGCTGCCGCGGCCACAGAAGCATCACTGCCCAGCCACCAGGATCGTGACCCTGTGGAAGAGAACCTGCAGAACCAGCCCAGCGAGCAAAGGCCGGCGCCGCCGGTCCCAGAACCACCCACTGATGCAGTATGGAATCCAGACGCAGACATGGAGCCCCTACCTGCCAGCAGCGAGCCACCGAGATGTAAGTAGCGGCCCCTGAGGGCAAAGCGGAAGCGATGTGCCCCCTCCAGATGACAGCCATCCCCATACGGGTAGGAGCCAAGAGGCCGAGCAACCTGGACAAGACAGGCGCCCCCATGGAGTTCTACGCGCCTACTACCATCGTTGTCCCTCCTCTAGGAGCCTCTAGAGTGAGCCTGGGTCTCCGTGTCCAGCTGCCAGCCGAGACAGAGATAGTCCTCCAGACAAGGCCTAACTTCCAGCGCCGAGGCCTGACCGTCGCCAACCCTCAGCTGGGAGCCAACCGGGAGTTGACCATGCTGATATCCAACCACAGTCAGACCGAGCAACGAGTTTCCCGAGGGGCCTGTGTAGCCCGAGCTGTCCTACACCGCGCTGTGCCCCAGGGAGAGTCTGCCGCCCCCCATGGTTCAAGGCCTGATGTCCCGGTGGTCCCACAGCCCTTGAAGGGGAGGTTGTGGTAGGTGGCATCATACGGACAATCCTTTCATAGAGTATGCTATGCTTTGGCTTATCAAATCACAACCCAGCGCTAATCCTAGTTTATCACCATTCCACCCGGCCACTTCGGGGCCTTGCCGACACCTCACAAGCAGCTGACTGGACATCTCTGATAGTGGGAGGGGCGCGGCCCCTCTCAACCCCAAGTCCCCAGTCACCTGCCTTGCCGGGAGATGTCTACCTTCCCCTTGCTGAAGCCTACCCCAGAATTATTCACCGGAATGGGGCTCCGCCCCCATTTCCCCGCACCCCCTTCTACCTAACCTATTTTATCATCTATTTGTGTATATAAAGTAGTAATCCTATTGTAAATGTATTCAGTTTAAAATATATCTCTTTAGTAGTAACTACTGTTAGTTATTCATTGATAGAATCTTTAAGGCTAGGGGCTCATTTGAATCGAACTCGCGATTGTAGGGTTGAAACACTTCACCCTACCACATATGTATGTTAGAATTGTCCTATTTTTAACTACATATGATGATTACTTTAACAATTATTACATCCATAGTCTCAATAACTATATTAAGCATTTGTATTTATGTAATTTTTGAATAGATTTATACAAAATTGAGGTTAAAATTAAATGCAGTTTTAATCTACATTTGTAAATGTTAGTATTAATGATCGCTTTAATTGATATTGTCATCCTTGTTTTTTTTTAATTGCTCTAATTATTGCAAACGTTCAAGGAATTTTGAAACATTTGTATCAAATCATCATTGAATTTAGGCATGATAAAATTTCAATGAATGTAAACATAGAATAAAAAAAATTATTGAATTAATGATTTTTTCCATTATTGAATTTATGATTCATAAAATTTAAAATTACAATATCTAGCAAGAAATAATATTTTGAATAATTTTGTCTGAACCTCCAAACAATAGCACACCAATATCTCACAGACAGTATTTATACAAACTTTTATATAATTAGTGTCCGTCCGTTTATCCATAATGGTTAGCTCTTATCATTACTTGAAGCATTTTAGAATTGTTCTTTTTGATTTCATACTTTGCATGATGATTCCTACAACAGTAAGGTATACTTTAGGAGGCTTAGCAACTTTTTAGTCGTAATCTGAAAGACTGTACTTTAATTTAATACATGCTGATTTTTACCTTTCTAGACTTTTCGTATGATTTCTAGGAAAACAATTGAAAGTGTTGTCCATTTGTCTACTTTCTTATTTTAGAGCTTTGTTTTTTGTTTATGGTCATTTTTCTTATTTATTCTAATACTGACAGTTTTTGCTTAAATTCCAAATTATGCATTATGATTATGAATAATATGTACATATATTTTTTAGAACTAAATCTCCATTGGTTTATGTTTAATTTATGTCTATAACATATAATACAAAGTAAAACGATGTCTGTTCATCTGTTTTTTTTATATATCCATATAAAGCTTAAGATCTCAGTAACCACTGTTATAAAAAGATGTCGTGATTTTTTTAGTTTTATGTTTACTTTTTATGACACTGCTTTATAGTTAATTTTTTCCAGATGTCCTTCCATGATTTTTGAGCATTGATACTTATGGAAGTTGTCATTATTGTTATTATTCATATCTTAAGACCTTAAATAAAATGATATAATTACCATCATGCAATCAAAAGTGTATCGAAGGGAAGGCTTCTCTTGAGTCATTTGTTGTGCTCTGTATGAAATCCCATATGACGTCAAAACCTTATCCCAATGCAGTAAACACGACAATTTTCTTTTTCTTCCGGCATCAAACAAGCGCGGCATTATTATGATATGATTTTTTGCTTTATCTGATTCTCGAATATGTATGTAGTTTTAATGTGTTCTTTTTTGTTTTAATTGCACGGTTTTCATCTTTTTGGAATAAAGAGATTCAAAATCAATCTGGTTGTTTATATCTAATCGAACAGCAAGTAGTGGTTAAAATTCATAGCTGCGGTTTGACTCTCGCTTAATATCTTGAGATTTGTCCTGCGGCAAACATTAACAAAGATTCATATTAATTGATGATTAAATTTCATGTAGATCTGATATCTATAGAAATTTTCTGTGAATATTCTCCTGATCCTAAGTCATTTTATATGTTCCACTTTCATTAATATGAAATTTATTAATGTTTATTAATGGATATTTTCTTTATTGTAATGTTTAAGAACAAGTCCTGTAAATAATGTTATCTTTGTTTAATATATCCTTTACTATTTCCGTAAATACAAATATTTAAAATTTAAAGTAGCTGGATGTACATAAAAGTTGCGGGTTTCTCTAACACCATATCTAACCCAATTAAATTTTTTTTTGTGTGGGATAAGACAATGTCTGATTAACCCATTAGTGCCGAGCGCCACTTTTATGGACCGATCGAGCTGAAAATCTCAGGGAAGCTTTATAATGGTAAAAACGGAATTCCAATTTTTTTGTTTTGCTCTAGTGGCGTGCACAGGAAAGTTGCAGGAAAACCCGGTTCGGCGCGAGTAAAGAAACCATTCGGCATTAATAACCGTTTTTGGCGTTTTTTGGTGCTTTCCCCCGGCATTAAAGCCCATTTTCGACCTAAATACCCGGTTATTTGGCCCAAAAAATTAAAAATGTAATTTTTGAACGCCCAAAGTGAGATGAACACTTTTTAAAACTACGATACGATCCGTAATTGAAAACTACATAACCTCATGTAATTGATAGAGCTACAACTAACATACAAAACAATTTATATCACATTTAAGATTTTGGCTATAGGTACCGCGCTTTTCGGTTAAAAAAGCCCATTTCGAGGAAGTTTTAAAACTTTTGATATTATATGTGGACGGGTATCTTTACTCGCGCCGAGCAGGGCAATAAAACTAGCAGGTATTTTTACTCACGCCGAGCCAGAGCTATATAGAACGTAAAAAAACGATAAAAAAATCATATAAAAAATAATAATTTGAATAAAATGAATTCACAAATGAGTGTAGTTGCCAATAAACTTTAAATTTCACGAAAAAAATCACTAACTTTACTTCATAAACAAAAAAGTTAGGAGGGGTATTTTAAAATCACCTTGTTTTTCTTGGTTTTCAAATTTTGTTGAGCTATACCCGCAAACGGAAGTAAGCAAAACTGTCTGCTACAGGGGGAAATGAAAACCAGGGTAGTAGAGGGGGGATTCATACTGAGAATGATGCAATCCTAAAACTGAGAACCGTTTTTTTTCGGCATTTTCTGGAACCGGGCGTTAAAAGCCGGTTCGTCACTAATGGGTTAATTTATGTACATCCACAATGATGATAAACATAATTAGCCCTTCTGTAGATAACAATTAATTGTTGAAATGTTTGGACACTCAAATTAATGAACAAACCAATGAAAATTTAATTAATTTAAGTCCCAAAAGTAAACTAATAAGAAAAACGTTGTTATAAAACTTTGGAGACTAAAGATGTCCCCTCCCTCCCTGGGTATTAGTTATTGTCATAATAACCTCTAAACTCAAATGTCTTGCTGGTTCATTTTAGGATAGTTGTTCAACTCTTTGATTACACTACCTTTGTCTATAAGTTACAACTTTGAACGATAATGAGTTGTGATAATTCATATATTTATGAAACTTTTAATATTACTGTCATACATCTGGCATATAGGCAGTTGAATTCTTATTCCAGTATAACTTAGAAATCGATTGAAATCGGCTGGATTAGAACCAGTTGTCAGTAAAAATGTCCAGATATGAATCATTAAAAGATTTTTTTAACCGTATGGGCTAAAAAGTGTAGATTTTTATCAAAACTAATGAATCTTTTGAAATTTTTGAAAAAAATAAGTTTTACTATGTGCGCCTATAGCTTAAAGTTTTTAAAAAAACTTAATTTTTCATAAAAAACCTAATAACACAGTAATAAAAAAAGAAATTTACTTACCACTAAATTATAAACCAATATTTGGGTTCATATTAACTTCCTTAGAAAAAATTTTCATGATATATAGCTTTTTACTATGTGCGCAAATCTCTAAAAGTTTAAGGTCTGTTTTTCAGCTCAGCAATCAATCAATCACTTTTTTTTGCCAGTTTCTGGCGCACATGCTTTTGATAGAGGTAGAGCCTAGATTTTTTTAGTGTGTTGTCTACTAACCTAAAGAATAAGATTTAGATATAGAGTATTTTGATTTTCATTCATAGGGGGGGGGGGGGAGGGGTACCCCTACCCACTCTGTTATAATTCTATAGAAAACTGTAAGCTACATGTAGATAGGGCTTGTGACGTGTCTAGGGGTAGGTTTTCATGGGTGCTGAGCTTAAAAATACAACTAAAAACAATGAGGGTCCATCCATATGGCAGCTGGGTAACAGCCGCAGCTGCGCTGTTAGCCATTTTTTGATATTAGGCGCACATAGTAAAAATTATTTTTTTTCAAAAATTTCAAAAGATTCATTAGTTTTGATAAAAATCCACACTTTTTAGCCTATACGGTTCAAAAATCTTTTAATGATTCATATCTGGACATTTTTAGTTGTCAGCCATACTGAAAAACATGTATAGCATCATATTGCAGACAATTTTTATGAATATTAAAATATAATAAAATTTTTACTAGTTTTGTTATCCCTGGTTTTTTGTCCCTGCAGAGTTAACATAAACGATTTTAATCTTACAATTTTTTTTTTATTTGCCAAAAGCTGTCTATAATATGATGTGATAAATAATTATTATCATTCATATAATTTATCACCAGCAACAGCCCCTGCTATCAGCCAGCCAGCCAGACTACAACCTCTGGAGAGAGTGGAGGCAGGATCCCCCCTGTGGAGAGATGTCTGTGGAAGATAATAAGGAAAGAAGAATGTCTGTTGTGGTGGCAGGACCTGTAAGTATGGAGAGAATGGTGGATGCAACCAAGGAGCCACCACCAGCTGTCCAGTACCCACAGCACCTGGACCCTGTTATCAACCCTTTGTGTAAGCTGCCTAAACTGGTTCAAGGCTTGGCCAGAGGACAGCCAGGAAAATTACCCCTCTGCCCCTAGTGCTGGAGACCCTAATGTAGTGGGTCAAATTTAGGGCATCTTCCTGGAGGGAATCTTGACTGGAAGGGGCTGTCAGCTATGGCTATGGGAAGCTCCCAAGAGGTGACCCAGCTAGTGGACCAGAGAGAGATAGTTGTCAGCACGCTGCAGTACCAGGCCAGGGCTGACAGAGATCCCCCAGAAGAAGAGTCAACACCAAGATGGGAGCAGCTGCCAACCCAGGACTGGATCTAGCCACCAGACATGCCGCCAGCAATGAACCTGGAGCTGCCCCCTGGGAAGACCTGGAATTTGACCGGGGTGACCCCCTCCCTTGCCTTTCTCAGAAAGGAGGCTACGCTGCCTAAGGAAGTGGTGCTGTTGTAGCCCAGCCAGGGAAGTTATTTAGCGGCCATTAATGCTTTGGTCACTATCAGACAGTGTTCTAGTCAGCACAGCCAAAAGAGAAAGAAGTAATTGGAAGGAGCACATCCACACACGAGGAAAAGGCCAAGCATGCAGCTGGAGGCTCTGTCTTGCATCTAGTGCACCACCTGGTTAATGAGAAGCCTGGCAAGTGGACCCGGTAATAGGCAGGACTTGGCTAGTAGTCTTTAGCATGACAGAGGTACACCAATTCATTCAGCCGGGTAGGCCAACTGCCAACCTGAAGTCACAGCCCATGTAGGAGAATGGCGCCAGTACACAACAGAGCTGACCGCTAGCTCTCACCCGGCTGCCAGCTTGGATGATCTGGATAAAAATACAGATGTATTGGAGATACGGCTCCAGCCGCACAGAAAGGAACAGATGGCCAGGTTGACTGCAGTTGCACGGCCAGAGGAGAGCAGTGCCACATCTGGACTGCCAGCTACCTACCCCAGCCTGGATTCCCTGAGTGAAGTTCTACCTAGACCAGGAGAGCAGCAATGGCCAATCCTGCCTGCTAATAGTGGCTGGCCCCAGCCTAATGAGAAGAAGGAGGCCTCAGCTGAGGGAGCAAATGCCTCCAGCCGTGAGCTGGACCAGATGTGCAGAATGACGCCAATGTACCCCCCCCCCCCCCCCAGGAGAACTAGAAGCCCCTGTGAGACCATTAGCCGCCAGGACCCAGTAGATGAAAACCTGCCTGCCCAAGGAGAGAGTTGTTACCCCCTTCCCCCCCTCATCAGCTTGGCCTTCCCCTTCAACTGTGAAGCTATCAACACAGCCCCCAAGTCCACAGTGCTGCGGGTTTGAGCCCTAGCTTTATCTACACACACACCCACACACCCTGATTTCCAAACAATCCTACTATCAAGATACACAGAATCTCATCCTATTTGTTATCACAAGATTATCCCAGCCTTTTACCACCTATCTCTAATTGTCACCCATCTATTCATATATATCTATTTTGTATCTATGTAATAAACATGTTGACCACCAGTTAACAACCAAACTGTCTTTGTCACTATTAGCTGCCAAATCCATTGTTTGCTTTCTGCTGCTGCGCCGCCATCGCCGAACTCCATTCTAGAATATTAGGAATCTTTACTGTAAATATCAGCTGTATATCTTAAATATAGGATGAGTAAATCCAATGTCTTACATAGCGTTACAGACTGACTGACCGTCAGACAAACAAAGTGATATAAAATAGTTTTCCTACTGAAGGAAGGAAAAAAGAAGTTCAATTAAGTCTTTCCATATGTAGCAAAAAAATAATAATAAAAAAACAAATATTTTAGGTATTAATGATAGATGTTTGAAGGAAAATGTTATTACTTGGGATTGAGTTCTCCAATTTAGTGGAGCTTCACATAAGTCCCAGGTTAGTTTAAGGCTACTTTTTTTTAATTTAAATGTTAAGATGGTTTTCGGCTATTTTTCATCAATGGACGCATGGACGCATTGCTACTCATTCATAATCGTACCTAACCTTTACAGGAATCACCATGCTAAGTTTAAAATCTATATGAAAATTCTAACATACATAAAATACTGACAATTAGCACAATAGTAATAAATCCCATTAAATATTCTTATTCTTAGATTTTAGATGTATATATGTACTTTTTACAGTCCACATAGAATGAATAGTTGAATGTGTACAACTGTTTTAATAAAATGATAGGCCGATTAAAACAGAGATAAGAAATTTAAATGTATTCTCTTTTTTCAAATAATGCAATTTAAATGTCTCTTTGTGAATAGAAATTGATAAAATAAAATGCATTTTCAAAAGCAAGGATGACAACATATATAAAAGCGCTGCAGAATGGACAAGCAGACGTTTTATGAAAATTAATAATACTAACACTTAATATTGGAATATGCAAAACAAAAATAATCTAATAACCTCCAGAAATTGGAACAAAAATTAACTGTTCCTATAATTTTAAAGATTTTTACAATAGTCCTAGAAATTGCCATTCTTAGTACACAATGAGTTATTTAGATGATTTAAAATTACCCACGAAAACGTAAATAAACATAATAGAATTGATCAACATTTTACTTCCCAGGATATTTATCCCACAGTAGAAAAATTAAACCTTTTTTTATTGAAGTTTCCAAGGTGGCAAAAAAATACAACACAATTTTTTTTATGTGGCATCGCTATCTGTGTTATAATGAATACCAACACGTGTTTGTTTCCTTTATTACTTTTTAGTTTTTTTTTTTATTTTCAATTATATAAAAACCAGGATGACAACATCCATAAAAGCGAAGCTATGAAACAGTAGGAAAAACGAACATTAACACTAGTAGAGTGTCAGAGCTGAATAATAAGAATATAAAAGTATAAAAGTCGAAAAAAATTGTAAGTAAATTTGTTGAAAAACTGCTTAAATACAAGATAATAATTAATTACATACTCACATTTTGGGTATTGATTACAGAGATGCTTTTCCGATAAATTTATGTACATTTCCAATGATGATACAAAAAATACCACTTCTGAGAATTCCAATGAGTAGTTAAAATGTTTGAACTCTCAACTTAATGAACCAACCAATCAAAATTTAATAAAAGTCCCCAAAGTTATTGGGCCAATGAATTTAAAAATGTAACTCTAGATATTTTGGAATCGCTAAGGATGCATTAATTATGAGTAGAAATTGTACTCTGCATGGTTGGCATTGTGCTGTAGGAAATCTAGATGGTATTTCTATTGTAATATATGTGTAGTTCTGAGCCTGGAGGAAAGTGCTTATCTACTAGCAATAAAAAACTCCTTGGCTATGTTTGTTTTAACTGCAGCGATGTAGGGAGTGGTGAACCAAATAACCTTTTTTTTGCGATTTTTTTCGCTGTGTTGTGCTTGTTGCTTGTATTGTATGTTGTGCATGTAACCTGCTGTTTTAAAGGTCGTATTATACAGGTCTTTTTCTTTATTAAAAAGAGCTTCATTGACAGAGACATATTATAAAGTCGCTTTTCAATCATTAATTGTAATTGCTCAATGATGTTTAGTTTATGGTAAGTTTTAGTGTTGATTTAACAAGGCAAATTTGTTTTCTTTCTAAATGGTTTGAAGCAGCCTGTAGTTAGATCAAGGGTGACATCTAGAAAATCTTACGATTTTGATGTTTGCATTGGTTGTGATAATGCAATGACCAATATTGTAAAAAATATTCTTAGGTTTAAGGAAAGGTTTTGTGATTTTTTATTTAAAATTTTTCTGCCAAAAATAATTATTTTTTCAAAACACTTGTATATAAATATGAACTGAAAATATTGTAAATTTATCAGTTTCTCCTGGTTAATTCAATTTGAAGGTAAGCCTTACTAATTTATTGTATTAGCTTAAACGGATCATTTAAAGATAACGCAGTAGCGAGTTTCATCCTTTTTTCACAGTATCTTTTCTCCTATTTCTAGCACCTCTAACTCTGCGGGGAAATTTTCCTAACCCGCCGGGGCAATCATTAACATTTACCTAACCTAACCTTACTTAAAATAATCTATCAAATATGTTAGGTTTATTTAATGAGTAAATACGGATTTAATTGAAACTGTAGGAATATGACTCACAGAATTAGGAAATCACTTGTTTCTCTTTATAAATACATAGGCATTTTGATAGTTATTAATCAGTTTTCTATGTCCTTGAATTAAAATAGATTTTATTATTGTTTTCATAATTATAGCATAATTTCAAATACTTTTCTTACATAGTTTTGCAGGAGCAACTTGTTAAAATGAAGAGTAAACTATCAACATTTCTGTTTGCATTTGTTTTTGGTAAATACATCAATTTGAATTTGAAATATCTTATTTTTGAATTTGTTTTTGGATTTTACCACATTAAAACAAGACTCACAATTTCTTAGGTTACATTGTCAATTCTTCTTCTGGACAGCAAAATATAGGTAAATGTAATTCTCCAATAGAGATAATCTAGAGATATACTCTTTAAATCAGCCAATAGGAAGTTACATTTTAGACATGTCATTGTTTAAAATATATTACAAATTTTGATATGTTAGTGCATAATTTTCTCATTTCTTTTGTATTATGAGTCAGCTTTATATTTTTGTATATCTTTAATAAGCTTTTAATGTTTAAATTATTATAAAAACATGAAACATATAACAAAACATATAACAATTTAGTTATGAATAGTTGCATTGTGGTATCCGCCGAGGATAAATGGCAGACACCAGAGTTCAACTAGACTACGGCAGTGTGAACAGACGTGGACACCTTACTATAGAGAAGCTACGCTTCTCTAACAATCACTAAATAACAAACAGCATCTATTTCAGTTGTCCCTTTATTGAAGGTCTAAGGATTACTAAAGCTATATACAACAAACAATAGTTACACAGATAGGAATAAATAATCATAAATAAAAGCAATATAATACATATACAATAGTCAGTTTGGGCAATAATGATCCCCCATCCCTGGGAAGGGTGGGGGGAATTAACAATGCAGCTTAACCATAATAAGGCTGTCAGATTCAATAGTTAATTTTAGGCATAGGGAGGGGGTCGGCAGACCCCTTCCCCAGGACTCGGGGGAGGGCCGTTGGCCCTTCCCCGAACCCCGGTCAGGGGTGCCATAGGCATGGCTCACGGTTGCTGAATTCCACAACTCTCCCCTCGGAAGACTGGGAGGGAGCCTCCCTGCCAGACTTCCGACAGTGGTTGAGGCCTTCGGTCCGCTCCTTAGGGCTAAGATATATACAAATGATAATGATTCAATGGAATCCTAGTGGTGATTTTCAGGGCTGATGGGCTCCCAACGTGGGGTAGAAGGTAGAGGCTGGTTTTGGTTTGACACGTAGCTCGGCGCCGGCAGGTGTCAGGTTGGCGTGTGGCACAGCTGCTGCTGGGCCGGTCAGCAGCGGGGCATTCTGGTTGTTGTTGGCAGCGGCTGGGGCACTGGCTGCCAAGTTGACCGTCTGAGCGGCAGCCTGACCTCCCGAGGGGCCGCGGGGTCTTCCAGAGGGCGGTCCAGGCCTGCCTGGGCGGTCATGCCCGCTATCGGCTGATTGCATGGACACCATTTCCTCGGCGGCTTCCCGGCCGATGGGAATGGCATCCCAGTCTACTGAAAAGTCCTGGGACTTGGCATGGGTGAGCCGGGCTCTGGCCAAGGCCTTCCTGTACAAGGTTGGATGGTACAGGAACACTTGTGACATCGCATTCATGGCGGCCCGTACACCTCCTTGTGCGGCTGCCAGGGAAATGATGGTCAGGTCCCCCAGCAGTTTGAGGATTAACAACAGCAAACACAGTATGGCTGCGCCATCTCCCCACTCGTGGATAGCTTGTCTGAACCCAGCCCAGACATCCAGGGCGGCCTCTCCTTCCTCCGCCAGTCGGTCGATATTGTAGGACACTATCCCATGGTCCCCGGTGGCCGAACAGCTACCTTGCTGAACGCATGAGCCATAGGACAGGCCGGTCAGCATGGCGCTTTTATACGCTGGGAACGCCAGCAGTTGCTGCCAGTCGTTCAACTCAGCCTGCGAATACAAGCCCCCTGAACTAAAGTCATCCAAGGGTTCTGTCAGCAGCTGCTTGGGCGTATCCAGCGGGGGTGGCCTCTTCTTAGGTGCGGGGGTTAACTCTATCCAGCCTTCCTCCGCGTGCACAGTCAGGGGGTAGGTGGAGGAGCAGGGAATCTTGGTGGCGTGGCCGCTATACACCCGTGTCACGGCGTCTACAAATCCTGTGGGTTCCACTGGTACTTTGTCCCAACATTCCTTGCTTTCACGGACAACGTATTTGTTGCGTTGGCAGGTAAGCTGGAGCAGGACATCTCCCCTCAGCACCGAGAACGTGCTCCCCTGGACACGCACCGGGTGGGCCGGGTCTAGTTGCTGGAGCTTCCAGCAATTGGCTGCTACTTCTTCTGCCGCTGTGCTTTTCATGCGTGTCTCCAGGGTAAATCCAATGTAACCTGCATGTATCTGGGCCTGCAGGGGGACATCAACATCCCTGGCCGATACTCTGGGCAGCGCTGCCGCGGCCAGGTCAGCTGCCACGAACAATGCTGGGTGGTTGGTGGCATGGGCCTCAAAGTCGCAGTTCACTATTGAGGTGGGGGTGGTCATGTTGATGAAGAACTGAGCTTGATGGTCAACGCATCCATCACTAGGCTAGGCTGGAGGCTGCGGATCAGCCTCAAGGGGCAATCTCTCCCCAGGTGGTCCCACACGTAGGTTGCTTCCCCAGTGATGCAAGACAGCTCGGAATGGGGACATTCTAGGGTCAGGTGGTCAGATTGAGACTCCACCCGTCCATCCTCTACTACGTAGGTCTTTTCCTTGACCAGCAGCCGTCGTTCCTGGAGCACTAATTCATTGCGGTACAGCTGGCCCTCGAAGTGGACGTCCTCCCCTTCACAACCCACCCCCTCTGGGCTGTTGACCAAGGCGCCCACCATATCGAGGGTGAAGAACAGGGGGTGGTTCAGCTGAAACGTCAGTGGCTGGGTCTTGCCTGGCAGCGTGTAGACTCGGTTCCTGGCCAGGTCTCGGCACGTTTCTGGATCAATCTTGGTTGGCCTCATGAGGGTGGGGACCGAGGTCACCTTGAGGTGACCCCATACCCCACACCTGAATGTCCACTGGGACACGGTGAGCTGGCAACTGTATCCTGTTGTTTCTCTAATCTTGACTTGCTGCAGGACATGTACTTCATGGCCCAGGGGCACCTCCTGGTGTAGCGGTTCTGTGCTACACATCTTTTCCTTATTGTAGGCTGTGACGTGGGTGGGGTTGGCGCAGTCCCACCCTACCAGGACGTAGCTAGTTGTAGGCCACACGGCTGCCAGCAGTAGTCCCCACAGAACCATCCACCAGTGTGAAAAACTACCAGACAGCCATCTACCTCTCGCACGCGGCTGGGGATCTTCGGCTCGGGTCACAGCTGCTTCTTGGGGCTGGACACGGCTGGGCTGCTCCTGGCTAGATACAAATTTCCATTGAGCGTTATCTTTGTGTGTCCGGGGCACCCCGATACCCTCCCCAATGACAGACTGGCAGGCAACTGGCGCCTGCCTGGGTGTCGGCTCCCCTAGCCCCAAGTGGTCCCTTCCCTTGTCCATGGCATGCCCAGTGGCATGGGGCTGAAGTGCCGGTGGCACAGGCTCGCCCTGTCTCACATCCCTCCCCTGCCCTAGGAACTCAGGTGCATGTGGCACAGGCAAGTCCTTATATCCCCAAATTTCAATCTCCCCAGCCTCTGGTGCATGAGGCACAGGCAAGGTTGGGGTTTTACAATAATTTGGATACAATACATTTGTTAAATTTAACTTATCCTGGCTCGACTGGAGGTGCTGGGCATCTGGGTTCCCTCGGCTGGCAGGGGGCGCTGGATGGTGTATTGCTGGGCTCTCCCTACAGGCTGGTGGCGCTGGCTGGCTGGGGGTGACGGGTGTCACCCCTTCCTCTGGGACTGCTGGCTCGTTCCAGGATCCAGGTATCTCGGTGGCGGCGACGGTTGTCGCCCCAGGCACCAGGTGGGAGGCGCTGGATAGCACCCCCCAGTCATCGCAGGTGGCGGCGCCGGGTGGCGCCCCATACATCGACTGGCGCCTCCTGCCTCTCTCGTTCAACGGCCGCCAGGGCCTCCCCGTACACCGTCTCAGTGGCGCTGGGTAGCGCCCCTCCACTCTTGCTGGGTAGGCTCGGTCGAGCAGGCCCCATCATGTTTAGGCTAAAGGGCTGGGGCCTCAGGACTTCTGGCTCAGCAATGTTGTTGGGCTGCACAAACTCCGGCCCCAGGTGGTTGAGGCTGAAGCCCAGGCCAACCCGGTTGGGCTCAGCCACGCCTCCCAGCACGTTGATCCTAGCTGGAACAGTTCCAAACTGCGGCATTCCATCGGCTCGGCCCGCTGCGTTGGGGGCGGCTGCTTGCTGCGGTGGTGCTGGGGGCGCGCTCCCTTCCATGTTGGCTACTCTGCTGGGCTTCCCTGGGGGAGCGCCCTTGTCTGCAGTGCGCCTCCGGCCGGCTACCTGGTCCCAGTCGGCTCTGCACTCGGCCGCCGTGTGGCCAGCATAGTGGCAACGCTCGCACTTGGCAGGACGGTCACGGCGTGGCTGGGTGCGTCTCTCCTCCAGGCTGACTTCCATAGGCGTCGGACAGTCTCGGGCTCGGTGGCCTTTCCCTTGGCAGCGGTAACAGCGGCCTGCAGTCTTGTCATCTGGGGCGACCTTCCCCATCTGGTGGAGACCCGGAGCCAAGGCGCCAATCTCCATTGGCTCCGACTCGTCGTAATTGGGCAACTGGATGCTGGCTGATCCTGTGAGCCCGTCGGTGGCATCCACTAGGCACACACCCTCCTTCAGCTGCTTGGTAATCATTGTGACGGTGAACATGGCTCGCCTCGTGTACTCAGGTACAGAGGCGATCTCATGACTCATCATTTCACGTTTCACATTAGCGTTACAAATGCCACGATTTAATTCATCGATTAATAACTCGAGATCCTCATGGCTGTAGGCCTCCCTATACAAGGCACACTTTGTGGATATGTATGCTTGTATAGGTTCTGTCGAGTGTTGCCTGTAATCCCTGAAGGCTTGCTTCAAAGTCTGGGATTCAAAGGCTGGACGAAATAACATTTCACACTCGGCCTTGACTTGTTCGTAAGTCAAGGCTTGGCCTGCCTCGCCAAACAGATGAGACGCCATTTCCGCCGCTTGCCCTACTAGTGACAGTAAAAGGGCGTTGCGGCGGTTGAGGGTGTCATGGGGCGGCACGCGGTAAGCCGCCCATGACATCTCGAGTCTGCGGATGTGGGAGCTCCAAGATTGCTTGGGCGGCCCCCTATACTCCGGCAGGTTACTCAGCATCAGCTTGCGATACTCGGCTGGAGCCGGCTGGGGGTCATCCTGGAGCCATCCTTGGGCTTGGTCGCCTCCTGGCGCTTGCGGCTGTTCCATCGGGTCAACGGTTCAGCGGCGGAACACAAAGTTATAAGGCAATAATATAAATGTTTATCACTTGCGGCTTTCTAGCCTAGCAGCCTACACTGTTTATCACTAGGTTGGTAGTTTAGTTACAAAGATATAACTTAGATGTACTTGTCACTAGTTTTATTCTGAGTTTTTGTAGAGTAGGCTGGTAGGGGTAGATAGCTGTTGAGGGTCTGAACTGCTGTCAGGAACTGATTTGGTTTTCCTTTATCACACTATAGATAGGAGGGAGAAGCTTGTAATTCTTCATTTTCTAAAAATACCTCTGTTAGATGCTATGGAGTAGCTCCGCTCCTGTGTGTGTGTGTGTGCGTGAAATCTCCTTTCCTTGCAGCGCGCTTACGCACCGTCAAATCCGCGCACACAGGTAAAACGCGCACTTATCCCTCAACTCGCTCTCTCATTGGTCCGCTTTGTCCGTTGAATTTTATGATATTTCCCGAACTCTGTTGCGCGACCCATAAATGGCGCTCTGTGTTCCCGGTCGCTAGCTCCACACCGTGGGCGGACTTAGTCAAGTGTGGGTAGGAGGGGGGAAGCGCGTGAGGGGAAGGGGTAAATCCGTCCGTTCCCCTTGTGAGGAAGGAGGGAGTGCTGTGGGTTTGAGGTAACTGTGTGATGAGGTAATGGTGCCCTTTCTCCTTAATCCTAGGCTTATTTGTTATGTCACCTTGATTGTATTTTCTTCAATGGAGAGTGGGCCCCTCCCTTTCCTCTGGAATAAGGGGTGTATTTTGTTGTGCTGGAGGCTTGGGTGGTTAGATTGTTTATCAAGGCATTGTTATATTACATCTAGATTCTATTTTTGGCCTTATCACAATACATAACAGATTTGCTTACCAAGCCTGTTCTATTTTTAGTTTTACCACAATACACAACAAATTGTTTGCCAATCCTTGCTCATAAATCTATTGTTTAGCCATCACACTAGGGTGGTAATCCCTACAATGTGATATAATATCTGCTTTTCTAGATGGGTGGCTGCGCTGTAGCCTCTCAGGATACTTGGAGTTGACGTAGTTTTCTCTGCTTTGGTACACTACACTCGTATGTTGGCTCGCAGCTCGCAGCTATTTGGCGTGTTTCAGCCTATCGGCGGCAGGGAATGTCCCGTCCTACAGCGCCATATATCCGAATCTGACTGTTGGCGGCAGGGAATGTCCCGTCCTGCGGCGCCGCTGGTTCGAATCCTTGGCTTGTTTCAGTCTATGGGCGGCAGGGAATGTCCCGTCCTGCAGCGCCGTGTATCCGAATCCGGCTGATGGCGGCAGGGAATGTCCCATCCTGCTAGCGCCGCTGGTTCGGATCCTGCTATCTCTTGCAGTAAATGTTGGCCTATTTTCAGCCGTTTGCACTTATTTGGCCTGTTTCAGCCAGTCCGCAGGCCTGTTTCAGCCCTTTGAGCGCTCAATTCTCCGTTAGATGTCGGCGCTTCTCGCGGTTCTCCGTCAAGTTTCGCTGTTTCACTTCCACAACTGCCGGATGCAGAGTTAGACCTTGCTATCCAGGGTGGGTAATTCAGGTGGCTGGTGTCAGTTTTGCCAGTTTCACTGCTGGGAGTACCTTAGCCTCAGCTGCGCGTCTGCTCTACACTTGTGGTTTGCCGTAATCTCACACAGCTGTCACCAAAAGTTGTGGTATCCGCCGAGGATAAATGGCAGACACCAGAGTTCAATTAGACTACGGCAGTGTGAACAGACGTGGACACCTTACTATAGAGAAGCTACGCTTCTCTAACAATCACTAAATAACAAACAGCATCTATTTCAGTTGTCCCTTTATTGAAGGTCTAAGGATTACTAAAGCTATATACAACAAACAATAGTTACACAGATAGGAATAAATAATCATAAATAAAAGCAATATAATACATATACAATAGTCAGTTTGGGCAATAATGATCCCCCATCCCTGGGAAGGGTGGGGGGAATTAACAATGCAGCTTAACCATAATAAGGCTGTCAGATTCAATCATTAATTTTGGGCATAGGGAGGGGGTCGGCAGACCCCTTCCCCAGGACTCGGGGGAGGGCCGTTGGCCCTTCCCTGAACCCCGGTCAGGGGTGCCATAGGCATGGCTCACGGTTGCCGAATACCACAGCATTTCTTAGAATAAAGTTAGCTTTATAAAAATTGTATCATTGGGATATTCTCTTATATTTTGTATATAACAAAAAATAAACAATACTTTTCTCTACTAAAAATCCCTTCATAAGTTTGTTAAAAAAAGGGGTCAGCATCTAAAGTTAATTGGATACTAATAAAAAACCTGTATCTAGCATTGTTATTGTATTTGGTTTTCAATAAAAAAATATTGCATATTTTATCAATTTCTAAGTAACTATACATTGGATTAAAGCAAGGATTATGTTAAAAGTCAGCTTAACCGTTAGGAAAAATCAAGAACTATGTGTAAAAGTTTAATTTTAGCTATAATGGGAGAAAAAGGCAATTTAATGCACATTTTACATAATACGGAAAATTTCTTCCTTTTCCTTTACCTTATAAAAATCGTTGGAAAAAGCCATATTTTAAGCAAACAAAAGCACGTTTTGCTCTATCTGTGAGATATTATGAATGAGATAATGGTAAGATTTGATATTAAGATGAGAAAAAATTGTGTTTACAGTCCTTTTAATAAAAGGTGATTATAAAAAGACTACCATTCCCACATTTTCAATTTTATCAAAGATAAAGAATTTGGTGAGTTTCAGAGCTCAATAGGCACTTTTAGGGACAACACCATGCTATACATACAAGATATGCTGGGTTTTTTTTAAATTTTAATTTAATTTTAAATAACTTTTGAAATGAAAAAAATAATTATTGGTACATGATTTTTCTATTCAGGTTGCCACAAGTAGACCCTATACCCTAAATTTAAAGCCTTCAGCTTCAATAACAAAAAAGTTCTAGGCATTTCAAAATAGCATTTTATGTACAAAAATATTTTTGAAAGATTTCCAATGCTCATAAAAGAAAAAACAATTTTAAATTACGTCGCCTAGACACAAAATTATAACCTTATCTTTGTCAGAAACTTAGATTACCGGTAACTGATTACATTTTTACAATAAAAACACCACATTTCATAGTCAAAATTTATGAAAAAAATTAGATTTAAATTGCATTTTTAAACAAAAATCATAGCGGAAACAAAGGGGTAAACTAATACAAGCTCAGCTGTGATTGGTTGTTAAGCTGATTCAGCCTTCTGATTGGCTACAGTACACTCGGTACAACGCAAGTTAAACTTAATTTATTTTAATGATTTTGACTATAAAAATGGGTATTTTTATTGTAAAAATATAATTAGTTACTGGAAACCTAAATTTATGACAAAAATAAGCCTATAATTTTGTTTCTAGGCCACATAGTTTAATTTCAAAGTTTTCAACATGAGCATTGCAATTCTTTCAAAATTTTCATTGTACATAAAATGTCATTTTAAAATGCCTAGAACTTTTTTGTTATAGAAGCTGAAGGCTTCAAATTTGGGGTATTTGGTCTACTTGTGGCAGTCTTTCAGCAGTTAAAGCGTGGTATTTCTTGCAGGCTTCCTTTAATGAAATAAATTTTCCAGTACTGTCATCTGAAAGAAAACACTATCAAGCTGATTATGTCTCTAAAATTTACATTTGAATATTAAAGGTATTGGTTTGAACAATGTCACTCTTAACAACTACTTTTCAAATGAAATGGTTTTACAGGTAACAATATAGGGTAACAATCAAATCAATTTATCAATATGAAACACATATCTCATATTAGTAATACTATGTTAATTACTATTTCATTTTAGAGAGGTGTTCAAAACATTATTTGGGGGTATGGTACCTCTAAAACCCACTTTGAGTACAGCTGTATTACAATGGATGAAAGAAAAATAGAAGGTCAATTAACACCTATACAGATATCAGAAAATGTTTGGCAAGTAAAAACTCCCATTCAAGATGAATGGACATTGTGAGTATTATTATATCTATTTTTTGAATTCTTTAACTTTCTGCCTTTTACAAGACATACCTAGAACCCAATATCAATTTACTGAACCATTATGTCTTAAAGAACATGTGCTAAAAAATTATGCTTTGAAGGATACATCTGTTACTTGTATTAATTAAACTAATATATTTAGATGCAATTTTAAATTTTCTGAAAATACAAAACTTGAAAATGTTGTATATGGGGATGTGTGGCTTTGCTCTGGACAATCAAATATGGAGCAGGTCAATGTCATTTGTAATTAAGCTAAATATTTCTAAATCTTAATTAATATATATATTTAAATTGATATATTATTTGTTTAGAATATGGAAAACATCTTTAATAGTTCCAATGAAATTAAGAATGCTGAAGAGTACAATTATACAGTAAGATTTGCAACAGTTGCTAATAAATTTCTGAATTCCCCACAACCCAATCTTAATCAAGAAATGAAACTTTCATGGTCAATGACTACCACTCCAAACGCAATAAAGGAAATGTCAGCTGTTTGTTTCTTGTATGGAAGAACTATCTACAACAAGATTAAGGTGCCCCAAGGAATGGTCAACTCAGATTGGGGTGGTACACGTATTGAAGCTTGGTCAAGTCCAGATGCACTAAAATCTTGTAATATATCTTCTAATAGTAAAGGCAATCAAAATGCTAATTCTGTGCTTTGGAATGGAATGATAAACCCTATTCTAAGAGTCTCAGTCCGTGGTTTTCTATGGTATCAAGGGGAAGCTAACATGGACTACAATAGAGATCTTTACAGCTGCACTTTTCCTGCAATGATAAGGGATTGGAGGTCAAAGTTTTCACAAGTTTCTGAAGGAACAAACAAAAATGCACCATTTGGATTTGTTCAGCTTTCAACCTGGAGGTGGAATTCTGATTATAATGGATTTCCTGTTATTCGTTGGCATCAAACAGCTGATGTAGGTTATGTCCCAAATGCCAAAATGCTAAATGTATTTATGTCATCTCCTCTTGACACCTATGATCCAAAATCAGGATATCCAGGAGGTATTCATCCCAGGGACAAACAGATTGTGGCAGAACGTCTTGCCTTTGCAGGTCTAAACACTGCTTATGGTTTAAAAGAATATCCAACCAATGGTCCCTACCCAAATAAATTTACACTAAATCTTCCAATTGTAACATTTGAATTTGACAAAGACCTGGAATATTTGATTGATGCTGAAATAAGTGGTTTCTACTTCTGCTCAGAGTCTATTGATGATTGTGATAAAGGTAAAGTAAATATTTTCATTTAAAGAACTGGGATAAGCATGGATAACTCCAAAGCATTTATTTATATTTTTATTACATCAGGAACAACGGTTGAAAAGTGGAAAGAAGTTACAAAAGAGAAGGTGAAGCAAGATGGGAATAAAACTATCATAGTTGACCTTTCTGACTTTGATACAATGTCTGGAGGCTCTATTGCCTATATTTGGAGAGAAACACCTGTTAAAGATTTGTATAAACTACCAATATACTCTTCAGATCTATTCAGAATGCCAACTCCTCCTTTTAAGTTTAATCTTGCATTGACACGGCAAATATATGAAAGAGTTATTTGTGATGATGGTACAACTCCACAGGAAATGCTAAATGTCTATTTGTCAATAGAGATAGTAATATGAATAATAAAATACATCACAAAAAAAACTATTTAACCATCTTTGCCACACTCAAACTTACCACCCAAAACAAGATTTAAAAAATATAGCTTTACAGATTATTAATTTATGCAACTAGCTACTCCGCCCCTAGCATCTAGGTTCTTAGTTTAGAAAGTGGTAAAAATAGTGCAGAAGAATATCCTAAAACCAGCCAAAGTAGTATATCTAAAAAAACATACTTCTTTGAATCTTGATATATAGGATTAGATTGAACTAGTCAAATAGTTTATTTTCAAAGATTTTGCCAGCCACAATGATAAAGTGTTCAGCTTCTTCCACTTATGACACGTAATTAAAAAATTTATTATTATATAAGAATGATGATTGCAAGGTTATAAGTAATGCCTATTGTTTGATAATGATACTACTCTTCAGTAACAGTTACATTTTGGTATTATTTTATATTTCTCTTTTTACATATCTTTCTTAAATGCATCATTAAGTTTTATTAATTTTAGTATCACAATCTTTTCCTTCTTTAGGCGATACACTTGCAGCAAAGCTTTACAAGGACCCTACCAAAGAGGAGATAATGGGAGAGCCTGGGCAACTAAAGTATTCCTTTCTTTTATTTAAGAATTTAGTATTTTAATTGATAATAACACATTTTTCCTCAAATTATAATTAAAACTAAAAATCAGGGGCAAGGAGTTGGCGCATGGATTCACCTCGAGTTTAATGTTCCCATTGTTGTAAAGGTAAAGCCATTCAGTATTGTTCAAGTTGGTTTTCCATCTTATATATTAACTAAATTAAAATACATATGATCATTGATTTCTTTTCTTTGTCAGATGGTAAGACTTTTGCAGAGGTATTATTCTCATGAAAATGCCAGGTAAAACAAAACAATAATTATAAAATTATTTTTTAATATATATTTTATATTAATTACTTAACTGTTCATAAATTTTACCTGAAATAAATATCAAATTGTTAAGGCGTATAAGATTTGAATATGTTGATGACAACTCTTATGAGGTAAATTATTGTTTTAACTAATGTATAAAGTATTTTAAATTTTTTTTTTAAATTTAGTTCATAGTAAGCTAATTTTTTGATATTTGAAATTGTACTACAATTATATCTTTGCGAACAAAACAACACAAATATCAGAAAACCTTCCTATACACTAAGTATTTAAATGTTTTTTTGGTTTGTAACCTAATTTTATATATTTAGGAAGCATTCTTGTCAAATTTTGGAAGCTTTGAATGGAATGATATCAGGTAAAATTGTTCATACAAAGTTTTACTGCAAACATAGAGTTTTAAAAGATAGATTTATTTAATGAGTTTAAATTTGAAATTTTAAGACAAACATATGAATAATGAATTTAATATAATTATTAAGTTTGAAACGTGTTACTCCAATCAAATCTTTGAGGATTAAAGTGATGGAGGTATCTAGTTAGTTTACTTTATTGATTATAATTCATTTTTACATTAAAAAAAAAAAACACTCCTGATGCAATGATTTTTCTTGTGCACTCTGGGACTGTAACATGTAACCGTCACAGATTTGATAAAATAACAAAAAACAAGGATGACAACACCCATAAAAGCGAAGCTCTGAAAAGTTAGGACAAATAAACATTAACACTTGAGTAGTGTCAGAACTGCATAATCAGAATATAAAGGTTTTAAAGTCGAAAAAAACAAAATATTAAGTAGAGATGTTGAAAAACTGCTTAAATACAGGATATTGTTTAAGGACATACTTAGGTTTTGAGGACTTGATTATAGATATGATTCGCTTAAAACAATGTACTTTGTTGTTCTAGGAATCAGTATTCCAAAAATTAGACCAATCAGATAATTTTATCACATAAAAATTTATTGTTAAAAAAGTTTAAAAGCAATATGTTTAAAATTGATGTACGGACTTTCTGGTAACGATTATAGAGTTGCTTCACTTACTAACTCGTACCTAACTCCTATAGGAATCATCATGCAAAGTATGAAATTGATAGGACAATTCTAATATGCCTAAATTAACGAAAAGAGCTATCCAGTACGGACGGACGGACCAACCCTAATTATAGAAAAGCTTCGCTTTTAAATACAATGATATATATTGGCTGGTATTATAAACATTTTTCTGCAGGTAGTAAATATTAAATATTAAACCATAAATAAATGTCATAGTTGTTGATGTGCTTATTTTTCTATCATACTACTATATTTTAACTGTTTTAGATGGTACCATATGGTGGACCAACATACGTTGGATTCAAAGGTATTCAAATAATTGGATGTCCTAATCTTTAATGTTTAGCTCTATCAAGTTGTGATTAAGTTGTATGATTTATATATTGTGATCACATTATATATATAGATATATCTTTGTTTGCTATTAATATTTAATCATGGAATAAAGTATAAGCATTATTTTTGAATTTTTTTATACACTTTTAAACACTCAATATAATCTAGAACTAGAAATATGACTTGTTTCTTTTTTCTTTTAAAAACTGAATTAAAAATGGGGGAGGTTTCGACTTCACTCACTCCCCCCCCCTCTCCCCCCAACCACCAGACGCTTCTAGGGGCGTAGCCGCCAGTGAATAGTAAGATAGAGAGTAGTAAATAATATTGAATATACTCTCTGCCTAACATTTAGCAAAGTTCATGGAAATTTGTGTTGGCTTCACAACTAAGATCATTTTGATTGGTTGGTTCATTAAGTTCAACCAAAAAATATAAAAGGGGTAATTTTGTGTATGGTCATTGAAGATGTACATCAATTTATCGGCCATTGTTTTATCCCTTTAGATCCCTGATTTTTCATATTAGGTTAGAGGAAGCTCTAAAATCAAAAGGAAGGATAAACGACCATTAACTATTGGAGAGTGTCATAACTTAAAAAGCAGAACATTATTTTGCAAGTCTATACAAAATGATACATAGGTTTGTTTTTGTAGCAAAATTGCATAAATATATATGTTTTAGGATTTGATTATAATATTTTAATTTATTGACTTAAGAATCATTATTACAAAAATCAGATAGGATATCATATCATATGTTTTAAGGACGTATGGTCTTTATGTTAAAGATTATAAATCGTACCTAACTGTCATAGGAATCATAATGCAAAGTTTGAGTTTCTAACATGTCTAAATAGATATATATATTTTTTTGAAATTTAGATATGTTTTGGTCTACTTACTTATCCAATTATTTTGAAACTTTTCCAGACTCACTATGTAGAATATGCAATTTATATTCATACTAGCGGCTACGCCCCTAGAAGCCTCTAGGGGCACTTAATGTAGGAGGGGGAAAAGTCAACCTCATCCCATTTGAAATTTGAAATTTAAAAGAGTCAAAAAATTGGGGGGGGGGAAGGGGGATGAAGACACCCTCTCCAAAATAGTTTAAAACCTTCCCAGGATATATAAGAAGCTTCACTGTAAAGGAGAACAATTTCGGTTCAGTGGTTAGCGAGATCCTTCGGGACAGACAAAAAACGCTTACTACTTTATATAATAGGATAATTGTCCGCAGCTAGCCAGGGAATTGGAATAAGAATGATTCAAATAAATAGGGGGCATGAGCTATATTCAACCAGGGATCTAAAGATAAGACAATGTTCGATAAATTGATGTACATTTTCTATAATAATACAAAAAATACCCCTTCTATAGATTAAAATTAGTGGTTGAAACTATTGAACACTTAACCTAATAAACCAACCAATCAAAGTTCACTAGAGTTGCAAAAGTTGTTAAGCCAACGAATAAGAAAACGTTATTATAAAACGTTTGGGACCAGTGTAATAAACAGCCCATTGTACCTTCTCACTTTGATTTGAAAGTCTGCCCACAGGGCGGGGATTCTATGATTTCATATTGGGTCTTTGAAATCAGCTTATAGCGGTGGTAATAGAAACACAGCTAAGTCCCTACAATTAACAGTAACCAATTGAAACCAATTTGCTAGTAGACAAAAAGGGTCTAAACCTCTTTGGCAAGTTGTCTGGTTTATATATAGAACTAGCGGATACGCCCCTAGAAGCCTCTAGGAGCACTCATCGCTCAACCTCGACCTCATCTCATGTTAAATTTGATTTTCAAAAAAAATAAAATATATTTTTTTTGTGGGGGGAGGGTTGTGAAGACACCCTCCCCAAAAATAGTTTAAAACCTTACCAGGACCTATAAGAAGCTTCAATGTAAAGAAGAACAACATTGGTTCAGCGGTTAGCGAGATCCTTCGGGACAGACAAAAAACGCTTACTACTTTATATAATAGGATAATTGTAATCTATTTTTGTCTGTTTATCTGGTAGTGATGCTTTAAAATATATAAATCTTATCTTAAAGGTTTTGTGATTTTCTTTAAGTTTTTTCTTGCTCTATTCTAGAATAATTCAAATTTCAATATTATTTTGAAATTTAATTAAGAAAAGACGACCTCTGATCCAGGATAGAATTATTTTATTTGTTTATTATATTATGTTTATTACAAATTAAAACTGAAATATATAATCAGTTATGAACAGACAGACAGTTTATGCATCTGAAAGAAAAATTATGGAGGGAGAGGACATTGAGCTGTTAATTACACTAGTCCCCAAAGTTTTAAAATAGCGTTTTCTTTTTCGTTAGCTTAGTAACTTTGGACACATTTGTGCATTTTTGATTGTTTGGTTCAATAAGTTGAGAGCTGAAACGTTTCAACCACTATTTGTAAATTACGGAAGGTATAATTCTGATTGGGGACGTTTATCAATTTATCGAGCATTGTCTTATCCATGCCTTGGATTCATGGAAGAACACTTGCCTTTCTTAAAGGCAAAACTTATATTTAATTGAGGTCGGTCCGACTGTCTTTAATGGAAGGCTCTTATTGTTAATTAAGGAATCTTAAATTTGTCCTGTCGATTTTAAACAAAGATACAATTTTGAAAGCGTAGCACCTCTATTATCGTTACCAAAATGTCCGTACGTTTATTAAAAACATTTTACTTTTTTATGTTTTTTAATCATCTTATTCATATGATACTGAATACTGATTCCTAAAATACTGGATTTGCTGTGTAACTTCGTTTTCATAAAATAAAACCTACCGTTTCGGGGCTTCGCTTTTTATAGAAGTTGTCATTCTTGTTTAATTATAACCACCTTAGTTTTGTGCTCTGCTGATAATGGATATTCTAGTTTTAAACAAATATTTTAATAGTTATTTATCGCATTTTATTATAGTCTACAGTGTTCCGCGGCTCACAAAACTAAATATTAATTTTATGATTTTTATTTTAACTGGCTATAATACCATGCTATACAAAATTTTCATTATGTCTAAGAACTGGTTCTAATCCAGCAGATATTAATCAGTTTTAAAGTCTTACTGGAAAAAAGATTTACAGCAGCTGAACGCAAGTAAAGATTAGACAACAGTTTTTAATTATTATCATGTATTATTACCACTAAACTAATTACTATTTTCATAGAATCAGAGAGGCCTGAGAAAATGTCAGTTTAAATTTATGTCTTGGGATGTTAAAAGGCTATTTTCTGTGCTTCTCTATTTAGATACTAGGGGCGCATCTGCTAGATGTAGAAGCTGCTACTACAACTAGATACTAACAGCTAGAATTTGGATTATGATAAAAATCACAAAACCTCTATCTAATCAAAGATTTATTCTAAATGAATGTAATAGTACTTTTAACAAGCTAAAATTACGTGTACATTCCTATTGCAAACAACAACAAAACGTCTGTTTTATTTACGTCTTGTATCTCCAAATCTTTAGAAATCATCTTACAGCAGTAACGCCCACAAACATTTACACACTTGTATACACTCTCATTTACGTATTTTTTTTTCTTTTCAAATGATTGTTGCATAACTTATTGAAAATATCAACAAAAGCTAAAATGCATCTGTATTTTAGTATTTACGTCTTTACTTCTGTTAAATTTTTAAGAAATTATCATTTAGTCACAAAACTTATTGTATATCCTATTTCATAAAGAAGTTAACTTTTTTTGTCTGTATCGAAGGATTTCTCCAACTGTTGAACTGATATTTTCTTGGTTCATATTCGAGATATATGGCTGATTTCTTTTTAGATTATTTCACTTGCAAACGTCTATCATTCTTCTTTTCTGTCTGTCAATTTGTCTAATTGTCTGTATTATGTATGTATACATTGGAATTCTTATTTGTACAACTATTTTCATAGATAGATTTAAAAATAAACATCTGATTTTTACAGGTTTCTCCATGTAAAAAGTACCTACTAATAAAGGTTGCAAAATAAAGGGGAAAGGAAGTCAAAAATATGTACACCTTTTTTCTGTTTCTTTTTTAGGAGCAGATTTATTGAATTTTTTATGTAAAAAAGTGCAGATAAAAGAATAATAAAAAGAGTTTAAAAGCAAAATATCTGGTTAACCATGACCTGTAACACTTTTCCTCAACAGTTTAGCAGAAAAAAAATACGCATCCAGTGGTCAATGGATCCTTTAAATAGACATATTTGCTGAATCAAAAACTGGTTTTACCTGAATTGTATCCGCTTCTTCTTCGGTTTTATAGGCTTTCAAAGATTTTAACTGAAAAAGTGTGATTATTTGACTTAAACATAGCCTTTATTATAAAATCATCTTATGGTTTACGGCTTTTTAATGAACACAGTTATAGTGTCTGACTGATTATGACGCAACAAAAAAAAATAGCCAATGAGAGGCCGTTATTGACCAATGGTAAAATTTATAGTGGCCTCTCATTGGCTAATTTTTTTTGTTACGTCATAATCAGTCAGACACTATTACTGTGTTCCTTTTTAATATAACTTTGTCATATTTGTTGAGGCTTTAAACAATATTTCTATAGACTGTTAAGGTTTGATAATCTGATGAGAAATTTTTTCGTGCACAGTCCCTTTAATTAGGTTAAGAAAAAAAACAAGGATAAAAACTTCCATCAATGATACATCTGAAATTAAAAAATAGGACAACGGAAATTTACATTTTAGGCCTTGATTTTAGAGGGGCTTCCCTTATAATAATGGACTTTGTTATAGGAATCATTACTTCAAGTATAAATTGAATATGATAATCATATTATTCAAAAGTTGTTTTTAAAAAAGTTAAAAAACATCATGTTTAAAATGAAGGTATGGAGTTAGTTGCTAAGATTTCTAAATTGTACCCAACTATTACAAAATGAAATAATTTATAACTTCTGACTTTATGCAGGCCATAAATAATATTTTACAAAATAAATTCTTATTTTGAACAGGGAAGCTATGGTAATTCTTAAATAAAAATAACAGGATGTCTGTTTTAGAAAAGGGATGTGATTTTCCGCTGAATGAATATGGTTCCCCTTTAGCTTTTCTTAGATCCTGGGAAGGTCTATAACTATCATTGTCTAAGAGGGTTATCTAAACCTCTGTTTGAAATACCCGCATTCTTAAGCCATTACTTAGAACATGCGTAGTAGAGTGTCTTGTTTTTTTTTGTATTTCCGTAGACAACCACATTTTCCAATACAATGATGGTGCACCTTGAGGCCTCTAGGGGCGTCGCCACTAGTTTCTAAGGTTACTGTAATATTCATTATGTTCATATATCATACTCTTTATCTCAATAACTTTAAAATATTTATTTATAGTATAGTATATTTTTGCAGATGGTAACAATTTTTCAGTTTGGTTTTAATGATTCATGAAAATATCCTATCATTTTTTTGTTTAAATCTTTAGATTTTAATAACTACAGGGACACCATGGAAACTGTCCCAATTTTGTATAACTTTTGCGGAACATGTTCCAGTTACGTCATATTTTTCTTTCCCGAAAAAGGGAAGGGGGAAAGAAAAAAAAGGGAAGGGGGGAAGAAAAAAGAGATGGGAGAAAAGGGGGTTTTCCCCATCTCTTTTGAAGAGATTTCCTTCCCCCCTTCCCTTTTTCGGGAAAGAAAAATATGACGTAACTGGAACATGTTCTGCAAAAGTTATACAAAATTGGGACAGTTTCCATGGTGTCACTACAGGGTAAGCAAAAAAATCGTAGCTTTTTAAAATTCAAATTGCGCGGCTTGTGTTAATAGTAGAAAAATGTTACGCATGCTGTTAGAACCACTATAAGGTCTATTTTTTGGAAATATAAGAACGATTCCTCTGTTACGTATAGTTAGGTTCGAATCTTGGTCCGACACCGTGTCATAACTAAAGACGTTAAAAAAAGTTCCTACTGCTTCTATGTCAGGTGCGTGACAAAACAGGCGCATCCCACTTCTATGCACAGTTAGGACTTCTCATACAAAGATGGTGAAATCAAAGGGTTGGTTGTCTGATTGGCAAATAGACGCTTAACACCGCAATGATAGGGCTCAGGACTAACAACCCTATCCCATATCCATAAAAAGCCACATTGTTACAGAAACACTGACAAATTGTCAGCGTCCTATGTCCCCACTGTGGAGTGAAAATGGCTTGTTACTGTTACTAGAAAAAAATAACCATATGCTCAGGGATAAAGCTAGGGTTTTTGTTACACAAGAAGCAATTATTGACTAAAATGCCGTATCCTGAATGTTTTTTTTGTTACACTTGTAACCTCTGTATAAATATGAGTTAGATTTTCTATTATTCACTAGTTTCTTTTTAACACTATGGAACATCACTAACCGGTAAACATTTCATACATAACTAGTCTTCTGTTTTTTTGAAGCCATATTTTTATGCATATTTAAATTTGAAACTTTACTGAGGATTTTTTGGGATCCTCCTACACTCATAACTAACGGAGGGAGTGGGGGGATTAAACACCCCCAAATCCAGTTTTTCTATTTCATTTTTGGTCTCTGAAAGATAGTGGCCAATAACTGAGTGACTTTATATTTTTTACTTAAATAAAGCATTTTGTGTTACCAAAATACTAAAATATCCTATAGAAGTACAACCGCAACATTTTTCTTGAGACTTCAACTTTTGATTTAAGCTTTTCTAATATACCTACATGATATATTAAAATTCCATAAAAATCTGCCGCTGTTTACCCGCCAACTGGCAGATGCCAAGCAATGCTGCTGTCGCAATTTATGTTTTGAGATTTCTAATATAAAATGTACATGAGGATTAAACTGTTTTTAACCTATTTTTAAAACGTATATAAAAAATATGCTATGACACCAGTAGAATGAGACTGCAGAGCCTAAATTTGAATTAAGTCCCCAATAAACTTTTTTGGGGGGATTTAAATATTAATTTTTACTGTTGCCGTGATCATTTTGATTGGAGCAAAAGGTCTTTTTTTTATTTGGGTAAAATTCGTAGCTTTTAGAGTGTTTTGATTCATATATATTGTATTCTGGTATAGAGTAAAATTAGGCCTTATGATTTTACTATAAAAATTCACTAAAAAGTTAATTCTTTATAAAATATCAACGAATTAACATTAACATGTTTGTGTTCTCTCACTTATTTTAAAAACATAAAAAATGGCTGTAAAGGGTTAAATGACAACAAATGTTTATGCAATACAACAAATTTATTTTTGTCACATATACAAATGTGTTATAAAAAAAGATTATTCAAACTTATCTTTTAAAATAATTTTAAAAAGTATGTATCTTTTATGTGTATGGTTTTCATTCTTTTCATTTTAATTAAATAAAAAATATTTAACTACATTGGAAATACGTCACTTTGTGAAAACACTCTTTTTTTGAATTGTAAAGAATTATATAAAACAAGACTTCTTATTGGTTAGATTTCAGAATTATTTGTTTTATTGTAAATGTTAGATTTTTCAATGAAATTAATTGTTTTGGAAAAAAAAATTATTTCCAATGAACAGAGTAATGTTTTTTTTATTGTATCAATATAAAGTGAATTATATAAAAATGTTCTGTATGCCACAATATTACCTGAAGTAAAAAAAGAGCTTTTGCTTTGGTCAAAATGATTACAGCAACACTAAAAATTAATTTTTTAATCCCCCCAAAAAAGTTTATTGGGGACTTAATTCAAATTTGGGCTCTGCAGTCTGATTCTATAGGTGTCCTAGTATATTTTTGACCCCCCATTCAAAAATAGGTTAAAAACAGTTTAACCCGTCCCGGATTTGAAAAATTTTGTTAAAATTTTTGCCCCCAGCTAAAATATGGTTGATTTATGCAAAAAAATGACCCATGCAAAATTCTGTAATGCAGTAATTGCGATGGTACAAGCACTGCAAAGTTTTTAAAATCTGCAAAACTCCTGTTTTTAGGGCTTTTTTGGGGCTTTTGTACCATCCCAATTTTAAAGATTTTTACAAAATTTCAATTCAAGTGTGTTTATATATACCTGAAATTTACCCAAAAAAATGGGGGCAGTCTCAATTATAACATATGAAGGTGTAGCAAGTAATCTTTTAAATACAAAATTGTCAAATTGCATACATATATAATAGGGTTGGGCCAGATACTTTTTTGGACAGATACTGGATATATGGCTGATTTATAATGCCGGATATCTGGCAAATATATGTTATTTGGCCGGATATCCAGTTATTTGACTGAATATCCGGTTATTTGCCGGATATCCGGTTTTTTGACCGATGTTCTTTTATTCAGCCAGATATCCGATAATTTGCCATATAACGATTATATGTCATTAGAAATCAACTGGATATCCTGTATCCAGCCAAAAAAGTATCGGCCTAACCCTATTATATAAGTATGCCATTGTTTCTTCTTTACAGTGAAGTTTCTGATAGATCCAGGGAATGTTTCTGTTAATAACACTTAAATAAAATTAGAGGATCGACCCTTCTCTCAGGTGCCCCAAGAGTCCTCTAGGAGCGTTACTAAATGGCATCCTGATGTTTACAATACTATGATACACGTGGCATTATTTTTAAGAAAACCCAGCTCATTTGATGATGCTTTGCCATTGTTTTATTTTGCAAATTGAGCTGAACAAAACATCTTAAGATATTTCTTGAAAAAATGCTAAAAAGTTTAAAATATTTTTCAAATAAAACCATTGTGAAAATTATTTTTAAAAAGTTGATATAACAAATTTAACAGAGACCTAGTTTATTCACCAAAAAAACTTAATGACACTGCTGGATTGTGCTTAAAATCACTTGATCTCATTTATGCATAGAATCTGAACATAAGTACAAAGAACATAAAGGTACTGTGAATGAAAAAATCTCTCATCTGATTATCAAACATTAACATCATCTCATTCGTATAATCTCAAAGATAGGGAAAAACAGGCTCTCGTTTCCCTAAAAAAACGGCCTTTTCTGCTGATTTTTACTAAATCTAAGATGGGAAGAAATTTTTCCGGATTATATAGATGTACAAATAATTGTCTTTTTCTCCATTCATAGATAAAACTAAACTTTTTGACATAGTTCTCTATTTTTTATAATGGTTAAGCCTACTTTTAACATAATCCTTGCCTTTAACCATTGCATAGGTACTTGGAAATTGATAAAATAAGCAATATTTTTTATTTAATATCAATTACAATAACAAAGCTAAAAACATATGTACTGAATTTTAGTTTCCGAGAGTGTACCTAGCTTCTGCGTCACCAACCACTTAGTAACGAAGTAACTTCAGTTGGCCAATCTCTTGCCCACTTTTGGTTACAAATTTTAAAATAATAAAGGTGCAATATTTCTTTATGAACAGTCTGATAAAAGAATAATCTAAGTATTCTAAGTGGGTTATTTATTGTCTGAAACAATAAAAAAAGGATATTGACATTTTAAATAACCCTTTGTAGGCAGTGAGGTACTTTTTTGTCAATAACACAAATTTAAAATAGCTCTCTATTTCCTAATTACTGTGTTATTAAAACATAAATTAACAATATTATGTCATAAAATAAATTATTATCAGTTATCTCTATTTCCTAATTACTGTGTTATTAAAACATGAATTAACAATATTATGTCATAAAATGACTTATTAAGAGTTAGTAGATTGTTTCAACTATATATGACAAGATAAATATCCGTTGATACACTATAATAAATAAAAACATTCAGATTTTCCTTGTTTTTTCTATTTTTCCCTCCCAAAATGCCGCAAAATCAAGGCATAAATCCTTGATATTTATGTTAATATGATGTTTTTGGTTGATCAGTGTAGTGAAAGCTGATTAGAAAATGATAAGATTTGATAATCAGATGAGACATTTTTACATTCTCACT
Source organism: Acartia tonsa (assembly GCF_053477335.1). Lineage (NCBI taxonomy): Eukaryota > Metazoa > Arthropoda > Copepoda > Calanoida > Acartiidae > Acartia > Acartia tonsa. The sequence continues at coordinate 46,996,853 of NC_137271.1, forward strand.
TCCTTTAAGAAATAATTTATACACTAATATTTTTGTTTCAGCCTATTTCATCTGGAAATACTTGAAGTTAAAGTTCTTGCCAAAATTAAGAGGATGAAATCACTTTTGTTCTTAGCTCTTATTGTCAATATGACTGGGTCGTTGGGTAAGTTTAATCTAAAAATATTTTAGATATTGAACTAATAAATGTTTATATTAAAGCATAAAATGTAATTCATTAAAAAATACATATTCGGACTCTAAGCAATGCATATTCTATAAAAACAAGCCAACCATCATGAGAGTCTATGTTAGAGCCAAAGATATGAAAGATTGCATGGTATATATTGATACGCCGCGCTGGTTATTTCTAATTTTCAAAATTGTATAATAATTAATATTATCTTTAAGATTGATTAATCAAAATTTCATTCTTTAGATAACTTGTGAAAAAAACCAAAACTGTTTATTATGGCAAATTGTACAGAAAAAATGTAGAATACAAATTGTTAGCAATGAACCAAACAAGAATGTGGATTTTGGAATCAATTACTGCGATAAAAATGGGCTCTCAGGTAACTTAAATTTGCCATTTCTTGCTATCGATTTTATTTTTAGTGAAAGTTTCTAATAATAAGGTGATGCCCCATACTGTCCTTTGATTATGGAAAATAATATGATTCCCATCATGAAGAACGTGAATCAATTGGATATATCATCATCTAAACAGTGTATGAAGAGTTGTAAATTCATTGGTAACTGCTTAATGTGGCAATTTGATGGTTCTAGTAAGAGATGCATGCTGACTACTTTAGAATCCAAGAAGTCCAAAGGTATTATATCTTAATTACTGAATGTTATATTCTATTATTTTTCATCAAATTTTATCTACTCTAAATTGTTATAATAACAACAATATAACTTTAAAAAGTATTATTAGAATTATTAACCAATTTTGTTTAACAGTTAGAAAGGGATCATTCAGTGCATCTTACTGCAAGAAAGGTAAACAATTACGAACATATCTAAAATACTTCTTTTTGAAAGTATTTTAATATGAGATAATTTTTATATAGAAAAATCGGAATGTTCTGGAGCACTTTTGGCTGGTGTAGGCCTTCAGGTTGCCACCAGCGGTAATTCTTCCACCTTCCACAACTTTGTTAGTAACTATTGTAAGTCCTATGCATCAACGAAAGAATTTACTTTTAGAAGGTAAGAAAACAAATAATCTGATTAAAATCTATGGTGTATTTACATTCTATATTGTCTAGATCTGTTTATGAGAAGAACATGGCCACAATCAATAAGCACAATGCTAAGTATGCTTCTGGTGAGGTAACTTGGTACATGAAAGAGACTGTTCACTGTTACAGTAGAATTAGAGGATTTCGGGTTTAATATATGATAATATAATAACTAAAAAAATCTATTTTTTGCCCTCATTATTTCATGCACTAATACCAGTCAAAAGCAAATTGTAATCTACTTTCATTAAACTCCCCCCCCCCCCTCTAACTTTTGTAAGGGTTATTCATTATGCAAATTAATGGTTTATTATTTAATACTTTTATTTAATGAAATCTTCCAATTTTTAACATTTTCAAAACAGCCTGCTTTATTGCATCAAGATCCATGACAGATCTATATAGGAAATAATTGTCTATATATGAGCTCAAGTTTTCCAAGCAATAAATGTTTAAAACTTATAGTGCTCCAATAATCCGTAATAAACTCTCATTGACCAGAACGATAAGACCCATTATTTTACTGTGTGAAGAATAAATTCATTTTTTTATTTTATGTTGCTATTTGAATTATATTAAAGTATTAAATTTCTATTTATAAAACAGAAAATTGAAATTTATAATATGGTAAATAAAAGAAAACTTAGTTTTAAAATAATTTAATACTAGCAATACATGCGTAATGTGGTCAGATATTGAACTAAAATTTAACAGTTAACTAAACATTTTAACCCTTTTAGGACGATAAATTGAAATAAACAAGGATGACAACATCCATAAGTAGCGAAGCAAAAAAATCTGTGAATGGAAATTTGTACAAACATATTTAAAGTGTATTTATTAAAATCAAGAATAGATTTATTGGAGAAAATAAACACGAAACCTTGTTTTATTTTGTATGATGAAGCCTAAAACCTGCTGAAAAGGAGTCTGACCGCCATTGATGTTTTATAGTTAATTGTGCTCCTTAATGATGGGAATGTTGTCAAAAAGTTTCAGCTTTCTACCTTTTATAGGAGCAGAAAATCACGTTTCCACAATTCATTAATTACGGACGGACGGACGGACATTGTGAATTATAGAGTAGCTTTGCTACTAAAAATATTAAGATCCTAAAATAGTTTAAAGAAAGAAATCGTCAGGGAGAAGATAATGGAAGAATAGGGTTAATAGTCAAAATTGAGATAACCAAAACAATGTAAATAAAACATTGAATAAACCTAGCCAATAGCGAGATAATTATATCGAGCCCAACTCTAGTACACCAATATTACCGTTTTTGATAAAATATAAAAGGGGTAGTTCCACGAAATGCATTTCAACTAAAATTCATTGAATAGTTTTTTTTTCTGCTCATTGGTATAAATAACATCTATTATCTTATCTCTGACTAGTAACCCTTTTTTTCCATTGTCTTATCCCTGAATATTAACCTTTTTCTTCCATTGTCTTATCTCTGACTATTAACCCTATTCTGCCATTATCTTCTCCCTGACGAATTTTTTCATACTTTTTCTGACATAAAAGTCAGCTTATAATAAAATTAAAAAAATTTAATGCCAATGTTTCTCAAAAAGCTGTCTCATTCCAACATTAAATTTTTGTACTCCCCCCTCTCTCCCCTCTGTCTCTATCTCTCTTTATCTCTCTGTTTGACTGATTTATTCAGTGATTTATTTTATATTTACACCCTTTGTAACAATTTACGATTTAACATTCTGCTTCATTTTTTTACTATTTTTTAAAGAAGCCAATATAGGTTATAAATAAAATAAACTCTAAAAAAACGTTCTCATGATTTGGGGAAAAAAATAATTACATATTAAAGAAACTATACAGCAATTTAGTGTCCAATATCATCTTACTTTCTATTCTAATGTTTAAACAAAATATTGTATAAATAGGTTTACCATCTGATGATAACAACCAGTCCAAAATAAACCATACTTTCACTAAAACTAGCATAACTCCACCTGAATCATTCTCCTGGAAAGATCTGGGCAAAGTTACTCCTGTCAAGGATCAGGTAATTTAATCTTAATACCTATTTAAGTCTAAGATAGGGAATTTCTGTATTAAATGGTGTGTGGAAACAATCACAATTTAATATAAAAATGGCCTTTAATGCTTTTCTGACAAACCCTTCTTGAAATCAGATAAAAACCAAACATAATAAACATATCGATTGAATATGCGATATTAAATATATAATTGATCAAAGGGAAAACATTGTGGAAGCTGCGCTGCATTTGCTACTGTAGCAGCTATTGAGTCATGCTACCTGATCAATGGGGAAAACAATATCTGCCTGTCTGAGCAACAATTAGTTGACTGTGCCTACAACCACACTGTCACAGATAGCCAGTAAGCAATTTTAAGCTACCTATTTTAAGACCTATGAGAGGCTACCCTGTAAAGGAAACTATATCGGTTCAGCTATTAGCATAATCCCTACAGACAAAAATCCTGTTACTATATTAACAGGACTAGTTGCTTCGCCCCTAGCCTCTAGAGATATTGGGGAGTCTCCCTCTTACAAAGAATCATTTATTCATTAATTGTACAAAAAAATTGAAGGGTATGATTAATATTATATCAAGGGTGCTTCGCTACCGGATGTGGTGTTTGTTCCCCCACCCTATTTATTTCTTAATTTATATTTTTTTTTTTTGGGGGGGGGGATATTTTGCTTTTTTAGTTGGGTTTGGGAACAGATCTATAGTATTTACCTCCCTTCCTTTTTCAAAGATCTTCTTTGTCTGCTTCTAAATTATTTTCTGCTACTTGGCTGTGTTAATAAGCAACACCATTGGATGATTTTCAATTACCCAATAGAAAGGTTGCACAAGGCTGTTGCAATAGGGAGATATAGTATAACCCTTTTTCCCTCTAGTGTTTTACTCTAATGGTGTGGGTGTTCCAATCTCAAAGAAAATAGCTCAAAACCACTACAGGAACAGTAGATATATTACATGAAGAGTAGAACCCGATTGGTTCAATGATTTCCACAATCTTAAGCTTCAGACAGACAGACATTGTTCAACTTTGTAATATATATTACAAAAAAGCTGGTATGATTAGATGCATACAAATATTTTTTTCTTACAGAAAACACAGTTTAAAAATCTGACTTAATCATGTGATTGCAGTGGTACCTGGAGTGCAAAGGGATGTGAAGGAGGATGGCCTGTTGCCTACCTTGATTGGAATGTTAACAAGAGAAATGCAATATGCAGTTGTTACCATTACACTGCCAAGGATGGTACCTGTCAAAAACCAGCTACCCCTGGATGCTTTGACCAGCTAAGTATTGAAAACGGATATGTAAACTATTGGGATACCTTAGAGGATGACATGAAAGGCCTTCTAATGTGGAATCCTGTTATTACCTCTGTTCATGTGAGTATAGTTAGTTATAGTTTTTATTAAAATTCTTGAGATAATTTAGTCAAATTAAAGTCAGGAAGTTTTAACCATTTTAATAAAAGCAGAAAAGTAATCTATAATTATGGTTTTTACCTTTACAAAAGGTAATGTATGATTCTATTATCCTCACTCTTCATTATGATATCTTGGCTGATATGAAGTTTTTAATACACCATTCTATTAAGGTTGACACAGGATCCTATAGTGTAATTATTTAAAAGATATTTTTTTAAAAATACTACATAAAGTTCTAAAGCTATTTTTTTTCAAAATTAATGAAATCATGTTCTTTGGGGTATTTTTAATGTCAAATAAAATTAAAAACTTTATCTAGTCTGTGTAAAATATAATAATAAAAACAATATGAATTTCAAACACTTAATGTTTCGAGAACTTAAGTTCACCCATAGATGTGTATTTGAATAGATCTGACATGGATATTGAAGTAATAAAGTCGGCTGTTTTAGACATGTAAAATTGGAAGATTCTGTGTGCTAAAAGTTGTTGCAAATATAGGTATCAAACATTAAAATATACGATTCCAGTTTAGTCTCCATTGAAAATAGAATAGTTCAGTACAAAAATGAAATTGGTCAAGATGATATTGATACTTATATCATCTATTACAAATCAGTAATCATAGATAATATTTCTGCTTTCATACAATGGTTTCAGCCACCTATCTGAGTTAGGTTTAGAATCAATGTTTAAAAAAATAAACTAATCCAGGCTACTACTAACTGGCAACACTATGGAGGAGGAGTTCTAAATGATACTGCTTGCTGTAATGTTAAATATGATCCTAATAATCCTAATTGTCGGTAAGATTAATTTTCTTCTTTCAAAATTATTGAGCTGGGGAATGATCTGCTAAAAGACTGCGACAAGTAGACCCAATACCTCAAATTTGAAGCCTTCTGCTTTAATAACAAAAAACAAAGAGTCAGTTTAGGTATAAAAATTTTTGAAAGTTTTCCATTGCTAATGATCAAAATTTTGATATTAAAATACATTGTGGCCTAGGAAGAAAATTATAGGCTTATTTTCGGCAGAACTTAGGTTGCCAGTAACTAATAACATTTTCCAATAAAAAACTTCTTTATATTCAAAATCATATATTAAAAATTCAGTTTAATTTGTGCTGTATTAAGAGTACCACCATTTAGTATTTCCAGCCAATCTGTTTTTTTTTCTATGGGTTTTTTTCTATGAGTTTACTTGTGGCAGCCTTTCAGCAATTAAAGCACTGTATTTCTTGCATGCTTCCTTTGATGTTTTGACTAAAGCTGATACTCTATATTATCATAGTAGATCACATGGCACTGACAACCATCCATATTATTACTTATAGTTCATTTATTATACAATATTTTTTGAGGGAACTGTGGATTGAAATGAGTTTTGACTAATTTTGAACAAGGATATTTTGCTAAATAATACTTTTGATATAATATGCAACTTTAGGCATGTAACCCATGCTGTCACAGCTGTTGGGTATGGCTATGAGAATGGTAAAGCCTACTGGCTCATCAAAAATTCGTGGGGTACAAGGTACATTACTTTCATTATTATTCAGCAAATCTAAACAAATTTCTTACAAAGGTGGACATGGCTATTTATGTGCCAAATTTAATAAGCTTTAGTCATCAAAACTTGTATTTTAATTTTTTACCCCATTCTTGAGCTCATATATTATTTTGGAAGATCCCTTTTTTTATAATAACCAAAATATCATAGAATTAAAACAGTGATATAAGATTTTCATATTTAATTGTCATATTCTAAAAGTGATGGATTTTCCAATAATTGTTCTCATTATCTAAGATTTTTGTAATAGGAATTATTTTACATATGTTTTAGTTGGGGAGAGCAAGGATATATAAAGCTTATAAGAGGAATTGGAAATTGTGCTGTTGGGTGTCAAATGCAGGCTATTCCAAAGTGTTCCACAAAGATAGGTTAATCAATTTAGAATGATTCTTTACTTAATTTTCAGGAATGGGATTTCCCCTTAAAAACAAAAATATTTAAATAATATACACCTTCCGTTCATACAACGGTTTTAAAGGAAGTCTGCAAGAAATACACTGCCTTACCATATCAATTTCCTACAGGCTTCCTTTAAGCTATCTTTTTAGGGTGTGCTACCCTTCTACAAGAAAAACTACTCCTTGACATAAATCTTATTTTTTAAACAAATTGTCAAAGGGCAAAGATTTATACGTTGTTTTATATTTAGATAGACCAGCTCAATGTGATAATTACTTTTTGCTGAAAAATACAAACAGAAGTACAACCAATGATTGGCAAAATTATTGTGATCGAGTACAAATTCCACAAGTAGATCCTGGAATTGTTAAAAGTCCCGATTGGCAAGGTACTGGATGGTACAGGTTTGAAGCACCACTTGGAACAACATTAGCTCTATCAGATCCAGGTGCCAATCATTGTGGAACAGCTGCTCCAGGTTATTTGAACAGTCCAGCTTTGCCTATGAATATGTATTCCACTTTGGATATAAAAATTGAATTCAATGTACAACCATGGCCTAATTACCATTCTAGTCCCAATCGTTTCATTTCTGGAAAGGTAACAAACTGTGATGACTTTTATGTTTTTTGGCTTCAAGACACTGTACTATGCAACTTTAGATATTGTGCTGAGAATTAAAAACTTATTTTTTATGCTCTAATAATACCACCCTTTACGCTTCCTTCCTCTCCTCTCAATAAAGTTTTACTAGCCTCCCTTCCCTCCAACGCCCCCTCCCTAATCTACCAAATGACAACCCTGGACATGAAAATGGAATATGAGCAGCCAACACAAAGAAAACTATAAATTATTCTTTTTTATTTCCATTGTTTCGTTTCTTTAGATTTTATTTTTTAATAAATTTTTCAAAATCAAATTTGAATAATTAGTTAAAACCAGTAACCATGGATGAACACCATGGTAGCACCATGGTAGTACATTTGCTTGTCGTAAGAAAGGTGATAGGTTTGAATAATTAAAGACATTAAAAATGGTTATACTGCTGCTATGTCAGGTGCAGGACATAAATAGTAAGATTAGTGGGAATGCTTTGGCCCAAAAAAGGTGCAACTCACTACCATACACAGTTAGGACTTCTCAGACAAAGGTCATGTAATCAGAGGGTGGGTTTACACCTGGAGCTACGATCTCATCTTCAGATTGAAAAAGTGTGCCATCAAGGGCTCCAAGTGAAAATGTTAAATGTATTTTACAATTATGAGTGTTAAAACTTATAAACATTATTCATTAAAAGTCATAACATGATTTTGATTATTCATTCCTGCAGACCTCTAGGCACAATGTATTACAAGAACAATTATGTCCATATTTCCACAAGAACATATAACAATAACTGAACTATAAAGTATTGAATAAAACATACCATATGATTTAGAGGTAAAGTCCAAGGCCAAATATTAGGCTTAGATTTGAATGTTAGAGCTGAGTATAAGAACTGAAAAGCAAGGTGCGATTCCAGCTTTATAAAGTCTTTTAAAATATTTGTTTGGATTGTTCATTGAATGTAGATAGTTTTAGGCACCTTAACTGTCCAATTTGGTCAATTTGGAGCAATATAAGAAAGATTTACAGGGTGGGGCAACTAAGACCGGTCAAACTTTAGACGCACACCCCTCCTCAACCGAACTTTATATTAAAAAAATGTACCAAACATTCGGACAATTGGGCGTTCAAAAAAGAACCTAGTGGTAGTTAGAATCAGTTGAGAACGAAATCCTAGCCGTTCCTTCTTGCCAGATATGGCCATTTTGAGATTTTAAGTAAAATTGCACTAAATATCCAATATATGGATGGATTGTTCATTAACTGTATTCCTATTAGCTGATTTAGAGAATATTTATCTAGATCTTATATATCTATTTAACTCGCAAGCCAAGTCATAAGTCAGTTAGGACATTTTATCACGTAGCTCCTAAATTATGCGTAGCACAGGAATCATTTTTATATTTCCATAAAATAGAGTTCATAGCAGTTCTAACGGTATGCATATCTTTTTTCTACCATTAAAATAAACCGCGCAATTAGAATTTTAAAAATCTACGCATATATTTTGCGCACCCTTTAATTTTTTAAAATACAGAAAAGAAAAATATTGTCAGGAAAATTTATTTATAAATAATAAATACTTAAAATACTATTTATAATAACACCTAAAACACACACTTATATAACAAACATGGACCCAGTAATAGTGTCGGACTGATTATGACGTAAAAAAAAATTAGCCAATGAGAGGCCATTAAAGACCAATGGTAAAATTTATAGTGGCCTCTCATTGGCTAATTATTTTTTTACGTCATAATCAGTCCGACACTTTTACTGGGTTCAAAAAACATATATAAAAACATTTATTCCAGAATGGCTTCGAAACCGATTAATATCCGCTGGATTAGGACCGGTACTTTGCCATTCTGAACAAAAAACTACGTACAGCATCGTATTACTAACAATTTTCCACGAATATTAAACTTCAAATCATAAAATTAATACAAGTTGGGTTTGCCCGGGCCTCCGGCCCCTCGGGGCTATCAAACTAGTTTTAATTTTTATTTGATAAAAATTGAATTACTATAGTCAGTGCATTAAAACAGAGACGTGCACATATATTTTCAGGGGAAGGGGTAGAAGTAGCCATCATTTGTTGTGGGGGGGGGGGGGGTGTACCCAACCCATGCACGCCGCTGCCTTTAAATAAAAGCTGCCTGTGACACTTAAAATTAAACTTGTTATTTTTTATTCTCTTTTTTTGCATTGAAAATATGTGTAAAAAATCATTTTATGAAAGAAAAAAATGCCTAAAACGGAAAAACGTTCCAACTAAAAAATACACAAAAAATAGTTCCAGGACAAATGCAGGAGTGACAAACGTCGGAGTGGACAACGCAGAAGTGTCTGAAATATTGAGTTAATAACGTGTTTCTATACAGGATAGATTAAGATACGAATATTCAAACTAGCCCCCCGCAGGGGTTAGGCAATAAAAAAACCTATTGATGGTTTAAAAAAAGTTAGGTTAGGTGTTCACTCCAACGTTTGTCACTCCTGCGTTTTTCCCTCAAAAAAGGTGGTAATAGTTTAGGTTGACTAGAAAACTCACCAAGACAAATGAACAAAAATACCCATAACCAAACCTAATATTTTTTTTTGGGGGGGGGAGTGATAAAAAAAATAAATGAAAAATATTATCTATAAATCTATAAAAAAAAAAAAAATTCTACAGTATAAGGCTGATTTTAAAGTAACTTTACAATAATTTTCAAATATGGATAATATATTACAATTTTGGAATATGGCAATTATCATTGAATTTTGATAAAAAATTTGATTCTTTTATTAAATGCTAAAAATTTTATTATTATTTTGTAAGAATATTTTTCCAGTATAGCTTTGAAACCGATTAATGTCTGCTGGATTATAACCAGTTCTCCGCCATACTGAAAAATAATGTACAGCATTGTATTAGAGACAATTTTCCACTTATATTAAAACAAAAAACATAAATTTAACACCAGTTTTGTCAGACTTGGCTTTTGGTCCTTTGGCGCCAACAAAACTGGGTTTAATCATATAGTATTTCATTTTGAAATCTGCGAAACCTGTCTATAATGCATTGCAATAAATAACTGATATGTAACTTCTATTTGATCCTAAAAAAAATATTTAAAACAATTAATGCTGCGCTACTACATTAAATGGTCTTCCTTGTTTTGATTGATTATGTTCAAATTTGAAGGTTTCGTGATTTTCTCCACATTTCTCGACACATTTGGGACCAGATTCTAAAAAATTACAAGAATCACATTTTGCCTCCGGTGGTAAGGTAGGAGTGGGTTGTACAAAACAGCAGTGTTCTAAATGTTCCACCAATGATTTAGAATCAAGTTAATGGATTTTATCATGTTTTATTTGAATCAATCTCAGCAAATTGCGACTGTCTGGTCAATTTGCAGCTATTGTTTGCAGCTAAAAGCATCAGTTAGCAGTTTTGAGCAGGTATTGTGCTATTTGATGGAGATATGAATAACCCACCATTAGAATTATGGGGTATAGTCTCTTTCATGGCAATGCTTCTTAAGGAGCGTTTCATCGTATTTTCACAGAGAGTTTTGATAGGTTTAGGTTAGGTTAAGTGATTACAAGGTTAGGCAATTGGCCCCACAGAGATAGAGCCCCCCTTAGGGACTAGAAATAGGGGTAAAGCTATTGTGAAAATATGACAAAACACCCAAGTTGTCATGAAAGGGACAAACACCTTTTGGGAAAAGGTAGTAAATCTACTATTTGATTTAACAGCCATTCCTGAGATACTATTTTACCTGAATGAAAATTGTGGGAGGTGAACAAAGATAAATGGAGAGGGGGACTGTATGGGGGATCTTAACCATCTCATTACGCTTACTTCATCATGGCTATACCTAGATAGATATAAAGATAGTGAGTTAGATCAGTTTGGGCAGGGAAAAGAGAATGATATTCTGACAAACAATTATAAAGGAAATTTTCTACAAAACCACCTTCCCCTTTTCTTCCCTTTCTTACCCACCCCTCGTCAGTTACGTGAAAAAAAAAAAAATATACCCCTACCATACTTTAAACGGTTTTGTGATTTTCTGTAGAATTGATTGTTAGAATAGCTACCCCTGAGTTTGCATTGGAACTAATATGAATTGATTATGACGAATAATCTATCCCCATGAATTTTCTATCCCTACGAAAATTCTATCCATGACCCTATAGAAAGATAGTGAGAAAGATATATAGAAAGACATAGAAACAGCTAGATAGACACTTTATGGCGATTCTTAACCATTACATTATGCTAACTTCATCATACCTATACCTATATATTTAGATTGAAAGATAGTCAGATAGGTATAGATATAGAATACATGGATATATTGAAAGGGACAAATTTGTTATCAATTTATGTTGCTTCAATGGTCCTTATTCATTGGTAAGTTTGTTCATCCAGTAGAAGGGAAGTGGATGGAGTAAAGGGGGTTGATGGGGGGGGGGGAGGTCTTTCTTTATCCAGCTGCAAATATCACTTTAACAGAGTATAAGAAAATCTGGTGCAACATCCAAGATATAATATATCCATTGAAGTTACCTAATGTTTAGATACACCGGGTTGATGCCGGCTGATTTTCTGACACTACCCGTCAGCCATCTAAACTCTGTCCTACTACTGACATCCCCTGCTGACAGCTGGGGGGAATACGAGCTGCGAGATTCATCATATGAGCTGCCTAGCTGAGATGTTTCTTCCTTGTATAGCGGTGTTGACTTAGCTGCCTGAATGAAAAAAAATTAAATAGGTATATGGGGATGAGACAATGAGACAATTTCTGGCTGTATTAGACTTTGGGTAATAGAACCTATACAACTTTTTCTAATTTGGCTTATTTTATAAACTTTTGGGACTAGGGCAATGCCGCTACAATGTTATTCTACTACATATAAAACTTACAAAAAATCAACACAACCCTGAAAAATAAAGCAACAAGGATAGTACAATGGGGAGAAAAGTCAGTCGTCCGCCAATTGTAATAAACAAAATTGCGCATATTTAAATACTCTAAATCCATCCCAAGACTTTAACACAAATTGATGAAATCAAAGTAAAGGTAGTAAAATGGAGTTGTCCCACAATTGTAAAATAATTACACATTTTGTGATTGTAATTATTGAAGCAAATGTTTAAACTTTCCCAAAACTTAAACAATAGCCAAAAACCATGCTAAGAGATAATGTTATATTGAAGTAAAATAATAGAGGGGGCATAAGCTACAAGTATATCTGAACACAGGGCGGTGATTTTTGATTGAGTCTTTGAAATCAAGTACTAGCGTCCGAAATATAAACACAGCCAAGTCCATCCAAAAGAACATAAAACAATTTGCTAGAAGACAAAAATGAACTCCACTGCTTGGGAAGGAATTTGTCAGGATTTAACATCTATACTTATACATTTATTACTTTACATGTATCTGAATTAATTTACCTTTAATAATTGAGGGATGAGTTTAGAAGACAAAACATATGCAGATGTGTCACAATATTCTCTGAAATATAAGAAATATCAAGAAACCTCGTATTCACTGAACTATAAAAAAGATCACGAAACCTCTTATTTATAAAATATAAAAAGATCATGAAACCTTTCATTTCCTGATTTTATTTTTTCTGTCATTGCATCCCTCTGTTTCCAAAGTTAAACTGGTGCGTGTCAGGAATAGAGACGGAGGGGGAGGCATGAAAAAATTGTAGATCCTTCCCCGACCCTTATTATTTTAACACAAAAATTTTGAAATTTGAGGATTCTCTATGAATGACATCACAACTTACCCATGTTGTGGAGAAATATTGAGAACATGGTATCCTAACATTGGTTACTCTTACCCATGTTGTAGAGAAATATTACCTAGGGTCTTGAGTAGAAATTTCGTATAGATAGAAATTTCGTTAGGATAGATTTTTCGCCATAATCAATTCATATTAGTTCTGATGATATGCTTCGCAAAATAATCTGACAAATTTTGACATTCCAACAAAGAATACTCTTACCCATGTTGTGGAGAAATATTAAGAACATGGCATCCTAACAAAGGTTCTTCTTGCTCCCCATACACAGCGGACAGAAAATGATATAAATGATACCTAAAAACATGAAAATCTATTGAATTAGATAACCAATTTTAAAATTTTATATTTCAAAAGAAAAAGTGATAAAAAAAAATGTCTAGAAAGTGTTGATTTCTCCTCGTAGGGTGGGTGATACCCTTTTCCAAAATAATTATAAACATTCCCAGGACCATGATAATCTACATTGTAAAGGAAGGAGAACCATATCAGTTCAGCAGTTAGCTTTTTCATTACAGGCACACACAGATCCTGTTACTTTGATTTAAAGATTGGTTTCAAAAGCAGGACTTTTCGTTAATTAAAGAAAGTCTTTAAGAACTTTACGGATATTGTTATGTTAGGCATATCAGTTTATTCTGTAAATTTATTATAAAAATTAAATATTTAAAAAAATTAAACTACTTACATTTCAATAAAAACATTATCAAGAGTATTAACTACAAATCTGAAATAAAATATTCATTATAGACTGCAGTAGTTTAAACAATTTTTGTATGTTTTTGTTGAATAATCTTCAAAATCTCAATGCTTTAAAAACTTGAATGATACAGGCTTATCGGTTTCCCTCAATGTGCACTGTCAAGCACAACCTCCTGCCCCCTCTTCTCCACTCTTATTTAAGATAAATTGAAATTAAGGGGTTATAGTCTTTTTTGGGTTTTTGCTATATGTAATTTTAGGTTAGGTTGAGGGAAAGCACTGAGGTCCTTTAAAAGGTATGAAAATTAAAAAAAATTTACCTATTATCTTTTGAACAATTTTCAGTGATCCAATTGAAACCAAACAAATTGGAATTTTCAGGTACTTTTCTAAACAGAGGGGGACATAGTTAGAATTTGCGTACATGTACATTTTATGGATAGACAGTAACAAAATGCCGTTTCTTGCGGTCGTACGCAGTAATACACAATGTTAGAAGGGTGACGAAATTATCATATCTTATTTTACAAGATAAAAGCGATGCTTGCAAGATTATCTAATTCGCTATTATATAAAGAAGAATTTATCTCAAATCGCGAAAACTGAGGTTTGAAATTTTCGTCACCCTTCCAACATTGCGTATGACCGCTAGAAATGGCATTTTATTACCAGCTATCATTTTATGAAATGTACATATATTTTGTGATAGGTCAATTCATAACAGTTCTAATAGTATATTACGCAAACTTGTCAATCATAATAGTTATTTCTCGCATTGTATTATAAACCAGGAATAAGGTATAACCAACAAGCAAAATAAATCTAAAATAATATTTGGGGAGCAAATGGAGAGGTCGTCAATTTTACGATGTGTTGCCCCCTAACGACAGCTGAAAAACACGTATAGGTTTCGTGATTTTCTTCCGAATTAATTTCGTTATTGGTATGAGCTGATTATAAACAGCTTTCTGCGGATATAAGATGAAAATTTTTTTTTAGCCCCGAGTGCTGTCCTCTTAGGGCCCACAAAACTGGAATTAATCATATTTTTGTCATTTTACTATCCGCGGAAAGCTGTCTAAAACGTGATATGACGATATTATGTATCACTTTTACGTATTATTGCACATACAGGTCTCCAAACTATTCTGTAAATAAAATGATCAAAAATGATGTGGCAAAAATGTATTTCATCCATCTTGTTTTCTGAAGGGGAGAGAAAAAATTGAAGCTAAATAAATGGAAATAGACAAAAAATTAGGGATCATGGAAAGAAAAAAAGTAGCGGGTTTCGTGGAACTTCATAGTATCTTTTGATAGGTTAAGTTAGGTAAATGTTAATAATTGCCCCGCATGGTTAAGAAATTTGCCACTGTGGGTTAGATCCCCCTTCAGAGACTAGAAATAGAAGAAAGGCTACTGTGAAAATACAGTTGAACCTGCTACTTCATTTGCTCTCCATAATTCAAAATTACCTAGATGCATTTGTATACAATATATCACCATATTCGATATGCTCCAACTTTAACAGCTTCTTAAAATCATCTGAAAGACAATAAATGTATGAGTATGGATGTATAATTGAGACAACTACCTGCCCCTTTTTTTAGAGACCCTTTTTGACTGCTAGCAAATTACTTTTTGTTCTTTAGTAGGAACTCATGTGTTTATATTTCCATTGTTATTAGGTGATTTGAAAGACCCAATAAACAAATGGTTCCCCGCCCTGTGGACAGAGTTAGATATAGCTCAATTGAAACCTATAGAAGGAATAATATTGTGTATCATTATTGGAGATGTACATGAATTTATCGGCCATTGTCTTATTCCTGCTTATTAAGAATTCCTGGTGTAGAATATATAAGCTGCTGTGATTGTCGTCAGCAAAGCATATAATATTTTTTTCTCGTATTCATTCGAATCCGGTGGATAGGAACCGGTTCTCATCCATACGAAAAAACTATGTCTAGCATCGTATTATATCCAGTTTTCTACGAATATAGAAATGTACAATCATAAGATTAAAACTAGGTTTTTTAGCCGGTGCCTTCGGCACCACGGGGCTAAAAAAACTTGTTTTAATCTTATAATTGTACATTCTATATCCGCGGAAAGCCGTTTATAATACGATACGAGAAATAACTATTCTAGTATGACTTCGAAACCAATTAATATCCGCTGGATTAATAACAGTTCTCAGTCATACTGGAAATCATGTATAGTATAGTCTTACACACTATATTCCAAGAATATTAAAATAAAAATCATAAAATTAATGCCAGTTTTGTTAACCCTGGCCTTCGGCTCTCGGGGCTAACAAAACTGGTTTTAATCTTATTATTTGTATTTTAATATCCGCAGAAAGCTGTCTATAATACGATTAATAACTATTACCTCTCTGCCTTCTATCTTGACGAAAATACTTTATTCTTTCCTGAAATTAGTAAACAATTTTTATTTTAAAGTTATGCTACAAATTTACATATAATTTTGTTTAGATTTATGCCTTCATACTCTTTCTATTTAGTTCTCACACTATACAAGTGTTAATGTACGTTCTACCGTTTCAGAGCTTCATTTGTTTAAATGCTCTCATCATTGTTTATAAGAAGACACATCATGACTATTTACGCATGCATCGTATTATAGACAGCTTCCCGGGGAAAATGAAAAATTTTAAGATTAAAATCAGTTTTGTTACATAGGTGGAAAATGTCTGTAATAAAATGCTATACATCGTTTTTCAGTATGGCTCAGAACCGGTTGTAATCTAGCGGATTTAAATCCATTTCAAAGCCATACTAGAAAAAAAAACTTTGGGTACCTTTCCAAAAAGTGATCGAGTTTTTAGAAACACCAGAGAGTCCTCCGATCTAAAATTAAATAAATTCATTGTTATTTATAGTCGTACTATAGATAGCTTTTCGCTGAAAAAAAAATGAAAACAATTTAATGACTTTTATTTCAATATCTGTAGTAAATTGTCTGTAATTCGATCCTATAAATGAATTTCCCTTATGGTTGGGAACCAGTTATAATCTAGCAGATTTATAAATCGGTTTCGAAGCTATACTATACCTAATGAGATTGGTAAAAAGCAAGGATTGCGACATTCATGTGTAGCGAAGCTAAACAATCATGAAATGGACAAGGGAGAAAGGTAGTTATAGAGCAGATGTTCAGTTCCAATAACAAAGATTTGTTTGTGCTTCGCTACTTATGGATGTTGTCATCCTTGTTTAATAGACGGTTTCCTTGTGTATTTATTACCTTGGTTTTGGAGATTTTACAGTTTCTTCAATATTTTCTTCTAAAAACAACATTCACATTTTAAAGATTACATACAAATTTAGTAGGGCTCGGCAGCCGCGCGTCAGCCGTCTGCAAGCCTCGGGGAAATCATCCTGTTACAATGTTAAAAACAGGACTGAAAGAAGGCAATTTCTCTCTTTAAATATCAAAAAAAAATTGGGGGGAGGGGGTAAAGTTTTCTCCCACCCTCCAGTTATTTTTTCCTTTTTACATTCTGTTTGTAAGATAGAGGGCTATAGCTAAGAGACTTTTTAAATATGGGTATGACACATAACTGAGAGTTGAAAAATTTTGAATATCTGGCGGGCACAGGATGCCAGCAAACCAGGCAGAATCCTCCAGGTAAAGTGTAAAAATACTTTTGAACTAAAACCAGGCATTTCATGTAAGCAAAATACTAAATTATCTTATAGTAGTTCATCTCAATATGAAATATAGGTATTTACGTTAGTTATAGAGTATCTTCGTTTTTTATGTAAAGACGATCGGTCAGACACTCGCTAGTAATAGAGTAGCTGCGATAAAAGACATTAAGACTTTAATAACAGGGATAGAAAGGGATGAGACAATGGCCGCTAAGTTGATATGCATCCCCAAAGATTACCAGTGTAAATTGTAAATTACAATTAGTGGTTGAAACATTTGGGCACTTGACTAATGAACCAACCAATCAAAATTTAATAATAGTCTCCAAAGTTGTTAAGCTAACGAATTAGAAAACGATAGTTAAACAACTTTGGGAACTAGTTTGAAAAAAGCCAAATGTCCCCTCCCAGAGATCTTAAGGGATAAGACAATGGATAGATAAATTGATTATTTAATGTGAAATGTTGCCTATGTTAAAGAGAACTTGAATATTTTCTCCATCGATACTCTTCACAGATCCCCAGGTTTCTCTAAATATTACAAAATAACATTAACGATTATTCCAGTATTTATACACTTATTATTCCATCATAGGCTTCAAAACCGCTTAATATCCACAGGATTAGAACATGTTATCTTTCCATTCTGAAAAATCAAATATAGTATTGTATTTAAGACAATTTCCACGAATATTAGAATAAAAAATATAGAATTAATATTAGTTTCGTTAACCTTGGCCTTCGGCTCCTCGGTAATAACAAATGTGGTTTTAATCTTATAATTTACCATTTTGATATTCGCAGAAAGCTGTCTAAAATACCATGTGATAAATAACAAATCCGGTATGGCTTTGAAACCGCTTAATTTACTACAGCACTGAAAAATCATGTATAGCATTGTATTTTCGACAATTTTCCACGACTATCAAAATAATTATCATAAAACTGATTTATAATTTTTCAATTTACTATCCAGGTTAGGTTAGTACTTCAAAGGAAAGCACTCACTTCAATATAAAATACTTAAAAATCTAGCTGTATAAGAGATCTTAATAGTCCGACAGACAGACAGACTTCCAACTACTCTTTAAATATTATGATTGTAAAATTTAAAAACCTGATCAAATTCCTCTGTTCAAAGTTCTCAATGTTAGAATTCACTAAAACTATTAACAAAAGTTATAATTAAAACTTAAATAGTTACTTGCAAATAAGCCCCCTAAAAGCCTCTAGGGGCACTGGAGGGTGGGGAGGGGAAGTCTTCCCCCACTCCCCCACTTTTAATCTTAGTTATAAAAAGAAAAAGTTTAGGGGGTGTAATTTAATTCTAGGGGCGTTTTTTACTCTCATTCAAAATAGTTATAAACCTTCCCAGAACCTATGAGATCCCTTTACTTTTTATAAGGATTTTTCGAATCGTATTCTAGACAGCTTTACAAGACATTTCAAACAACTATCTTAAATAGCAGCTGAAAAGGCAGTTTCAGACAAACAGACATTGATAATAACAGGGAGGAGGGGGACATTGGGCTGTTTTTTTGTTAAAGGTTAATGATAACGTTTTCTTATTCGTTGGCCAAAGAATTTTAAAGACTTTCATTAAATTTTGAATGGTTGGTTTATTAAATTCCTTAACGTTTCAACCACCAATTTTTATCTAAAGAAGGGATATACATAAATTTATTGGCCATTGTCTTATCCCTTAGATCCCTGATTTAATAAGCTTTTATATTGGTTCAGATTAGCGAGACAGATAGATATCCTGTTACTTAAAATTAAATGAAAAAAAAATCCTATAATATAAAGTGGCTTTTTTTGTCTGTAGCGAAGGATCTCGCTAACCGCTAAACCGATATGGTCTTCCTTTACAGTGAAGTTTCTCATAGGTCCAGGAAATTTTAAAACTATTTTGGGGGATAGTGACTTCACTTTTCAAAAAATACAACCTCCTATTAAAAATAAGGGGTGTGTTCTCCTTCAAGACCCCTAGAGGCTTATAGGGGCGTAGTTTTATTATAACTAAACCTAGAATAAAAGTGTTAGATCCACAATTTGTTGGCTGTAATTCATACTCTTGTCTAGTAATTCAATAACATTCAAATTATTTTTTTTAAAACAAGGATGACAACATCCAGAAAACCAAGCTCCGAAACGGTAGGCAAAAAATTATGTAAATGTAGAAGTTTATTTCTTGTTGTAATAGGAATCATTACTCCAAAATTCAGATTTATATTATAATTATATCATATAAAAAATTGTTGTCTAAAAAATAAAGTTATACTCTAACTTTATTGTCTAAAAGTTATAAAATCAACATGTGTCAAATACACATTAAACGATCATTGAGGTATAGATTATAAAGTTGCTACATTTTCCAAATCCTAATTACTACAGTAATCACCATGCAAGGTTTAAAAACGATAGAATAATTCTAACGAAAAATGATAAGAGATATCCGTTTTTGATGGACGGATCATAAATGTAAAGAAAAGAAGTATGATACATCCATAAAAGCAAAGGAAAAACGAACAAATATTTCTAATTAAAGAATATAAATATCATGACTGTCAGTCACAGACGTATTTACGGACGCACTGACCTACCTATCCTAAATATAGAACAGCTTTACTTTAAAAAAAATAAAAATAACTAACAGAATACCGCCTCAAAATTTGTATAATCTTTTTTTTTTAATAACAGCAAATCTACAAAAATCCGCCAATAATCTTTGAGGTTTCGTGATAAAAAATAATTTAAATTCCTAAAGTTATATTTTTGTTGGTTATTGATTCTGTTTTCTACAAAGTCCTGGCTAAATTCTTCATTATTAATCAACCCTGTCAATGGTCCTGAAAATAAGATAAAAAAAAAACAAGAATGAAAACAGCCATTAGGTGCAAATTAAAAGAAAAAGAGTACAATCAACCATCCAAGAGAAATTATCACAAGAAAAAGCTAACCCCACTATAAAATTCCACCCCAAGTGCCCCTTGAGGCCTCTTGGGGCGTAACCGCTAGTTTTCATATAAAGCAGCTTCTCTGGAAAGCATAGAAAGCAAATAAACACAATTAATGTACAGAGAGAGGCGACAATGGAATTTTTATTTCACTAGTCCCCAACGTTTTATAATAACGTTTTCTACATCGTTAACTTAACAAATTTGGGGAGTTTTAATGGATTTTGATTAGTTGGTTTATCAAGTTAAGTGTCCAAACATTTTAACCACCAATTGTAATCTACAGACGAGGTAATTTTGAGTATTAACATTGGGGATGTACATCACTTTGTCAGCCATTAATTATCCCTTTAGATCCCAGATTAATGTAACCAAGGATGACAACATCCTTAGGTAGCATAAAAATTATGAAATGGAAAACGGAGTAAGTGAGTTTTAATTCTGATGCTCAACTCTCATAACAAACAAATCACGAATTCATTTTTTAAAAAGGATTATGTATTTTGAAACATGAACGACCGACAGACAGACAAAACAATTTATATAGATAAGATGCGCAAATGTCCTAGAAATCATCACTAAAATTTTAGCAGTCTTTCTTCCAAAGCAGCCAAACATACCTCACAGCGTTACGGACTTACTGACTGGCTGACAGACAAAGTGAATTATAGAGTAGCTTTGCTACTAAAAAACTTACCAAAATGTATCACTATTAAAAAATTCAAAAGTCCCAATTTTTCCATTATTTGTAAACTTATAAATTAAACATAGTCTGAAATAAATAATTAGTTAACAAGTTTTTGTTCAAATCATTTTTATATTCTTTTATCAGAGTAATAAGGTTCTTTTGTCTGAATCTTAATATCTCAATAACTACTGAACTTATTGGGTTCTCTGGTTTGGGTAAGCTTCAAATAGGTCCCGGGATGGATTTAGGCTATATCAGAACCGGTTCTAATACTGAATAATCATGTATTTCATCGTATTACAGACCATTATGCACTAATATCAAAATAAAAAAAAATTCTAGGTCTATCATGACTTACAAAACTGGTCTTAATCTGATATTTGTTTTTATATTAATTACCGCGGAAATCTGTATATAAATAATACATGTCGTCCATAAATAAATAACTATCCTTACATCCTTTTATATCCGGCTAGCATCCTAAATATCCTCTAATGTGCGTTCCATTTGTCATTAAGTTCTAATTTAACCATTACTAAATTCTAGTATTGGCATGATAAATATAATTTCTCCAAGACAAGTTATGGTGTTCGTTCAATTCGGCAGAATTTTTTTTATAAAACCGCAAAAAAAAATAATTGGGAGGGAGGGGACATTAGGCTGTTTATTACACTAGCCCCCAAGGAATTCTGATAACGTTTTCTTATTATTTGACTTAACAACCTTGGGGACTTGGGATTTGGTTGTTTCATTTTGTTGTGTGTACAAACGTATCAAGCACTATTTATAATCTATAGAAAGCGGTAACTTTGTGTATCATCATTAGGGTTGTGTACATCAATTTATCTGCCATTGTCTTATCTCTTTAGATCCCTTCAGACATCAATAGAAGCATTAAATTTTTAATAGCAAATGATAACTATCGCAAACATCTAATTGTCATAATAGCAATTCTATTTGATCAAAATATAGCCTAAAACTTGCTAAATATACATAAAGATGGCTAATATTACCATAATATAAAAATAAGATGATATGAGTGTGTATATGCGTTTACTGCCTGTTTGTTGCAAAGGATCTCATAAACCGCTAGACAGATATGGTTCTTCTATACAGAAATTTCTAAAATTTCGTTTCAAAGTAACATTAAAAGTAGACGGTTTTTTTTTTATAAAGTTTGGGTTGGCTATTAAAACATCATTGAGATAAGAGATTAATATCTGCTGGATTCGAACCGGTCATCAGCCATACTGAAATTTTTTGGATATCATTGTTTTCGAGAATATTTGTAAGAATTTTTATTTTAATACCTGCTGAAAGCTGTCAATAATACGATACGATAAATAACTATTTTATGTTTGTCCATAAGACGTCAGGGATCTAAAGGGATAAGACAATGGAAAATAAATTAGTTCTTCAATTTTGGTGGAAACAATGGAACGCCACAAGTTACAATAATCTTGGCGCTGTGAGTGGTCCGTCAGTTTGTACGTTTGTCGCGGGTTCAGAGAAATCAAGAGACACATTATTTTGACCACTACCGTCTTTGTGGTTGTGTGTGTGTGTGTGTGTGCATGTTTGTGTAGTGTGTGTGTGTGTGTGTGTGTGTGTGTGTGTGTGTGTATATATATGTGTGTGTGTGTATGCATGTTTGTGTAGTGTGTGTGTGTGAGTGTGTATGTGTGTGTGTATGTGTGTATGTGTGTGTGTATGTGTGTGTGTGTGTCAGACAACAAGTAGAAAAATTTCAAACAAGGATGACAACATCCATAATAGCACGTGATATAGGGATGGGACAATGGATCTAAGTTTATAGATTTGCTACATAACTTTTTCAGGAATCTTCATGCAAAGTTTGAATTTAATAGGACAATTCCAACATGTAAAATTAACTATATGAACTTACCATTAATTACAGACAAACGCAAATTCTAGAAAAAGCCTTGCTTTTAAAATAGAATTGACAAAAATGGGACGAAAATATACATAAGCGCAGAAAAAATGAATATAATAACGGATTGTAAAATATAATTCCTCCATAGTTTTTAAGTCCTACTTCTGCCATTACATTGATTATCTTTGAATTTTAGGGTGGGGGGTTGGATAGATCATTGTTGGACTGTATAAATTAAAAATATTCAGAGATCTAAAGAGATAAGCCAATGGCCGATAAAATGATGTATATTTCCAATTTAGATACACAAAATTATCCCTCCAGTAGATTGAAATTAGTGATTGAAACGTTTGAATACTTGACTTAAAATTACGAACCAATCAAAATTCAATAAATCTAAAGTTGTTAAGCCGACAAATAAAAAAACGTAATTATAAAACTTTGGGGACTAGTGTAATAAATAGCCCATTGTCCACTCTCTTTTTGATGAACTTTTCAAGCTATATAATTAATAAATAAGGGGTAATTTAGTTTATAATTATTCAAGAAAAAAAATTTTAATCGTCCATTGTCCTCTCCTCAAATTTTTGAAAGCAAAATATATATTTTTACAATTTTTATAGATAACAGAATTTTTATGAGTAATGCTATTAAGTTTAGTCATATACGGAAGTATTTTTAAAAGCGAAGCTTTTTTATGATTTGATTTAGTCTGTTCGTCCGTAACGGATAGCTCTTATAATTACTTTGGCATAAACTGGACAACTTGGTATGGTGATTCCTGGAACACAGTAATAGTGTCTGACTGATTATGACGTAACAAAAAAAATTAGCCAATGAGAGGCCGTTATTGACCAATGGTAAAATTTATAGTGGCCTCTCATTGGCTAATTCATTTTGTTACATCATAATCAGTCAGACACTATTACTGTGTTCTGATTCCTGTAGTAGTTAGGTACGATTTAGAAAGCGTGGCAACTTTATAATCTTTACCTCATGAAACATGTTCATTTGGAACTTGTTGACAACAATCTTTTATATGATTCATCTCATAAATGTCCAAGGGTGGGTGTAAAATGTTGCCCCCCCCCCCTCCCCCGTTTTGAGCAAGAAGCCGTCTTATTAATCGTATTACAGAAATTTTTTCACGAATATTAAAATAAAAATCATGAGATAGATACAAGTTTTGTTAGCACTGGTCTACGGCCCCTCGGGACTAATAAAACTGCTTTTAATATTAAATTTTTTCGGTACACAAAGCTGTCTATAATACGATGCAATTAATAATTATAAAGCCATAAAGTATCACTTATAATGAAATTAAAATTTCTCCTTTGGTTAAATTATATAATAACTAGCGGCTACGCCTCTAGAAGCCTCTAGGGGCACTTAAGGTAACTTGGGAAAAGTCGACCTCGTCCCATTTTAAATTTGAGTTTCAAAAGAGTAAAAAATATTTTTTTGGGGGGAGGGGGGTGAAGACACCCTCTCCAAAAATAGTTTAAAACCTTCTCAGGACCTATAAGAAGCTATACTATAAAGGAGAACAATATCGGTTCAGCGGTTATTAAGATCCTTCGGGACAGACAAAAAACGCTTACTACTTAATATGATAGGAGGATAGTTTCTTAGCCTCTCTCTCTAGGGTAGTGCGAGGGAGGTCAGAAAAAGCATAACACCACCAAAAGATATTTATAAAGATTTCCTAAAAAAGAATAACACATTCAGTCAAGCACTTTATGAGATTTTTAGCTTCAGACAAAAAAACCTTACTACTTTAGATAATAGAATAATAATGAAAATATAATCACTATATGTTTGAGAAATCACCATAGGCTGACAATCACTAATAACCCAAATATACATAATCACTTACTGAATCACAATAATAATTAGGCCACAAATAGGATGTGTGAGTGTGTGCGTGTGTGTGTGTGTGTGTGTGTGTGTGTGTGTGTGTGTGTGAGTGTGTGTATGTGTGAGTGTGTGTGTGTGTGTGTGTGTGTGTGTATGTGTGTGTGTGTGTGTGTGTGTGTGTGTGTGTGTGTGTGTAGACCCGGATGCAACTCTATGTATTTCCAACCAAATACTAAACTGGACAGAAATCTGTGTATGTATGTGTGTGTGTTTTCAGGAATAGAGGGAATATGGGACAATTCAATTTTCTTATTCAAATTAGGGAGGGAGTGAACATTGGGCTGTTTATTACAGTTGTCCTCAAAGTTTTATAATAATGTTTTCTTATTTGTAGGCTTCAAACTTTTTAGACTTTTATTGAATTTTGATAGGCTGGTTCAATTAGTTGAGTGTCCAAATGTTTCAACCACTTAGTGTAATCTACAGAAGGGATGACTTTGTGTATCAACTGAGCTGAATTTGTTCTACTTTTCGGGGAAGCTTCATTTACGTCCAAGGATTGGTTTTGGATATTTTAATCTTAGGATTAGCCATTGAGATGGTTTTAGAATATTTTATGCCCTTTTTTTTTCAGTTTCCGCTGGTCCCCAAAGTCTAGTACCCAAAGTCCTATCCCTATATGCCTGGTGTGTCTGTGTGCATATGAGTGTAGAAATGGTTTCTCTTGGCATCAAGTGGCCAAGGTTTACTCAAATAATAATTATTTATCCTAAGGTATCACAGACAGCTTTCCGCGGATATTAAGAGGCAAAATTATAGGATTTTAACCAGTTTTGTTAGCCCAGAGAGGCCCGGGCTAAAAAACTTCGTGTCTTTATGTCTTTAATATGATGCTATACATGAGTTTTCAGTATAGCTGAGAACCAGATCTAAGCGGATATTGACCAGTTTTAAAGCCATTTTTGTCAATCAAAAGGCATAAGACAATGGCCCATAAATTGATGTTCATACCCCATAATTATTTTGTCGAGTTAAGTGCCAAACATTTCAACCATTGATTATAATTTACGGAAGGGGTAATTTGTGAATAATCATTGGATCAATTTATCGGTCATTGTCTTATCATTTTGAATCCCTAGATAATATAAACATTTTTTTAATGATCCATTTGTTAACAAGATCTTTTTATACAGACAGACAGACATACAAACATACATCCTTTTTCATATATACGCATCCTTATTTGTTGGCCCCGAATTAGTCGATTTGGCCACCTTTATACTGTGACGGACTTTAGAGAAAGTAGTTGTGCGTGTGTGTGTGTGTGTGTGCGTATTGGTGTGCGTATGTGAGTGTGTTTGTGTGCGTATATGCGCGTTTAAGGATACAACGATGGTGGCAGAGAAAATGTCGTATCTCGCGTTCGCGCAATTTGAAAGATAAAAATAAGTAAATTCAAATAGACGTACGGACAATCTGGTTACGATTATAGAGTTGCCAATCGTTCTAAACCGTACCTAAATACTACAAGAAGCACCATGCCAAATTCGATAGGACAACTCTAACATGCCTAAATAGAATTATGGACGTATGG
This sequence comes from Acartia tonsa, assembly GCF_053477335.1. NCBI lineage: Eukaryota > Metazoa > Arthropoda > Copepoda > Calanoida > Acartiidae > Acartia > Acartia tonsa. Next base: position 47,023,289 of record NC_137271.1, read on the forward strand.
ACCCTAAATATATAAAAGCTTCGGTTTAAAAAAAAAAACATAATATAAAAAATTATATTTATTAAAGGTGATTAAAAAAGGGTCAATATATTATTAAATAAAAATAAATGATTAAATTAAGAGATATGTCATTCAAAGAAAAACTATATTTCCTCCAATTTTCCGCAAGTTAAGAATACTAAAAAAATGGGAAAAAATTGTGCCTTCATAAAAAGTACCTTGTTGAGCATTGAAAATACCATTAACCCTGATCCTTTAAAAAAAAAGAATTTAAATTAAAAGTTTTTTGAATGTTTTTTCAATACTTTTGGACTGGGCTTGAGCATAGAATATGTCATAATAATCAACAAAGAAATTATTGCGATAGGAATATTTATTAGTATTATTATTAGTATGGCTTTGAAACCGATTAATATCCTATCGATAAGAACTGGTTCTAAAAATCGTGTATAGCATCGTATCACAGACAATTTTCTACAAATATTAATATAAAAATCATAAAATTAATACTTTTTAGCCCCTAAGGGTTTTAATCTTATATTTTTTATATTACTATCCGCGGAAAGCTGTCTATAATACGATGCCATAAATAACTATTCCTGATTAGCGGAAAACTTGGAAGCCGAGTTTACAATTTTTCTTGAGGTGAAAATCCCATCCACAAAAACTTAAACAATATTATCATCCATAATGATACTCATTCGCCGCTTTCTCTCCAATTTCTCGGCTGAAATTGAGCCGTGTGGCCGCTGAAATAGAAAATAAATTAAAAGCTGCGCTCTTAACATTATGTTTGTCTGTCTGTCTATTTGTTATTTAAATCTTCAGCATTATTTGCAGTATTGCTTCCAAAGCGATTAATATCCGCTGGATTCAAACCTTGTATTCGCCCCATGATGCGGTAGGGGTTCGATTTTTTTTTTTTTTTTGGGGGGGGTTATAGCCTAAACCCAACACAGGACCAGTATAGCTAAATTCCCTTGATAGTAGAGCCTAATCGGTTCAGCGGTTATAGAGATAGGCAGACATCGTTCTACTTTGTTTTATAGATTATGTTTTGGGGTGGGATTTTTCCTTTCTTTGGGGAGTGTGGATGTCCAATCAACACGAAAATAGATTAAAACCACCACAGGACCAGTAGGTATATTCCCTGAAGAGTAAAACCATTCGTTAGCTATATTCCCTAAAGAGTAGAGCCCAATCGGTTCAGCGGTTGTCGAGATCTTAAACTTCAGACAGACGGATAGACATCGTTCTTCTTTGTTTTATAAATAACTTTTTTATTTGAACCTTAAAAAGCATGGTAACAAATTCTTCATAGTTGACATTTCCATCCCCATCTATGTCTGCCTCATTTATTAACTCCTAGGATAGATAGATAGATAGATAGATAGATAAATAGATAGATAGATAGATAGATAGATAGATAGATAGATAAGTATTTTATTATAGACTAGCGGCTTCGCCCCTAACAAACTGCGTTTGATCAACCCAATATTTTGTATTTTAGATTTCAAAGAAAAATTTAGGGGGAATTTTTTTTTGGAGAGGGGGGGGTAGTCGACCACCCCCTTTTTTAGTTTAGTTTTAAAAAGCAAAATTATTTTTATTTTGGTGGGGGGGGGGGAGTGTCCCACTTCCCGTGAAAATAGCTTAAAACCATCACAGGACCAGTAGGTATATTCCCTGAAGAGTAGAGCTCAATCGGTTCTGTAGTTACTGAGATCTTAAGCTTCAGACAGACAGATGGACAGACAGACATCGTTCTACTTTGTATAATTGATTTTGACTCTAATTGGACTACATAAAGATAGCTAAACTATTTATAGTCCTTAAAAAATAAATATTAAAATAAAATTAAAGTCTAAGGGCCAGTTAAATTACGGTGTATTTGTTTATTATCTATACAAAACATTTTTAAACTAGCTATTCTTTCCCTATAAGATTGATTTGATTTTTAGAAAACAGATCTATAATTTTAAAAATTTAACAAAATTTAGAAATTTAATGAGGTATAATACTTTATTTTAAGTTGAACGAAAAACAATTATTTGTTTAAAAATGTCTGAGCCTCTATTGAGTAAAATAAAAACTAATATTTAAATGAAAACTAATTAAAATTTTTTTAACAAGTGTTTTCAACACAAGTGTAAATTATATACACAATATATTACTACAATACAATACGTATTGATATAGAGACTAACAAGGATGACAACTTCTAAGTAGCATAGCACATAAGATCTAGGGTGGTAATACGGATAAGAAGATTTATAAAGCATTGGTTGAGATCAAGAACAAAAAATGTTAAAACCTTTCTCAAGTATTTCATATTTTTTTTTAATATTCATATTTTACAGCATAACAAACAGACTGACAGACAAGGTATATTACATACTGGATGCTCATTAGTTTAGACAATATTATCATAAAATCAGACTTAAAATCATAAAATCTTGAGAAATTACATATCCCCCATAGGGAAACGTACTGACAAGTTAAATTATTGAGTAGGTTCGCTACAAAAATAAAAAAAGGATATTACAGGTGTTACTTTAAGTATTTCCTTATACTAGCAAAATTTTTGAGTGGGTTGCTTCATTTTAATTAAAATTTAAATTTGGACTTGTATTATGGTTTAAAGTACATATTAGGAGATAAATAGAAAGATAGATGGATAGACAGATAGATTGATAGATATTTATATAGATAGATAGATAGATAGATAGGCATCGTGTTACTTTTATACAAGGATATATATAGATAGTGATACAAACCTCTGTTTCTTCAATTGATAATTTTTCACCAAGATTTTGTAAAACTGATGTCAAATCTAAAAAACAAGGACAATTATGCAGCGCAATTTCACTAAAGAATACTTTGATTATATTCATTGTTAATGGTGAAATATTGGTGGAAAGAGAATAGGCAATTTTTTGCTTACAATTAACGAATTTTCAATTAGAATTTTTTTTCCAGTTAAAACTTTGATTCGAAATATTTATTATTTTGAACACAGTAATAGTGTCTGACTGATTATGACGTAACAAAAAAAATTAGCCAATGAGAGGCCGTTATTGACCAATGGTAAAATTTATAGTGGCCTCTCATTGGCTAATTTTTTTTGTTACGTCATAATCAGTCCGACACTTTTACTGGGTTCAAAACTTTGATTCAAAATATTTATTATTTTTTACAATAGCATATTGTAATTTTAATCAGTAGCAAATAAGGAAGGATAAAAAATGTAATACTAGGTTGGCGAAAAAAGAGTTTTCCTTCAAATAAACCTTCCAACTTCACTGGCTTCTTTATTTTAATATAATGCAGCTTATTATTTATGATTTTAAAAACCACTGTTTTTAAGCAAAGCTTCTCTATAATTATGAGGGAGAGAGAGGACAAAGTTTTATTTTAAAGTTTTCTTATTCGTGGTTTAACATCTTTGGACACTTTTAATAAATTTTTATTAAGATATGTTATTATTTCAACCACTAATTGTAATCTACATAAGAGGTAATTTTGTGTAACATCATTTGGGAAGAACGTAAATTTGTTTGCCATTATCTTAGCCCTTTATATCATTTAGTGTTCAAATGTTTGAACTACTAATTGTAATTTACAGAGGGGGTAATTTTGTGTTTTAAGGATGAACATCAATTAATTAACCATTGTCTTATTCCCTTTCGATCCCGGAGCTGGATCTTTAAATCATTTTAGTGGTAAGCCAGATCGGGGTGAGCCAACTTTCCACCAATGAAAGCATAGCATTTTATGAAATGCCGCGCTGTGATTGGCTGAAATTCGGCTCACCCCGATCTGGCTTACCACTAAAATGATTTAAAGATCCAGCTCTGGAGAATCAAAGCTACTTTACAATTAATAACCACCTGTAGCTGTAATGAACCCGTGTCCTTCCCTGTCAAATACTCGGAAAGCTTCCCTAAACATAATAAATTTTATTTATCGCATTTTATCATAGACAGCTTTCCGCGGATATTATATACATAAGATTTAAACCAGTTTTGTTGGAACATCTTTAATATTCGTGGAATATTGTCTGTAATATGATACTCTACATGATTTTTTAGTATGGCTGACAAAAGGATCTAATCCATCGGATATTTGGTTGTTTCGAAGGACTTTTCGAATTATATATAGAGTAGCTTCGCTAATTGTTAGATTATACACCAACTTCCCAAAACCCGCCTATAATTAAAAGAAGTACGTATTTAATTCAAAGCAGAACGATTTCTGTCCGTCTGAAGATTAAGATCTCGGTCCAAAATATTAAATTTCCCCATCATATAGGTTTGTTCATTTTTTTTTACTTTTGTAAACAAAAACTTAGTCTTAGAAATACATCTATGCCCCAAGAGTTTACGGGTAAAGCTATGGCTTTAAATCCCATTGATTTCCCGTCGGATTAAAACCGGTTCAGAACTAAATTTATAGAAAGAAAAATAAACATTACCTTATTTCTTCTTCAATATCTGTATCGTGAATTTCTCTAAAAATTAATTTAATTTTAAAAAATTCATTAATAAACAAGGATGGCAACATCCATAAGTAGCGAAGCGCGGAAAAAATCTTAGAAAACCTTTAAATAATGAGGATTATGTCTTTCGAAGCATGACCGAAAGTCATACGAATAAAAAAATGTATAGACTAGATGAACATATATCTTAAGAATTTTCACTGAAATTCAGGTGTCTATCTTTAATTATCTAAATTACATCTAAAATTACATTTCTCCCATAGCGTTATGGACTGACTAACTGACGGATGGACTAACAGACAAAGTAAATTATAGAGTAGCATCGTTACTAAAAATTTGATTAAACCTAATCCACATTTTTAAATAAAATCAAAAGATCAATCTTCGAGAAATACTCAGGGGGGAGGGGACATTGTGATGTTTATTACACTAGTCCCCAAAGTTTAATAATATTCTCATTCGTTGGATTAACAACTTGGTTAATTGATTAGTTCAATAACTTGAGTGTCCAAACGTTTCAGCCACTAATTGTAAAATACAGAAGGCAGGTGATCTAAAGGGATAAGACAATGGCCGATATATTAATATATACCCTTGCTGTACATTAAAATTTGTGGTTGAATCGTTTGGACACTCAACCTAATGAACCAACAAATCAGAAGTCTCCAAATTTAATAAGCCAAAAAAAGAACAAATTTTATCATAAAATTTTGGGGACTAGCGTAATAAACAGCCCAATGTCCCCTCCCTCCCTGATTACCTTGTCATAAGCCAAACAAACTCGTTAAAACTTATACATCCGTTTCCATCCTAAGATTAAATATTTTTTTATATTAAAAAAAAAACAAAAGTTATCCTTTTTGAAAAATAATTTGTCTATATTAGAATCAGCTGTTTGTTTAGCGTGTCCCCTAGAAGCTCTTTTAAATATTTTTTTTTCTGTGGGGGGATACTAAAGAGAAGGGGAGATTGATTCTTTTGTAGGGGTATTTCTCTCGGGAGGGTGGTGGTACCATCCCAAAATAGTTATAAACCTTCCCAGGGCTAGGAAAAACTACATTGTAAAGAAGAACCATATCGGTCCTACGGTACGAACAGACCCACACACAGAGATCCTGTTACTTCATTATAAGGATATAACTTATTTATAACTTATTACCTGGTCTATCTCAGCTATCAACTCCTAAAAATACAGAAAAAAAAACAAATTAACAAGAACATATAAGTAGCGCCGCAATAACATGATGACAACAATAATGAAATAAAGGGAATCTATAATACAAAGTAGCTTGATGTCTGTCTGTGTGTCCGTCCGTCTGTCCGTCTGAAGCTTAAGATCTCGGTAACCACTGAACCGATTGGATTCTACTCTTCAGGGTATATACCTAGCGGTCCTGTGGTGGTTTTAAGCTATTTTCTTGGGGGGTGGGACACCCCCAACCCCCCTAAAAATGAAAATCCCCACCCCAATTTTTTTTTGCAGAATATTTCCTTGGTCCTTTTTTTTGCAGAAGATTTCCTTGGTCCTTTTTTTATGCAGAAGATTTCCTTGGTCCTTTTACGAATTTCGCCTAAATTTATTTTTATCTCCTCTTGGGGCAAAGCCCCTAGAGGCTAGGGGCGAAGCCGCTAGTAAAAGATATAAAGAAGTAAGGTTTTTTTGCAAAGGTCTTACTAACCACTGAAACGATTGCGTTATTCATGTTCTAGTTAATTGACACTTAGGGGACACTGAGGTGTTTTTAACAATAGTCCCCAAAGTTTTATAATAACGTTTACTTATTCGTTGGCTCAACAACTTTAGGGACTTTTATTGAATTTTGATTAATTGGTTTATGCATTTGAGTGTCCAAATGTTTCAACCACTAATTGTAATCTATATACAAGTGATATTTTTGTGTATCATAATTGGGATTGTACATAAATTTATCAATCATTGTCTTATCCCTTTAGATCCCTGTTATAAATGTAACTTTGATTCTCCCAATATTACCAAAGAACAGAAAAAGGAAAGTAATTTGGTTCAATCCTCCATACAACTCTGCAGTAAAAACTAACATTGCTAAGGAGTTCTTAAAGCTAGTTGACAAACACTTCCCTAAAAACTCACCACTCCATAAATACTACAACAGAAACACATTGAAAGTTTCATATTCAACAATGGCTAACATGGGAAGTATAATTCAAAGCCATAACAAAAAACTACTGGGTGAATCAAACCTACCTACAGAAAAGGGTTGCAACTGTAGAAATCCACAAGATTGCCCCCTGGATGGAAAATGCCTTACAGAAAGTTTGGTGTACAAAGCCCTTGTCACAGATGAAACAAACCAAACTAAATACCAATATATAGGGCTGTCATCTGGACCTTTTAAAAACAGATACTATAAACACTTGCACTCATTTAGACACAACAACAATGGTACTAAGCTTTCTGACTGCATTTTAAAGCTTAAAGAACAGAACAAGCCACACAGCCTAAAATGGTCAATAAAAGCCCTTGCAACGACTTACAACCAAAAATTCAAGAAATGCCAATTATGCCTGACAGAATGCGTTTCCATTGCCCATGCTTCAAAATCAACCACAACATCTCTCAACATGAGAAATGAAGTCCTCAACCACTGCATACATCGGAAAAAGTACTTACTGGACCAAACTTAACCTTGTATGGCCATATTATAGCAATTTTTTTTATATATATCATGCATAATATTCATTACTACAAAGTACATATTGCCTTTTTATGTGTTTAATAAGAAACATTAGTCATAATTAAATGGTAAAATTTAAATACCTCACCACCTTTCCCCTTTTTTATTACGCAAAATCACCCCCCCCCCCTCATTCCTTACCTCCACTTGAGGAAAAAAATCATCTTTTGTTTTTTAATAAACAGTATAAAACTTATGCTCATTAAAGCATCATGTCTTTTTATTTATAACCAACTGAAGATTGTTTTTTAACATGAAACACTGTGTATTGGACTTATCAAATAAAAATAACATGTTTAATTAAACTGTGTTGATCACTCTATGTAATATTATCAAATTAGAATATTTCAATTTCAATGAGAAAAACAGGGAGGGAGGGGACAATAGGCTGTAAATTATACTGGCCCCCAAAGTTTTTAAAACACATTCGTTCACTGTAAAATGTTGGGGCATTTATTAAATATTGATGGGTTGATAAAAACTAGCAGTGTTCAAACTTTTCCACCATTGATTTTAATCTACAGATGGGGTAATTTAGGATATCATAATTGAGAATGCACATCAATTTAAGTCTTATCCCTTAAGATCCCTTGGAAATCTTCATTTCAATGTTAAATTGAATTTAATGTTATTTCTCGTATTCATTCGAATCCGGTGGATAGGAACCGGTTCTCATCCATACGAAAAAACTATGTCTAGCATCGTACTATATCCAGTTTTCTACGAATACAGAAATGTACAATCATAAGATTAAAACCAGTTTTTTTAGCCCGTGCCTTCGGCAACTCGGGGCTAAAAAACTAGTTTTAATCTTATAATTGTACATTCTATATCCGCGGAAAGCCGTTTATAATACGATACGAGAAATAACTATTAAATATTTGAAAATAGAATTTCTATAGCTGAAATCGATTATATGTAGGAAGGGACGGGACATTGGACTGTAAATTACACTGGTACCCAAGGTCAAAGATTAATTAATTGTTTTAGTTTTAATTGGTTGGTTCCAGTTTAGCATTGTTTAAACTTTACCACCATTAATTTTAATCAACAAAAGGGATAAATTGCATAATCATTATTCATTATTATAATTAATTATTCATTATCCCTTAAGTTCAACAAGCTATCATTTAACAAGGTTGAACAAATGGTCAACGTTGACATATTATCGACATGCTTTTATGCAGAATGTCTATTCCAGCAGGGATCTAAAGGGATAAGACAATGGCTAATAAATCGATGTACATCCCCAATTATAGTAATAAAAAATTACTCCTTCTATTGCTTACAATTAGTGGTTGAAACGTTTGTAGATACTTAGATAAAAAAAGATAGATAAATATAAATATAGATAGATAGATAAATGTTATGACCCACCTGTAGTTCTCCCTCTGATGGATTCCAGCCAAATGTTCTCATCACCTGAACAAGATAAATCGGTGCTTTCTCTCAAAGTTCCATATCGAAAAAAGAACCCCCTCTCCACTTTTTAAAATAATTTGAAAACAAGGGTGAGGGGGTAGCTTTTTTATGCCTAACCACTACGGGGCCTATTCCTGCCGTGCTACTTAATACCCAATAATACCTTACCTAACCTGACCTAATGTATTAAACAAACAAATGAAAAACTATCATCCCCCCCCAATATTTATTTTGAATTTATTTTAAAATAAGGAGGGGTGGGTTCTGTGCTCAACTAGGCTTTTTGGGGGAAACCGCCAAAGAATCAATTATAGCGATACGTTAATTGATAGTAAATTAATCTTCTTACAAAAGAGGGTGGATAATAATGATTTATTGTAGCTCAGAGATGTTAGTAAATCAACCTGCTGGGCTACCCAGTTCCCAATTTAACCCAACCTAACCTTACATAAAGTACTAAACAAACAAATTATATACTACCCAGAGAAAGAGAGAGGTCAATGGGCTGTTTATTACACTAGTTCTCAAAGTTTTATAAGAACGTTTTCTTATTAGTTGGCTTAACATCTTTGTGGACTGTAGTGAATTTTGATTGGTTGGTTTATTAAGTTGAGTGATCAAACGTTTCAATCATGAATATTACGCTACAGAAGGGGTAATTTTGTGGATCATCATTGGGGATGTACATCAATTGTATTGGCCATTGTCTTATCCCTTTAGATTTCTACCCCACTACTCTTAATTAGATTAATATATCATCCAATGTCCTATCTCTGTACCATTGTGTATTATGTTGAAAATAAAAATATATTTTTCCTTATGAAACTTTCACAAACTCGAGACAGGTCCTAACTTAATTTTAGAAAGAACAGGGCCATAACAACTGAAGAAAAAACTTTTTTGTGCTTTTTAATGTTAACAGTTTAGATAGTTCTATGATATAAAGTAACAGGATGTCTATCTGTATGTCAAGAAAGTTCACGTAAGCAAAATAATAAGGGAAGTTTAGTATTAGTCAAGAGCAGGTTTTAGTTTATTTATGTAGGTAAAAGACCTAAAGTGATAAGACAATGGCTAATGAATTGATATACATTCCCAATTATGATACACAAAATTACCCCTTCTGTAGATTACAATTAGTACTTGAAAAGTTTTGACACTCTTTTTTATGAACTAACCAATCATATTTACTAAAATTTTGAAGCCAAAAAAAATATGTTTTTATAAAACTTTGTAGACTAGTTTAATAAACAGTCTAATGTCTTCTCCCTCCCTGGGGATATGTATGTTACTAAAAGGACGTCTAAGCTTTCTATTTTTTTTAAGGGGGGGGGGCGGGGAGGGGGAGGGGGAGGGGAATTAAAGGTTTTTGGGGGCTTTAAATTATTTCTTCTACATAAAAATAAAATAACTATGTCCCCATTCTTTTTTAGTTCAGGTGTTAATTACACGTTAATTTGAGACTAATTTGTTAATTGAAACATATTCAGTTTCAATTCATTTAAGGATCATCCTGTTAAACTTTGCTTACATTTTTATATCAACACAATACATCCATTATCAATGTATAGTGTACAGTATATCCAATAAAATTGCACATTGTACATCCATTATCACTGCTTGGCTGACATGCAAACCTAGCCTAACGTGTAGCGCATCCTATAATCGTCGGAGAGGTAATTGGTTTGAATCTCGGCTCAAAAAAGTGTCAGAACTAAAGAAGTTGAAAATACTTAATTCAGCTATTATGTGAGATGCGTGACATTAATGGATATCAGTAGACTTAAAGTGTTGAATGCCTTGGCCTAAATCAGGCGCAACTAAATACCTTGCACAGTTAGCACTTAAAGACGACGTAATTGACGAGGTGAGACGGACGTACAGACATACCAAAATTCTAGAGTAGCTGCGACGCAAAACATACCTGTCCTAATTCAACGCTAGTTATCGTTCCACCTCCATCTCTAAAATAATAATAAGTTATTTATCTTATTAAAGAACAGCTTTGCGCGGAGAAGAAAACGAAATATATTATATTATATGAATAATAATCAGTTTCTTAGCCATACTGTAAAATAGATTGATTTAGTACGTTTCTCAAAGTTGCTGTCGGGCACTACCCCCCCCCCCCCCCCTTTCCCCTTCAAAATAGATTGAAATAAAGATGATAGCGGGGGCATTATTTTTTCTTCATCTGACTAACTCTGCAGTGCTTCCCATTACCCAATAAAACTTTACCTAACATGACCTGAAGTTATAAACAAACAAACGAAGACTTACCCATCGCCCCTTTACATTAAATTTTTTTTAACAACAGTCACTTTATCACTTTGACCGACAGAAAGGTCGAAGAAAAATGTAATTCTTGGATCACAAACGTCTTTTTCTTTGAAAAATCTTACCTGTCAAAAAATGAGAATATTTCTTTATATTCTTCTAACTTTTCTTTGGACAATCCTTCTGTAACCTAAAATAAAATAAAAATTATGTTCGGATGGTCCTTTTAAAGTCATTAAAAAAAGGTAAATTTTCAATTAAACAGTTATTTGGAATGTAACAAATATAATAAGTCTTTAACTTCTTTGAAAGATAGATTATACTTTGTTTAAGGATCTATTTTTTATTGATTCTCAAAAAAACTAATTGCTTCACCCTTAGCTATTAGGGGAGAGGGAGAGCAGTTAAGATAATTAGCTTAAAACCACACTAATACATATAAAAAGCTTCCATAAAAAAGTACAAACAAAACTACTGACTATAAAGTCCAATATAATGAGCGAAGCATGTCTATAATTTAATCCTAAAAAGAAAGTTTGTCCTTCATTTAGTCCTTACTGTATTTTGCAACAAATTTATGTACAAGTTTGTTTAAACCTATAAATTTATGTTCTGCTTTTTAAGTTCACACAATTTCTGACACTCTATAATAGTTATTGTTCGTTTGACCTTCTTTTTTATTTTAGAGCAACGTTTTTATGGATGTTGTCATCCTTGTTTATTAACATTTTCATCTAACTTTCCTTTTGTGAGAGATTCTATGCTTATACGAGTTTATAAAATAGATTTTTACAATTAATCGATTATATTCAATATTTAATATTCAACATCATTTAAAAGTGTGAACTTTACTCAAATAATTAATAAACATTTTAATACTTTAGAATAGAGATTCTTCGTTTATAACAGTTTTTGCTCTATTTTCTGTTGTGACACAATAAATCATAAATCATTCCAATTTGCAACAAAAAGGTACTATTTGAAATCGGGACTTTTTAATGTTTATAAAGTCTTTTATAAATAAAATACTCTATGTTGCTTATATTAATAAAGGTACTATTTCTATTCTTATATTTTCTAAATACCATTAAGCGTACGAATAGATTCATATAATATGGCTAAAAAATTCATCCGAATGTCATTGTCCTGTAAGAGCTCAGAAATAACTGCTTAATAATAATGGATATAGAATAAGTGGATATATGTATTGAAATTGTGTTGTCAATTTGACTTGCCAGCAAAGGAGAAACCATGAAGTAAATATTCAATGTCTAAGCCAACCTACTTCATTGCTTGCTTTAAAATTACATTTTTGCGACAAAATACAAAAGTATATTTTGACAACATTGTTGAAACACCTTTTAAGAATGTTATAACAACATGAAAGGTTTTTGGAACATACGGAATAAATCAGGGATCTAAAGGGATAAGACAATGGCAGATAGATTAATGTTCATCCCCAATGATATTACACATAATAACCCCTTCTGTAGATTACAGTTAATAGTTAAAACATTTGGACACTCAACCAACCAATAAAAATTCAATAAAAGTGTCCAAAGTTGTTAAGGCGTTAATATAAAACTTTCAGGACTAGTGTAATAAACAGCCCAATGTCTCCTCCCTCCCTGGAAACATACGGAATAAATAATTCAGAATGTAAAATGTGAAACAAGCTGTAGGGGATTTCAATGAACAAGGACGTTCACAATCTATAGTTTGGATATAGGATATACGTGGATATATTGACAGGGGAAAATTTGTTGTCAATTTAGCTTGATAATATGGACTTAACTTATTGGTCAGTAGTAGAGGTGATATGGGTAAATTTGCTGAATGGTATTGGTATTTTAGCCTCCTGTAAGTTTCACTTTATTAGAGTACAAGATAATCTGATGTAAGATCCAGGCAATAATATATCCACTAACAGGCTGAAGATTTCAATGTATTAACAAGAACGTTCAATAGTTTGAAGAATATATATAGAAGCGGGGATACTTTATAATTAGGATCTACCGTACGTTTATCTGTAACTTGTTATATTTCTAAAACATCCTCTTTTGGGTGAATCTTGAGTTTGAGATTTAATAGAATAACATACAATTTAGGAGCGTTTAAAACAAATATCTATATTTAAAAGAAAAGACATGCATATAGAGTGGGAAAAGCAAATCCTTTTAGAACATGTATAGATATTTTAATCAATTCTTATATAATTCTTGTATTATCTATATATTGTCATGCATTTTAGTAGCGCAGCTACTCTATAACTAAGCTTTGTATGTCAGTTTGTCCGACAGTATATCTGACTTTGGCAGATAGTCAATTAAACGGAATACAACTACCTTTCCAGTATTGCTTCGAAACCGATTAATACCCGCTGTATTAGAACCGATTCTAAGCCAAACTTAAAATTCATGTATAGCATTGAATTCTAGTTATTTTTCTATGAATATTAAGATAAAAATCATAAAATAAATAACAGTTTTGTTAGCCCGGTCCTTTAACCCCTCGGAATAACAATACTGGATTAAATCTTTAAAAATTAAATGTTAAATATCGCGAAAAGTTGTCTATAATACGACGCGATAAATAACTATTGTCTTAAAATGTTATTAGGGGTCCATATTTGGATGACGGGAAGTTGCCCAGAGAGAGAGAGAGCTGTTTATTACACTAGTCCAGGAGTCCTCAAAGTTTTATAATAACATTTTCTTATTCGTTGGCTTAACAACTTATGATACTTTGTTTCAACCACTAATCTTTATCTACAGCAGGGAAAATTTTGTGTATCTTCATTGGGGATGTACATTAATTTGTCTTATCCCTTTAGATCCCTGGAAGTTGCTTTTGATCCTGCCAAAATATGTTAAGAACTAATCTCCCAAAAAAGAATGGATATAATATTACTTGGACATTTTCAAGTGATACTTGCAGCTGGCTAAAATAACGATACTCCCTTTACCCAATCCCCTCCAACTAGATAAACGAACAGACCATTTAATAACGTACATATAAGAAACATAAAGTGATGATAAATTTTCCCCTGTCATAATATCCACGTATTATATCTATCTATAAAAGAGATTAAGGCACAATCTTTCATATCTCAAGCGTAAGACCACCCCCAGTGATCTAAAGGGATAAGACAATGGCCGATAAACTAATGTACATCCCCAATGATTATACACTAAATTATCCCTTCTGTAGATTAGTGGTTTGAACGTTGGAAAATTTAACTTAACGAACCAATCAAAATTCAATAAAAGTCCTCAAAGTTGTTGAGCCAACAAAAAGGAAAAATTTTTTATAAAATTTTTGGGACTAGTGTAATAAACAGTCCAATGTCCCCTTCCTCCAAGCCTTCCACAACCTCAAAAACTACAATTATTTATTTATAAAAGAACAGTTAATAATATTACAGTTAGAAAAATAAAAAAAAACAGACAAAACCAGAGAGGGAGGAGACATTAAGCTTTTTATAAAACTAATCCCCAAAGTTTGATAATAAAATTTTCTTATTCGTTGGTTTAACAACTTCAGTAATTTTATTGAATTTTTGATTGGTTGGTTCATAAAGTTGAGTGTCCAAACGTTTCAACCACTAATTGTATTAACACCACTAATAAGTAAATTGCTGATTTACTAACATATTAACCAACTAACCTATGTTTGGTAAACGAACCTAACTAACACGAACCTTAAAAAATAAAGGATGCTAACCCAAATTAACTCTAAATATAGATACAAATTATAATTATCTACATATCTTAACATATGTAGAGGGAGGGGGGGGGGGATAGTCCAATAAAAAAATAAAGGAAGCTACCCCAGATTAACTCTAAATATAGATAAAAATTATAATTATCTACATATATTAACATATACTCCCAGTGAGTGTAAGGGGGGAGGGATAGTCCAATGAAAAATAAAGGATACTACCCCAGATTATAACTCTAAATATAGGTACAAATTAGAATTATCTACATATGTTAACATATACTCCCAGTGAGTGGGAGGGGGGGGGGGGGGATTGTACAATGAAAAAATAAAGGATGCTACCCCAGATTATAACTCTAAATATAGGTACAAATTAGAATTATCTACATATGTTAACATATACTCCCAGTGAGTGGGAGGGGGGGGGGGGTTGTACAATGAAAAATAAAGGATGCTACACCAGATTATAACTCTAAATATAGATATAAATTATAATTATCTACATATGTTAACATATACTCCCAGTGAGTGGGATGGGGGGGGGGGGATAGTCCAATGAAAAATAAAGGAAGCTACCCCAGATTAACTCTAAATATAGATACAAATTAGAATTACATACACATGTCAAAATGTTTAATCTCATTATTTTTATCAATTAATTCATCTGTATAAGTTTGAACCGTTTTTATCCTTATATAAAAGTAATAGGATATTTCTATGTCTGTCTGTTCCGAAGGACCTTGATAACCGCTGAACCGATATGGTTTTCCTTTTCAGTGTAGATTCTCTTAGGTCCTAGGAAGGTTTATAACTATATTCAGTGAGGGCGCCACCAATACTAAAATATAATTACCCCCTACAAAATTTTAAAAAAAATTTAAAGTGGGAAGGTCGACTCTCCCCTTCACTATCTCTGAAGTTTTTTTAGATGCCTCTAGGGGCGTAACCGCAAGTAAGGTATAATCTGGGAAGTGTAGCAACTTTATAAACAGTTTATTGAAAGTAAGTATGTCTTTCATCTACATCTACATTTGAAGGGGGAATTGGTGGAATAACAAAGTAAGTAAAAGAGTAGCTCTGCTGCTAATAATATAAAAAAATTATAACCAGATAAATCACAAGTTAATCCCTTATGAAACCAGTATTCAATGTAATAACAAAAGTTTAAATAGTTCCCAAAAAATTTCAATCTCAATTCGGTTTTAACTTTAAAAATGGATATAGAATACGTGGATAAATGTATTTTCAATTAAGGTTGCTAATAATGATCTCATGTATTGGTTAATTCGTTCATCCAGTATAAGGGGAGGGGACGGGTTATTGTTATTTCAGCCAGCTGTGAGTATCACTTTATTAGAGTACATGAAAATCTAGTGCAACATCCAAGTAATAATAAATCGATTACTTTAAATTGTTGACTCGTAAGAAAAGTTTGAAGAGCTTAATAATACGAGGAATCATCTACAGATTTAGGGCTGCTACTCTATAATATGAGTCAGTTTGCGAGTCCATAAAAGGTCCAATTTAACTGGTTGTTTATCGAGATAGACTTCTGTTTTGTTGTGTGTAGCTTTATGCACTACTTATGGTCATTATTGTTCTTGTTAATCCTTATACTAAAGTAACAGGATGTGTGTGTGTTTGTTTGTACCGATGGATCTCGCTAACCGCTGAACCGATCGGGTTCTCCTTAACAGGGTAGCTTCTCATAGGTCCCGGGAAGGTATATAACTATTTTCTTGGGGGGTGGGACACCCTCAACCCCCCCGAAAAATGAAAAATCCCACTCCCCCCCAATTTTTTTTTTATTTTTTTTTTACTAAAATTAAAAATTAGGGGAGGGGCATCCCCCCCTCCCGAAAAAATTTTTTTTTTCGCCTCCCCAAAAACTTATTTTTTTACTTTTTCTTTTAAAATCTAAAATAAGAAATTGGGTTATCAAATTCGACTGTCCCCTCCTCAAGTGCCCCTAGAGGCCTCTAGGGGGCGTAGCCGCTAGTTCTATTATGTAAAGTAGTAAGGTTTAAATGTCTGAAGCTTAAAATTTCAATAACTACAGAACTGATTCAATCTACATGTGGGGACTTATTTAATAAACAGCCCAATGCACCCTCCCTTCCTGGTTTATTACACTAGTCCCAAAAGCTTTATAATAAAATAACGTTTTCTTATTCGTTTGCTCAGCACCTTCAGGGACTTTTATAGAATTTTATTGGTTTGTTCATTAAATTGAGTATCCAAACGTTTCAACCAGTAATTGTATTCTATAGAAGGGGTAATTTTGTGCATTAGCATTGGGGATGTATATAAATTTTATTGGCCATTGTCTTATACCTTCAGAACCTCTGTTAAGGTTATAAGATTTAATATTCTGGACTTGTTCCTCTGCTAATCCCAATATTGAACATGATATTCATATGTAAGGATGACTACATCCATGACAGCAGCTCATATAGAAAGACATTGCTTTAAAAAATCTTGTTGCTATGGATAAAAAGAGTTGCATATTTTTCCACAATTTGGTAGAACTTTAGCTGACGTAAAGAATATAAAGGGAGGGGAGATAGGGCTGTTTACTACTTTAGTCCCAAAACTGTATAATAACGTTTTCTTATTCGTAAACTGTTAAATTTTGATTGGTTGGATCATTAATTTGAGTGTCCTAACGTTTAAACCGCTAACTGTAATCTACAATTGGTAAATTTGTGTATTATTGGGGATGCACATTAATTTATCGACCATTGTCTTTTTCCTGTATAAACAAGCATAAAAACTCTTGATTAGTGTTTGTTAGACTAAGACAAAGCATTTGATATTGTCTTCGTGAGATATTCATAGTAAAATAGATATATTATTACTTGGATGTTTCACCAGAATTTCATGTACTCAATTAAGTTATAATTCCAGATGGTTAAACAAGCTATACCTCCCATCTACCCACTTTACCCCAACTCCCTTCCCTCCTACTGTAAGAACGAACTAACCAAGATTAGGAATCTAAATTTATGATAAATTTTCCCCTGTCAATATATCCACGTATATCCTATATCCATTATGATGAATGAATATTTGTAGGTCCAGTAATTCTGATCATATTTTGTATAACATATTAATCAGTAGCCACTAGGAACACTGAAGGGGGGAGGGGTTGAATTCAACAAACAAATTTGTTCTTAGGGAGGAAAGGGATTTAATAACATAATACCTAATCTTTCTAGCAATCAATTTTACAAAATAAAGTGAATAGGAAAATTATTAAATTTAATCTAATTCAAAATTTTAAACTCAGTTTTTTTTAAATAGGAATTATTTAAAATAAAAATAACCTTGAAGACACTTTGCTTTATATCTTATATTTGAGAGGGAAATTCCGTTCTACAAATGTTGCTTGCAGTGAACTGTGTTTATTCAAGGATCTAAAGGGATAAGACAATGGCCGAAAATATTATGTACATCCCCATTGTCGATACACACAAAATTTTGCCTTCTGTAGATTACAATTTTTGAAAAGTTTGGACACTCTCCTTAGCGAACCAACAAATATAAATTCAATAAAATTCCCAAAGTTGTTAAGCCAACAAATAAAAAAACGTTATTAAAAAACTTTAAAGACTAGTGTAATAAACAGCCCAATTTCCTCCCTTTCTCCCAAGTGTCTATTACATAAATATTCTTAATAATATATATGCAGGGATCTTAAGGGATAAGATAATGGCCGATAAATTGATGTGAATTCCCAATGATAATACACAAAATTACACCTTCTGTAGAATACAAATTTTTATAAAGTTTGGATATTCCTCTTAATAAACCAACCAATCAAAATTGAATAAAGTTATTAAAAAACTTTGGGGAGTAGTTTAATAAACAGCCCAATGTCCCCTCCCTCTCTGATGTCTATTACATATATATATTCTTATTAATAAAGCAATATATAGGGCTGACTCAAACTAATTTATGCAGAGCTAGCTATAATAGATTTATGTCTTTAGATGGTCAAGCAGACCCAAAAATGCGTCCAAATTAATAAAAAAAATATAGCAGACGATGATTTTTGTTTATATGTATTTAGTCACATCCATAATATGAGTGCAGAAATTGGTTTTCCAGTATGGCTTCGAAACCGATTAATATCCGCTGGATTAGAACCAGTTCTAATCCATACTAAACATCATGTGTGGCATCGTATTATATCCACGAATGTAGAAATGTACAATCATAAAATTAAAACCAGTTTTGTTAGCTCATGCCTCGGAGCTAAAAAAAAACTGGTTTTAATCCTAAAATTGTACATTATATATCTGCGGAAAGCTGTTTATAATACGATGCGATAAATAACTATTACAATTTAATCTTCTTGAGCCAAGCTACTTTGTCCTGAAGCTACTTTGTCCTGAAGCTACTTTGTCCTGAAGCTACTTTGTCCAAAGCTACTTTGTCCGAAGCTACTTTGTCCAAGGTCCATTTCCTACAAAATTCTACTATTTGTCATATTAAATAAAATAAACAAATAACTGCCTTTTCGTACCAAATGTGTACACTGTATAACCAATAATATAGTAGGATTGCATGTGCACTAAGTTCCCATTGGCCTTATTATGGAATTGATCATCTAAACATTCTATATTTTTTGCCTATACCCATTCCAGGGTTAAAGAAATTGTTTAAGAAGTAGAAAAACAGTATTTTAGTTATTAATAAGCAGGAATTAGACAATGGCCGATAAATTGATGGAATTCCCCAATGGTGATACACAAAATTACCCCTCTGAAGATTCGATTGGTGGAGATTCAAGTTAAAGAACCAATCAATCAAAGTCCCCAAAGTTGTTAAGCCAACAAGCAAAGATGTTATAAAACTTTGGAGACTATTGTAATAAACAGTCCATTGTTCCCTTCCCCCCTGATTAATAAGTCTATGTGTCTAATTAAGTTGTTTCATATGTCCGTTTGTATGTCTTTAAATCGTTTATGATTCATTGTTTCTTCAGGGTGGAGTAAAGCTTATAGGGGAGGGTTGGTAGTTCTAATTTCAATACCCAACCCTTTAAGAAAATAGCTTAGAACCACCGCAGGTACAGTAGAATGTTTCCCTTAAGAGTAGCCCAATCGGTTCAGCGGTAGTTGAGATCTTAAGCTTCAGACGGAATAACAGAATACAGACAGACTTCGCACTTCTTTGTATCCTTAAAATAAAGTAAAAGGAAAGGATGTTTGTCTGTTTGTTAGTACTGATTGATCTCGGTAACCGCAGAACCGATCGGGTTCTCCTTTACAGGGTAGCTTCTCATTTTTTTTTCTTTTTAAAACTAAAATTAAACTAGTGGGGTCGGCCCCCTCCCCCCCCCCCAAAAAAAAAAAAAAAATTCTCCCCCAAAGAAAGGGGCGAAGCCGCTAGTAATAGATATAATAATGATGTTATTATCATTAGTTTTATGCCATGATTTACTTATCTAAATGTTCTGTGCATATCTTATTCAAGTATTCAAGTATTACTTTCTTTATTAATAATGGAAGACAAAAACTCATACAAAAATACTTTTTAGCGACAGGAAAGCTTCACTGAAGAAAAATATATCTGTTTCGCGAATTTATGTGCACTGAAGAAACATTTTACCGTGAATCGCACTAGATCCTTTCTTTTTTTCAAAGATCCTAAATGTTTTCTATATGAAATATATGAACAGCAAAGGTGGATTTTTAAAAATTAAAAAATATTTTTTTTATAAAAAGCCTTTTAATATGCATAAAAAATTTTTGTAATATGTATATAGTATAAAATCTTAAGTAATATCGAATTCTATTTCAAATATTTTTTATGAAAAATCGAAAGACCTATTAGCTTTTATTTAAGAATCCAACTCCGTACTTTTTCAATCCATATTTGAAAATATTTTAAATAGAATATTTAAATATACATATTTTGCCTCAGAAATAGAAAAAAGAAAAAAATCAAGGAATGCAACATTTGTAAGAAATTTATATTCGAATGTCCCTTCACTCCCAAGTATTGTAATTTAAAGTTTTTTTCTCGAATCCGGTGGATAGGAACCGGTTCTCATCCATACGAAAAAACTATGTCCAGCATCGTATTATTTCCAGCTTTCTACGAATATAAAAACGTTCAATCATAAGATTAAAACCAGTTTTTTTAGCCGGTGCCTTCGGCACCTCGGGGCTAAAAAAAACTAGTTTTTATCTCATAATTGTACTTTCTATATCCGCGGAAAGCTATTTTTAATACGATGCGAGAAATAACAACTATTCTTTTATCTAGGCCACGCTTATTCTAAATGCATTCTTACTTGTTTTGTTGCATATAAGCTAAAATAATCCGCATATATAAAATGATAATGGATATAGAATACGTGGATTTATTGACCATGGAAATTTTGTCGTTGCTAATAAGGACATCATTTATTGGTCAGTTAGATTATCCGGTAGTAGGGGAGAGAGAGTGGACATAAGTGTATAGTTATTTTAGCCAGCAGCGAGTATAACTTTATTAGGATAGATAAAAATCTGCTGCATTATCCAAGAAATAATATATCGATTAGAATAATATTACTTTTGTTTCATCAAATATTCATTAGATTACTCTTACATATACGAGCGGCTTTGCACCTAAGGGCCATAAAAGGGATAGAAAAATAGCTTAAAACCAGTCCTTAAATATGAAAAGAAAACAGCCTAGAACCATCACGGGACCTATGTGAAGCATCTCTAAAATATAGAATCCAATCAGGTAAGTAGTTATTAAAATATTAAGCTTCAGACAAAAAAACCTTACTACTTTATTAGCAGATCAAAAGGGTCTCCACCACTTGGGCCAGGTAGATGCCTGGATTTTGAATATTTACTTTTACATTTATTATCTATACTAAATTTAGTGCAATATCTTTTCAGATCTTCCTTTTTAATAATATTTTTTTGGGGGATGGGGGAGTATTTTGTCCAATGAATTTTTTAAGGGAAATTACTTTGATATTTGTTTATAAATATTTTGATATTAAAATACATGTAAATGCATTTTATAGATTTTTGAGAGAAATATACAAAATTTTCCAAAGATTAATACCTAATAGAGATTTTATTTAAGGATCTTAATGGATAAGACACTGAAAATTGGTGTACATGTAAAGAATACCTAGTTTTTGTCATAACGAATATAGCAATGTGGTTATAAAACTTTGGGTACTTTATTATTATAAGGTTTTCTTATCCGTTATGGACTTTTATTGAATTTTGATTTGTTGCTTATTTGAGTTGAGTGTCAAAACCTTTCAATCACTAATTGTAATCTACATAAGAGGTAATTTTGTACATTATCATTGATGAAGTTCATTGTACATAAATTTATCGGCCATTGTCTTATCCCTTAGATCAATTTAACCTATATTGTCCTAACTTAAATAATACCCAATTAGTGTTACTTCTTTTTTAACATGAAAAGTATTCAATTATAGACAATGCAATGGCCGATAAATTGATGTACATCCCCAATGATGATACCCAAAATATCCCCTTATGTTAAATGCATTAGTGGCTGAATAATTTACACACCAGACTTAATGAACTAACCAATCAAAATTCAACAAAAGTTCAGGAAATTGTTAAGCCAACGAATAAGAAAACGTTATTATAAGACCTTGGTGACTAGTGGAATAGTGGAATTTTCCCTCCCTCCTCCTTGTAGCCAATTAGTGTTTCTTTTTTTGATGAAAAGTATTAAATTATAGTTATAACAAAGGATCAAAATTAGATTCCAATTATTTTTAGTGGCGAAGCTACTTAATAGATTATTATGTCTGTCTGTCTGTCAGTCCGTAACGCTTTGGAGAATATGTGATTTTCTCAAATGCAATTTAAAGTAGTAGCATGTTGCTATCATATATTTTGGTACTTCCCTTATAGTAAAAAGTATTAAGGTTTTTTTTTGTCTAAAGCTAAATAAATTAAAAAATGCTCTTCCTAATGGGTGGTACTTTTAGGAATCTTTTTGTTTGTCTTGTGACAGTTTTAATCTATTTTCCTAAGACCCCCTCCTCCCCCTATATAGGATAGGGTCGAAGCAACTAGTATCTTTTTATTGTCTTTTAATTGTCTTTTTATTATGGTATTTAGAATATTGATGTAATAAGCTAAGCAACTATATAAACAATTCCTAAAATGTAAGTACGTCCAATATATGATTTTGTATAAAGGAATTTTGTAACATGTTTCGCTGTTATGGATGTTGTCATCCTTGTTTTTCTAACATTACAAAATATTTTTTTTGTTAATTAAAGAGTTTTCTTTTGTAGAAGTTAATCAATGTTATTTACCAGAGATGGAGGGGATATCTGTCCCCAAAGTTTTATTTTAACATTATCTTATTTGTTGGCTTAACAACTTTGGAGACTTAAATTGAATTTTACTTGGTTTGTACATTTAGTTAAGTGTCCAAACGTTCAAATCATTCATTTTAATCTATAGAGGGGGTAATTTTGTGTTGCATCATTGTGGATGTAACGAACTGACCATTAAGTGAGGTCCTACTAGCAACCTAAGAAGTAATTTTTTATCATCATTTAGGATGTACAGTAAGACCCTGCACGAGAAAAGTATTTTTTAGGGTTTCAGCCATTTTATAAACTTTGGCCTTTAAAATCTCCGTGTATCTGGACTAAATTGTATAGGAAACAAAAACAAATGGTGCTATTGATACTTTAAGAAATACGGCCTAAAAAATACTTTTACGTGGGTCTTACTATATATTCAATGTCTTATCCCCTAAAATCCCTGGGAAACTGGCTATACCTGGTTCAAGTCCAGATCCTGCTCTTCCATCCCAAAATCCTTGACACAAAGCTTTTTATAGTGCCTACAAAAAATGACGTCACACAATACAAATGACCAATGGTTGGCCAGTATACAGGCTAAATTACCTATGGCAGGCCAGTATACATTTTAATTTACCAATGATAGGCCAATACACAGACTAAATTACTATTGGCAGGACAGTATACTTTGTAATTTACCAATGATAGGCCAATACACAGGCTAAATTACCAATGGCAGGTCAGTAAACAATTTAATTTACCAATGATAGGCCAATACACAGACCAAATTACCAATGGAAGGCCAGTATAGATTTTAATTGACCAATGGCAGGACAGTATACTTTGTAATTGACCAATGGTAGGTCAGTATGACGTCATTTTTTAAAGGCACTATAAACCGCTTCCCTTGAGACAACTAATTTTGTCAGATATTTTTTACTAGCGACCACAGGAGCTCAACTAATTTTTTTTCAAAAAAAATCAAAACACTGGTCAATCAAAATTCACCTTTTCTATGTTTTTTTTAATAAAATTTAAACACACTTATATAAAATTCTAAATTTTAAGTGAAAAGCTTTTTATAACATTATTCTGAAAAAAAAACATGATATAAAAATTTGAGGTAAATATTTATCTTTTATGGTGCGCAGCTGCTCTGTAATCATTGTAAATACGTCCTTATCCTTATATAAATGTAACAGGATATGTGTCTGTCTCTCTGTAGAGTATGATCTAGCTTTCAATATGATTCTTCTTTTCAGTGAATCTTCTTATAGGTCAAGTAAAGTCTTAACTTAGGGAACAAAATTTAATTCTACAAAAGGAGTAATTTTGTCTATCATCCTTAGGTCCGTACAATTATTTATAATCCATTGTCTTATCCCTTAAGACCCCTGTAAATTAAAAGGCTGAATACTTTCCATATTGAAAAAGGTTAAGTCAAGTAAGGTTCCATAAAGGTCCCGCAGGATAAGAGCTACCTCTAAAGGTAATTAGTTTTAGGATATAAGGGTCATTAAATACATATTTTAAAAAGATTTGGTTTGCTAAAAATGACAAAAAATATTTCAGGTAAAAAATTGGATGGTCTAAACTATCAAGTACCACTGAACTTGGATACCTATAGGAAACTACACACATAGAGTGTGTCAAATCACCACTCACACACACATACACACACACACACACACACACACACACACATACACAGACACACACACATACACACACACATAAATACCTTACTATACTCACCTCTATACATTATATTGATATTAGAACCAAAACAGCAAAAAATATTTGATAAATTAGCAAATTATTAAAAACATCCCCAATGATGATAAACTAAATAACCCCCTATGTAATTTGAAGTTATTTATTGAAATGATTGGACGCTGATATTTTGAACCAACCAATTAAGATCCCCAAAGTTTTTAAGCCACGAATGGGATATTATGATCTTATGAATCTTGGTTACCAGAATAATTTACAACCCAATTTCCATTCCCTGCCCCCTCTGGATCGTCTAAAGGGGTGCTAATTATACTAAACAAGTATTTTTTTTATGAAAAAAGGGATTTAACCCCCTTAATAAATTTAGAGGGGGTAATTACGTCTACATGTAAATTTTATTAAATTGTGTTTTGTTATACAAAATGTTTGTCAAGTCTTTGACAATTTAGATATCCTGTTAGATATTATTATTTACCGCTATATTTATGTATATTAATGTTTTTTTTATGAAATTGCTTTTTTAAATATGTTTTGGTCCGGATTATGTGGACACCCCTCTCATCGGAATACCATGATTCCGTGAGAGAGAAAGAGAGAGAGAGAGAGAGAGAGAGAGAGAGAGAGAGAGAGAGAGAGAGAGAGAGAGAGAGAGAGAGAGAGAGAGAGAGAGAGAGAGAGAGAGAGAGAGAGAGAGAGAGAGAGAGAGAGAGAGAGAGAGAGATAGAGAGAGATAGAGAGAGAGAGAGAGATAGAGAGAGAGATAGAGAGATTTAACGAGGATTCTATATCATGGATAGATAGATAGTATAATAGTAATTTATCGCATCGTATTATAGACATCTTGCCGCAGATATATAAAAGAACAATTGCAAGATTTAAACCAGTTTTGCTAGCCGCGAGACAATTTGTGGAAAATTTAGTATAATACGATGCTTTACATGTTTTTTTTTCAGTATGACTGGGAACCTGTTCTTATCCAGTGCATTTTTAACGGTTTCGAAGCCTTACTGGAATACTGATTAAATTACCCTACAACCCTTTTTACACCCAATAATCATAATGTAATACATAAGTATTACAAGGATGACAACATCCATAAAAGCGAAGCACTGAAACAGTAGGACAAACGGACATGAATACTTATATAGTGTCAGAACTGAATAATCAGAATGTAAATGTATAAGAGTCGAAGCAAAGTTGTAAGTAAATTTGTTGAAAAACTGCTTTATACAGGATTAAGTTTATGGACATACTTACATTTTTAGGACTTGATTATAGAGTTGCTACGATATTAACATTATACTTTGTTGTCCCAGGAATCAATATACCAAAAATCAGATCAATCGGATGATTAGATCACATAAAAATTTGTTGTTACAAAAGTAAAAAAATCAACATGTTTAAAATGGACGTACGGACATTTTGGTAATGATTATAGAGTTGCTACGCCTTCTAAATCGTACCTAATTACTAAAGGAATCACCATTCAAAATTTGAAATCGATAGGACAATTCTAACATGCCTAAATTAACGAAAAAACGGACGGACCGACCCTAATTATAGAAAAGCTTCGCTTTTAAAAAACTAAATTGAGGGTATTGATTGATATATTTCCTAACGTCCTGTCCCTTTATCCCTAAGAATTTTGTACCATTCATGCTAAAATAGTGAGTGAGAGAGAGAGAGAGAGAGAGAGAGAGAGAGAGAGAGAGAGAGAGAGAGAGAGAGAGAGAGAGATAGAGAGAGATAGAGAGAGATAGAGAGAGAGAGAGAGAGAGAGAGAGAGAGAGAGAGAGAGAGAGAGAGAGAGAGAGAGAGAGAGATAGAGAGGAATAGAGGGAAAAAGAGATAAAAAGTAGGGATCTAGGGATAAGACAATAGCCGATAAATTAGTGTACATATCCAATGATGAAATGATGATACACAACGCTAACCCTTCTGCAGATTAAATTATTGTTTGAAATGTTTAAACACTCATCTTAATGTAACAACCAATCAAAATTCAATAAAAGTCCCCAAAGTTATTAAGCCAACGCATAATAAAATGTTATAATAAAACTTTGGGGACTAGTGTAATAAACAGTCCAATGTCCCCTTCTTCCCTCAATAAAAAGAGATGAATAGAGAGGAAGAGAAGTATTTAGAAATATCAGAAGAATGAAGAAAGAAAAATGTGATTCAAGTTCATAATTATCATAAATCGCCAAATTTTTCGCAGTTATAGCGTAAATTTTAGCAACTAGGGTTTTAAGTAAACTGGTTTTAATTTTATAATTTTTCATTCTAATGTCCACGGAACGCTGTCTAAAATACAATTCTCTAAATAACTATTAAAATCTGCCGCTAATCTAAAAATGCGGCATTATAACCCCTTATTTTATGTTTTTATCAATATATGTTAAAAATATTTAAACAGGATTTTAAGTTTAAATATACATTATTTCAATTTTTAGCAGTTTTAAAAGCAAAACATTTATAAAAGTAAATTTAGGTTAAATTCATTAGAGAAAATATTTTATTTCCTGCTTTTTTCAATAAGATTTTTTTAAAGCAAAGGTTTTCTTTAATAAGGGTCGGTACGTACGTACGTCCTTCAGTAACGGTTAGCTCTATTCTTTAATCTATTCATGTTATAATTATCGATTTGAAACATTAGTTCCTATAATAGTTAGATACGATTAAGGAAGCGTAGCTACTAATCAGTACAGAATGACTTTCTGTATGTCTTCCAAACTCTCGTAAACACATCATATCACATTGTCCAGGGAATGTTTTAGGCTATCTTGATTGAGATTCGATATCCCATCTTGGACACAATAAAAACTGTCCCGAATTTGTATTAATTTTGAGGAACACGACTCCAGTTACGTCAGAGGGGGAAAGAAAAAAAGGGAAGTGGGGGGAGAAAAAAGAGATGGGAGAAAAGGGGGTTTTCCCCATCTCTTTTGAAGAGATTTTCTTCCCCCCTTCCCTTTTTTCGGGAAAGAAAAATATGACGTCACTGGAGTCGTGTTCCTCAAAATTAATACAAATTCGGGACAGTTTTTATTGTGTCCCATCTTGGAGATATGGTCCCCTTAAAATATTTTCTTTTTTGAATGAAAAAGATTTCTTGTACAAAGAAAATATATGTCGCCTTTTTTACAAAGCAACAGCGTAAAACACACACACAGACGTACAGACGGACATATACTTGATATAGAGTAGCTGCGCTATCACAAATGTTATACCTTATCAATTTTAGCCTTGACATCCCCATTGTTATCTTCGTAATCCATTAGGCCAAACAGACGTACATACGGACATATTCCTGCTAAAGAGTAGCTGTGCTACCACAAATGTTATACCTTATCAATTTTAGCCTTGACATCTCCATTGTTATCCTCGTAATCCATCAGACCAAACAGACGTACAGACGGACATATTACTGTTATAGAGTATCTGCGCTACCACAAATGATTTTATACCTTATCTATTTTAGCCTTGACATCCCCATTGTTATCCTCGTAATCCATCAGACCAAACAGACGTACAGACAAACATATTACTGTTATAGAGTATCTGCGCTACCACAAATGATTTTATACCTTATCAATTTTAGCCTTGACATCCCCATTGTTATCCTCGTAATCCATTAGGCCAAACACACCTGAAAAATCATCAGTTATAGAGAAGCTGCGCTATTTGACATTACTAGCTCTTTCGTCCCTAGCCTCTAGGAGGGTTTGGTGGGGGTCTAAACATACCTAAAAAATAATTAGTTTATAGAGCAGCTGTAACAAACACAACTGACTTAATACGAAAAAATATTTTTAAATTTCAGCAGATCTTTTTGTGTTTTGGGGGGCGACGCGTCGTAGTAAAGACGCCCCCAAATATTTTTTTATATTTATTTCGCTATACCTTATTCCTGGTGATAGTTTAGCTGCGCTTCAGACAACTAAAATCTTACTACTTTTTGTAATAGGAGTATGAAAATAGAAGATATTATAATTCATAGGTAGAGAAACAATGATAATTATTAAAAACTTTAGGATAAATTGTGTATTAGGAGCTTCAAGAATAAAAAAAAACCAGTTAACTACAATTAGACAAATATAAATAGTTCTAAACAAAGTTTTTTTTTAAATGAAGGGAATTTTATATTTTAGAACGAAGCTAGTAAAAGTGGCTGACTCAGATTATGACGTCAAAAAAATTAACCAATTAGAGGTAGTATACACACTGGAATTGACCAATGGTAAAATTTATAGTGTCCTTTCATTGGTTAATTTTTATTGACGTCATAATCTGAGCTTCTACTTTTCCTAGCTTCCTTAGAACACTAGTAGATCCAAAATAAGATATTTCCTTAGAATCAAATCGGTCCAAAGATTTCTGAGATCTTAAGCTTCAAATGGACAAAGAGATGAACAGAAGTACAAATAGACATTATTGTACTTTGCAAAAGTAACTAAAAAACAAAAGAGGAAATATAATATTGTTGATTTTTCAGCTTTGGTCAAAATGTATTCATATATTAATACTATGATCTTAAACTTTTTTTTTCTTATAAATCGGGCTAAAATTCACTCGTTCTACCCCTTTACCACATCCCTTCTACTGGATGACCGAACTGTTCAATAAATAAGTTCCATATATCCATTTTAGGCAAACATACACTCAGTAGAACATTGCAAACGGGAGATTCTAAGCATTAAAGTACATGCATTGCATGTAAAGAATAAGATTCTATTCAATTGAATAATTTATCTATTAAACTATTCCATACATAAATGTGAATTAATAATGGATATAGGATATACATGGATATATAGACAGGGGGAAATTTTTCGTCAATTTAGGTTGCTAACATAGACCTCATTTATTGGTCTGTTCGGTCATCCAAAAGGAGGGTAAGGGATAGATAGGGAGTCTCCATTTTTCAGGTAGTTTCACTTATCCTATAAGTAGTAAGCTTTTTTGTCTGTAGCGAAGGATCTCGCTAACCGCTGAACCGATATGGTTCCTCTTTACAGGTAAGATTCGTATAGGGCTTGAGATGGTTTCATAAATAAGTCTGGGTATGGTTTTATGTTATTTTTCTGCCCTTTCATATCCCTTCGAATATAGAACACCTTAATGATAGGGGCGTAGCTGCTAGCAACACATAGAGTACTCATGTAGTTCTATTTTCATTTATAAAAGCAAAGCTACATATATAAACTAAGTTTCATAGGGCTTCCCTGGCCATATAAGAAGCTTCATTGTAAAGGAAAACCATATCGTTATAGACAGATGGACATGCTGTTACTTTTATATAAAGGTTGATTTTTTGTTAATAAACAATCACTAGACTTTCTCCATTGTTCTATGATTTTAAGTTTCCATGGAGGTAGGGGACAATGGCTGTTTATTATACTAGTCCCCCAAAGTATGAAAATACCGTTTTCTTATTTGTTGGCTTAACAACCTTGGGGACTTTTATTAAATTTTGATTAGTTGGTTCACTTAGTTTAGTGTTCAAACGATTCAACCACTAATTGCAAGGGTCATTTTATATATCATCATTAAAGATGTAAATAAATTTATCAGCCATTGTCTTATCCCTTTAGATCCCTGAAGTTTTGTAGCATGAAATGTCAAGATCCATATAAAATGCTACAGAAAAAACTTTTTTTTGATGGAAAATGAAAGAGAAAACTTTGCAATTATATTTTTACTTTTTTTATGAGGGGAGAAGCTACTCAATAAATGTGTAAGTAACAACCATTTAAAATGAATTACAGCACATAAATCTATCTAAATTCTAAGGTTTGTCATTTAATATCTTGAATAGTGGATGCGCCCCTAGTATTAATTTAAAGGGGTATTCAAAAGTGTATAGAAGGGGCAGAAAAATAGTCAAAAACCATCCAAAGGCTTGAATTTAAAAATAAAACAGCCCAAGACTATTTCAGTACTTATATGAAGCTTTTGAAATGGAAAACTTTTTCTGTTCCTTGTAAAAAGCGAAGCTTTTCTAAAATTATGGTGGGTCCATCAGTTCGTAACGGATAGCTAGGATCGTTAATTTTAAGATTTAAGACGTATAAGCAGTTAGTTATAATTATGAAAGCGTAGCAACTAAAAAACGTAAATAATGTATGTTCATGAATTTAAAACCTATTGTTTAATTAATGGATATTATTTTTGTGGTCATGCTTTCTTAAGACATATTCAGATTTTTCTAAATTTATATATTTTGTTTCTTTCATATTTATTTTTTGTCTGGCTTATTAAGCTTTATTTTAACCATTTTTCCAAATGGCATCCGAAACGATTAATATACGCTGGATTGACACCGTACTGAAAAATTATGTATAGCGTCATGTTTTAGACAATTTTGCACAAATATTAAAATAACAATCATAAAAGTAATAACAGTTCTAATCTTATGATTTTTAAAATTTTCTTATTCGCGGAATGCTGTCTATTATACGAAGCGATATTATATTAAATTAAGTTTGTTATTTTTTAATGTTAGTTTGTCCATCAGATTTATTGAGCTTCGCTTTAATGATTGTTGTCATTAAGTGCAGTCAATATTCTCTAAAATGGCTATAACATTTGGAATGATTGTGCAGCTATTACCTTTTATGATACAAATAAGGATTTTAATTGCCAATTATCTGAAAAGTTTATATCTTTGAGCTAAATTTTTTTTTTAATTTTATAACTCTGCTAACCCTAAATCTTCATGCGGTTTTTAATATCTTTGTTATGATTCAATCCACGCATATAACGATTGCTTTAATCGTTTTCCAGGTCCCATAACTGTGCTGCTAGACCTTTATTTTTTAAAAATCGGTTCAGAAATAAGGATTTTAGAAGCTATAATATTAGAATATATATCCTTATCCTATTGGGGAGTCTGATGGAGGTCAGGAACAAAGCCTAAAACCAACCCTAAGACATTTATAAACCTTCCCTTAAAAGTGTAACCAAATTGGAACAGTATTAGCAAGCTGTTTTCGTTATCGGCCGGCCGGAAATCGGCCGACTTCGGCCGGATTCGGCCGATGAACATAATCGGTCCAAATTTTCTTCATGTTAAGTTTAAAAATATCGTATTCGGCTATTCCTCAGCCGATTTAGTCGTCTAAGGTGGCAAAAAAATAGTCCTGGTCGTAATAAATTCAAATCCGTTGACCAATCTAAAATCCGTCCACTGGTTGTCGCGTAACGATGTTTTTAAAGTTGTAGACATGATAATAATTGCATAAAATAGAAGTAAAATTTAAAAATACCGTAGCCGGTTATTCCTTGGCCGATTTAGTCGGCCAAGGTGGCAAAAAAATAGTCTTGGTCGTAATAAATTCAAATCCGTTGACCAATCTAAAATCCGTCCACTGGTTGTCGCGTAACGGTGATTTTAAAGTTGTAGACATGATAATAATTGCATAAAATAGAAGTAAAGTTTAAAAATACCGTAGCCGGTTATTCCTTGGCCGATTTAGTCGGCCAAGGTGGCAAAAAAATAGTCCTGGTCGTAATAAATTCAAATCCGTTGACCAATCTAAAATCCGTCCACTGGTTGTCGCGTAACGATGTTTTTAAAGTTGTAGACATGATAATAATTGCATAAAATAGAAGTAAAATTTAAAAATACCGTAGCCGGTTATTCCTTGGCCGATTTAGTCGGCCAAGGTGGCAAAAAAATAGTCCTGGTCGTAATAAATTCAAATCCGTTGACCAATCTAAAATCCGTCCACTGGTTGTCACGTAACGATGATTTTAAAGTTGTTATAAATGCTGCGTATATTATAAATATAATAATGTCGTCTTCGAAATGAAAATGTCACTCTAAGAAAATTTTTGAACTACAAACAAGTAACAAATGTGATTTAGATGGACCTTTTACCATAAAATTACTTTTTCATAAACTAATTATTATTTAACTACCTTTTTTAAAGTAGCTGCAACCATTTTCCACCCAAAAAAAATTATTGACTGCACTTAGTTGTCATGCTTGTTTAAATTAAAATTATTGGTTAATTTTTGTTGTACTTATTAGTTATTGGAAACATTCAGGGTCCGTCCGTCAGTCCGTCCATAACGCTATGGGGAAAATAGGATTTACTCAGCTCCTATAAAAGATAGAATGCTGAAATTTTTTGACAACATTCCCATCATTAAGGAGAACAATTGACCGCTTTTTAGCAGGTTTTAGGCTATTTTTGTATTTTTCACATTTTTCTCCATATCTTCAGTGTTTATGGTCCGATTTTCAAAAATTTTTCAGTTAAAGATATCAAAATTAAATTTCCCGTCGTTTAAAGAAAAACAACCATGAAGGGCAGACTGCCTTTTATCAGGTTTTTGGCTATTTTTATATGTTTTACATATTTCCCCATAATATTTGGTATTTTTGGTCCAATTTTTAAACTTTTTTTGGATATCAGTATCAAAATAATTTTTCCCATTGAGAATCTTTTATGTAATTTACTTTGACCGTTGTCATCAAACAAAATAAATAAGGTTTTGTGTTTATTTTTTCCAATAAATCTATTCTTGATTTTAATAAATTCACTTTAAATCTACTTTTATGTATTCGCATCCACGATTTCTTGTGCTTCGCTACTTATCTTGTTGTCATCCTTGTTTGTTTATATTTGGCTTAATTCATTTATAAGTAGCAAAGTTACTCTTCACTCTCTCCGCCTTTCCGTCCGTCAGTCCGACAGTCAGCTGCTTTTCTATATTTACGGCTGATTTTTTTTGGGGAAAAATCCTTCTACCCATGAGCAATTTGAATTATATTTTACATCCATTATTGTACACTAACGGCTTCGCCCCTAGCCTCTAGGGGCTTTGCCCCCAGAGGTAAATAAAAAAAAAAAAGTACCCCCACTAAGGTATCCCCACTACTTTCTGTTAATGGGGGGGGGGGGGGATTTTTTTTGGGGGGGTTAAGAAAAAAGCTTAAAACCACCACAGGACCAGTAGGTATATACCCTGAAGAGTAGAATCCGATCGGTTCAGTGGTTACCGAGATCCTACGCTACAAACAAACAGACAAACAGACACACTGACAAACACACAGACGAACAGACAGACATCGTTCTACTTTGTATTATAGATAATTCAATTGAGAAAACATAACGTCATTGATAAAAATTCTCATTTGTAAAATAAAAAATCGATGCACTCTAAATTGCCAAGGATATTAATGCAAAAATAATATTTTTTTGCATAGAATCTAAAATGAGGGATATTGCACTTGGATAAAATAAATGTAACCCCAAACTTTTCCAATAATAGAGTAGTTTCTTTGAGTGAAAAAATACAACGCGCGAAAACATGTAAAAAATAAACTCCTTGTTAAGCTTATAGAATTGTCCCAATGATTTAAAACGTATTCATTATTCTTGTAAAAATAAAGCATGATTTATGAAGCTCAGAAACTTAGAAAGCATTACTGGTTAAAATTTGACATTGAGATATAATAACCTCATTTTTTTTTATTAAACTAATATTCTATTATTTTAATTTAGTGAAAAAAAAATTAGGTACCACATCTGGGCTTAAAACTTTGGTTTCTTTCTTTTGTTTCTGATTCGTTTGTAAAAAAATACCACTTTTAATAAATAATTAAAGGATCCCTGAAAACTTTCACATCCATTGTCCCTGTAAACTTACCGTTCTGCAGCGAATCTCCCGAGACAATTTCTTTTTCTGTGTTCTTGGTATTCGTTTTTCTACCAGAAAACCAGGGCATAATTTTCATTTCATTCAAGTTTCTGACGAAAAAAAACAAGGATCCACAAAAGCGAAGCTCTAAAATCAGAAGGAAGGACAAACGAACAATAACTTTTGTAGAGTGTCAGAACTAAATAAGTAGAACATTAACCCTTAACGGTCAGGGGGGGGCGTTGAACGCCCCCCCATCCGGTTTTTTCTATCTCATTTTCTGTGTGTGAAAGATAAAGAGCCCAAACTGCGTGACTTTTTAAGTTTGGGTATGACACATAACTGAGAGTTGGAATGTTTTGAATATCTCCATCCTGGCGGGCACAGGATGCCAGCAAACCTGGCAGGGTCATCCAGGTAAAGAGCAAAAATATTTTTTTGACTTAAACAAAGTATTTTATCTTGCCAAAATACTAAAATATCCTCTAGTAGTACATCCTTATATGAAATACAGGTGTTAAAGTCAATTTCAGGTTCCAGGTATGATCCTGCAGGTCCTGATCCTCCAGGTCTCCAAAAATCTTTAAAAGGCTCCTGTGGCCTCAATTTTTGACTTAAAGACTTCAAATTTTAAACTTAAGCTTTTCTTACATGTCTACATAACGTATTAAAATTTCATAAAGATCCACCGCCGTTTTCCCGCCGACCGCCGACTGCGGCGGCTGGCAGCTGCCAAGTACAGCTGCGGCCGCTGAAATTTATATTTTGACATTTCAAATATAAAATTTACATAAAGATAAACATTTTCTGCAAAAAAATTGTTCTTCTAGCTTCAAAATAAGAAAATTACAGCCGTTTGGAATTTTTAAGTAAAAAAGTACCTAAAAACAAAGGTTGTTAAATAAAAGGGTGAAGGAAGCGAAAATTTAGCCCTCTAGCTCTAATAGGAACTGAGATAATATGGGGGGGCGTTGAACGCCCCCCCCCCCCCGACTGATTAAGGTGCGGCAAGGGGCCCGACTGTTAAGGGTTAATTTGTTGACAAAATTGTACATTTTGTTGCAAAATTGCCTAAATACAGGATGAAGTAAAAGGACATACTTTCATTTTTTATGATTTTATTATAGGATAATTATATCATAAATTCTTTTTTTGTCAAAGTTAAAAATCTGCCTTTTTAAAATGAACGTACAGAATTTTTGGTAACGATTAAAGAGTTTCCTACGCTTTCTAAATATACCTAGCTGTAACAGGAATTATCATAATTTAGGATCGAAATACTAGTTAAATAATATATATTTTTGTATTTTTCATTTACAAAATAATTTTAGTTTGCAAAGAAAAAGTTTTAATAAAAACTTATTTGAATGTTTTTACAGTTTTATGCTTTTACATAAATGAGTTACAGGGAGGGAGGGGACATTGGGCTGTATATTACACTGGTCCCCAAAGTTTTATAATAACGTTTTCTTATTTAGTGGCTTAACAACTTTGGTGACTTTTATTAGATTCTTATTAGCTAGTTACCCAAATTGAGTGTACAACCGTTTCAACCACTAATTCTAATTTCAAGAATTTCAGTTTTGTGTATCTCTATGGATGTAGATTAATTTATTGGCCATTGTCTTATCCCTTTGGATCCTGAATGAATTACCACTTGTATGCTATTACATGGCTGCACCATTACTTTATAAGTTTGTCGGACGGTCAGCAATCAATTTATCAAATGTACATCAGTTTAAGTAATACGCATAAAGGGGAAATTACACTGGTACCTAAAGTTTTTAAAGCATATTTTGTGATAAATACTGTGAAAATTAAAACCTTGATTGATTTGTACAAATAAAACAGTATTCAAACCTTTCCACCAATGATTTAAATCTACAAAAGGGTTCCTTTTTTAAAAAAGAATTGGGAATGTACATCAATTAATCAGTCTTCGTCATATTCCTTGAATATCCGCTGAAGAGGGAGGTGTTTAGCACACCACCTCCCTCCAACATTTTTTTTCTATTTTATGCATGAAAATGATAGAAGACTATAACTTTAAAGTAAAAGAATATAAGGGGCATGAGCTATATGTAACTCACAGAGCGGGGACCCTGTCCCGATTTTGTATTGGACCTTTGAAATCTGCTAATATGAAATATTAACATAGCCAATTTCCTAAATTACAACATAAAGCAATTGGCTAGAAGACGTAAAAGGTCTCCGTCACTTGGGCCAAGTTATTGTAAGGATTATACTTATATAATTATAAATTTATTGCTCTGACTCATAACTCCCACTCAATTAGTTCCAATGCTAAATTTGCAGTTACAGCCTCAAATCCTCCAATTATATAAAGTAGTAAGCGTTTTTTGTCTGTCCCGAAGGATCTCGCTAACCGCTGAACTGATATTGTTCTCCTTTACAGTGAAGCTTCTTATACGTCCTGGGAAGGTTTTAAACTATTTTTGGAGAGGGTGTCTTCATTGCCCCCCCCAAAAAAAAATTTTTTTTTAAAGTCTCTTGAAACTAAAATTTTAAATTGGATTAGATCGACTTTTCCTATCCTACCAGTGCCCCTAGAGGCTTCTAGGGGCGTAGCCGCTAGTAATAGATAAAGTAAGCTCGATTTCAGCCTTTTAGGTTCTTATACAGCAGCCGTAGCAAAGAAAAAAAGTTTAAAAGAAAAATACTCAGATGAAGTAGAGCTTTGGATGTAATTGTTATTGGTTAAATGAAAAAGCTTTCATGCTACAAACCTTATTTTATGACAATGATAAATCATATGTTGAAACAATTTTTACAATAACAAGCTTTTCATTTAAATGGATATAATATTACTTTGATGTTGCACTGGATTTTAATGATCTCTGATAAAGTGATGCTTGCAGCTGGCTAAAATAACGATTCCCCCCAACAATCCCCACTCCCTCCCCTCATACTGGATCAACGAACTGACCAATAAATGAGGTCCATAGTAGCAAGCTAAATTGCAGACAATTTTGTTAAGCACTAATACCCCCCCCCCCCCCTCCTCCATCCACTTCTTGAAATTAATTGAAAATAGAAAGTGGGAAGTTCTCAATTTGTTTGCTTATTACTATAGGTCAGGTTGGGTTATATTGATAGCCATGCAAGGTTAGAGCACCGCAGGTATGGGCCCTATAGAATTTCGGCCCATTGTCCTTTCCCTCCATACGAATATCATAACTTCTTTAATGTATAGTATTTGAATTATTAATGCTTCACGTAAAAGAAGATCACAAAAAAATATTTTTATACTATTATTAAAAAAAACATATAACATTTATGTGAATAATTAAAAGAAATAAGTTGTTGCTTGAATTGTTTGTAATGGTGCTATGTTTCACTACTTACTGTGCCAATTCTTCATATCGAATAAGTTTTCAGTCAATTGCTCAATTGGATCGCCCTCCGTAAAATACAAGTAATAATTTTATTGTATTTAATACAAGAAAGTATGCATTACCGTATCAATTTTGAATACAGGAATATGCCTTACAATATTACAAGATGCAGATAAGTAAGTAAGATATAATGTTGCTATGTTTCACTGCTTACTGCGCCAATTCTTCATACAAAATAAGTTTTTAGTCAATTGTTCAATTGGATCGCCCACCTTGAATATAAGTAATAATTTTATCGTATTTAATACAAGAAAGTATGCATTACCGTATCAATTTTGAATGCAGGATAATGACTTTATTACAAGACGCAGATATGTAGGTAAGTTGTAATTGTGCTATGTTTCACTGCTTACTGTGCCAATTCTTCAAACCCGAATAAGTTTACAGCCAATTGTTTAATTGGATCGACCACTTTGAATATAAGTAATAATTTTATCTTATTTAACCCTTTACAGTCGGGCCCCTTGCCGCACCTTAATCAGTTGGGGGGGGGGGGCATTGAACGCATCAGTTCCTATTAGAGCTAGCGGGCTAAATTTTTTGTGCAAGTCCCCTGTTTGATAATGAATTTCCGACCTTTTATAAGTCTAGGTCAGTTTTCGCTTCCTTCACCCTTTTATTTAACATCCTATGTTTTTAGGTCCTTTTTTACTTAAAAATTTCAAACAGCTGTAATTTTCTTATTTTTGAAGCTAGAAGAACAATTTTTTTCCAGAAAATGTTTATCTTTATGTAAATTTTACATTAGAAATATCAAAATATAAATTTCAGCGGCTGCAGCTGTACTTGGAAGCTGCCAGCCGCCGCAGTCAGTGGTCAACGGAAAAACGGCGGCGGATCTTCATGAAATTTTTATACTTTAGGTAGACATGTAAGAAAAGCTTAAGTTTAAAATTTAAAAGTCTCTAAGTCAAAAATTGCAACCACAGGAGCCTTTTAAAGATTTCTGAAGGATCAGGACCTGCAGGATCATACCTGGAACCTGAAAGTGACTTGAACACCTGTATTTCATATTAGGATGTACTACTAGAGGATATTTTAATATTTTAGTATGATTTAATGCTTTGTTTTAGTCCAAAAAAATTTGCTCTTTACCTGGATGACTTTGCCAGGTGTGCTGGCATCCTGTGCCCGCCAGGATGGAGATATTCAAAAAATTCAAACTCTCAGTTATGTGTCATACCCATACTTAAAAAGTTACACAGTTTGGGCTCTTTATCTTTCACAAACAGAAAATGAGATAGAAAAAACCGGAGGGGGGCGTTCAACGCGTTCGACTGTTAACGGTTAATACAAGAAAGTATGAAATACCGTATCCATTTTGAATACAGTAATATGCCTTACAATATTATATCACTGAATTCTCATTGGTCGTTGATTTAGTTGTTGCTTGAAATGTTTGTAATGGTGCTTTGTTTCACTGCTTACTGTGCCAATTCTTCATACTGAATAAGTTTTTAGTCAATTGTTCACTTTGATCTACCACCTTGAAATATAAGTAATAATTTTATCGTATTTAATACAAGAAAGTATACTTTACTGTATCCATTTTGAATACAGGAATATGCCTTACAATATTACAAGACGCAGATTCGTAGGTAAGTTGTAATGTTGCTATGTTTCACTGCTTACTGCGCCAATTCTTCATACCAAATAAGTTTTCAGTCAATTGTTGAATTTGATTGACCACCTTGAAATATAAGTAATAGTCATATATCACATCTAATTATAAACAGCTTGCGCAGGTATACAAATGTACAATTATAAGATTAAAATTATTTTTTTTTAGTCAGGAGATACCAAAGGAATGGACTAACAAAACTGGTTTTTTTTTAATATATTTTTTTATATTCTTAGTAAACTGGATGTAAAACACGATGCCATACATGATTTTTCAGTTTTGCTGAGAACCGGTTCTAACCCACCGGATATTAATCAGTTTCAAAGCAACATGGAAAAAATTGCCTTGTGCCTTTTGGGGCTAACAAAAATTGTTTTATTTTATTTATTCTAATATCCCCAGACAGCTGTGTATAATAGTAATACAATTCAATAAATAACCATTTCCAGTATGTCTTCAAATAAGACTCAATTTCTGCAATATAAAAATTGGTTTCAAACAACTGCTTTATTCCTTGAGGTTGGTTTTTTTCCATTTTTCTGTACATTAAACTGGCACCAAAAGTTTCAAACCAGTATTTTCTAAACTTTTCAATTAATAATTTCAACCTTCATATGGTTTCATTTTGTTCATCGTCGTCATTGGGGATCAATTTATAGTAAATTGTCTTATCCCTTAAGATCCCTTGGGGATTAGAGTAAAACACTAGAAGGAGAAAGGATTAAATAACTGTATATCCCCATCGCAACCGTCTTGTGCAACCTTTCTATTGGGTCATTGAAAATCAACCAATGGTATTGCTTATATTACATAGCCAAGTAGCAGAAAATTATTTAGAAGCAGACGAAAGAGGTCTTTGAAAAAGAAAGGGAGATAGTTGTCTGTATATACATCTATACTATAAATCTGTTCCTGGGTGGAAGTTTAACAAATTCTACAACTGATTTATAAAGTTTGGTTGTATACAGTGTAATATATAAATACAAGTCAGGAATCTAAAGGGATAAGACAATGGTCGATAAAAACTGATGTATATCCCCAATGATGATACACAAAATTACCCCTTCTTTAGATACACTTGGATACTAAGCATACTGAACTAACCAATTAAAATTTCCCTAATTTTGTTGAGCCAACGAATAAGAAAATGTTATTATAAAACTTTGGGGACTAGTGTAATAAACAGGCAAATGTCCCCTCCCTCCCTCCCCGACTACAAGAACTATGCAATGGAGGTAATTAAACAACAATAACTTTACTTGTGTAGCGAAGCTACGCTACATAACTATATCTAGTCTAATTTGTCTTTAAATAGCATACAATTAA
This sequence comes from Acartia tonsa, assembly GCF_053477335.1. Classification (NCBI taxonomy): domain Eukaryota; kingdom Metazoa; phylum Arthropoda; class Copepoda; order Calanoida; family Acartiidae; genus Acartia; species Acartia tonsa. The sequence continues at coordinate 47,063,988 of NC_137271.1, forward strand.
AAATGAAGTTGTACAAGGAAATAAGTTCATAAACAGTTAAACATACAATAAAAATCAATTTAAATTAAAGTTCTGTAGTACTGGATATACGTAGATATATTGTCATATTTATCGCTAATATAGAAAGCATTTATTGGTCAGTTCTTTCATCTAGTTAAAAGGAAGGGGATATGGTAAAGGGGGTAGCTGTGGGATATTGTTATTTTAGCCAGCCGGGAGTGTTACTTTGTCAGAGCATAAAAAAACCTGGTGCAATATCCAAATAATAATATATCGATTATAAGCTAAACTGACTAACTTTTAGACATATTTATAGTTTCTGAACTAAGCACCTTATGTATGAATCATATTATAGACAGGTTTTATGCTATTTTTTAGCATGGTTATTATCCTTGTCATTGCTTAAATACAAAAGCAAGGAAAGTTTGTTGGCATTAAGAAATATGTAAATTGGTTGAAAAAGTTTTTTATTTTTTTTTATTAAAAGCGGCTTTTCTATAATTAGGGTCGGTCCGTCCGTCCGTCCGTAACGGATAGCTTTTTTTCGCAAATTTAGGCATGTTAGAATTGTGATTCCTGTAGTAGTTAGGTACGATTTAGAAAGCGTAGCAACTCTATAATCATTACCAGAATGTCCGTAAATTTTTATGTGATCTAATAATCCGATTGATCTGATTTTTGGTATACTGATTTCTGGGACAACAAAGTTCAATATTATAAGCGAAGCAACTCTATAATCAAGTCCTAAAAATATAAGTATGTCCATAAACATTATTCTGTTTCTAGCAGTTTTTCAACAAATTGACTTACAATTTTGCTTCGACATTTATACATTTATATTCTGATTATTCAGTTCTGACACTATACAAGTGTTCATGTCCGTTTGTCCTACCGTTTCAGTGCTTCGCTTTTATGGATGTTGTCATCCTTGGTTTGATAGCAATTCTTTTATCAAAGTATAGTGAAGCTTCTTAAAGGTCCTGGGAAGTTTATAAAGAACTAAATTGAAAATAGAGAGGGTTTTAACTCCCCCCCCCCCACATCAAGAGCACATAGAGGTCTCTAGGGGCAGATCCACTAGTCCATATATTAAAGTAACAGGATGTATATCTGTCTGTTTTTAGCAAAGTATCTCTCAAAACGCTTGACTGATATTATTTTCCTTTACAGCGAAGCTTTTTATTGGTCCAGGGAGGGTTTATAACTATTTTGGGGAGTGTGCCTCTACCCTCCCAAGTAACATCCAACAGATAACAAACTATTGATTGCCGGCCTTTGTCTGGATGTCCTAACTTTGCATTGTAATCCGTTACTTTTAGTGTCATGCACCGGACATAGCAGCAGTATGTACCATTTTTAACGTGTTTGGTATGTGGCCTAGACTCGAACTCGGAGGAATAAGACAATGGCCGATAAAGTGATGTACATCCCCAATGATGATACACAAAATTACCCCATCTGTATTTAGTGGTTGAAACGTTTGGCATTAGACTTAATGAGCCAACCAATAAAAATTCAATAAAAGTCACCAAATTGTAAATTCAGCCAATAAGAAAACGTTAATATAAAACTTTGGGGACTAGTGTAAGAAACAGTCCAATTTCCTCTCCCTCCCTGAATAATTTAACTTACCCATCCCTAAATTTCATGTAAAGTAAACATTGTATAAAAAACTTAAATACACCATACCTACACCTTTTTTATATTAATTAAACATTTCCAGTATAGCTTCCAAACCGATTAATATCCGCTGGATTAGAACCGGTTCTCAGCCATTCTGAAACATCATGTATAGCGTCGTATTACAGACAATTTTCCAAGAATATTAAAATATAATAACCAAAATAACCATTCCCTCCCCCCCTCCTACAAAATGAACGAATTGACTAATCCATATTAGCAAGCTAAATTGACAACAAATTTTCTTCTGTAAATTTATCCACGTATATTCTATATCTATTTGTGACTATAACTATATGTATAGAACTCTAATTTTCAATAATTATGTTTTTATCAACTAAAAATAAAATGCTTTGTAAGAAAAATCAATACGTTTTATGTTAAAAATAACATTTTACGTACAATTATTATATTTTATTAATATAAACAAGAATAACGATATTCATAAATTATTAGGGATGTATATGATTTTTTTACGTAAAGTCTTATCCCTTTAGATCCCTGGCATATAGTACTTATTTTTAATATTCAAAAATACAAGGTTTAATGTTTAACTGACTAAAAAGTCAAAGGCAAACTAGTCTTTCTTCGGGCAAATATGGATATAGAATATACGTGGATATTATGAAAGAGGGGCAAAAGTTTTGTCAATTTAGGTCATTTAATGTTCAATTCGGACATCCAATAGGAAGGGAGGGGATTACGTAAATGGGTTGGATAGGGGATATCGTTATTTTAGCCCGTTGCGTATTTCACTTTATCAGAGTACATGAAAATCTGGTACAACATCCAAGCAATAATAATATCGAATACTGGTCTTGATTACGCAATTTAGATTTAAAATGTACAAATGAACGCAATTGTGAGCCCAGCTACAATATAACTAATGTATGTTCGTCGAAACCTTACTTTTTCCTTTATGTATAACTATTTGCCTCCCTCCTAGCTTCCAGGGGATCTGCTTTCACACGGGTGGAGAAAATAGCCTAAAACCATCACATGACCTATATGTAAAGCCTACTTAAAAAAGAGAACACAATAACGTTTCAGTAGTTATTGAGATCTTAAGCTCCATATAAAAAAATAGCATTACTTTATAGAATGTATGGAGTATTTTTCAGCGAAGCTACTCATGAATAAATATTCATTTGACCATCTGAATGGAAACATTAGATAGATATACATATTCTGTTGATATCTTTAATTTTTATTTTTTTTGCTATACATTTGGATGTTGTCATCCTTGTTTTTTTAAAATAAAATTAGTATAACTTTGCTATTGCTTTGCTACTTGTATACAATTCTAATGTTAATCTTATTTAGATTGCAGTTGGTCATTTCTATAGAATCAATGACTTTTTTCGCTCTTGTCTTTTAACAATTAAAAAGTACATTTTTTTTTCTTCAAAATGTTAAAGATTACTTTTAAGTAGTTGTGACAAAAAGATGATTTGGGTGACTTTTCAAAATATTTATGAAGTGAATTTTCTTTCCAGTACGGCTTAGAAACCGATTAATATCCGCTGGATTAGAACCAGTTCTCAGCCATAGTGAAAAATCATGTAAAGCATCGTTGTACAGACATCTTTCATCGAATATTTAAAAAATCATAAAATAAAAATCAGTTTTGTAAACTTAGAGCTTTAGGTCTCAGGTCTAACAAAACTAGTTTTCATTATATAATTTTTTATTTAATATCCGCGGAAAGCTGTCTATGATACAATGCGATAAATAACTATCAGCCAATGCACAAAAAAAAGAAATAGTGTTCAATTATTTTAATTATCAACTGCATTTTCAGCGGCCGTTTAGCGGCTGATTTGAAATATATAGGACTAGTGGAATCATATTTCACAATTGTTTATTTTTTATTTGGTTTTTCCATTTATATTTTAGCGTACGCGGTGATTCACAGTTTGGTATACAATTTTATACATTCTTCCAGGGAGTAAGGGGACATTGGTGTGTTTATTGCACTAGTCCCCAAAGTTTTATAAAAACAATTCCTTATTCGTCGGCTATTAACTTTGGAGGTTTTATTGATTTTTGATTAGTTGGTTCATTAAATTGAGTATCCATACGTTTCAACCACTATTGTAATCTACAGAAGGGGTAATTTTGTGTATCATAATTAATACCATTTTAGAAGCCTTACTTCCCACAGATCCATTTGAAATTAACAATAGTTATTATTGTATTATAGACAGCTTTCCACGGAGGGTAAAATTATAGATTTTATTTTATTATCCAGAGAAAATTCTCTGTAATACGAAACATGATTTTTTAGTATGGTTCGGAACCTCTTGCGTCTGCCGAGCCTAGGAATTTATCCTTTGAACAATGATTACTTTTTATTATTTGGTTTTTCCATTTTATTTTTTTGCGTACGCGGTGATTCACAGTTTGGCATAAACTTTTAAACATTTTTTTCACAGATTTAGCTACATTAATCAAACAAAAATACCAAAGCTATATTGGTAGAAATGTGAAAAATAAAAAAAGAAGTCAAAAGCTGCTTATAAGTTTGTTTTGCAGTTAATTGTGCCAAATAATAATGAAATGTTCGGCCCTCTATCTTGGAAAAGAGCTAAGAAAATAAAAATTCTCTCAAAACGTATCGTACAGAATGACATACGGACATTTCGAACAACAAAGGAGCTTCGCTACTAAAAATGTGAATTACTTTAATTGAAACTCCTCTTTTACATGTAATAATTATATTATCCCAGATTGGATCATCAAAACCAATGGATTTTTCACTTCTTGGATGTTCATCCAGATTATCATGATCTAATAAAGTAAAACTTGCAGCTGATCAAAATAACGATCCCTCCATCCACCCCCTTTACCCCAACCCTTCCTCTTATACTGGATAAACAAACTGAGCAATTGATGATGTCCATATCAGCAATTTAAATAGCTAGGTAACAAATTTTTCCCTGTTATAATATCCACGTATATTCTATATCCATTAACAAAACCTAGTAACCGGAAAAAAATCACTTTTTTGTATTTTACAATACATCAAAATGATTAGCGGGGGAAAAGTCAGTAACTTATGAACTGTTATGGTGACAACGTAAAAAGTTATTTATTGCATTGTATTATAGACAGCTTTCCGCGGATGTTGAAATAAAAATATAATATCAAAACCAGTTTTGTTAGCCCTGATTTTTATTTCAATATTCGTGGAAAAATTTATGTAATAATGCTATACATGAATTTTCAGTAAGGCTGAGGATATGTTCCAAGATGGAAATTTATTTATCATCCATTTTCTGTATTTTTTTCTGAAAGTGACATATAAGACGACCTTTTGTATATAATTATATATTTACTTTAATTTAGAAGTATTATTCTTATATAAAGGTTCAGGATATCTATCTGTCTGTCTGTATGTACCGAAAGATCTCTTTAACCGCTGGACCGAAATTATTTTCCTTTTGGGGGGGAGTAGGGTACCATATTCCCCCTAAAATAAATCACCCCGTTTGTCCGTTTTTCCATTTCTGGTCTTTTGTGCTTCTATACTTATGGATGTTGTCATCCTTGTTAGTAGCGCGCGAAGCTACTCTTTGATTTTAAATGTCAGTCTGTATGGATGGATGAAAGTCTGGAACGTTTTGGGGAAACGTAATTATCTCGGCTCCTATTCAAGATACACGGCTGAAACTTTTTGTCAACATCCAAAAGGAGATTTATTAACTAAAAACATCTATGGCTCTTTTCTTTTTTCCTATATATCCATGATTTTTTATGCTTCGATACTTATGGATGTTGTCATCCTTGTTTCTTTTAAGCTCTTGTTTTTTTCAAAATTCCCCTCCAACAATTAACATAAGGCAAGCATATGTATTAATTCAGGGATATATTAATGAAAGAATAATTAATATTTCCTTCCTTAAAATTATATAGTAGTACCTTTTTTTGCTTCGATACTAGGCTCTGTATAAATAATTTTAACTTCCATTGCCCTCTTTCTCTCTGATGAATAAATAACACATGATTTTTGGGAACAGAATTTTGATGTCAAGTAAAGATTTATCTAAAAACACTTTACTAAAATGCAATTGGATCATATAAAGATATTCAGATATTTCAAGAATTATATTATATGCTTTCCCTCAAAGGGCTAGATATTTTCTTTCAGTATAGATTCGAAACCGATTAATATTCGCTAGATCAGATCCAGTCCTCAGAAATACTGAAAAGTCATGTATAGCATAGTATTACAGTTAATTTTCTAATTACAGTACATAGAATAACATTAAGAAAATAAGCCCGGGCATACAAACAGGTTTAAATCTTATACTTTTTTATTTAAATATCCGCGGAAAGCTGTCTATAATTCGATGCGATAAATAACCATTGCACTCTACTCTACAAAACTTGTACATATCTATCAATTCTTCGTTAGTTGATTTATAAACCCCATAAGTCATTTTTAAAATAAACATATTAAGATTTAGTCAGCATATGTGCTCCTTATACATGCGTTCTTAAAGTTAATATCTTGTTATATTTTTCAAAGCGAAGCTTTTCTATAATTAGGGTCGGTCCGTCCGTCCGTCACAAACGGATAGCTTATTTAGTTAATTTAGGCATGTTAGAATTGTCCTATCGATTTTAAACTTTGTATGGGGAATCATATAGTAGTTAGGTACGATTTAGAAAGCGTAGCCACTCTATAATCATAACAAGAATGTCCGTACGTCCATTTTAAACATGTTGATTTTTTACTTTTTTGACAACAAATTTTTGTATGTTAAAATTATCCGATTCTTCTAATTTTTTGAAAACTGATTACTATTACAACAAGGTACAATGATATAAGCAAAGCATCTCTATAAACAAGTCCAAAATGTAAGTATGTCCTTAAACAGTATCATCTATTTATGCAGTTTTGCAACAAATTTACCTACAATATTGTTTGTACTAATGCATTAATATTCTGCTAATTCAGTTCCGACAATCTACAAGTGTTAATGTTCGTTTGTCCTTCCATTTCAGAGCTTTGCTTTTATGGATTTTGTCATCCTTGTTTTAATAACGTTTTGTGAAACATTAACATTCTATTCAGGGAGTGAGGGGACATTGGGATGTTTATTACACTAGTCGCCAAAGTTTTATAATAACGTTTTCTTATTTGTTGGTTAAAAACGTTTTTTTTTGTATTTTCATTGGTTATTTTATTTAGTTGAGTGTCCAAACGTTTTAACCACTAATTGTAATTTACAGAGTGGCACTTTTAAGTATCATCATTGGGTATGTACAGCAATTTATCATCTATTGTCTTATCCCTTTAGTTCCCTAATTTGTTATTCATACATCCTTCAAGTTAATGACTTCCCTAAATTTGACGAACCCCAAACTGTCCCACTTTGAGAAAGGCGATTCCAGTGACGTCATATACGTTTAGGGAAGGGGGAAGAAAATCTCTTCCCTTTTCTCCCATCTCTTTTGAAGAGATTTTCTTCCCCCTTCCCTTTTTCTTTCCCGAAACGTATATGACGTCACTTGAATCGTCTTTCTCAAAGTGGGACAGTTTGGGGTTCGTCCTAAATTTTCTTGTGATATTTTAATAAAAGTTTTGTGAAATATAAAAATTCTGCTAAAGCTTTAAATCCTCCTTACCTTTATTTGATTTAACCAAAAAACCCTTTCATCCCGTTAAATTGCTTTTAGATAAAATGAAAACATTTGAAGTGCTACTCTCATGTTTATTTCTCCATCAAACTGTCAGTGGAAAGTAAGTAAAACTTTAAATCATTTCCAGTATAGCTGCGAAACCGATTAATATCCGCTGGATTAGAATCAGTTCTCAGTCATACTCATAAAAAATCATGTATAGCATCTTATCATGGAAAATTTTCTATGAAAATAGAAATAAAATTTATAAGATTAATACCAGTTTTGTTATGAATTAGAAATAGCATTTATAAAAAAAATTACATGTGTTCAAACTATTCTACCAATAATTTATCATCAATTGTCATATCACTGTGTATCTAAACAGGGAGGGAGGGGACATAAGACTATTTAATTCGCTAGTCCCCAAAGTCTTATAAAACGTTTTCATATTTGTTTGCTTAACAAACTTGGAACTTCTTTCGTATTTGATTCATTTAGTTCGGTGTCCAAACGTTTCAACCGCTATTCTAAAGTACATAAGAGGTAATTTTGGGTATCATCATCGGGGATTTACATCAATTTATCGGCCATTGTTTAAACCCTTTAGATCCCTGGTATTAAACAATCTTATTTTATGACTCTGCTACTGATTGATATTGTTATCCTTGTTTTTAGTGAGATAGAAAAAGTGTCATGTGTGACGTCATTAAATATGTATAAATCCATCTCTTTTTTTGGGTTTCCCATCCCACTTCTCCTCTCATCCTTTCTTTTAAACGTTTTTTATGACGTCACACATGACACTTTTCGAATCTGCTGTTTTTAGGATCTCGGATATAGTATCAGAGATAATTGATGAGACTTATGAAGACAACAAAATTGAAAAAGGTATAAAAACAGATTTAATTGAGGTGGGGGGGGGGGGGGGGGGGTTAGTGCTCATACTTTCTAGTATGGCTTCGAAACCGATTAATATCCTCTGAACTAGAACCAGTTCTCAACCATAATGAAAAACCATGTATAGCATCGAATAAAACACAATTTTCCACGAATATTAAAATAAGAATAGTAAAATTAATACCAGTTTTGTTAATCCGGACCTTTTATTTTAATATCCGTGGAAAGCTGTCTATAATAGGATGCGATAAATAATTATTTTTACAACTTAATAATTATTCATTCCTGAAATTAGATTCTGATGCCATTGTCTTTCCTGATGATAACAGCATTCCCTTGCTCCCTGAACCAATAGGTAGGTAGATAGATTGATAGATAGATAGATAGATAGATAGATATATAGATAGATAGATATATATATATATATGTATAGATAGATAGATAGATTCTGATGCCATTGTCTTCCCTGATGATAACAGCATTCCCTTGCTCCCTGAACCAATAGGTAGATAGATAGATAGATATATATGTATAGATAGATAGATAGATTCTGATGCCATTGTCTTTCCTGATGATAACAGCATTCCCTTGCTCCCTGAACCACCAGGTAGATTGATAATAAGATAGAATTATAGATAGATATAAGCAAATATTTTTAAATTTTGTATTATATTGAGTTGATAATGTGATTAGACCAGAAAAATAGATAGATATAGATAGATAGATAGATAGATAGATACAAAGATAGATAGATGGATACAAAGATAGATAAATACAAAGATAGATGGATAGACAGATGGACGAGGTATCACATAGCCCGGGCCTGAGAAACCCAGCAATAGGGTATTTTAATTTCCCGCCTAATTTTAAAGGTCTCTGTGTCGGTATGTATTTCTTGTATTCCCTGGCAAGTTCGAACCCATTAATTCCCTTTTCCTTACACCAGAGAATGAGTGTGTTACGCGGCATTCCTAACTATCTCCGCGCGTGGCTTGTAAACAAACAAAAAAGACGCGCACTTTTCCTTTGATGATTCCCATGTGAGGAGCTACGTGAATGAAAATAATGTATTGGTTGAATATACATGCGCTCTAATCCGTGGAAGATCTCAAATAAGCCTTCCTGCTTAGTTTGACATCATATGTGGTAAGAATTTATCTTTTAATTCTTGAAAATAAGCGTAGAATGGTACAATTTATGAAGAAATTTAAATCATTAATTTTTCAACAAATAGACCATTTAACTGCTAAGTTTTGACATACGAATATTTTCCTTTATATTATTGATTATTTTATTCTAAAATTATCAATTTCTGATGCGATTTAATATGTTTCGTGCCAATTTAAAGTTTTTTAGAAAATTCATATTTTTATTAAATTGAAATCACGCAACCTCGATGTTACAAAAATAATAACCATTAATTTTATGTAATTAATTCTTATATTTTTGTTTTAGACTTACTGTTTTCAGGGTAATAAATACACATTCGTAAACTTCACTATGTTGGTCATTCGGAGGGCTTCATGATAAGATTTCGAGAACGGCTAGGCAATGCGTTCCGAAACAATGAAAACAAGACAGAACAGATGCAGCTAAGAAGAATCTGTGAAGTTTTGTGAATGTGTTGGTTGTGATACCTTACCACACATTATTATAGTCGTAATCAGTACAGTTAACTTTAGTGACAATCATGGGTCCTAAAAAGAATAAAGGCGCTCAATTGGGATTGCGGCTGCGCCCAGCCGTCGAGGCCCTAACCAGTGAACTAAGTAAAGTGATGAAGTTGGTCAGTGAATCTTCAGAACTTGACGTTAGACATTTCACTAAGGAGTCAATCCTTGTCCATGACAAGTTCGAGACATTCGATAGCATCATGGTCGGTTTTAGCAAGCTTGGTGTGAGAATCCAAGAGCTTGAGGAGTTTAGTGACATTTATTCTGATATAGTTACTGTGCAAAAAGACTATAGTGCTTTGAAGGATGCTCTTGACGCTATAGAAGAGCTTAGTGACATTCAAAGTGTTGTTGACTTAGTTGGTGATAATTTGCCTGACCATAAGGCTGAACTATATGATCGATGCTTAAAGATTGTGAAAGTTATTAAAGGGTCATATTTTCCCTTACCTGAACCAATTATAAACACTTTGTCTGCTTTGATGAAACGGCTGGCTGAGGTTAAGCTTGAACCTGTGAAGCCACCCACAACGACGGCGGGTGCCTCGACAGCATCGCCATTTGTGTCACCATTTGGCACACCACACTTCGGCACCGGTTCTATGTTCACGCCAGGATATATGAATCGTGTCGACGAACGTCTTCTTCCCAGCTTTGACGGCCAAGAAGCAGCCTACGTAAGTTTCAAAGACAATTTTAAAAAGCTTACTGTAGGACAGGACCCGTCATATTTACAGTTATTGTTGAGCAGTGAAAAGGTCTGTAAAAATAAAGAGTTGAGACTCCAGTTAATTCAGATTCAATCGCATGAATCTCAGTGGGCTTACCTTGATGCGCGTTTCAAGTCCAAGACACGTCAGATGCTCTGCCTTTTCAACCAATGGGAGAAAAAGTCTAAACCGTCGGACTCCAACCAGATTGTGACTGTGTTAGCAGAGTTTGGTGGTGCAGTTAGCCAGCTCGAGCAGCTGACTAAAGATGATGATGATGATGAGGTTACCACAAGCCAGTGGTTGACCGTGATCCTTCTGGAGATGTTATCCAAGAAGTTGCCCCGTGATTTTCAAGATAAGCTCAACCTAGCGTTGGGCTCGATGGATGTCCCAGATGTGCCAAAGTTGTTGAAGATTATTGAAGAACAGCGGGGCGCCATTTTAATGAGGTGCTCGACTGATGTGGACACCCCCTCCAAGAAGAAAGGTAATCCTGCGGCCGCAGCTACAGCCGTAGGTAAACCTGGGTCTCCAGCTAAGACCAAGAAGAAACAGCCTTGCCCGTCGGAAGGTTGTAGTTCTGAACACCTGTTGTTTAAGTGTTCCAAGTTTAGGGACCTGTCTGTTCCTGAACGTAAAAACTTCATCAAGAAGATAGGAGCCTGTTTGTTGTGCTTGCAGAAAGGGCATAGGGTTGCCGATTGCCCTAAGGCCGATAGACTTGGCAGCTGTACCATAGACAGCTGCAACCAACCCCATAATAGTTTAATTCATGAGTCTGTTGCTGGACAAGTTGCGGCAGTTTATGAATCACAGTTGTTTAGCAAGAACAATTTTATGCTGATGTTGCAGCAGCTCCCAGCATTGGCGGCTGACAAACGTCAAGTCACCGTCAATGCTATGTGGGACTCTGGAGCAAATCTTACATTGATTTCAAGAAGTATCGCCAAGAAGTTAGAGTTGCCATCAACTGGTCGCACAGCTACTATTTCTTTGGCAGATGGAAAGAGCCAAGCATGTCCTACAGTTAAAATCTGCTTGGTTGACCGCAACCGGAATTGCCATATTCTGGAGGCGGCGGTAGTGCCCAGCATTGGTACTGAAGAAGGGTTGCGTTCTATTGATCCTGCAGCCGCCGCCGAAATTTTCAACATGAAGCCTGATAATTTCTCTATGGTTGACGGTAAGATAGATATTCTTATCGGCCATCTAACACCAGCTATGTTCCCGTGTGCAGATAAAATGGTTGGTGATTCTAGACTGTACAGAAGCTTATTTGGTACAGGTTATTTAGTTGTGTCTGCGGACGGCAGGACTGTTACTAATCCTGTCGCTTGTAAAGCTACTAAGTTGGAGGTCAGCAAGATGGAGTTCCTGAGTACAGAAAGTTTGGGGATACAGCCGCCATTGATGTGCAGCGGTTGTAAGAACTGCCGTCATTGCGCCGCCATTGCCGCCGGGCAGTCCGCCTTGGACGAGCGTAAGCGGCAGCTGATTGAAGAAGGATTGACGTTGGATCTTGAGAACCGTATCTGGACGACCTCATATCCTTACAAGCAGCCGCCAAGTGTGTTGTTTGATAACTCAGAGCAGGCGTACAAGATCTGCTTACGTGACCGGCAGAGGATGGTCAAAAAAGGTGAATATGACACCTTCTGCCAAGTGTTCCAAGAAGCTGTTTCTCGTGGCGTGTACACAAAAGCGTCGCCAGAAGATCTAGCTTATACTAAGCCTGTGTATTATTCGAGCTTAGTCTGCGCATATAAAGAATCTATTTCCACGCCGTTGAGGATATGCGCCAATTCTAGCCTCTGCTGCAAGGGGCTAAGCCTCAATAGTATTATGATGGACGGGCCAGTTCCATTATATTCCCTGATGCACAATCTTATTCGGTTCAGAAGTTACAAGTGTGCATTCGTGGCTGACATTCAGAAGTTCTATAATAGTTTGTTAGCTACCTATGAAGATTCTCAGCTGAAACGTGTTTTTTTCGCTGATACAGTTGATGGAGAGCCGGAGGTTTATCTCACCAGAACCATCAATTTTGGTGAAGCCTTGGCCGGCGATATGGCCGTGACCGCCCTCAGACTCACTGGTCGTATTTTTGGTGGACGTTCCCTGCAGGATGTTCAAGATGTTTATGGATCTGAGAAGATTAGAGGTTCTGATGTTGTAGCCCAGCAAGATGTGTGGAGAGATGTTCAGCAACCACTCAGATCTGAATTTGTTTTGTATCAAGATCCTCCTTCGGTCAAATTGGAGACTTGTACTTACGTGGATGACTGTTTAAGCGGTCATAACAGTAAACCTGAAGCTGTCCAGCTGGTCCGAGAGCTGGAAGAGATGATTGAACCTGGAAATTTCAGATTTAAATCTGTTATTTATTCTGGAGATGATGTTGACAGTGTGAAAGTTTTGGGCATTGTTTGGGTCCCAAAACAGGATAAATTGTTCCTGCCTGTCAGAGCCAACCACGGCGAGAAGATCAAGGGTAGAAAGCTACTAGAAGACCTGGATCTGGAGGATCTCTGGAGAAGTCTACCTGAGTTGATAACTAAACGAGAAGTTTGGAGAATTGTGCAACAATTATATGACCCGATGGGTCTTGCAGCACCATTGCTGCTTAAATCCAAGCTTTGTCTGCGCTCAGTTTGCATACATGGATGCAACTGGGATGATGTCATACCTGGAGAGTTGAGGTCAGAGCTCGTGAGCAGCCTCCAGGACCGGGCGGCACTTGGAAATGTGTCGTTCAGACGTTCGATGGTTCCTGATAAGCCATTGGGGCTTCCAATGGTTGTTGGTTTCTGTGATGCATCAAGCTCAGCCTATGCAGCCATCACCTACCTGAGATGGCCAGTTTCTGGAGGATTTGATGTAATTTTGTGTTGCGCCAAGTCACGTGTCGCACCAGTGAAGATAGAGTCTATACCAAGGTTAGAAATGCTTAGTTGTCTGATTTTGGCAAGGCTTGTGGATACAGTTGTCAGAGCTCTACCTTTCAGCATTTCTGGCAAAGTATTTTTTAGTGATAGCAGCTGTGCCCTGGCTCAGTTATCCAGTGACAGTGTTATGCTAAATGTTTTCAACAGTCATCGTGTCTCTGAGATACAACAGTTGACGAGCCCTGAAGATTGGAGATGGGTTCCAACCCAACACAACATCGCCGATTTGGCGACGCGAGGTTTGTGTACGATTGAGGATGTACAACCTGGATCTACATACCAGGAAGGTCCAAGCTGGTTGCGCCTGGAACAGGACCAGTGGCCCGTTAAAACGGCGGGTGAGGTTAATGCATCTATTCCCGAGAGTGAGCTAAATCCAAAGATGGCGAAGCTCAAGGTAATGTTCACACAAGCAGTGGACAATGATTTCTGGAGGTCCCTGGCAAGAAGGACCTACAGGCAGGCAAGGAGGACTGTGGCCGCAGTTCTTAAGGCTGCCAACTGCTTTAAAATGTTGCTTGTCAAGAAACGTGGTGTTGCAACAAATGAGGATGGTGTTAGCAACAATGATAGTTCTAGGTATTACGAGAACTATACTTTCACAAACACTTACATGGATTCTGTTTGTGACCTGTTTTTGACATCCTTCAACCAAGAGAAGGAGATGACCATGGACGCCGAGGGGAAATTCGACTCCCTTCAACCCTATCATCACAAGGTCCAGGTTTGTTGGCCCATAGTGGGTCATGATGGATGTTTTCCTCTTAGGTCATTTACAATATTGAAAATGGCCGCCAGAGGAGATGAAGCTCTTGAGGCCGCAGCTGGAGGCCCCAGGAAAGTTATGAAGGACAGCCCAGGTGTTGTCTTGCTCAGCCGCCACAACAGGCTGGCGAAGCTCATCCTCCAACAGTCTCATGATGAGCTGGGACATGGAGGCCATCGTAAAAGCCGAAGGTATGCTTGGATCACACATGGCCGCATGGAGGCTATGAAGGTGGTCAAGAATTGTGCTGCATGTTCCATTGAATATGCCAAGCGTTCGAGTCCTGCAATGGCTAATATTCTGCCAGACCGTGTGGAGCCCTCAGTGCCCTTCCAAGAGGTGCACATGGACCTTGCGGGGCCGATAGAAGTTGTTAAACCTGGCGTTGGCACCAGGAGTTCCAAGACTAAGTACAAAGTCTGGTTGTTGATTGTAGCTTGTAGATTTACACAGGCTGTGTTTATTGATGTGTTGACCGATTATTCAACTGAAGCCGTGCTGGTCGGCTTAAGAAAACTTCAGGCGTTTTATAACATGCCTAGAAGGGTTACTACAGATCGTGGTACCAATATGGCTGGTACCAAACGCATTCTAGATGAACTTTTGAAGGATACCAGGATGCATTTTGAATGGCATCTTGTGCCCACCGCAGCACACTCGTTCGTTGGTACTGTGGAGAGGCAGGTTGGGCTGGTCAAGCGTGTGTTGAACAAGAAGTTGGCTGGTGCTACTGTAACCTTCAATGATTTATTGGTGTTGTGTGCTGAGACCGCTAGAGTGTTGAATTCTAAACCATTGACGTATGCCACCCAAGGAGAAGACGTCAATACCTGGAGGATAATTTCACCTGCTGATCTGTTAGGCGGCAGGACAAATGATGCAATCTGCACCTTCGAAACAGGTTGCAAGGAGCCCATTACCAGGAGGCTGGAGAACTTGGAGGAGTTGACCCGTCAGTTCCATCAGGTGTACAAAGAGCAGCTCATGCCCGAGCTACTCAAGTCCGTCAAGCGGCGCCGCAACGAGGTGCTGCTCGAGCCGGGAGACGTGGTGCTGATTGATGACCGCACAAGTTTGATGAAGAAGTTCAGATTGGGACGTGTTGAAGAAGTGCGCCCAGGTGGAAGGACCGTGGTTTGCAAGTATAAATTATCAGATGACGCAGCCGCCACGAGTAACGAGACTTCCGCAAGACGTCTGCTCAAGATCAATCTACCCAAAGTTTAGTATAAGTATCGTTCTTGTTTAACTTTGAATTTTATTTTTACGGTAGATTTATCAGATTTTTTTTCGAAAGACAAAAAACGCAATTTTTGATGCAATTTCGTTTAAACTTTCAAATCGACCCAAGATTTTTTCATTTGAAATGCAAACTTAAGTTTTTTATACGTTTACGCAAGTTCTTTCAATGATTTAAGTCTTTCCGGGACCAGGGATTTTTTTCGCGGAAAATTTCCTAGGTACCTACGCAGATATAAACATTTTTATCCTTGTTGGATTGAAATTTGATATGATAAGAAATTAACAAAATGAGATTTTTTTACATCATTTAAATATTTCTTTAAGATTTATTACAATCACATAAATAATTTAATATTACATGCATATTAAAATTATTACTATTTACCTTTTAACCGATGTACCTAAAGAAAAAATGCAGTTTTTTTTTTTGCCGATGAATTAAGTAGATTCTTTGAGTATCGTAGAATTAAGCTTAATAAGACCGCTTTACGCCGTACCTAAGCTCTGTTTCCTCGGCCAGGCATGAAGCAAAACGGCAAAACTAAAGCATAAGATAATTTGTTTTAATTTCGATTTGCTTTGATTGATGATTTAAAAGTTTTCTTTGAATTATTTCATGATTCTTTTTATTTTAATTTGATTAAACATCACTAATTATGTTTATTTTCAGTTGATGCAGCCCTGCGCCAGAAATCCTGTTGGAAATTATGCAGTATCAAAAGTTGTGATGGAAAGACATAACGTCCGACAGGATAGCTGGAACATGGCATTTATTAATATTTGATGGATTTGTTAGTTTGTATCTTGAGGGATTCATTCTGACTGAGGCCCCAAATTGCCTTAATTATGACTGTTTGAATATGTATAAGTTGCTTTCTTCTTAAAACAGAGAGAAATTGCAAATTCAGCATTTAGAGAAGTTCTTTTCTTATATTGAGCTTTTGTTTTATTTTGGTAAATTTAATTTGCATATTTCAATTGCAATTTTAATTTTACGCAGTTTTGATTCACGAAGATTTAAAATTATGAAATTTAATTTTCGAAGTTTGATGATTTTTTACAGTCATATTTTATTTAGATTTAAGTATCTATTTTATTAAAACATGTTTAGATTTAAGGATCTTACCTATCTTATCTGAAAAATGTTTAGATGTAAGCAAGTATTTTTCCGTCGGAGAAAAATTCTAATTATTGAGAAGTTTTTATGCAATTTTACTTTTCTTTTCTAGCAAAAAGATTTAGTAGAAGAAATGTCATTATTTAATCTTTCTTTCTTTTGATGAAAAAAGTTTGAGTTGATTATTTAATTATCGATGCGATTTTTAGTATAAAAATCATTAACTATTTTATTATTTAGGTACCTAATTGAAGTTTAGGTACTATTGATTATTAATTCATGTATTCGCAATTACATGGTCTGTAATTCTAATTTTATTGAGATTATGAGGCCATGATATAATGAGATGTGTGAGTGGTAAATGTGCATTTCATGAATGTTGAATGCTTTTCCCATTCCTTATTCCTGTCCTTATGTGGTAGCTGAGGCGGTTTGAGTTATTGTGGTGTTCGTAAGTTACCATAATTAAGTTTAGGCCTTATGGCCATGACATTTTAAACTCTTGTAATTTATGCGTTATGAGATTGTGATTTTGTGGACACTGTCTGCACGCATGATGCTAATATGAGGTAATGTGTTCGATTCCCAGTGACTAGACGGGTGTGTGTCGGTATGTATTTCTTGTATTCCCTGGCAAGTTCGAACCCATTAATTCCCTTTTCCTTACACCAGAGAATGAGTGTGTTACGCGGCATTCCTAACTATCTCCGCGCATGGCTTGTAAACAAACAAAAAAGACGCGCACTTTTCCTTTGATGATTCCCATGTGAGGAGCTACGTGAATGAAAATAATGTATTGGTTGAATATACATGCGCTCTAATCCGTGGAAGATCTCAAATAAGCCTTCCTGCTTAGTTTGACATCATATGTGGTAAGAATTTATCTTTTAATTCTTGAAAATAAGCGTAGAATGGTACAATTTATGAAGAAATTTAAATCATTAATTTTTCAACAAATAGACCATTTAACTGCTAAGTTTTGACATACGAATATTTTCCTTTATATTATTGATTATTTTATTCTAAAATTATCAATTTCTGATGCGATTTAATATGTTTCGTGCCAATTTAAAGTTTTTTAGAAAATTCATATTTTTATTAAATTGAAATCACGCAACCTCGATGTTACAAAAATAATAACCATTAATTTTATGTAATTAATTCTTATATTTTTGTTTTAGACTTACTGTTTTCAGGGTAATAAATACACATTCGTAAACTTCACTATGTTGGTCATTCGGAGGGCTTCGAGATAAGATTTCGAGAACGGCCAGGCAATGCGTTCCGAAACAGTCTCAATGTTAATTATTGGGGTTGAACACCCTGAACAGCGCTAATAAGCATTATAGATAGAATTTTTAAACTGCTTTGTTATTTTGTGCCAAAATATTCAAATAATTTTGAAAAAATATGTTGAGTTTTTAAAAAATACTGATTGAAATGCTCAAAAATGGTAATTTATAAAAAAAACTTACTAAAATAGACATTTTATTATTGTAGGTATTACTGAAGCATAAGTGATAATGATATTTACCCACCCTCATTAAGAGAATTTATTATACATGCCATATAATTCCCTTTTCTAATGTATCCCCTCCCCTCTCCCCAGTTATCTTCACACAATCTACAAAGAAACAGGAAATATGATAGTGGACCGAATAATAACAACCCCGGTGCACAATGTTCTTTCTCAATTAAACTAACCCCCCTCCCCTTGAAGGAGTCTTAGAAAATACCATTTCTCGCGGTCGTTGCGGTCATACGTCATGTTGGAGGGTGACGCAAACTTCAGCTCTTTGATATCGCGATTTGAGAAAAAATTTATCTTGATATCATAGCGAATCAAATAATCTTGCAATCCTTATATAGTAAATCAAATTGTGAAAACTAAGATCTTACATTTGTGTCACCTTTCCAACATTTCATATGACTGCGTACGACCGCGAGAAATGGCATGCTATTAAACTCATTATTATTATCCCCTTTTCCCTACCTTAAAATCCAATTTGAGGGCAATTTCAAACCGGAATAATTTACCTTGAAATTGGTGGGAATCCCAAAATATGAACTTTAAATCTTATTACTGGGTTTTTGAGGCGGGGCATTTGAATGTTTTCCCAGACAGATATCTAGATAGATATTAATACTTTGTAGCATTACTGATAGACCGACGGACATTTAAATTGCATGCTGGATGCTCATTGGTTTCAGGAATTTTTATAAGAAAATTTAGACGTTTATCTAAAATAATAGCTTAGAAAATTGTATTTACGGACTAGATTATAGACTGACTGAGTGACGGATAGACGGACATAAAAGTTCGATTATAGAGTTGCTTTGCTACTAGATTTTTTTCTGTTTATTATCTGAAATTTTTTAAATAAAAAATGATTGATATCTTTGTAGATTTTTTCTTATTTTTAGACTCTGGATCCAACATGACTACAAAACCCAAGGCCTATGCTGGCTGCCCTTGCAAGAAGCTACTAGTCTCGTCCTTAGGTAAGTAAATATCCCCTGGATTAAAACAGGTTCTTAGCCATATATTGAAAAGTCATATATCGCATTGTATTACAGACAATTTTTCACGGATATTAAAATAAAAATCATAAAATTAGTGCTAGTTTAGATTTGCTGGACTTTGGCGCCTCGAGACTAAGAACACTGGCTTTATTCCTATAATTTTTCATTTTAATTTGCGCGGAAAGCTGTTTATAATACGATAAATATTAATAGGTGAAGCTTTTTAAAGTGCTTATAAAAAAAATGACGTCATTCAACACAAATGACCAATGATAGGGTAGTACACTAAATAACTAATGGCAGGCCATTATACATTTTAATTGACCATTGGTTGGCCAGTATTTCGCCATTATTTATAGGCACTATAAAAACTTCATTTATAGGTGAGGCTGCAAACACACAATCCCAAGCTCTGGGCGTATATCAGGTTATAATATTTGGAGATACTGAAAGTGTCATGTATGACGTCATAAAGATGATTGACTATAGATTTTCTGAAATAGATTTTCTGAATGGACATAAATGTAGAAAAAACGAATAGACTGCGTGGGGACAGGGGAATATTCAAAATCCTAAAAAAGTCGGGCTATTTGATTAGAGCATTTAATAACAAACAAAATTCTAAGACAATAGCAGTAACTTTGGAATAAGTGGATTAAAATTGTCAAAATTAACTATTCCTCAGGGCCCCTCTTAAGTTTTGGAATTTTTGGTTTTTGGCATTGGTTATTGACTGTACCATTTTCTTAGTTAGTATCTGAGGGATGTAATTCTTAAAACTTGCACCTTAAAATATTTTTTTTTATGTTTTTAGTTATCTGGGAGGTTAAATATGGTTGCATTATTGCAGTTATACCACTCCTAAATTTATACCAAAGTAGTGATCATTCTCTTTATCCCTGCCATGTTAAGATATCAGTTGACCTAACAGGTGCAACAATAAAGAATACATTGTGTTTATACATTTACACAAAAAAAATTAAATTGGAAAATGATTATAAATAGAAGATTTTGAAAAAGAGGCTAAATTGTATCACGATAGATACTCAATTATCCTGTTTTTAAAAATTCTTCTAATACTTGAGACAACAATCTTTCGGTCCCCAATATATTTTAGAAACTAAAATACTAAAAGCTGGAAGCAATATTATTATTTGCAATATTTCATATCTTATTTAAATACACTAGCGGCTACGCTCCCTTAGAAGCCTCTAGGGGCACTTAAGGTAGGAGGGGGAAAATTCGACTCCATTCCATTTTAAATTTGATTTTCAAAATTGTAAAAAAAAAATATTTTTTGGGATGGAGGGGGGTCAAGACACCCTTCCCAAAAATAGTTTAAAACCTTCCCAGGACCTATAAGAAGCTTTACTGAAAAGAAGAACAATATCAGTTCAGTGGTTAGCGAGATCCTTCGGGACAGACAAAAAGCCCTAACTACTTTATATAATAGGATGGATATATAGTATGAATGTACTTTATTTGGGCAAAACCAGTCTACTCTAAACTTTGATACCCGTTTTTTTCTTTGTTGTTATGTATTCACAACAAATGTCAAAACTATTTCAGAGGCGTAGCAATTCTTTAATTGTTACCAGAAAGTTTATTTAAAACATGCCTTTTAAAACTTTTTTACCACAAATTTTGTATGATAAATTTGTCCTATTTATCTGATTTTTTTTGTAATAATGATTCCTAGGCCAACAAGGTACATTATAGTAATGTAACGCATCTTCATAATCAAATTTTAAAAATGGAAGTATGTTCTATTACTGCATCCAGTATTTAAGCAATGTGGCAATTCTGCAACAATTTTATATAATATTTGTTGAGATTTACAAATTAAAGTTCTACTTATTATGTTTTGACACTCTGCAAGAGTTATTGTTCGTTTGTCCTTCATTATGATTTTACTATCATTTTAGAGCTTTGCTTTCATGGAAGTTGTCATCTTGTTATGAATGAACTTTAACAAAGATTTCTATAATATGAGTAAGTCGTTCCTTCTGTCTACCAGTCAATAACGGATAGCTTGTATAGTCTCTGCGTCACCTTACAGCATGCTGTTCTTTTTAACTTTTTGTATTACATGATAATCCAAGTTTTTAGTAGCGAAGCTACTCTATAATTCACTTTGTCTGTCCATCCGTCCGTCCGTCAGTAACGCTATGGGGGAAACGTGATTTTCTCGGCTCCTATCCTTCGCTTTAATGGATGTTGTCATCCTTGTTTTATCATTATTTGGAATGTACGTAAATCTATCGTCCATATTTGCATAGGATAACATTTATTTACTAAAAAGTTTTAATACATATCATTGATTACTGTAATTTAAAATCTTATTTTTAAAGTAGCTTCGCTCCTAAAAATACAATCTGTATGGGTTGTATTGTCCCGCCTTTTATTAATGTAACTCCTCCTTTTTTGTCAGGGATCTAAAGGGATAAGACAATGAACGATAAATTTTTTTTCTCGTATTCATTCGAATCCGGTGGATAGGAACCGGTTCTCATCCATACGAAAAAACTATGTCTAGCATCGTAATATATCCAGCTTTCTACGTATATAGAAATGTACAATCATAAGATTAAAACCAGTTTTTTTAGCCGGTGCCTTTGGCACCACGGGGCTAAAAAAAACTAGTTCTAATCTCATATTTGTACTTTCTATATCCAAGGAAAGCCGTTTATAATACGATGCGAGAAATACCTATTAAAACTGGAAAACTGTAGATTACAATTAATGGTTAAAACATTCGGACATTTAATTCAATGCACCAACCAATCAAAGAAGATGTATCAACTTTTTTTTTATAGCTAGCCGGTTCTTTTAGTAAGTAGTAGTAGATGTAAAATTTTTCATAGAATTCAGATATGCAATCGTTTTTTTGTAGACCTCTTATTTTTTAAGTAATTTAAGTTTAAAAAAAAAAAAATTTAGTCGATTTTAAGGTACTAAAATGCAACAAAAAAAAGAAAGAAAATGGCCATTATGAACAAAAATAGTAAGATCTTTAATTTGACACCTTACTTTTTCAATTCTGTCAGGTAATTATTGAAAAAATCGATTTTTTAAAACCCACGAGAATAAAAACTTTGAAATTAATTTTATCATTTCACAAGTAAAAAAATATGGGTTCATATATACCTTTAGAATCAGAAAAATATTACGAATCCATTGTAAGCAAAATTGAGAAAAAAAAGTTTACAATATAGTATATAAACTACAATAAAAGGAATTATATGAAAATATCATATTATATTGTACAGGCAACGTCTTAATTCTTGAATTGAGTATAAAAATGGGAAGGGGGTAAAGAGGGGGTAAAAAAGGGAAGACGATAGTGTTGCCTGAACAAAAAATATAATTGGCCATTTGTTTATTTTTTTATTTTTTTACTTTTTTTCAATTTTGCTTACAATGGATTCGTAATATTTTTCTGATTCTAAAGGTATATATGAACCCATGTTTTTTATGTCTGTTTGAGAAAATATTTAGGTCTAAAGTTTTTATTAAACCGAGGTTAAAAAAATAGATTTTTTCAATAATTACTCAACAGAATTTTAAAAGTAAGGTGTCAAATTAAAGATCTTACTATTTTTGTTCTTACTGGCCATTTTCATCTTTTATTTTGTTGCGTTTTAGTACCTTAAAACCGACTTAATTATTTTTTTTAAAAAACTTAAATTACTTAAAAAATAAGAGGTCTACAAAAAAAACGATTGCATATCTGAATTCTATGAAAAATTTTACATCTACTACTTACTAAAAGAACCGGCTAGCTATAAAAAAAAAGTTGATACACCTTCTTTAAAAGAATTCTCCAAAACCGAATAAAACATAATTATATTGGAGACTAGTTTAAAAACAGCACACCATCCACTCCTGTCGTTTTTTTAATGTTCTAAGCGAAGCATATTTACCTTAAAAAATTGGTATATCCATAATAAGTACCCTTTAATTAATTTTTGTCCGAACTTCTATACCTATATTATTGACATTTAATGTCCTATAACACTACATGTGTTTATATGTGTATATCCATTTGATTTATTGAGCTATGCTTTTATGAATGTTGTTATCCTTGTTTAATTAGAAACTCTCATCATAATGTTACTGTACTATTTATAAATTATCTCAAGTTTATATTCTAACAAGGATGACAACATCCGTAAAAGCGAAGCTCTGAAACAAACGAACATTAACAATTGTAGAGTATCAAAACTAAATAAATAGAATATAAATGTATAAGTCTAAATAAGATGCCTAAATACAGGACAATGTGTAAAGACATGTTTTATATCATAGTATCTTGTTGTAATAGGTAAAAATAAAATGATCAGGATAATTATATCATATAGTAAAATTTGCTGTCAAATTTTTTTAAAAATTAACATGTTAAAACATTCTGGTAACGATTACAGAGATGCTACGTTTCCTAAATTATTCAATAGAAATAATATAGTAATAATCATACAAAATTTGATAAAAAAAATTTAAACATGTTTAAATTAACGAAAAAAGCTATCCGTTACGGACGTGTAGACAGACGGACGGACCGACCCTAATTATAGAAAAACCTAGCTTTTAAAAATTTTGTCAATAAACGTGCTGAGTAAAATGAGACAAATTAACAAGGACATTCATGGACGTCGATAATAATTTGTGTGATGATATGTTAAATCACATAAATAATACACAATTTCCAAGATAATCTATATACTACATATGGCCCAAGAGGCATGAATTTTTGTTTTGGTTGTAAAAGTTTAAAACAATTTTATCCTATTTTACTTTTAAATGTTATGTTGTTTGAAGATCATCTTTATAAAGTAGCTGCGCTGTCAACTTAACATAATTTCTTGTATTGGTATTTTCCTCCTTATTAATTACATTACTCCTCCCCCTCGTAAAGTTAAGGATCTGAACATAAATTTTATTTTAATTTGTCGTAAAAATGTGGAAAACACGTGATATTAGTGGCATATGAAAGGAGTGTATAGAAAGGTGTCAACACCCCCCTTAAAACTAAAATTGGGATTGCTTGTCTTCCACTTTTTTCAACCGCTAACGGTTGCACCAACTCCTGGTGTACGCTGTGCATGCCACTGCTTTTTTTTTAGATATTTTGATAGAAAGTCAATCCGTAGATTTAGAAAATCTTAGCTAAAACTTGAATTGAAGTATAATTTGATTTAATTTTCATAAAATAATAATTTTTTTAAAAGGTATAAGTAAAAGAAGAAAATTATCTTTAGCTTGTTTATGCTGTGAAATTATGGTAATATTTATGTTTGTTTGAAATTCAACTGCTTATCCTTATTACATTAACTCCCCAACTCTAATTTTCACACAGGAAGTTGTTTAATTGTCCAAAAATTTTCTGTCAAGGATAACTAACAAACAAGTTTAAAAAGTTAATCAACAATAAATGTTAACACAAAATAACACACAGGGTCCTGCAAGGCAAATCCCTATTGAAAGTACTAGAAACATGTTTTTTTTATTAGAAATTAGTATCATTGTAATGAGGGAGAGTAACACAAAATGATGGTCCATATGAGTGAAAATATCCAAAATTTCTTTTTTTTTAAATCTTTTTCTAAACCTAATTATAAAACACTCTACTAAAAAAACTGATTCCAAAAAAAGCACTCTAATTAAAAGAGCTGAGTTTGCATGAAAGGTATGACTTTAATTTTTAACCTTATGGTATAAATTATTGAAAACTGCACAGCAGCTGTTTCTTGTAATTTTACCCTTTCTCAGGGATACAGGAAAAAGTAAATTAAAAATAAATTGTTTCCACTAAAATAATTTAAGTCTTTACAAACTAAGATTTCTTGTAAAGTAAAGGTTGATTATGTTATCATTTATTGACCTATAATTGTTTACAGTACTCCAAGATACAATCACGTTTTTTTAAATATAAAAAAAAAATATTTGAAAAAATTTAATTTAAAAAATCTTAAATTATTTTTAAAATATTTTTCTATTTACCTTTAAAAATACGTTTACTTTTTAAATGAGAAAAAAGTTGTATTTAATACAATAAATTTCTTTAAAATTATGATCTGTTTGCATTGCATATGATTATAACTGTTATGAATAGATTATGAATAGACCTTTTCAGAAATACTACTATTCAGAAAATCTACACGTATGCAAAATCTACGCATGACCATTAGATCTTTTCATGAAAATACCCATTCTCGAATTTCATTCTTCTGCTAACCTAAAAAGTTACTTTAGGGGCCTAGAAATACATGTACAAAATTTCAGCTCTTTATCTCTACTGGGGACCTAGCGCCAGGCATGTAAAATATCAACAGATAACGGTAGCACGGCGGTTTTAACAATATCTCAGTAATGTGCAGGTTTTAAGCTCTTCTGCATATTTCAATTTAAACACATAAGGCCAAAGATATTATATCCAAAAAATCTTTTGTCAAAGTCTACTCTACACCTAGCGCCAGTCAGTTTTCTAAAATCATGCATTTTATACCTGTGAAAAATGAAATCGCCAGCGCTAGGTGTAGAGTAGACTTTGACAAAAGATTTTTGGGATATCATATCTTAGGCCTTATGTGTTTAAGTTGAAATATGCAGAACACCTAAATTCACCTTCCAAGCCATTCTCTATGCATTTTAAATTTTTTAATGAAATAACGGGATTTCAAAACTGCCTTTTGAAAAGGCCTAAAAAGTATCTTTTTTTGTCCCTTTTTTCACTGTTTATAGTTACAACTTATTAAGATATTATTCTCAGTTAAAAAAAAATTGGCGCTTCCAGCACCAAAACCGGCAAAAACAGGCAGTTAAACTTCTGTACCCCTACTTAACCCCCTAACAGACCCCCCCTCTATCTCGGCTCCTGTTACAGATAGAGACATAAAACTTTTTTCTGGTGGTTATGTGTATTTTTAGAGAAAATTACTTTTCTAGTCATAGCGGTCAGACCGCTCCTTATCCGCTTTTTAGTGGCCAGCCGCTAAATATTAAAACTGCTGTAGAGCAGCCAATTTTGAAGCTAAGAAAACCAAATTTAACAACGAACTATTATTTTTTATAACAAAAAAATACCTTTTCTGACCATTGCCGAAAAACGACAAATAACGGAAACCGCAAATTTTGGTGGTAAAATGGTGGCGCTAAATAATATTTTTATCTGTTTATAGTTACATTTTATTAAGATATTATTCTCAGTTAAAAAACAAATTTGCGCTTCCAGCACCAAAACCGGCAAAAACAGGCAGTTAAACTTCTGTACCCCTACTTAACCCCCTAACAGACCCCCCCCTCTATCTCGGCTCCTGTTACAGATAGAGACATAAAACTTTTTTCTGGTGGTTCATGTGTATTTTTCGAGAAAATTACTTTTCTAGTCGTAGCGGTCAGACCGCTCCTTATCCGCTTTTTAGCAACCAGCCACTAAATATTAAAACTGATGTAGAGCAGCAGATTTTAAAGCTAAGAAAACCAAATTTTATGACAAACTATTATTTTTTATAACAAAAAAAATCCATATTTTTTTATTGTACTACATAAGTTTTATTGTCCCTCATTTTTATTTTATTTGTCAAAATTTATTCAGAAGGTACCATGTGATCAATCATATATATTTATTCATACTTTTCTACACTTTTTGTGTGTCAAATCAGATTGATTCCTAGATTTTCAAATTCTTACAAAACATAGCAAATTCTTGGAAAACTTAGCTTTTCTGTCCTTCACATAGCTAATTCTTGCAAAACATAGCAAATTCTTACAAAACATAGCAAATTCTATGCTATGTGAAGGAAAGAAAAGCTAAGTTTTCCAAGAATTTGCTATGTTTTGCAAGAATTAGCTATGTGAAGGACAGAAAAGCTAAGTTTTCCAAGAATTTGCTATGTTTTGCAAGAATTTGGTATGTTTTGCAAGAATTTGCTATGTTTTGCAAGAATTTGCTATGTTTTGTAAGAATTTGCTATGTTTTGCAAGAATTAGCTATTTGAAGGACAGAAAAGCTAAGTTTTCCAAGAATTTGCTATGTTTTGCAAGAATTTGCTATGTTTTGCAAGAATTTGCTATGTTTTGCAAGAATTTGCTATGTTTTGCAAGAATTTGCTATGTGAAGGACAGAAAAGCTAAGTTTTCCAAGAATTTGCTATGTTTTGCAAGAATTTGCTATTTTTTGTAAGAATTTGCTATGTTTTGCAAGAATTTGCTATGTTTTGTAAGAATTTGCTATATTTTGCAAGAATTTGCTATGTGAAGGACAGAAAAGCAATAATTTGCAATGTTTTGCAAGAATTTGCTAGGTTTTGCAAGAATTTGCTATGTTTTGCAAGAATTTGCTATGTGAAGGACAAAAAAGCTATGTTTTGTGAGGTTTTGCTAGAAATTGCTATGTGTAGCTAGAATTTGCTATGTTTTGCAAGAATTTGCTATGTTTTGCAAGAATTTGCTATGTTTTGCAAGAATTTGCTATGTGAAGGACAGAAAAGCTATGTTTTGTGAGGTTTTGCTATGTGAAGGACAGAAAAGCTAAGTTTTGCAAGATGAAGGACATAAGCAGCCTTCCTAATGTAAGAATTTGTCAGACAAAGGACATAAGTCACCTCCCTTAAGTTAGATTTTGTTAGATGAAGGACATAAGTAGCCTTCCTTAGATCAATTAGATCAATTTCCAGTGACTTCTGTCCTAATTAGGAATGACTTTGTTTTCTTTCCTATTTCTAAATGTTGATTTATTTAATTGCCTGCGTCTGACATCTGACTAAAATAAAAATCTGTTACATTAGTTTCAACAATTAACTGTGTTGCCCCTTTCTGGACCTTAATCAGCCAATTTTTGTATGAAGTCTTTTATTGTGATCATAAACAGATAAAAATATTAATTAGCGCCGCCAACAGCCATTTTACTGCCAAAATTGGCGGTTTCCGTTATTTGTCTTTTTTGGCGATGGTCAGAAAAGGTATTTTTTTGTTATAAAAAATAATAGTTCATCATAAAATTTGGTTTTCTTAGCTTTAAAATTGGCTGCTCTACAGCAGTTTTAATATTTAGCCGCTGGCTGCTAAAAAGCGGATAAGGAGCGGTCTGACCGCTATGACTAGAAAAAGTAATTTTCTCTAAAAATAAACATGAACCACCAGAAAAAAGTTTTATGTCTCTATCTGTAACAGGAGCCGAGATAGAGGGGGGGGTCTGTTAGGGGGTTAAGTAGGGGTACAGAAGTTTAACTGCCTGTTTTTGCTGGTTTTGGTGCTAGAAGCGCAATTTTTTTTTTTTAACTGAGAATAATATCTTAATAAATTGTAACTATAAACAGATAAAAATATTATTTAGCGCCGCCATTTTACCGCCAAAATTGGCGGTTTCCGTTATTTGTCGTTTTTCGGCGATGGTCAGAAAAGGTATTTTTTTTGTTATAAAAAATAATAGTTCGTCATTAAATTTGGTTTTCTTAGCTTCAAAATTGGCTGCTCTACAGCAGTTTTAATTTTTAGCGGCTGGCCGCTAAAAAAGCGGATAAGGAGCGGTCTGACCGCTATAAATAGAAAAGTAATTTTCTCTAAAAATACACATAACCACCAGAAAAAAAATTTATGTTTCTATCTGTAACAGGAGCCGAAATAGAGGGGGGGTCTGTTAGGGGGTTAAGTAGGGGTACAGAAGTTTAACTGCCAGTTTTTGCCGGTTTTGGTGCTGGAAGCGCCAATTTTTTTTTAACTGAGAATAATATCTTAATAAGTTGTAACTATAAACAGTGAAAAAAGGGACAAAAAAAGATACTTTTTAGGCCTTTTCAAAAGGCAGTTTTGAAATCCCGTTATTTCATTAAAAAATTTAAAATGCATAGAGAATGGCTTGGAAGGTGAATTTAGGTGTTCTGCATATTTCAACTTAAACACATAAGGCCTAAGATATGATATCCCAAAAATCTTTTGTCAAAGTCTACTCTACACCTAGCGCTGGCGATTTCATTTTTCACAGGTATAAAATGCATGATTTTAGAAAACTGACTGGCGCTAGGTGTAGAGTAGACTTTGACAAAAGATTTTTTGGATATAATATCTTTGGCTTTATGTGTTTAAATTGAAATATGCAGAAGAGCTTAAAACCTGCACATTACTGAGATATTGTTAAAACCGCCGTGCTACCGTTATCTGTTGATATTTTACATGCCTGGCGCTAGGTCGCCAGTAGAGATAAAGAGCTGAAATTTTGTACATGTATTTCTAGGCCTCTAAAGTAACTTTTTAGGTTAGCAGAAGAATGAAATTCGAGAAAGAATATTTTCATGAAAAGATCTAATGACCATAAAGATACGTTTCAATCCATCACTTTTTTTAGGGTTTCCTTTCCCACTTCTCCTTACATCATTCTTTTTTAGACGTATTTTTATGACGTCGCACATGACAATATCCATATCTTTTGTTAAATTAATTACTTGAGGCTACGCCCCCTAGAGTTCTCTAAGGGCACTTGAGAGAAAGGGGGGAGGTACTAACTTTTAATTTTAGTTTTAAAAATGATAAAAACTAATTTTTAAGGGAAGAATAATTTTCTCATGGGGTGATTTCTTTAAGGAGAGTGTAGATACTCTCCCTAAAAATCTTTTTTGGGCCTAAAAGAAGCCTTACTATAAAGTAGAAACATATCGGTCCAGCAGTCACCTTGATCTTGATTTATATATAGACAGACATGCACACTTTATGATGCTTTTATATAAGAATTATATTTTTTAGTAGCGAAGCTACTCTATAATTCACTTTGTCCGTCAGTTCGTCAGTCCGTCAGTCCGTCAGTCAGTCAGTCCGTCAGTCAGTCCGTCAGTCAGTCCGTAACGCTATGGGGGAAATGGGATTTATTCAGCTCCTATAAAAGATAGATGCTGAAATTTTTTGACAACATTCCCATCATTAAGGAGCACAATTAAGTATAAAACATCGATCGCGGTAGGACCGCTTTTTAGCAGGTTTTAGGCTATTTTTGTATTTTTCACATTTTTCTCCATATATTTGGTGTTTATGGTCCGATTTCCAAAGATTTTTTAGTTATAGATATCAAAATTAAATTTCCTGTTCTTTAAAGAAAACAACTATGGCGGTCAAACTGCCTTTCAGCAGGTTTTAGGCTATTTTTGTATTTTTCACATTTTTCTCCATATCTTTGGTGTTTATGGTCCGATTTCCAAAAATTTTTCAGTTATACATATCAAAATAAAATTTCCTGTTGTTTAAAGAAAACAACCATGACGGTCAGACTTCCTTTTTGCAGGTTTTTGGCTATTTTTAATATTTAATAATAAATCAATTAATTTTGTGCTTCGCTACTTATGGATGTTGTCATCCTTGTTTTTTGGTAATTTTGAATCTTTGAAAATGTGTAAATTTTAGTACTACCAAGAATTTGCTGGCCACCCTTCCTACTATGGACCTACCAATCTACATGCTTCTAATAGGTACATTTATCCTATTATTTAAACAATTTGTGGGACACCCCTCCTACTATGGACCTACCAATCTTCATGCTTCTAATAGGTACATTTATCCTATTATCTAAAGAATTTGTTTGTCACATTTCCTATTATAGACCTACCAATCTACATACTTCTAATAGGTATATTTTTCCTCTTATTTAAAGTATTTGCTGGTCACCCTGCCTATTATAGACCTACATTTTTTGCATGATGTTTTAATCTTAATGATCTTATTTTTTTAATATTGAAATTGAACAACAAGGTACAATATAATAAGCAAGTCCTTAAACAGTATCCTGTATTTAAGTTTTCTTAATATTTATAAAACTTTATTCTGCTAAGTTCTGACACTCTACGAGTGTTTATGTTCTTTTGTCATACCAACTAACTTTAGAGCTTAGATTTTATTGACGTTGTTATCCTTGTTTATATTGCCAATCAAAGGTTTAAAATGTATTATCAAATGTAAAACTTTGTTTAGGTTGTACTATTCCACACAATATCAAGGCTACATTCTTGCAGACAAACATTACAGATGTACAGACGGACGAACCTAATTATAGAAAAGCTTCGCTATTAATAATATATTTAGGTTGTACTATTCCACACAATATCAAGGCTACATTCTTGGAGACAAACCAATACAGACGTACAGACGGACAACACTAATTATAGAAAAGCTTCGCTATTAATAATATGTTTAGGTTGTATTATTCCACTCAATATCAAGGCTACATTCTTGGAGACAAACCAATACAGACGTACAGACGTACGACCCTAATTATAGAAAAGCTTCGCTATTAAGAATATGTTTAGGTTGTTCTATTCCACACAATATCAAGGCTACATTAATGGAGACAAACATTACAAACGTACAGACGGACGAACCTAATTATAGAAAAGCTTCGCTATTAATAATATATTTAGGTTGTATTATTCCACACAATATCAAGGCTACATTCTTGGAGACAAACCAATACAGACGTACAGACGGATGACCCTAATTATAGAAAAGCTTCGCTATTAAAACTATATTTAGGTTGTATTATTCCACACAATATCAAGGCTATATTCTTGGAGACAAACCAATACAGACGTACAGACTGACGAACCTAATTATAGAAAAGCTTCGCTCATTAATAATATGTTTAGGTTGTATTATTCCACACAATATCAAGGCTATATTCTTGGAGACAAACATTACAGACGTACAGACGGACGACCCTAATTATAGAAAAGCTTCGCTATTAATAATATATTTAGGCTGTACTATTCCACACAATATCAAGGCTACAAAATAAATGGAGACAAACATTACAGACGTACAGACGGACGACCCTAATTATAGAAAAGCTTCGCTATTAAAACTATGTTTAGGTTGTATTATTCCACACAATATCAAGGCTACATTCTTGGAGACAAACTAGGTGAAAATTTATTTGCATAACAAGGATGACAACATTCATTTACGCGAAGCTCTGAATCAGCAAGACAAACATTAACACTTGTAGAGTGTCAGAACTGTATAAGTTGACTTTATATTATAGAAAATCTTTGCTTTTAAAAGGATTCAAAATGATTAAAGATGATCTAATTATCGTAGAGAATACTTTATAGTTAAAGTGGGAAACGACTATAAAAGTATTTTTTTTGTTTTTTACTTTAACGTCTTAACCAGTCCACTTCAAATAATTCCTTCTTTCACAGGACCTTTCATTGTAAAAGAAAACCTCAGGTGAAACAGACAGACAAAGATCCTGTAACTTTTATGTAACGATTAATGCAATTGTCTGACAAACTAATGATTATTTTTTGTTTATAGGATCTAATGTTGGTTGCCCATACATTATTTATCCAATGAATTGTCCATTTATGATTTCAGAACAGACAGACGGACAGACAGACAGACGGACAGACAGACAGACAGACAGACAGACAGACAGACAGACAGACAGACAGACAGACAGACAGACAGACAGACAGACAGACAGACAGACAGACAGACAGACAGACAGACAGACAGACAGACAGACAGACAGACAGACGGACAGACAGACAAAAAAACGGGCAGACAGGCAGAGGGACAGACAGATAATCATACAGACAGACAAACAGACATACAGACAGACAAAAGGACGGACGGACAGACAGACAGACAAACAAACGGGCAGACGGACAGACAGACAGACGGATAGACAGACAGACAGGCAGATAGATAGACAGACAGACAGACAGACAGACATCGTTCAACTTTTTATATAATTACAATTATAGTATTACAACTATTATACAAACAAATATTATTTTTTTTGTTTACAGGATCTAATGTTGGTTTCTTATACGTTCCTTCACCAATGAACTGTCTTTATATGAACACAGGACAGACAAACAGACGAACAGATAGACGGACAGACAGACATACAAACATACAGACAGACGGACAGACAGACAGACGGATAGACAGACAGACAGGCAGATAGATAGACAGACAGACAGACAGACAGACATCGTTCAACTTTTTATATAATAGTATTACAACTATTATACAAACAAATATTATTTTTTTTGTTTACAGGATCTAATGTTGGTTTCTTATACGTTCCTTCACCAATGAACTGTCCTTATATGATTACAGGTTTGATTAAAATTAGTTTATATAATTACCGTTAGATGTCTCAAATGAATTGCAATTTTTAAAATAGGTTAGTTAATATTATTGTCGTTAGATATCTCTATCCCTGCGAACCCTCTCTGGGCTAATAAAACTGAACTGCTCTGTAACTTACATTCCCTATTGTCTAGCTTTATTTTTTTGCTTTGCTACTTATGAATGTTGTCATCCTTGTTTATTTTCTATAGATGGATGGCAGTATTATGCTGGAAGATGGTTTGTTGATAATACTCTAGTTGTTAGGAAAATATATATATATTACAAACTTTAACCCTTACAGATCGGGCCCCTATTCCCACCTTAATAGATGGGGGGGGGGGTGTCATATTGACCCCCCCCCTCTATCTCGGCTTCTGTTACAGATAAAGACGGTGGTTCATGTGTATTTTTAGAGTAAATTACTTTTTCTAGTCATAGCCGCTCCTTAGCCGCTTTTTAGCGGCCAGCCGCTAAATTTTAAAACAGCTGTTGAGCGGCCAATTTTGCAGCTAGGATGACCAAATTTTAGGACGAACTTTTATTTATCATAACAAAAAAATTACTTTTTCTGATCATCGCCAAAAAACGGCAAATAACGGAAACCGCCATTTTCGGCGGTTACGGCGGTAAAAAGGCGGTTGGCGGCGCCAATTAATATTTTTATCTGTTTATTATTGCTCAAGGATTTACCAAAAAAATTTATAGGTCTCTAGCTGTAATAGAAGCCACGATATTCATGATATATATCTGTAGTAAAAGCCGGACAAAAATCGGTCATAAAGTCGGTCAGGGTGCGGTCAAACGGTCATAACACCACTTTTCTCATAAGGTCATTGATATCTCAGTATTCACCAAAAAAATTTAGGCTTCTACCTTATATACAAAGTCATAATGTAGAAATTAAGATTTATTTAGAATTTTTTTTGATTTTGGTGCTACCCAACCGACTTTGACCGGACACCACGACCGACACAGACCAGATATCCTAATAAAATCAACTCTTGCCGACGTATAATTACTAAACTTAAAAAGTCATGAAATCACAACTCTCTATCTTACCTACAAAAAAAATGACATTAAAAAAATAGAGGGGGGGGGGGTTAATATGACCCGCCCCCTCTATCTGTAAGGGTTAATAATAACAAAGAAATAGAAAAAATTAGCTACTCTCCTAGAGGTCTCTAGATGCCCTTTGTGTTGGGGGGAGATAATCAAATTCTTACTAAAACTGTATTTTATAAAAAAAAAAGATTTAGCTCCCTGAAAAGTCCAGTAAGTCATACATTCATAAGCTAGTGAGATCCTTTGGTACATACACACATGGATCCTATTATTGTTATAAAAGATTAACGAAAGCTATACATAATTTTTACCTTAACTCATTGGTTATTGTCCATTGTCTTATACCTAAAAAAGACTATTTTCTATACTTATGAGATAGACTTCTGAAATTTCTTGTAAGATTCTCCTGAACAATACATAAGTTTGTAATATATTATATTTTTTAATAAATCCAGATGTATTCCAGCATAAGAAGATATTATAAATTTGAATTTAATAATAAATAACAGTTTTATTTGTAAATATATAATGATTAATTAATAAATTATTTTGTGCTTTTTTGTGATAAATTTTACTCATAGTGAACAGAGGGATATTACACTAGTCTGTTTATTACACTAGTCTCCAAAGTTTTATAATAACGTTTTCTTATTTGTTGTCTTAATTACTTTGGGGACTATATTGAATTTTTAATGGTTGCTTTAAAAGGTAAAGTGTCCACACGTCCCAACCACTAATTGTAATCTATAGAGATCAAGGCAATAAAAATGGATATATTGCTATTAGGATGTTGTACCAGATTCTCATGTTCTCTAATAAAGTGAACAATTTTCCATCTACCATCTAGACTGTAAAAGAGAACCTTATCGGTTCAGCGGTTACACAGACACACACATAGAGATCATGATACTTTATTATAAGGATACTTCAAAGAACTCTTCTTTTAAAGGAACCCCATCTTGACGTTAAAATTATTGATTGGTAATTAATATATTATTACTTGGATGTTGCACAAGATTTGCATGTACTCTTATAATGTGATACTCGCAGCTGGCTAAAATAACGATAGTTGATTAGTGTGGAGGTTTCATTCTTTATAATTAAATAGAAAGCAATTTGTTAGTAGACTTTAGGGTCTTTGCCACTTGGGCTATGTAGTTGTCTGGATTATACATCTATACTAATGCATTTATTATCTTGACTTTAAAATTGTTGATTAGTTTGAAGGTTTTATTCTTTCTTCTATTTAATAAAAAAACAGAAAGCAATTTGTTAGCAGACAAAAATGGTTTCCACCACTTGGGCCAGATAATTGTCTGTATTATACATCTTTACCTATACATTTATTATCTAGACTTTAAAATCAGGGAGGGAGAGGACATCCATCTGTTTATTACACTAGTCCTCAAAGTCTTATAATATATATTTTCTTATTTGTTGGCTACACAACCTTGTGGAGTTGAGTTTCAAACGTTTCAACCACTAATTGTTATCTACAGAAGGGGTAATTTTGTGAATCATCATTGCGGATGTACATCAATTTATCGGCAATTGTCTTATCACTTTGGATCCCTGTTTTAAAATTGTTGATTAGTTTGAAGGTTTTATATTCTTTCTTCTTTTTCCCTATCAAAGAAACTGGTCAGTTTCTCTTCAAACGTTGGTGAAACACAAAATGCCACCACATATTAAATAACAACGATAAAAGCTTTTTATTTTGAGATGGGTATAAGGAGGGGTTCAAAGGTTTTATGGGTTTAATATTTAATGTATTTTTAAATTTAGAGTGGAGTTTTCAATTTTGAGTTGGGTAAATACCATTTTACCCCCACCCTTGGACGTCTATGGATGATAGCATCAATAGAATCTAATCTAATCTGTCTAGATCGCATCTAATTGATACAGGAATCCCCATGCATTTGCATA
Organism: Acartia tonsa; assembly: GCF_053477335.1. NCBI lineage: Eukaryota > Metazoa > Arthropoda > Copepoda > Calanoida > Acartiidae > Acartia > Acartia tonsa. Next base: position 47,100,284 of record NC_137271.1, read on the forward strand.
GTGAAATCAATTTAACGATTTTGGTATGATTAGAGGCTGGCATAAAAGAATACGTTTGGCCTTGGAGAGACCCAGCTTTAATCCAACTTAGCATAGCTTAAGTATAAGAGCGCTAAACACAGGATTGTTATTAATCCAATCGTATTATAGTCAGCTTTTCGCAGTTATTAAACTCAGTATGTCTGAAAACAAGTTCAGCGGATATTAATCGGTTTCCTAGCCATAAAAGTAATACATCTTACCGTTACGTACTATAATGGTGTTTATTAGATCTTTGTTAACTTTCTGTTCAAGAGATGGGTGGGGGGATGAATGCTCCACTTTCAGATTGAGGTATATTCTCAAAAACTTTTTCTCTTTTACCTTCAAATTTTTACCGCAAGATAGAACTTATGTATAATACATATATTATATACCTTATATGTTCTATCATATACTTATAAGTATCTGGATGTGTGTTTGCTTGTCTTGATGAATATAAATGTATAATCCTGACAACTAACTGGTCCAAGTGGCGGAGACCCTTTTTCATATGTAAGCAAATTGCTTTCTGTTCTACTGAAGGGACTTGACTGTGTAATAATTTACAAGGAAAATCACGAAACCTTTTTCATTCAAATTGGTAGGAGAATCTTCAACCAAAAAATCAATCGTCTGCATTAAATTAGCAGTAAGAATTCACTTTTTTTTACTTAAAAAGTCCTAACGGACATTTAGAATTGTTGACGAGCTACTATAACAAAAAATTGTTTTGTTTGTAGTTCCAAACTTTTCAACCAATGATTACAATTTTTACAAATGGATTACAGTGTCGTATCCATTTCGATACCTGGGTAAAATAATATAAATGATGGAGAAGTAAGGGTTGTATGTAGATTAATTTAATTGCTATTGCCCTCTCTCAACCTCTGATATTAACCAACAGGGAGGAAGGGGACATTGGGCTCCCCAAAGTCTTAATGTTTTCTAATTCATTGGCTTGACAACTTTGGGGAAATTATTGAATTTGATTGGTTGGTTTATTAAGTTGAGTGTCCAAATGTTTCAATTTTGTGTATAATCATAGTTGTTGCACAAAAATTTGTCTACCATTGTCTTATTCCTTTAGATTCCTGAAAACTGACCCACCATAGTATAATTGTTTAATCCCATATTTAGACTAAACATATATAAGTTTGTATTTACTTAGGTAAACAATAGATTTAAAACCATAGATAGACTATCATACACAACAGATATATAGTATAGATGTATTTACAGAAACTACCCCCCTTCCTTTTTCAAGACCTCTTTCGCCTGCGTTTAGATTATTTTCTGCTACTTGGCTGTGTTAATGTAAGCGACACCATTGGTTGATTTTCAATGACCCAATAGAAAGGTTGCACAAGACAGTTATTTAACCCTCTCTCCCTCTAGTGTTTTACTCTAATTCATACACAAAAAAACCATCCAACTTAGAAAGGAATTTCTAACAATCGATTTATAATAACTTGGATGTTGCACCAGATTTTCATGTGCACTAATATAATGATACTCGCAGCTGTCTAAAATAGCAATTTTACCAATCCTACCCTTTACCCCTTCTTTTACTAAAGAAAGTCCATATTAGCAACATAAATTGATGAAAAATTTTTCACTGTCAATATATCCATGTATATAATATATCCATTTTTCTAACTGACGAACATATTTGTTTATGTTTGGTCATATATGATTCATTCTAATAGAACTAGCGACGAAATTTTATTAATATGATCAATATTATAGTTTATTAAAAGCTAGCTTTATCATAAGAAATTAAATCTAAATATATAGACAATATTAAACTTCTTGTTTTATCCTAGAAATTTAACCATTCATAAACTTACTTACATATACGACCATAGCATCTATAAGCTCTGTGTTCAAGGGGCAGGAAAGTGCTAGAAAAATAGCTTAAAACCATTCTAATATTTATTTATCAGAAATCATCACAGGACCTATGTGAGGCTAACCTAAATTAGAGAACCCAATCGATTCAGTAGTTTGTAAGATCGTAAGATTCAGACAAAAATCTTGCTACTTTATTTAATAAAACTATACATGGATGAAATGAAAAAATAACTGCTATTTTGTACTAAAATATGCTAAAATTATCCATTTTAAAAAATTTACTGCATTTACTGATTATGGATCTAGGTGTTCTTTATTTATTATATAAACTATTTCATTCTCTCATCCCCTCAATAAAACTTTTTTTGTTTATAATATAACACAGGGATAAATATTTTTCCAGTATGGCTTCCAAACCGATTAATATTCGCTGGATTAGAACCGGTACTTAGCCATAAAAAATTCTTGTATGGCATCGTATTACAGACAATTTTTTACGAAAATTAAAATAAGAATATGAAATTAATTCAAGTTTTGTTAGCCGGGTACTTTCACTCCTTGGATTTAGTCTTATAATTTTTCATTTTATTATCCGTGGAAAGCTGTCTATAACTCGGTGCGAAAATAAACTTTTGGGGTTGCCAACGGCACCCCCAAGCTCATTTTTTTTGGGGGGGGTAATCCTTATATCATAGAGGTAATTTTTTTATTTGGAGGGGGGGGGGTAAAAAGTGAAAATCCAGATTACCCCCCCCCCCCCAAATGAATTTGGGGGGGGGGGGATCAAACCTTTATCCCCTCCCTTGGACGGCTTTGTTCCCCAATTATCATAAATACAATTACCCTTTCTGCAGATGAAAATTATTGGTTGAACAGTTTGGAACCTACCAATAGAAATTTAATAAAAGTAACCAAGCTAACAAATAAGATAACATGTTTATAAAACATTGGGTACCAGCGAAATTTATAGTCAATTGACTCCCTCCTCCCTAGGTAGTTTGTGTAATTTAATGAGAAAGCCAAAAGGGACAATAATAAAAAACCTCATTTTACCCCCCCGCAAAAAAAAATTGGTCGTCCTTAAACTTATACTTTGTATAATATTCACCCCTGAAAGTTTATCTGGATTATAATGAAGTATAAATATGTTGGTCATTTCAAACTTTAAACTATGTTTGTTGATTAAATAAAGGGTTAATATCAGGGAGGGAGGGGACATTGGGCTGTAAATTATACTTGTTCCCATATTTTTATTTTATAGTTTAGACTTTGTTCTTTAAATAAAGGGTTCATATCAGGGAGAAAGGAGACATTGGACTGTAAATTATTTTTATAAGTACCTTGGGATAGATGAATTTTTACTGATCCACTTTTTGATGTTCGTTTGTTTAATCATTGAGCCTTACTTTAAAATGATATCTCAATTTTAAGCTCTATATCTAAACTTTGAATTGTTTTACAGCCATTCTTGCAAAGGTTAGAAGATTTGAGAATAAGAAAAATGCACTAAACCATTTTTAGATGTTGACAACTAAGTTTTGAATTTTAGATTTTTGTACTTTATAAATAAAAAATAAAATATTTTTTTGTTGTTCTATTAATTGTCTTAAAAACCGAAGAAAAAAAGCCATAAATCATTAAAGTCTGATAATTATGAATGGGGTAAAATTGCTTAAAAAAAATATCTCTTAAAAAAAACACTGTACAGTGTATAGCAGGATTACATATTTATTTAACATATATTCTTTTTCCAAAACTCTGAAAATGAATATACATTTATGTTGTTTAGTAAATCCTTTTTGGCAAAGTATTATGAATAATCATTGGACTGGCAAATAGATATAGAAGTAACATTGTATTTAGAGGGATATTGTTTCTATCTATCTATCTTTCTGACTGTTTATCTATCTATCTATTGGACTGGGAAATAGATACAAGAAACTTTGTTGTATTTAGATGGATTTTCCATAGTTATATCTCTCTATCCATCTATCTATATATCTATCTCTATCTATGTATCTATATATATATATATATATCTATGTATCTATATATCTATCTATCTAAATATATATATATATATACATATCTATCAAAGTATAATGAATAATCATTGGACTGGTAATTAGATACAAGTAAGAAATATATGAAGTACCTGCCTATCTATCTAAACATATTATTCTATGTAAGTAATATATGAAGTACCTGCCTAACTATCTACACATATTATACTATGAAAATAATATATGAAGTACCTACACATATTATTCTCTGTAAGTAATATATAATGTACCTGCCTGTTTATCTACACATATTATTCTATGTATAAAGTAATATATGAAGTATCTGTCTATCTATCTACTCATATTATTCTATGTAAGTAATATATGAAGTACCCACCGAAGTGTGAAATAGAGAATGGGGAAGAACTAGAGAATGGGATTAGGACAGCAAAAAACTTAGCGGGGTGTTCACTAACCCGCTGAAACCTTCCAAGGAACATTATTGAACTTCTCTAGAAATTGCATAATGATCCATTTAGCCCTTTATGATATTTATACCAAATGATCTTGCTAACCGCTGAACCAATATAGTTCTTCTTTACAATATACGTTTTCATAAGTCCTAAGAAGGTTCATAACTATTTTGGAGAAGGGTACCACAACCATCCCAAAAGAAATCGCCACTAAAAAAAAATTTAATATTTTCGCTAATAGTATTTTAGTATTGTAAAACCCACTCTCTCTCTAATAATAATTTGCATAATATGAAGAATTACTTGAATTATTTAAATTTTAACATCATTTTTTTCTTAAACTTTCATCTTTCTTTAAAATCATATTAGATTAATGTTATATAAAAAATTTCTTTTTCTTGGAGGATTTTCCATCAAAGGCTTTTCTAAAGTCAAGGTGATGATAATATTACTTGGTAGCTAATTACATTAAAAATTCAATTTAAGGCGAAAGACGTTTGCTCAAATTCTCGTTTGCAATTTTCTTTTGCTATACCTTTAATGTATCTGTTGCATATCATTAGCTATTTATCCACCTTCAATCTAACTATCAATCCATCCATCCATATATCCATCCATCTATCCATCTATAGCTGGTCAGAGAACTTTTTATCCAAATTCTCGTTTACAATTTATCTATCTATATATCTATTATTCTATCTATCCATCTATCCACCCATCCATCTATCCATCCATCCATCTATCCATCCATCCATCTATCTATCTATCTATCCAACTGGTCAGAGAACTTTTTATCCAAATTCTCGTTTGCAATTTTCTTCTTCTATTGTCAATCAAGAAAGGAAGGAAGGAGGAGGGATACAAAATATTCAAAATCAAAAAATTATAAAAAAAACACCATATAATGGATGTAGAATACACAGGAGAAAAATTTTCGTTATTTTAGCCTGCTGCTAGTTTACTTAATTGGAGAATCTGAAAATCTGGTGTAAGATCCAAGTAACAATATGTCCATGAACCATATGCTGTCATTATAACGACATAATAATAAAGTTATTAGGATAATACCGTGTCGATAATTTGTCAGCCACGGACAATTCTATTCATTGCTATACAGTAATGTTGATAATAGTCAATGGTACTTTTTGAATATCATCATATCCATAATGTGTCAGATTTGACCATAGCATCAAAAAATACAATTCAGATTTTAAAATATTTCACATATTTCTGGCCATTTAGGTATAGTAAGCATTATATAACACGATATGCGTGTTTAAATTAAAACCTTTTTTTCTAACACTTGCATAATTTTGTTGACATATTTTGTCGGACCATTATTCCTCCCCCAATCAAGAAAACTATTTTACCTAAATAAGGTTTTTTTTCTCCTCTTTACAAAGTGGGCAAAATTAAATAGTTCTTTAGTAGTGGTGCAACTCTAAAAATCATTTTGTTTATCTGTTTGTCTGTACGTAAGTATGTCTGTCTGTATGTCTGCCTGTCTGTCTGTCTGTCTGTCTGTCTGTCTGTCTGTCTGTCTGTCTGTATGTCTGTCTGTCTGTATGTCTGTCTGTATGTCTGTATGTCTGTATGTATGTCTGTCTGTATGTCTGTCTGTATGTCTGTCTGTCTGTATGTCTGTATGTCTGTATGTCTGTCTGTATGTCTGTCTGTATGTCTGTCTGTATGTCTGTCTGTATGTCTGTCTGTATGTCTGTCTGTATGTCTGTCTGTATGTCTGTCTGTATGTCTGTCTGTATGTCTGTCTGTATGTCTGTCTGTCTGTATGTCTGTCTGTCTGTATGTCTGTCTGTATGTCTGTCTGTCTGTCTGTCTGTCTGTCTGTCTATCTGTCTGTCTGTCTGTCTGTCTGTCTGTCTGTCTGTATGTCTGTCTGTTTGTCTGTCTGTATGTCTGTCTGAATGTCTGTCTGTATGTCTGTCTGTATGTCTGTCTGTCTGTCTGTCTGTCTGTCTGTCTGTCTGTCTGTCTGTCTGTCTGTCTGTCTGTCTGTCTGTCTGTCTGTCTGTCTGTCTGTCTGTCTGTCTGTCTGTTTGTCTGTCTGTTTGTCTGTCTGTTTGTCTGTCTGTATGTCTGTCTGGTTGTCTGTCTGTATGTCTGTCTGTATGTCTGTCTGTATGTCTGTCTGTATGTCTGTCTGTTTGTCTGTCTGTTTGTCTGTCTGTATGTCTGTCTGTATGTCTGTCTGTATGTCTGTCTGGTTGTCTGTCTGTATGTCTGTCTGTATGTCTGTCTGTATGTCTGTCTGTATGTCTGTCTGTATGTCTGTCTGTATGTCTGTCTGTATGTCTGTCTGTATGTCTGTCTGTATGTCTGTCTGTATGTCTGTCTGTATGTCTGTCTGTCTTTACGTCTGTTTTTCTGTATGTATGTCTGTCCGCATGTCTGTCTGTGTGTATATCTGTCTGTATGTATGTATGTCTGTAAGTCTGTCTGTATGTCTGTCAGACCCTTTTCGTCTGCTACCAAATTTCTTTTTGTTCTTTTATAAGTACAGGGCAGTGTTTATATTTCCGACGCTATTAGTTGATTTCAAAGACCCAATTTAAGATCAGGACAGAGTTACCTATAGCTTATGCCCCCTCTATTTTTTGCTTTAATTTTTAAAACACTACTTTACTATAATTTTATTGGTTGCAACTTTTTCTGGTCTCATCACATTATCAACTCAATAGAATACAAAATTGAAAAATAGTTGCTTCTATCTATCTATAAATATCTATCTATCTATTTTTCTGTCTCATCACATTATCAATTCAATAGAATAAAAAAATTTAAAATAGTTGCTTCTATTTATCTATATATCTCTCTATCTCTATATTTATCTATCAATCTTCTATAGTAAGATATTGGAAAATTGTTATAATTTAAATACCCTTGTAGAAGGGACGTCCAAGCTTCTTATTTGAAGGGAGGTAAAATGAAGGTTTCAAAGGTTTGAGGGGGGTAATCTATTTTTTTATAATGTTAAATAGTTAAAAAACATTGTAAAAAAATACACAACTCTAGACTGAGTGCAATAAAGTTTATGAAAAAAAACAAGGATGACAACATATATAAAAAGTAAAGCTTACCTTCCAAAGAAAAGGAACAAACTATTATTGATGAAAATTTTATTTATCATTACTCGGATCTTACACCTGATTATCCAATACTTTAATAAAGTGAAACCTGTAGCAGGCTAAATTAACGATTCTCCCCATCCACCCCCTTTACCTAATCATCTTTTCTCCTATTGGATGAATGAAAAGACCAATAAGAGATGTCCATGTTAGCAACCTAAATTGACGACATTTTATAATGAAGTAAAGGATTCTCTTTGGTTGTATGATGTACTAATGTTTTTTTTATCAATAATTTGTTTCACACGTTATACCTCACCCATACGGAAATCTTCCTAGACAATCATAGGTTTAGATCCATCCCAAACGCATGTGGACGTATAGATGTAACCTAAATGTAGAAAAGCTTCACTTAAAAATAGAACGCTTTTTAACTTCTAGGTATAATTAAGCCATAAATAATGCAAAAATTGTTCAATTATTTTCCTTACTGTTTGTACATTGTTTTTAAAAATAATTCTTAGTACAGTTTTTAAGTTCTTAAATAATTAAATGAACAAAAGAAAAAGAATATTTCAATTCTGTCTGTCTGTCCGTTTGTCTGTCTGTCTGTTTGTCCATTTGTCCGTCTTTTTGTCCGTCTGTCTGTCCAGTTGTTTGCCACTTTGTTATCACTCTATTTTATAACATATCTCAGTTGTAAAACTAAAAGAATTGTATTCAAATAAAAGATTATAGGGAGCACGGGTTGAATAACTTCATTTCCACCAGGTGGGAACCCTATGCCGACTTTCAATTGGGTCCTTCATCCTACAGAGTCGGAAATATAAACACAGCTAATTCGCTACAAAAGAGCTTGATGGAATTTGCAAGCAGGCGAAAAGGCCCCCAACTCGGGAACCAGGGTTTACAAAGACAAAACTGCATTACTTTTGCACCACTTTTGACGTAATATTCTCCAACTCTTTTTTAGGGGTTTTCTTTCCCACTTTTCCTCTCATCTTCCTAATTTTATGACGACACAGGAATCCAAAGTGACACAAAAGTAATGCATTTTGGTCTTCGTCCCAGGGTTACAGCTCTATAATTGTACATTTATTAGCATTTTAACATCTGTTTTAAGAAAGTATTGCTTTTCTGTGTTAAAAGGTAATTATTAGTCTAACCTTTGTTAAAAGAACTATTGAGTGCTATTAATGGATATATTATTACTTGGATCTCACACCAGATTAACATGTACTCTAGTAAAGTAACACTCGCAGCTGAATAAGATAATGATCCACTCACTTTACCCTATCCTACTGTATAAACGAACTGTTCAATTATTTATGTCCTTATTAACAACCTAAATTGAAGACAATTTTTCCTCTGTCATTATATCCACGTATATTCTATATCTATTGTGCTATTTATTTATTTTTTGTCTTATTTTTAATCATATGTATGTGACTGTCAGTTAAGATATTAGGAATGGCTAAATTACACTCATATCTGAACTGTACATTAACCATCAGACAACCAACACTTTGAATCAATTATGTGGAAGACCTTAGGGATCTCAAGGGATAGGAAAATGAACGTCAAATTGATGTTCAATGTACATCCCCTATAATAACAAATAAACTTACACTTATGTACTTACAAGTAATGGTTGATATGTTTGGACACTAATAGTTTGGAATCAACTAACAGAAAATCAATAAGGTACCAAAATTTTTAAGCCAATGAATTAGATAACGTGTTTGTAAAACTTTGGGTACCAGTGTAATTTACAGTCCAATTTAATTTACATTCCCTTTTACTTTTTTTATTTTATCTTGATATGATAATATAACATTAGAATTTTAGATTTAAAAATGCTATTTTTGTATATTTTAACATTTGGATTTAGTTCAGTTGAAGCCCAAGAAAAAAATGGGAAGATTTATTTTATAAATATAATATCTAAATTTTGTAAAAAGCTCTAAAAGTCCTATACTAAGCTATTCTAGATAGACAGCATTATATGTGTAGATTCCCCTGACCTAAACTATCTTAAAGCAACCAAAGGCAGCATACAAAACACCATTAATGAATATGTTAGATTTAGATCCCTTTATAGTAAATTGAACTGTAAACTGTAGGGACAATCAGGCCACATTTTTGTTTGAATGTGTACACATTTTGATACGATTTTTTTCGTCTACTAGTTATTCATTGCTAAAATTGGACAAATATTGTGTTTGAGAATTCATCTAGTATAATAAATCTATTGCGCTATAGGAATGCTTTATAGTTGCATTTATAAGTATAGATACATAATCCAGACAACTATCTGGCCCGAGAGACTCTTTTTGTCTGCTAGCAAATTGCATTCTGTTCTTTTTAGCGACTTAGCTGTGTTTATATTTCTATTGCTATTGGCTGCCATTAAAATACCCAATTGAAAGTCGGCACAGAGTTACAAATAGCTCGTGCCCCTCTGTCCTTTCACTTTCATGACAAACTAAAAAAATTTTAGACGTTAGAGATTTTTCCAAAATTGAGGTAGTCAATGGAGGGGGTTACTTATACACAGCTGAAAAGTGTGGCACAGAGTGTTCCAGGAATGATGAGTGTCTAGTTTGGGATTATAATGTTAAAACACAAGAATGTAGGCTCTTTGTAACCTCAAGTAAGTAAATATATTTCTTATAATGTTAGTACACAAGAATGTAGGCTCTTTGTAACCTCAAGTAAGTTTTTTATTTTAATATTAGTGGAAAATTATCTGTAATACGATGATATACATGTTTTTTTCAGTATGGCTTAGAACTGGTTCTAATTCACTGGTTATTAATTGATTTCAATTGATAATTATTTGTTTAGTTGACATGAATATGAAGTGGGGAAAGTCTCCTAGAACAAACCAAGGCGAAGGTATTACAACATTCAAACCTCACTTACAGACAACCAACCCTTTGATTGAAATACCATTGTGTGAATGTCTTACAGCATTTAATGATATTGATAATAAGTTATGCCTCTGATAGGCCAAGATATTTTCCCGTCAATGAAATTTAATCTTTTTATCTCTCTTAAAAGTTTTCAATTTTCTTATAAGGCATATGACCCAGGGAGAGAAAGGACATTGGACTGTAAAGGATACTCAAAGTTTTTTGACTACCTTATACATTGCTAAAAAGTTCATGTGATTATATTGAAGATCTAGAATTAGATCGTTTTGGTCATGAGCAGAATTTGGGCACATGTGCTCAAATCCAATAGCCCCACTTATTTTTAGGATTTTGAATATTTCTCTGTCTGTACGCATTTTTAACATTTATGCATATGCTCAAAATCTATAGTCAATTACATTCATAATTAAATGCTTTGTTTTAATCATTGTATTAACTGTTGTGTTTTTTAGTAAATCTTTGTGGTGATGAGTGGAAAAATTACAAAGGTAGTTTTTTCTACATGCAAAGTTTATTATAAAAACTTACTTTTCCTTTTTCCATATCCCTTTATACAGTGTTTTTTTTATGAGCACTTTTTTGAAAGCAATTTTACCCCACTTATAGTTATCAGAATTTAATGATTAATGGCTTATTTTCTTCGTTTTTTAAGGGAAATTATGAAACAACAAAAAAATTACAGTTTTTGTTGAAAAAGTACAGTAAAGTTGAAAATTAAAAACTTAGGTGTCAACATATAAAAATGGTTTTAGCGCATTTTTCTTAAAAAAATGGATTTTCTGTAGTCGACTTTGGGGGGCCAGTACTCCCTCCCTGGTTGAGATATGACCTTCAAACTTTAATATGTTCTAGTACATGTCCCTAATAGTATCTGTATACATTTTTAGCTCTATATCTCAACTTTGAAATGTTTAGCAGCCATTCTTGCAAAAGGTTGATTATTTGAGCATAAGAAAAATGCGCTAAAACCATTTTTAGATGTTGACACCTAAGTTTTTAATTTTCAACTTTACTGTACTTTTTCAACAAAAACTGTAATTTTTTTTGTTGTTTCATAATTTCCCTTAAAAAACGAAGAAAATAAGCCATTAATCATTAAATTCTGATAACTATAAGTGGGGTAAAATTGCTTTCAAAAAAGTGCTCATAAAAAAAACACACTGTATTAACTATTTACTAAAGTAACAGGATGTATGTTTGTATGTAGTGTAGTTAAGTCTGTTAAGATCTAGTAGACAGTTTCAGCGTTCTTTACCTTACTTTTCCGAAAAAATACCCCTAAAATAAAACAAATATGGGGGACGCAGTACAGAAAATCACTTATTTTCATTTTATTTAGAAATTCTTTGTCTTATCAATCCGCAATATCATTTAAATAAATACTTTCTACATTTCGGTTGATTATAATCGAGCAACAAATAAATATTTTTTAATAGAGTAATAAATAAATATTTAAATCATTTGATAGAGATCTAAAGAGATAGATAATGCACTACAAATAAGGGGGATTCCCAAGATGAACATATCATAAATTATGGTTGGAAGGTTAGAACACTGGTAGTTTGAACTTTAGGACTTTTTTCAAATACTTATTTACAACTTTGTTTAGAAAATTGGACTAAAAAAGTCTGGTAACCAATTTATTTAAAGTTTAATTGATATTGTACAACTTTAATATTTAGGTTCTCTTTTCTAAAATTCACAAAGGAACAAATTCATGGGTACAACTGCTATACACACTACACTTCAAGTCTCTAGTGGAATACAATTAAAATTCTCTGTTTAGAATTTAGGCATTTACAATGATACAATTATCAATGCTGAGCTGGCACTTCGTATGCAAGCACCTAATTGGTTCTGTATTTTGTAAGATCTTATTCTATAAATAAACCAAAACCTTACCAGCTTATTCATTTCGTTTCTTAGAAAATTGCTATCAGCTGATAACAACACCAATGTCTTGGGATAAAGGAATAGAAAAATGTAAAGCCCTTGGAGGAGATTTAGCTTCCATAAATAGTTCAGATGAACAGAATGTAATTTATAGTAAGGTTTATTTTTTTAAAGCAAAGCTTTTCTATAATTAGGGTTGGTTCGTTCGTCCGTCCGTAATGGTTAGCTCTTCTTGTTAATTTAAACAGGTTAAAATTGTCCTATTGATTTTAATCTTTGCATAATAATTCATATAACAGTTAGGTATGACAAATTTTTTTATGTTAAAATTATCTGATTTATTTCATTTTTGGAACACTGATTCCTTTTCCAACAAGGTAAAATGTTATAAGCGAAGCCTAAAAATGTAAGTAAACAGTATCATGTATTTAGGAAGTTTATTAACAAATTTACTTAAAATTTTGTTTTAGACATAAACATTTTTATTGTGATTATTTAGTTTTATCACCCTATAAGTGTTAATGTTCATTTGTCCTACTGTTTCCGAGCTTCCCTCTTATGGATGTTGTCATCCTTGTTTAAGGGGAATTAATAATGAGACATTTTTGTTTTAATCATTTTAGTGTGCTCCGTAAGCTAGAAAGTAAATCTATTTAATGGCATTCTACAATAGTTCCCAAAGTCTTAAAAATTGGCAAAACTAAGAAAAGTTGCAGTGGTTCTAAATTTAATATTTTAGCATATTTGGATGAACATAAAGATATGATTGGAAATCAGAATGTTTGGATTGGGTTTAGTGATTCAAACAAACATGGAACATTTACATGGTCAGATAAATCTTACGGTAATGAAACTAAAAAATTATCAGGGAGGGAGGGGACATTGGGCTGTTTATTACATCTGTCCCCAAAGTCCTATAATAATGCTTAACAACCTAACAACCTTGGGAACATTTATTCAATTTTGATTGGTTGTTTCTTGAATGTACTAACGTTTTTACCAGTGATTATATTCTACAGAAGGGGTAATTTTGTGTATCATTATTGAGGATGTACATCAATTTATCGACTATTATCTTATCCCTTATTCCTTATTTAGTAGGATCTTGTTGATCCAGAAAGTATTATGTATTTTTTCAACAAAAAATTCAGTCATTTATTTTAATGAATGCTTAATTATATATGATTCTTATGCTCAAATCAATGTCTACTGGTTTATGCAATTCTAATAATGAAGCTACAATTACATTGTTAACAGTATAACAGATGATATCTATTAGACACTGTTATCTACTGCTAGTCAGGGGCTGTGATTCAGCAGATGAATTTTATTCAAAATTGCTGAACATTTTAATATTTTTGTGCCATAATGTGTTTAAGATATGTTTTGTTCTGTAACTATAGGATAGTGGATAATAAGGGGGAGGGGGAGTAGGAAGTGGGTTGTGGGAAAATTTTTACTCAGAATTGTTTGTCAGTTCCTTGTCCCTGCTGCTAGTCAAACCAGAACCAAAAAGATTTTTTTAGAATCTTATACCTGAGCTGGATCTTTAAATCATTTTAGTGGTGAGCCAGATCGGGGTGAGCCAACTTTCCACCAATGAGAGCACAGTATTTTATGAAATGCCGCACTGAAATTCGGCTCACCCTGATCTGGCTCACCACTAAAATGATTTAAAGATCCAGCTCTGGCTTATTTGAACTGTTGATTTTAAGAGGATAGAGTGGAGATAGTACACAAAAGTAAGATGGCACGTATGCAGGAATCTAAAGGGATAAAACAGTAATGCTTAATAGACTTTCATCCCCAATGATGACACACAAAATAAGCTCTTTTATAGAATACACTTAATGGTTAAACGTTAGGACACTCAATTAATATACCAACAAATCAAATTCAATAAAAGTCCCCTGGGGACTAGAGAAATATACAGACCAAACACCCCTCCCTATATATTATCAAAAAATTTCAGCATTTATTTAAATCAATGCTTACATGAACTGAACATTATGGCAAATCAATGCAAGGACCTACAGGAATAAGACAATGGTCAATAAATTAATGTACATTCCCAATGTTGATACACAAAATTTCCCTTTCTATAGAATACAATTAATGGTTGAAATGTTAGGACACTTATTGAAACAACCACTAAAATCCAGAAAAATTCCCAAAGTTGTTGAGCCAACAAAAAAGAAAATGCCATTATAAAACTTTGGGGACTAGAGAAATAAACAGACCAAAGTCTCCTCCCTCACTGCATGGTATGGCAATACAACTTTTTATTTCGATAATAATTAATATTTTTTTAGTTTCTTGGACCTCATGGACATTAACTTCTGGAAAACCACAAAGCAGAAACTATAAATCTTGCACTTTGGTAATTCAACTAAATTGTTTAATAACAAGGATGACAACATCCATAAAAGCGAAGCGCTGAAACGGTAGGACAAACGGACATTAACACTTGTAAAGTGTCAGAACTGAATAATCAGAATATAAATGTATGACAGTCGATGCAAAATTGTAAGTAAATTTGTTGAAAAACTGCTTGATATATATTTATGTTTAAGGACATACTTACATTTTTAGGACTTAATTATAGAGTTGCTTTGCTTATAATAATGTACTTTGTTGTCCCAGGAATCAGCATACAAAAAATCAGATCAATCAGATAATTAGATCATATAAAAATTTGTTGTTAAAAAAGTAAAAAAATCAACATGTTTAAAATGGACGTACGGACTTTTTGGTAATGATTATAGAGTTGCTACGCCTTCTAAATCGTACCTAATTACTGCAGGAATCACCATACAAAGTTTGAAATCGATAGGACAATTCTAACATGCCTAAATTAACGAAAAAAGCTATCCGTTACGGACGTACGGACGGACGGACCGACCCTAATTATAGGAAAGCTCCGCTTTTAAAAATTGTAAGAAGGCTTTGTTTTGATTGCGAGTCATAATTTCGTCTGCTATTGATGTTTAATTGAGGTTTAGTGATCCTATATGCCAATAATTTTACAAAAGGCCATCAATAATGATATTTGAATTATCCAGAACATTTGATACGCTAAAAGGTTTTGTACACATTGTAATAAAATTGTTAGTTGAAGATCAATCCCTTGTCTCTTCAAAGAGGACAAAATATTAATTATATTTATTTTAGCTTTACAAATGGAAGACTTGGCGTTGGTATAATGTTTCTTGTCATCAGTCAAGAATGCTACTCTGCAAGAAAACTGTTATATAAAATACTAGAGTTGGCTCAATAGATATAACTATATCGCTATTGGCTAGTGTTCTATAAGTATATATCTATTTCTCAATCAATCAATTTTCCGCCCCGCCATTACTATCTAAAAGAAAGTAGTTAATATTTAACAATTTAAATGATTTTTAGATTTCTTCAATTATATTTTTTTCAGTTTACCATCACCAAAGGGTTAATATGATTAAAATTTTAGTTTCAATATTTGAACACACAGGAAGTGTCGCCACAATCGAGTTCTTTTAAAACAGAGTTTTCTTAAATTTACTATATTATAAATTTAGTTTTTCTTTATTATGATTATAAATTAAATACATCAATATAATGTAAATAGCAACATGAAATGAAAAAAATGAATTTATTTTTAATAAAGTAATTAATGGGTTTTATCGTTCTGGGCAATGAGAGTTTATTATGGATTATGGGAGCACTATGAGTTTTAAACGATTATTCCTTGGAAGATTTGAGCTCATTTATAGACATTTATTTCCTATATAGATCTGTCATGGATCTTGAAGCAATAAAGCAGGCCCTTTTGTAAATGTTAAAAATTGGAAGAATCTATTAAATAAAAGTTAACGCAAATATACTTAGTAAATAACAAAATGTAAATACAAGAACCATATTTTATTTTATCACTCATTAATATAAGCCAAGCTTTCTACTTCAAGGTTTGTCCATATTGGGTACTTAATTGTTTAATTTGGGCACTCATTATATTATTACTTGGGTGTCACACCAGATATTCTTGTTCTCTAATAAAGTGATAATTTCAGCTGGTTAAAATAAACAATACCCCCATTGACCTCTTATACCCCATCCCATCCACCCCTACTGGATGAACAAACTACACACTAAATAAGGTCGCTTTTAGAAGTAGTGGAAATCAATTTCAGTTGCTATTTCCCTCCGATTTCACGGATAACTTTGAAAGAAAGTTTGGACAAACAAAATCAAATTTCAACTTTTGAGCTTTTCAATTGTTAAACTTTTAAGGTGAGGGCTAGTTCTAGGGAGGCGTAGTTGAGATTTTAAAA